>NC_090449.1:552512100-553137100 GCF_031143425.1 Pleurodeles waltl
TTACAAGTTCACCACACCCTGTCACCCCAAACCAGTGGTATTCTAAAGAGATTCAACAAGACCTTGAAGGGCATGATAATGGGTCTATCTGAACCCATGAGGCGTAAGTGGTACATCCTCTTGCCATGCCTTCTCTTTGCCTTAAGGGAAGTGCCATAGAAATTAGTAGGGTTCAGCCCCTTTAAACTCCTCCATGGCCACTCGGTTAGGGGACCTCAGAGCCTTGTCAAGGAGGGGCGGGTGCATGCTCCCAGGAACCCCCCACCCTTCAGGATATGGTCAGCTATATTCTGGTGTAGGAGGCTGGCCTGGTTTGTAGTGGGTAACTTGTGTTGGAGTGTGTCTTTTAAAATTAATATTAACATGAAAAGCTTGCAATATATTGTGTGATGAAGCTGTATAGAAAATGTGTTAATGTAGAAAATAATGCACACGTTTGAAATGTGCCCACGGGGAGTGGCTACTAATGTATATGAAGACTAATGAAAGTTATTAATGCTGAATTAAATATGTACTAATGTTTAGAATTATGTATTAGCATATCATAATTAGAGTTATGTATTAGGAGTGTGCTCATTAATCATTAGGCCTTAGCTTAGCGAGGGTCTGGGCTTAGCTGCCTGGTCTCATATTAAACTGCCTTTTTCCAACGTGCAATGTGCTGTTTTCCTGAAGGACACAAAGCTGTACTTTTCCAGAAGTTATGTGTGTGTAGCTGTAGTAAATTATTTCTCATGAGACCCGACTTGCTCAAGGAGACATTCTTGCTGAATGCAACAGTGTAATTCGTAACAGGTGCAAGGCTGCCTGGAGTAGGAGAAAACAATGGAGCCACTGACTGGAGCGTAAAGTGTAACTTTTCTTACCTGACATTCCAACCAATGAAGACGTCAATAACATGGGCCAATCAGCGACATGAGAACTGTGTTTTGTGGGAAATTCTAGTGAAGTGTGTGGAGAATTATTGGACAGAGATAACGATGCACCAATTATGAACCAATGAGGAATTAAGGGCAGATTAGGACGTTTTGATTTAACTGCACAACCCAAGGAGAAAGGGGCCATTCTTTTGAGACTTTGCCGTTTATTCGTCCTGATACTCTAAACCATCCTCTACCTATTCCTTACCTGATACTTACTTCTCCTCCATATGAGGGAAGATCTTGTTCCTTAGCTATGCCATACTGAGACTTTGCCCCGTCCTATCTTTGCCGAAGATGAAAACTACTGATGTCCTGAGGAAGAAGACTGACGCTGTTTGCTGATCTGTTGGATTGGTAACTATCTGATGCAAAATTGTAATTGTCTGTTTGCCTTTCCTTTCTAGGTACCAACTGCTATTTTGATAGAGGCCATAGTTTAGAGGTTTTCCAAATTCATGTTTGCTAAAATGTTTTGCATGAAGCCCAACATGCTAATGCTAATTAGAGGTTAGTTGAGGTGTTCACAAATATCTGATGCAAATAGGCAAATGACTGAGTTCTTGCTTTGTTGAATCATGTACTACTGAGACTTTGCTAAGTTGCTTCTTATTGATAACGTGTTAATACTGAATGATTATTCTCTATGCATTGATTAACTGCGTTCTAATTGCAAAACTGAAGAGTTACTAATGAGATGAATTGCTAATGAGATTAACAGAAATTACATTAGATTGTAATCAATAGGGAAATAAATATCCTAACACTCGCCCAAATTGGTGTGGTTATTCGTTACTGAAAGGTCATGGTGTGTTCAACTTATTGATTCTTACTAAATGTTATTGATTGGGTTGCTAATTAGTTATTGAAAATTATTGATTTGTTTATTGATCTATTGATTTGTGATGCCAAAGAGACATCTCATACTGGGAAGTCCCCAAACGTGGCCCAAAGGTTCGTCGACCTAAACGCGTCTCCTTGTAAGTTTACTTGTCAAGGTTCTGACGCGCTAGCAGTTTTTGTTGATGATGTACGGAACCTGCGTGGTCAAAGACTCCGGAGTATATGGATAGGTGTATGAGGCACTTGGTTTATGTTGTAATTTGCACGGTTTAATAGGTCGATGGTGAAATCGACGAGTCGAGTTTGAGTCAAAGTGAGTGAATGAAAACTTCGATGGAGATTTGGTGAGTTCTAAAGTGCACTAGAACGACCCATTGACAAGTCGAGAGTAAAAGTTGTGGGTCAAGTTTTGCTTGCGAGTGTGGGATCTGAGAAGGAGAGAGTAGCGGCCGAGGCTAAGCGAAATCTCTGTAAAGTTCTGAAGCGATTGTGTTACCCTTTCCTGTAGTAAACCGGCAAATTTGAGTTTATTTTTGGTTGGTGCTCGCATCATATTGCATTAGTTTGTGTGAACCTGAGAGTGGGAAGGCAAGCCGCAAGACTTTGTCAACTGCAGTGTGTGTGTGTGTGAGTGTGACGTCAATGGAGCCGAGCTGGGATAGGTTGGTTAGTGAGAAGGGTCGCGCACGGATTGGCAGCCATCCGTGAGAGTCAATTGGTTGAGAGGGTAGGTGAAGAGAGTTCTGGGAATTAAAGTCACTTCCTGATTTGATTGTGAACAAAATAAAAGATGCAAAACATGAAATTTTTCAAGGCTTTGAAGAGCACTTTGAGGGGAGACGTATATATTACCGCGAGTGTAGGTGAAGTTACACCGCCGGAGGATACACCGGCTTATGCTTTAATAGAGGAAAAGGGGGTCGCGCCATGTCTTTGGCTAAAGCAATGGTGCAAAGCGACAGAGAAAGAAGGGTGTTTGGCATTTCCGGAGCACAGAACGTTCAATTTAAGGATTTTGGAAAATTTGCGGAGGGTGCTAAATGAGCTAAAGCCACCTACGAGGCCAGCACAGTTTGAGGCGTTAGCAATTTGGGAACTGATGGCAATACGACAACAGCAACAGAAATTTTAGAGAATGAGGAAAGCAGAAAAGACACTAGAGGAGGCTAGGTGGGACAGTGCACAGAGAGTTTGGAGGAGAGAGACGATAGATGGGGTCAGGCTGTTTCCAGCAATAGCTCAAGAAGGTGAAGACAAAGGGGGGGAAAGCTACTTGTAAGACTGACAAAAGTCCTTCCAAAGACAAAGAGGCTAGGAAGCCCTGGTCAAAGGTAGATGACTCAGACGATGATGAGTTCCTTAATCAGTTACTGAATGACCGACCACCGCCATACGCAATAGATGACAATAGACCGAGTACTAGTACATGTCCTGCAGGTTCGACCCAAGAAAAGGTGACAACGAATCTGGCACAGGTTAGTCCTGTCTCAACACCAGTTCCGGTGCAGAGTAGTTTTAGCGTGCCCACTGCCCACGGTATGCAATCTCAGCTCCAACCACCGCAGGTTCAGCGACTCTACCCTGATGTCCCAATCTTAGAGACTACCACAAATCTGATGGTGCCGACATAGCAAGTATATGGAGGGCCAAAGTTGATTCAGACTGATCCCACTCCACCTTTACTGCCCCAGGTACAGCAGCAAATGATCCCGAACTACATTTTGGTCACAGGACCGTAGTCAACCATGGCACCAGTAATTAACCAGAATATGGAAGTTAATACTCCACAGGTTTTGGGAACAGGCAGACGCCAGACGCCATATCTTTGCCCATTACAGTTGGCCCATCAGTACCATTGTATGCGCAGGCGAAGCCTAGTGTATGCGATCAAGGGATAATGACTCAAGAAATGACGAGAGGAGGGTTCGTAGGAAGCTCCCAAGGAATGACTCCAGTGGAACCGACATTCAAAGGATCCAGATCCCTGTTTGACTTCAGTCTGATTGAGGCTCCTCCAGAGACCATGAGGCAGACAGGTTCGAGACTGTTGACTCCGCAGGTCACGAGTGTGAATATTCCGCAGACACCTTTAGCGCAGGCTGGGAATATCCCATTACAGGGTTTAAAAGCACAACAGCTGACTGACTGGTTAGACACGCTTAATACTCCACAGACTGCTCCTGTAACTGCAGGGAGAGTGGAAGGAGAAGAACATCTGAATTTTGTGAGGTTGGGCATGGAAGCAAATGAACTTGTTGAAGGGGGCATGGGAGTGAACAGGCTAGAGTCATACACGGAAGCAGAATTGAGATACTTGTGTCCAAAGATAACTAGAGAAGTGAGCAGGGTGCACCAGAGGTTGGCAAACTTGGCAGATAAATATGGCATCGATTTAGAAAATACCAAACATCTGAAGAGGAGTTACAGGTTAGATTTTGAGCCTAAGGATTTTGAGCACATGACGTCTACTGGGATGAAGGCACACCTCAAGGAAATACTACAGAGTGCACAAGTTTGGGGAGCCTTAGAGAAGTGGGAAGGTAGATGGGCGAAGAAAAGAGACAAAAGAGGAAGAGTGACTGCTTAGGGCAGCCAGCAAAAGCCTTACCGGATGCCGGTACGGTAAAGATGTTACCAATGAGAGAGACTGCCGGAGGGGTTCTTGTCCATGTGCCGTGGACTAGTGGTGATATTCTGTCATTTACGAATGACTTTCCCAGGCTGAGGGAGAAGCCAATAGAGTGGTATCAGCAGACGGACAGGTTTGTGAAACTTGCGAAATGCCTTTGGGAAGACCTGAATACTCTCTTTGAGATCATAGTTCCAGCTGACTTGTGGCTTGAGTGCAAGAGGGGACGTGGATTGGCCGACCGAGGAATCGGCAAGGGACAGAATCACAGGAGCACCGTCTCCTGAGGTGATGAAGTATTACTATAAGGTGATCGAGTTTCTGAAATCGAGATTTTCTCCGAAGAATATTGATTGGCAAAAGATTGAACGGACGGCTCAGGAAGCCAAGGAGTCGATACATGCCTATTATGAGAGGTTGTTGAAGGCATTCAAGCACTACAGTGGTACAGAGGTGGTTGAAGCGAAGGATATAAATCACCTTGTGTTTCGGTTTGTTGAAGGGTTGAAACCTGAGATTAGCCAGATGATTAAGAGTCACTTGATTTGCTGGCAAGCAAAGCCGATTGATGAGGTGTTGCAGTATGCGAAGTACTGTAGTGACGAGATTGAGTTAAAGCAGAGAAAGTTGAAGGAGAAAGTGATGGTGATGCAAATTAAGGCAGCACAGTCAGGGATGCAGGGAGGTTGTCTACAACGGATGGTGCAACAGCTGCAAGGAAACAGGATGTTTCAGGTGCAAGTAAGAGGTAGAGGTCAGGGAGGTTTTGTGAACCGAAGACCAGATTTGAACACTGTAGTAGTAAAAAACGATGTGCAGGGAATGAAGAAGATGTTACCTTGTCATGCTTGCGGGGTCCTTGGGCATTGGAAGCGGGAATGCCCGATGATGGTGCAGGAGGGTGTTGTTCAACAAAGCAATGACGTCAGTTAATTTCAAAATGTGAAGGGACCGAGGCTGAGAGGTCCTAATCCAAACTTTCAGAATAATGTGAATCAGATAGAGGGTTTTCAATCCATGCAGCAGGTGCAGATGTCACGTATACAGCTGATGCAGTTACAACAAATGCAACAGCAGGTTCCCATGGTACCTAGACAGCAAATGCAAGTGCCTTTAGCGCCAATGGAACAGCAACAGGTGATGCTTCCTCAACAGGTCACAGGTCAAAGGATGAGTCAAAATAACACAGTGCAACATTTCCCATTGCGTGGTGAGAATGGAATAAACGATGAATGGTCGGATGAGAGTTCAGATAGTGAGGAGTGTAGGCTTGTAGCGTATAGAGAGGTAGACCAGAAAGGGCCCTATGTTCAGGGAAAGGTAATGGGTCACAAGGTTTCATTCTTGGTTGACACAGGAGCTACACGCTCTACAGTCAGAAGTGCAGAGGTTCCACAATTGCCTCTTTCGGGACGTACAGTTAAAGTAGTAGGAGTAGCAAATCAACTCCTGACAAACCCGATCACAGATCCAGTTCAGGTTGAGGTTGGCACTTTCCAGGGATTGCACAGATTTGTGGTCTGTGATTCAAGTCCTGTGTCCTTACTGGGGAGAGACTTACTGTGCAAGACAAGGTGTTCAATCACCAGTTCCAATGAGTGGACTGAGTTCCAGACAAACAGTGATGATGAAGGAGGGGAGCAGGTGTCAGAGCCTGAAACTGAGACCACAGACGAAGAATACCCACTGATTAACTTCTTCCCGATGTTCACAGTGGCTGATCTCCCGGCAGACTTGCAGGGAACAGTTCAAGAGAAGGTGTGGGACTTGACAGGGAAAGAAGTAGGACTGATAAAAGGAGTAGAACCAGTTAAAGTCAGTGTGAAGCCAAATGTTGCGCTCCCCCAGATACCGCAGTATCAAATGGCGCAAGATGTCCTTATAAAGGTGGCGCAATTAATTGCAGACTTTGTGAAACGGGGAGTCTTGAAAAAAGTGAGGAGCAATCCATGTAATTCACCAATAATGGGAATGAGAAAGCCTTGTGGGAAGGTTCGAATTATCCAAGATTTGAGAAAGATCAGTGACATAGTGGTGAAATGCTGCCCAGTGGTGCCAAATCCAGCTGTGATCCTGTTTCAGATTCCATGCGATGCAGAATGCTTCACAGTAATTGATCTGTTTCAAGCATCCTTTTCTGTGCCTCTTCATGAGGACAGCCAATTTATCTTCAGTTTTAAATTCCTGGACAAGGTTTACAGTTGGTGTCAAATTCCGCAAGGGTTTTCAGAATCACCTTCCATATTCAATCAATTACTGAAGAAGGATTTGGAGTCATTGGAATTGCCTTTTCAATCGACTCTAGTGCAGTACATTGATGATTTGTTGATCGCATTTAAAACGAGTGATGAGTGTAAGTATGATTCAATTGCCTTACTGAATCACTTGGGAAAGAACGGACACAAGGTGTCCCCAAGGGAATTGAAACATTGCCAGAAAGAGGTGAAGTACTTGGGTCATCAAATTGAGAAAGGGTCGAGGAAGTTATCCAGGGAAAGAGTGACTGCACTATTACAGATGAATCCACCAACATCACGGAGAGATATTAGGATGTTTCTAGGAATGGTGGGTTACTGTCATCAGTGGATCCCAAATTTCTCAGTCATCTCCAAGCCATTGGTGAGACTGACGGTCAAAGAGGGGCTGGATGTCATAGTGTTGGGAGAGAAGGAAATGAAAGCGTTCACTGAATTAAGAGAGAGCATGTGCAGGGCTCCAGCTTTAGGTATGCCTGATTACACAAAGCCTTTTGTTCTGTTCTGTCATGAACGTGATGCATGTTCTTTGTCTGTCATGACACAGGTCCATGGAGGTGTAAACCGACCAGTAGCATATTTTTCAGCTGCGTTGGACCCAGTCGCAGCAGCTTTACCGGGTTGTCTGCGTGCAGTAGCAGCAGTTGGACAAAGCCTCACACAGTGTGAAGCCATAGTGATGGGATGTCCTCTAACAGTCATTGAAAAGGTGTACAGTGTTGAACCCGGCAACTTTGCTTCCAAATGAAAACACAGAGGTTGAAAATGTAGAAGATGTAGAACATGATTGTCTTGAGGTAACAGAAATGTGCACCAAACCGAGGCCTGATATTAAAGATACCCAATTGGAAGAAAATTACCAAATTATCTTTGTCGATGGCTCATGTTTGAGAGACTCAGTAGGAGTGCTGAGAGCCGGATATGCTGTATGTACGATTTCTGGTTTCCTGGAAGCGTCTTGGCTTCAGAGAGTATATTCTGCTCAAGTAGTTGAATTGGTTGCTCTCACTAGAGCTTGCCATGCTTCTGCCCAGTTGAGACTGACTATCTTTACTGATAGCCGGTACGGATTTGGAATTGTCCATGACTTTGGTCAACTGTGGTCACAGAGGGGTTTCTTGACTTCTTCTGGTTCGCCAGTGAAAAATGGTGAGAGAATTAAGGAGTTGTTGCACGCGATTCAGTTACCTCATGAAAGTGCCGTGGTGAAATGCAGTGCACACCTGAAGTCACAAGACTTTGTTTCAATGGGAAATGGATATGTGGATCAAGTCACAAGGTTTTGCGAATTGAACTGTATACCATTTAAGGATCAGTGGGAATTGTTACCTGAAACAGAAAATGAGACATGTACAGGTTACGCATTAAGGGTGAGTGACACGTTAGAAGAGTTGAGATTGTTGCAGGGACGTGCCAGTAAAGATGAGAAGCATTCTTGGGTTAGGATTAAATGCGTACAAAGGCCAGATGATTTGTGGGTCTCAGGGAAAATGGTCTTGTCGAACAGTCTTTTGTCACAATTTGCAAAGTTTTACCATGGTCAAGCACATATCGGGAGGGATGCCATGATCAGGTTGTTCAAAATTGATTGGTTTAACCCGAAGTTCAGACAAGCTGCAGAAGTGATTTGCCATAGGTGTATCATCTGTCAGCAGATGAATGCGGGGAAAGGGACAGTGGTGAATTTGAGCCACATTGGGAGAGCTGGAGGTCCATTTAGCAGAATGGAATTGGATTTTATTGAGATGCCCATGTGTGGAGGTTTGAGATATGTGTTGGTGATTGTGTGTATATTTAGTCACTGATTAAAGCATACCCTACACGCAGGAATGACAGCATCACAGTAGCAGAGCTGCTGCTTAGGGAATTGATACCACGTTTCGGTTTTCCGATCTCTTTAGAATCAGATAGGGGAAGTCACTTCAACAACGAGGTGGTTAAGCTATTGTGTGCAGCACTGAACATTGAGCAGAAGTTGCATTGTAGTCACCGCCCTGAAGCATCAGGACTAGTGGAGCAGATTAATGGTACCCTGAAGTCGAGAATGGCAAACATTTGTGCAGCCACGAATTTGAAATCGCCCGATGCATTACCATTGGTGTTAATGTCAATGAGAAATACACCTAACAAGAAAACAGTATTGTCCCCTCATGAGATTCTCATGGGCCGAACTATGAGACTGCCCGCAGTGCCTGCGAATGCTCTTGTGAATATCACAGATGATATGCTGTTGGACTACTGCAAGGGTCTGGCTGATGTGGTCCGCTCTTTTTCTCACCAGGTGGAAGCTACCACCCTGCCACCGATAAATGATCCTGGACACAACCTGAGAGCTGGTGACTGGGTTGTCATCAAGAAACACATAAGGAAGACATGTTTGGAGCCACGTTGGAAGGGGCCATATCAAGTGATACTAACGACTACTACTGCTGTGAAGTGTGCTGGAATTCCGAACTGGATCCATGCCAGGGAAAAGGTGACGTGTCCAACTGATGAGGAAGTTGAGTTGTTGAAAGTACCAATAACAGAGAAGGAAGTCTCAGGGCCGGAGAGTGATTGAAGGGGAACTGAGACAGAAGGAGAGCCCGTTGAGGACGGCGTGGTCACTACAGTAAGAGACAAGGGAGAAGAGATCCAGAGGGGTGTCGGTGAGCCTATCTCAACTGAGGCAGCAGGAGAGCCTAATCAGAGGGGGGGTTCTCCCAGAAGCAGATGATTATGGGAATGAGCTAGAGCATATGACAGACCCAGAAGGTGAAGCAATTGAGGTGGAAAGGAGTCAAAGGGTCCAAACTCCTCCTGAGCAAACTGCAGGTCCATCAAGGGAAGACACCATAGAGCCAGAGGAGGGCGAAGGGTTGCGACAGGAAAGGTCACAGACCAGAGAGATTTTGAAAGGAGACAAGTGGCCAGAATTGCAAGTGAAAAGGGGAGAAGTGGTTGTCGAAGATGCAATAGAGGAAGAAGTTGATACAACAAGGAGAGAAGATCTAAGTGAAGGAGAGTTGCAAGGTGATCGCAAAGTTGAAAAAAAAGGAGTAGCAAACTGAAGGTACGCAGGTTCTGAATGGGCGTATGCAACAACAGCTGAATGGCAACAAGAGTTCTTGGCGTTTTGCTTTGATCGGGAGATTCCAGGTCAATATTTCGGCACTTGAGTCTGACTGGAGAAACAGAATTGGTGTAAAGATTGAAGGAAAATTGAAGTTGAGAAACTGAGAAAAGAGACTGAGAATTTACCGGATGAGACTTTGAAACCTGAATTGACTTTGAACCTGATTTGGACAAGCTGCTAACCTGAATGGAGAAGGATCCTGGGAGTGAAACTGAAAGCTGTAAATAATTGCTGAAAGAAGACTTTCGCTTATTTGACTCTGCTGTGAAGAAAAAAAGAAAAAAAAAACATTCTGACTATCCTCTGTTGTTGTTTGAATTAACCATCCTTCACTTTCTCATTCTTTACAGATCATGGCTAACATTAGAGAGGATAATAGAGGGAGTAGGCATTGTAAATATTTGGGTGTTGGTTTGGGTGCTGTGTGTGTGATATTCATCATGGTTGTGGTTGCAGGTATGACACTAATGGATAAGAGTGGGACTAACAATGCTACAATTCCTGAAACTACCACTGCACTAACAGCTTGGGAGAGGTTTGAGCTGGATATAAAATATTTGCATGAGGGAACTAACACAAAAGGGGAACTATCCACTAACGTTTTCTATCGCTTGCTGAGTGAGTATGTTGACACAATGGATCCGAAAGATTGTTTTGTGTGTACACAGATTCCTGTTTCGGTACAAGAGGGTGTTACCTATCATAGTCTGCCACTATATATGGGATAAGTTTTAGTCTGTTACTAACAAGATTCTATAACCAGGAAGAGATTCAATACTTTTACTCAAACTATGACCTTGTGTTTTCTTATGTGCCTATAATAGAGGATTTGAGTGGGGTAGCAAGATACTATAGTATAAAGTTAGTTAAAGGATTCTTTGAGTCGACATTAACAATTAGTACATCTTATACACACCGTAATAATTTGACATGCTTGCTTACACATGTGAAGAAAAGCTTTCTAGATCACACAGAAGATGGGAGACGGGGATTAAAGGTTAATTAGAGAAAGGATTGCAGCAGCGGGCTTTTGCTAGTAGTGAAGGTTATAGTACAATTAGAGAACAAGGGAAGCTAGCTTTAGATGCATTACACGTAGGGAAGCTTTGCATATCTAGGCCGAAGTCATATTATGACAATGTGTTTGTGGGAATGAGTGAATGTAAGCATGTGTTTTTGTTTCAGAGTAAATGGACGTTCATGTTATATAGACAGGATCCTGCGATCCCAGGGATCTATAACATATGTGAACTTAATGCTTATAACCGTCTTCCAAAGGGATGGTATGGAATATGTTACTTGGGGATAGTTTTCCCAAAGATACATCAACTTGACGATTTGAAAAGGTCTCCGAAATTGTCTGTATTACATCGTACTAGACAGAAGAGAGAATCTGCTGCTGGTGTAGTAGGAGACATATTTGGGGCGATAATTCCTTCAGTGGGAGTTATCTTAAACTCCATAAAGATTCAAAAGTTGTCTACTATTGTGGATAACATGCTGACAATTTTTTCAGGGGCTATACTCTAGATGGATACTGAACTTGCAACAGAGAGGGCTATGACTCTTCAAAACAGGCTTGCTTTAGACATTCTTTTAGCGAAAAATGGCAGAGTTTGTAGGATGCTTAATGAGCGTCATTGTTGTGCATATATACCAGATAACAGTAATGAGATTAGAAGTAGGCTTACTAACTTGATTAGGGATAGTACGGACTTGAAAGATTTGAAAGAACCAGGTGTTTGGGAAAAGGTTTTGCTTTAGTGGGAAATTGGCTTAGTAACATTTGGCATGGGATATTGTCTAAAATAATACAGGGGATATTGATTGTTATAGCTTGCTTATTTGGATTGTGAGTGGCATGTAAAATTAGTAAAAGAATACAATTGAAAATGGTGAAAAATAATAAGAGGAGGGAAGAAAAACAAAGGGAAAAATTATTCAGGACAAAATCAAAAGGGAAGCCAATAAGGGAAGAGATTGAGATGAGGGAATTTTAGGATGTAAAATTTGTGGGGAAGGTTTTGTGTGATGACAAAAGTCATCAGAGGAGGGATTGTTGGAGTATGTCTTTTAAACATAAAATGAACATGAAAAGCTTGCAATATAATGTGTGATGAAGCTGCATAGAATATGTGTTAACGTAGAAAATAATGCACACATTTGAAATGTGCCCACGGGGAGTGGCTATCAATGTATACAAAGACTAATGAAAGTTATTAATGCTGAATTAATTATGTACTAATGTTTTGAATTTTGTATTAGCATATCATAATTAGAGTCATGTATTAGGAGTTTGCTCATTAATCATTAGGCCTTAGTTTAGCGAGGGTCTGGGCCTCGCTGCCTGGTCTCATATTAAACTGCATTTTTCTAACGTGCAATGTGCTGTTTTCCTGAAGGACACAAAGTTGTACTTTTCCAGAAGTTCTGTGTGTGTAGCCGTAGTAAATTCTTTCTCATGAGATCCGACTTGCTCAAGGAGACATTCTTGCTCAATGTAACAGTGTAATTCGTAACAGGTGCAAGGCTGCCTGGAGTGGGAGAAAACAATGGAGCCACTGACTGGAGTGTAAAGTGTAACTTTTCTTACCTGACATTTCAACTGATGAAGATGTCAATAACATGGGCCAATCAGGGACATGAGAACTGTGTTTTGTGGAAAATTCTAGTGAAGTGTGTGGAGAATTATTGGACAGAGATAACGATGCACCAATTATGAACCAATGAGGAATTAAGGGCAGATTAGGCAGTTTTGATTTAACCGCATGATGCAAGGAGAAAGGGGCCATTCTTTTGAGACTTTGCCGTTTATTCGTCCTGATACTCTAAACCATCCTCTACCTATTTCTTACCTGATACTTACTTCTCCTCCATATGAGGGAAGATCTTGTTCCTTAGCTATGCCATACTGAGACTTTGCCCCGTCCTATCTTTGCCGATGATGACAACGACCGATGTCCTGAGGACGAAGACTGACGCTATTTGCTGATCTGTTGGATTGGTAACTATCTGATACAAAACTGTAATTTTCTGTTTGCCTTTTCTTTCTAGGTATCAACTGCTATTTTGATAGAGGCCATAGTTTAGATGTTTTCCAAATTTGTGTTTGCTAAAATGTTTTGCATGAAGCCCAACATGCTAATGCTAATTAGAGGTTAGTTAAGGTGTTCACAAATATCTGACACAAATAGACAAATGGCTGAGTTCTTGCTTTGTACCACTGGGACTTTGCTAAGTTGCTTCTTATTGATAACGTGTTAATACTGAATGAATATTCTCTATGCATTGATTAATTGCGTTCTAATTGCAAAACTGAAGAGTTACTAATGAGATGAATTGCTAATGAAATTTACAGAAATGACATTAGATTGTAATCAATAGGGAAATAAATATCCTAATACTCGACCAAATTGGTGTGGTTATTCGTGACTGAAAGGTCATGGTGTGTTCAACTTATTGATTCTTACTAAATGTTATTGAGTGGGTTGTAATTAGTTATTGAAAATTATTGATTGGTTTATTGATCTATTGATTTGTGATGCCAAAGAGACATCTCGTACTGGGAAGTCCCCAAACGTGGGCCAAAGGATCGTCGACCTAAACGCGTCTCCTTTTAAGTTTACTTGTCAAGGTTCTGACGCGCTAGCACTTGTGTACTTACACCTTATACCAGGTCCAGTTATCCCTTATTAGCAAAGTAGTGGTGTTCTAGCCGCTTAGGCTGATAGAGGTAGCTATAGCACAGCA
The DNA here is from genome assembly GCF_031143425.1 of Pleurodeles waltl. Lineage (NCBI taxonomy): Eukaryota > Metazoa > Chordata > Amphibia > Caudata > Salamandridae > Pleurodeles > Pleurodeles waltl. Next base: position 552,525,613 of record NC_090449.1, read on the forward strand.
GCTTAGGCTGAACTAGGAGACATGCAAAGCTCCTGCAATACCACTTATAGTCACACAGTACTTATACACAAGTAAAGAGACAATACTCAGTATAAAGGTATTTATTTGGGTGACACAATACCAAAAATATCTTAGAGACAATACTCCTTCTGGAGGTAAGTATTATACACAATATATACACTAGACACCAAAATTAGACAAGTAAATAGTAGGAAATCCTGTAGAATGCAATTGGAGAAAATAGGTTTAGGGGCAACACAAACCATAAACTAAAAAAAGTGGAATGTGAATCACAAATTCCCCCCTAGACAAGTGTAGTGTGTGCAGAATTGCTGGAAGAGTAAAAATACTGTAAAGGTAAGTAAATTACTCCATGCCAGAGCCCAGAAAAGCAGGAGTAAAGTACTGCAAGTTTCCTTAGGACACACTACACCTCGTTTTTGGGATTTTGCAGCAGCCAACCAAGTCTGCAAAGAACAACTGCTGGATTATTAGACCAGAAGACCTGTAAAGGAAGGGGAACAAGTCCAGAAGTCGAAAGAAGTTCCAGGAAGGACAGGAGCCCCTGCCAACCCAGAAGAGGGTGCAAAAGAAGAGTCCCGGTTAGTCGAAGACTGCAGAAATGCACCCTAGGAAAATGCCAGTGGGTTCCTGCATGATGCAAAAGATGCCCTACGGTGTGAAGATCGTTGCAGATGAGATTTTGTGTTAGAAGACGCCAACAAGCCTTGGCTACGACAAAAGTACGTTTTGCAACAAAATGGTGCTGGATGTACCCAGGAGAGACCTGGGGGCCTCAACTCTGTGTGAGAAGGAAGAGGGGGCTCTCAGCACTTAGAGAGCCCTCAGGATGCCAGCCAGCACCCTCAGGAGTCGCAGGATCTGGGGACAAAGGAGGTACAAAATGTGGTTGATGCAGCACAACAAAAGAAGGTCCCACGCCGCCGCAGAACAACTCAGCGAGTTGAGCGTCACAGGATGGAGTGCTGGGGACCTGGGCCAGGCTGTGCACAAAGTAATTTTGCAAATAGTGCATAGAGGCCTCAGGAGGTGAAGAAGACTCAGTACACAGGTGTACCGTCGTTCTCAGGGAAGGCAAGGTCTGGCCTCCTCCAAATTGCATCAGCAGGACCTCAGGACAGTCTAAGTTGATGATGTCCACCCTCTGTGTCCTTAGGAGCATGCTCGTTGCCGTGAGAGGAGTCCAAGAATACCGGTCGTCGTCTTGGAAGGTGCCTGCTTGGTGCAGGGGAGTGACTCCGTCACTCCACTGGAGATTTCTTCAGCCCTTCTGGTGCAGGATGAAGACAGGGAGTCCCCAGAGCGTACACACCATGGAAACTGTTGCAGTTGCTGACTTGGGGCTGAGGTTGCTGAAGAAAAGTGTCTCTTGTAGACACTTTGTTGCAGTTACAGCGTTTCTTGGAGCAGGCTGCGGTTGATCTGAGGTCAGAGGAGTCTGAAGTTGTTGCAGAGGATTCCTGAAGGAAACTTGCAAGCAGAATCTGAAGAGAACCCACAGGAGATACCCCAAATAGCCTTGAGAGGGGTATTGGCTACCTTATCAGGTATGGACCTATCAGGAGGGGTCTCTGACATCACCTGCTGGCAATGGCCACTCACAGCCTTCCAGAGTCCCCCCACACCTTGCAAAGCAAGATGGCTGAAGTCTGGGACACACTGGAGGAGCTCTGGGCACCACCCCTGGGGTGGTGATGGACAGGGGAGTGGTTACTCCCTTTCCTTTGTCCAGTTTCCCCCCAGAGCAGGGGAGAAGGGGGTCCCTGAACCGGTGTAGACTGGTTTATGCAAGGAGGGCACCACCTATGCCCTTCAAAACATTTACAGAGGCTGGGGAAGGCTACCCCTCCCCAACCTGAAACACCTATTTACAAAGGGAGAAGGTGTAACACCCTGCTCTCAGAGGAAATGCGTTGTTCTGCCTTCCTGGGACTTGGCTGCCTAGACCCCAGGAGGGCAGAACCCTGTCTGTGAGGTGGCAGTAGCTGTAGCTGCAGTGCAAGCCTCAAAGAGCTGGTTTGGCGGTGCTGGGGGTCCATAGTGGAGCCCACAGGATGTATGGAAGTGGCTCTCCAATACCAGATTTGGAATGGGGGGACAATTCCATGATCTTAGACATGTTACATGGCCATATTTGGAGTTACCATTGTGAAGCTACATATAGGTATTGAGCTATATGTAGTGCACGCTTGTAATGGCGTCCCCGCACTCACATAGTCCGGGCAAATGGCCCTGAACTATGTGGGGGCACCTTTGCTAGTGCCAGGGTGCCCTCACACTTAGTTACTTTGCACCTAACCTTCAGCAAGTGAAGGTTAGACATATAGGTGACTTATAAGTTACTTAAGTGCAGTGAAAATGGCTGTGAAATAGTGTGAGCACTATTTCACGCAGACTGCAATGGAAGTCCTGTGTAAGGGTTTGTCTGAGCTCCCTATGGGTGGCAAAAGAAATGCTGCAGCCCATATGGATCTCCTGGAACCCCAATGCCCTGGGTACCTAGGTACCATATACTAGGGACTTATAAGGGGTGTCCAGTATGCCAATTGAAATTGGTAAATGAAGTCACTGGCCTACAGTGACAAATTTTAAAGCAGAGAGAGAATAAGCAATGAGGTTCTGGTTAGCAGAGCCTCAGTGACACAGTTGGGCACTACACAGGCATACACATTAGGCCACAAACTATGAGCACTGGGGTCCTGGCTAGCAGGATCCCAGTGACACAGTAAAATCACAATGACGCAAACTCACAAACAGGCCAAAAGTGGGGGTAACCATACTAAAAAGAGGCTACTTTCTCACAGCTGGCACTCTGCAACCAGATGCACCGCTTCTGGAAGAAGTGTGAGAAAGGGCCTCTTGTGACATGTTAGCCCCCCACCTTCTGCCTGGAAAATGATGTGGTTTCAAGCTGTAAGTGTCCTGGGCCCCTGCTAAGCAGGCTCCCATGACCAGATCATTTCCACAAATATGTATTATGTATTGGCACTTCAGCCACCCTTGTAAGTCCCTAGTAAATGGTACCAGTGGTACTTAGGGCATGGATACTGAAGAGGCCACCCCCCCCCCCCCAGAGCTGCACCACCAATTGTGCCACTCTACTCTGAGAGGCCCCACTCGAGCCTCATACAGACTGCCATTGCAAGTGCATGATAAGGTGTATTTAAAAGTTGCAAACTCGACATAGCACTCACTAAGAGTGTCCTGTCCCCTAACACTGCATGCATTCTAGGTAATTAACCCTCTGGCAGGCCTTACAGCCCTAAGGCAGGGTGCCCTATAATGCATGTGAGGGCATATGTTTGCATGAGCTAATATGCCCCTACTGTGTCTTTACAAAACCTTAAGATATAGTAAGTGTGCAGGGGAGCCATATCAAATACATGTGCTGGACACTGGTCATTACGAGTTCCCCAGCTACATGATAGCCTCTCGGAATACTGGGTTGTTTTGGATGGTATCAAACAACTCAGAATAATAAACCCACGCTGATCCCAGTGTTGGATTTATTATAACATGTACTCAGAAGGCACCTTAGAGGTGCCCCGTGTAAAACCTACCACCCCTGGCATGGTTGCTGACTGTTATTTACCAGCCTGTCACCAACATACACAAATCTGGACTTCTGGGGTGAGAGCCTATGATCTCAGGATCCAGAACACAAAGCCTTCCCAGGGTGTAGGTGTTACACCTCCTCCCCAAGGCAGGCACCCAGGACCAGCAGTCACCTTGAAAAGGCTTTACCACCTTTGAAATCTGGCCTCTGACTCTGCTGATAGCAGCAGATGGCTGCCTAATAGTTTTTCCCTCACTTTGATCGAAAAAAACCATCAGGAAACTTAGTCAGAATAGGAGGTGCGGCCCCCCTCAGCCTGCACAACCCCAAAGGTTTGGCAGGTGAGGTGGCCACTCCCTTTCATTTTTCAAATAGCCTATCAGGGCTAGGGATATGACCCCTTCCCACAGGAAGTATTCACATAGTAGGTGTAGCCACCCTAAGGTAGGAGGCCCATTAACCACTACCAGGTACTCCCCTTAACACCCACTAAATGCGATATGCAGCGGGCAGCCCTAGAACTGCAGATCGGATTCGATGGACACATGAAGACCAGCATCAAAGAAGACCCAGGGCTCAAGAACAAAAGTCCTGCTGCAAGAAGAAAATGGCGCCAAACCCTGCTTGCTGCACCCAGAACTCGACAATCACCTCTGAGGGATCGACTGGACATCGGACGGACTCTAAGAAACCCCAGAGGACCACCAACTTCTAGAAATCACCAAGAACACCCCTCTGAGTGAAGCCATTACTTGCTGCAGGCAAGAAACTAGTGAAGTCCAGTTCACTGAGCGGCCGCTGACCAATGAACTAGACAAAGCAGCCAAACAAAATTCCACCTGATGGACCCAGAGGACAAACCCTGCCAATGTGCCAAGTTTGCTGGCACTGAGACCTCTACTTGTTGAGCTGTGCCTTAGCCCGGGATACTGGACCCCCAGCATCAGCCACCCAGAAGAAAATTCCACTCCGAGGACCAGAAACAGGCACCAATCAAGTGACTTCAGGATTCTCAAGAACCAACCCACAGAGTGTCCCTGCTGACCTGCAATCCACCCTGAAAGTGACCTGCACCTGGCTCCAAAGACTCCTTGCTACACGACCTTTGGCTGACCTATCTGCACTGCACCCTGCCTCCCTGGCCCTGCATCATAAAACCAGCTATGCTGTAGGGGTCCCTAACCCCTTGCAACCTCTAGATTCCAAGGGGGGCCACCAGACTTACCAAGTCCACCTGTGCAGTGTGTTTGTAAGTGGTCCCTTTCTCGTTCTGCATCAGCTCCAAGATTTTCAGCCACTGCTCCCGATTGAACCGGGAACAGCCTGAACTTCTCCAGCTGGCACACAGCACATCTCACCAACCTCAACCTAAAAATAGAAGGTGACACTTGTGAGAGAATTGCCTAATTCTATATGCATTTTTTAAGTTTTTTCCCATTGATTCCTGTGATTTGTAATTAAGCACAAAAAGACTATGGCCCTCATTATGACATTGGCAGTAAATGCTGCTTACCGCCAACATACCGCCACGGTGGCGAATGTCCGTTCACCATATTATGACACACACACCAATCAGACAGAATACAGCCACATACACAAATCCGCCAGACCAAAGGTCAGTGCAAAAGTGGTGAACCCAACACCCATACCGTTACGCCACAATACAACCCACAAATCACCACAGCGGACATTCAACGGCGGTAAACCATTGCATACAAAACAACACTACATTGGCCAATACCAAAAACACACACCTGACACTCATACACACACCACACCCACACCACTATAAAACACACACCCACATTACCCACAACCCTTTACCAACAACAATTATTGCCAGGAGATTGACACGAACAGCACAGAGACAGCTATACACACACACCACATACACCCATACATCCCTCACGCACCCCACATCACACATTTCACCACGTTACTCAACACACTCTCACTATCACACCACACACAACACTCATGGCACCACAAAGGCACCCCCATTTCATTGAAGAGGAGTTAAGGGTCATGGTGGAGGAAATTGTCAGGGAAGAGCCACAGCTGTTTGGAGCACAGGCACAGCAGATATCCATTGCAAGGAAGATGGAGCTATGGCGGAGAATCAGGGACGAGGTCAACGCCGTGGGACAGCACTCAAAAACAAGGGATGGCATCAGGAAGAGGTGGAACAACCTACGGGGGAAGGTATGTTCCAGTGCAGCAAGGCACCAGCTCGCCATACAGAGGACTGGCGGTGGACCCCCACCTCCTCCCCCACAGCTCACAGCATGAGAGGAGCAAGTAATGGCAAATACTGCATCCTGAGGGACTCACTGGAGTAACCGGAGGACTGCACACTAGTAAGTCAACATTTACTACTTATCACCCCCCCTATACCTGCATGCCACCACACCCCCTCACCCTCACTCTCATCACTCCACTCCACTCCACTCCAACACACACACTACACCTACACACATGACTAACCACAATGCCAAGCCCTGCATGCTATACCAATGCATGGACAGCCCTCACAGCCCTGCATGGACACCCAATACATCACCATACACAAGCAAACAGTGGCGGGGCAACACCAACGATAGAGGGGAAGCCAGAGATATACAGATGTCTCACACATGAAGCATAATATATCACTTACATCCCCACAGGTACCCCAGCCAATGTCAGTGGAGAGGAGGTGCCACGATTATCAGTCCCCAACAGAAGATGCCCCTAGTGATGACAGTAACTCTGGACTTCTGGATCTGGATGACCTACCTGGCCCATCAGGGACCACTGGACAGCTGGTCACTCAAGCCCACTCACAGACCACCACAGAGCCTCCCCATCAGGATTCAACATCACAGCACCCACCCAGCGTACCCACACCTCTGTCGCCAGGATACGTCAATCAGCAGTGTGCCCACCTGTACAAGGACCCCAGGCCACACCTCACCCCCAAGACAATCAGGGACCTGGGGTCAGTGGCAGTGGGCACACCGTTCAGGGGACAGAGGCACAGGGCAACAGGGACACTGGGAGGACTGCTGTGCGCCAGGGGGAGGATAGGACCAGGGAACCGACTGTCCAGGAAGCACTTTCCGAGATCCTGGGAACCTACCAACATTATCAGGACACGATGGGCCAGATCCTTGACAACGTGCAGGAGAACAGGCAGCTGTAGGAAGGACAGTATCAGGGGATCAGGGAGGACTTGCAGGCCATTAACACCACCCTGATCTCCATAGCAGAGTTGCTGGCAGACTTGGCCAACATCATGAGGGAGGCAACAGCACATAGGCGGGCCCCTACCACTAGCCATTCCATTGACCAGCCCTCCACTTCTGCTGCCACTAGTGGGCAGGAGGCCCCGCCACAGGACCCACAGGCCACCAGCACCCCTCCCCATGCACAAGGTGAACCACCCTGCAAACGTTCCCTGTGACCGAGACAGAAGCCAGAGACACTTGCCAAGACCACCGCCAGGAAATGAGAGTCTCCTGATTGTCCCCCTTGTGTCCCACTCTGTCACCTTGTCCACCTTGAACTGCCGTAGCTCCCGCTTCCTCTGGACACTTGGACACTGCACCTGTGCTACAAACAGACTGGAACAATACCCTGGACTTTCCTCCATCATCACCCCATTCCATTGCACTTTCCCTTCAATTTCTTATCACTAAAATAAACACCCTTGAACAGAACTCAAATACTTGTATGTCATGTGTTGAAACAATGTATTTATGGGAACAGTTACATCCGTTGCAAATGAACTGTACATTGTGAGAGCATAGAAATAATGACCTGTAGCTGGCTGTAGTCAGCACAGCCGTACACAGTTGTCATTGCACCAACATCTGTAACATGATAATCCAGAAGTGGTAATGCCATCATGCCACAGCCACACAGAATACAATAATAGTCATAGAAATGTGAAGTTGTACTTTCTCACCTGTGTGTCATTGGAAGTACTGATGGATAACTGTGTTTCTGTTGTCCTCATTCTCATCTTAAGCACCTTCATCCTCACTGTCATCAGGGTCTACTGCAGCCACAGGGGCATCTCCTGTCTCCTCCTCCTGCAGAAAAGGTATATGGCATCTGAGGGCCAGGTTGTGCAACATTCAGCATGCCACTACTATCTGGCAGACCTTCTCGATGAGTAGTACAGGGATCCACCTGTCAGATGGAGGCACCAGAACCTGGCCTTCAGGAGGCCGAAGGTTCTCTCGATGATCCATCTGGTTCACCCATGTGCCTCATTATAACGTTCTCCAGCCCTTGTCCTGGCATTCCTCACAGGGGTCAGCAGCCAGGATAGGTCTGGATAGCCAGAGTCACCTGCAGGTATTGAGGGACAACAGTTAGACACACACTATCCTGAGGTGAACACCAGCGGCATACACTAACATACAGTGGGTGGGGACCAAGGCTCACCTATTAGCCACACCCTGTGCCTCTGTAGTTGGGCCATCGCTTTTGGGATGCTGCTATTCCTCAGGACAAAGGCATCATGCACTGACCCAGGATACTTAGCATTGACGTGGGAGATGTACTAGTCCGCCAGTCACACAATCTGCACATTCATGGAATGGAAACTCTTACGAATCCTGTACACTTGTTCATTCTGGCGGGGTGGACAAATGCAATATGTGTCCCATCAATCGCCCCAATAATATTGGGGATATGTCCCATTGCATAGAATCCGGCCATCACAGTGGCCAAATCTCCCACCTGGGGGAAAGCTATGTAGCTGTACATGTGTTTTACAAGGGCAGACAACACTCTTGCCAGCACGATTGAGAACATTGGCTGTGACATTCCTGCAGCCAATCCCACTGTCACTTGGAAAGAACCTGTCACCAGGAAATGTAACACTGATAGCACTTGCACAAGAGGGGGGATCTCAGTCGGATGATGGATAGAATGAGATGAGGTCAGGCACCAACTAGGCACACAGCTCTGTGATTGTGGCCCTGTCCATTCTATAGGTGAGTATAATGTGCCTGTCCTCCAGTGTAGCTAAGCCCACGAGGGGTCTTTACACAGGGGTATGTCTCTACCTCCTATTCATCCACAGCGGTAGGTATCTAAGGGACACAAGAATGAGTAGCTCTGTCACAATTGGAACAACAAAACCACAACAGCAGTCCACATGGTGCACTTATGTTTTGGGACAGTTAATGGCGAGGTATATGCTAATCTAGGCTGTGACGCAGTTCATGTCTATATGCCTGTTCTCTCCCTGCCTGAAATGGCTACTGCCTGTCCTGTATGTAGGGACAAGTGGAAGTGAGGTAACTCCACCGACACTGGGTGTCATGGCGGAAGGCGGTCTTGCACTGCCGTGCAATTCCTTATTGGATAATATGGGCTCTATGGAGTACAGTGGCCAATGGGGACCTACGCCGGCAGTGACGGTGTACACCGCCGTGGACGTGACGCCATTTTCTAACTCAATCTTCACTTGTTTCCTGACCTTCAACAGGAGAAGGCCTACACTGTGTGCGCTGCCTGTGACCTGTGTCTGGAGCCCAGCATGGCCTGTGTGACCGGGGAAAGGCCCCCTGCCTCCACTTCGGAGGAGTGGGAGCGACTGGTGGATGGGGTTCTACCCCAGTACGGACAGCTGTATGGGCCTCCAGAGCAACAGGTAAGTACCCTTTGGCCACGATGCATGTGTCAAGGATGCATGGAGATGTGTGTGCAAGCATCGTGTAAGGGTGGGTGGGGGGATTGTCTCTTGACAGTGTACATGTTGTGCGCTTGGCCATGTGTGTGCCAATGGTGATGGAAACGGGTATGGTGGGCCATTTGTGTGACAGCATGGACTGTTTGTTTAATGGTGTTCCCCGGTCTGTAGTGCCTCTGCAGGTCAGCACCCATCAAAAGAAGTGATTATGGCATTTCATCGCCAAGGACGTGCGGACCCTGGGGGTCTATGGCAGGCTGAGCACCCATTGTCGGAAACGGTGGGAGGACCTGAGACGCTGGACACGGAAGACCGCGGAGGCCCAGCTGGGGATGGCCTCCCAACAAGGAAGGGGTGCCTGTCGAACTCTAACCCCCATGATGGCCCGCATACTGCCGGTGGCCTACCCTGAGCTAGATGGGCGCTTGAGGGAATCACAGTAGCCACAATGGGGTGAGTACAGTGGGTATCAATACATATTTTGGCTGGTGGGATGGTATCCGGGTGGTGGATGTGTGTCAGTGGATGCCCCTAAGGCCAGGCCAGACATTGCAGCATCTGAAGGGTAATGGGTGTACAGTATAGCAAATACAGGTGACCTAGCTTGTTTGCAGTCCATTTCAGGTAGGGCATTGTGGATCCCAGGAGTGCTGCAGTTGGCGGTGTGTGGTCCTCTTCTTGCCTTAGTGACTAGCCATATCCCTGGTAGAGCAATGCATAGTGCTTATGCCTGTTCCCTGTGTGTGACGGGGACGTGAATGCCAACTGTGGTGTTGGTGCAGACATTGACCTAGTGGATTTTTTGTCTCTTCCCCCTTTCTTGTTTTGTCATCCTGTCCTTGTGTGCATTAGCATCATCTGGCGGAGGAGTAGGGGCACCGGCAACACAGGGAGCTGCAGCCCAAACAACCCAGGAGGCAGAATCCACGGACGCCGAGGGAACCAGTGGGAAGGAGGGCGAGGGGAGCACCATGGCGGAGACTGGAGGATACAACACGGACTCAGATAACTCCTCCGATGGGAGCTCCCTCGTGGTGGCGGACACCTCAGGCCCTGCCCCAGTGAGCCCTGCTGCCCTCAGTGAGGAGGCTATTGACCTCCTGAGATCCATCTCTATAGGGCAGTCAACCATTGTGAATGCCATCCAGGGGCTGGCATCCCAGATGCAGCAATGCAATGTATTCCTGGAGGGCATCCACAGTGGATTGGTGGCCCAACAGAGATCGATTCAGGCTCTGGCCTCCTCTCCGATGGCAGCCATTGTCCCTGTTTCTACCGTCCTCCCTCCAACTACCACTTCCCAGTCCCATTCTCCTCAACCCTCACCCATCCCAAGCACACATACAGACGAGCATGCACACAAGACATCACCCAAGAGTGGCATAGGCAAAGTCAAGCACCACACTTCATCACACAGGCACTCATGCAAACACAATACAGTTGCAGACACAACAACATCCAGTGCCTCCACTGTCTCTTCTCCTCCTCTACCTCCCTCCCAGTCACGTCCACGCTCACACCTGCATGCACTACATCAACATCCACTACTGCTAGCATCACCACACCAAGCAGGACACACACCTCACTAGCAGACACCTCCTCAACAGTCCTGCACACGTCCTCTGTCACCCTGTCTGACCCCTCCTCCTAAAGGACACAAATGCAAGCACTCACACACCCAACAGCCATCCACCTCACATGAGCATACAGCCCATGCACCTTCACCGAACTCCAGCAGACATACACCTCCAACAACTACACCCTCAACCTCTACTCCCATTACTCCTCCCTCCTCCCACCCTAACCTTCCTAAAAAACTTTTCTTTCACAAATTGACCTCTTCCCTACCCCTCCCGCGTCCTGCTCGTATGAGCAGAGTACCATGGACACAGCCCATCACCTTAGCCATACAGTCCACGGGGGCAGTGGTAGCACCTACTCGTGGTGGTAAGCATACCACTCCTCCATCGAAGAAGGGGAAGGAGCCTGCACCACCATGAAAGAAGGGGAAGGAGCCTGCACCACTAGGAAAGAAGGGGAAGAGCCCATCCACCCCTGCCAGGAAGGGTAAGAGGTCCACGCCCCTTGTACTGGAGGAGATGAAGCCCTCTACTCTAGCGGAGGCTGTCAGGGTGACACCTCCACCACCACCAGCTGTCACGGGCCACCACCGCCAGTTGATTAATTGCAGCCATTAGACAGTGCAGAGGCTGCCCAGGAGGCTCCTCCATCCACCAACAAACTGCAGCCATCAGACAGTGCAGAGGCTGCCCAGGATGCTCCTCCATCCACCGCCACACTGCAGCCGTCACCGCCAGCGGATGCCATGTAGGCCACACTCCAGGGGCTGCTGTGCGAGTTGCCACCTTCAGAACCAGTGGGCAAGTCAACCACCTGAGAGACTGTGGCCTTGCATTCCCCAGCAAAGAGTAATGGGCATAGAGCCCCCTCCAGAACAAGTGGGAAAGTCACCCACTCCAGAGACTGTGGCCTTGCACTCCCCAGAAATGAGCAATGGGCATGGAGCTCCCTCCAGAGCCAGTGGGAAAGGCACCCACTCCAGAGACTGTGGCCTTGCACTCCCCAGGACAGAGAAATGGGCATGGAGCCCCCTCCAGAACCAGTGGTCTTGTTCCCGCATCCGGCTGAGGTGCCACCCCTCCCCCTGAGGTGCCTGCCTATTTGCAAACTGATGTCCCTGTAGTGTACTATCTGGATGTGGTCAGAATTCGAGGTGTTCCAGGTGGAGCATAACGTAGAAGATAATCAGGAAAACTTGCAGTTCGGGCTCCATGGCGGCGTTCTTCTTCCCTGTGTCTCCGATGGTGAGTCTTTCGTTTACTGTGTGGACTACCGGGGACTAAGGGGCATATTTATATATTATATATATATATATATATATACACACTGAATTAGCGTCATTTTTTTAACTCTAATTCGGTGCAAAACTAACTCCATATTTATACATTGGCGCTAGACCCAAATTTATGGAGTTAAAGTCATTTTTTGGAAGTGGAAACCTACCTTGCCTTAATAAGATGCAAGGTAGGCATTCCTGTGCAAAAAATGACTCTATCGCCTTAACGCCATATTTATACTCCCATGCAAAAATGGTGCACAGGAGGGAGGAGGGGTCAAAAAATTGTGCAAAGCTTGCTTTGCCCCATTTTTTAACACCTGGGTCAGGGCAGGCATTAGGGGACCTGTGGGCCTATTTTCATGGTCGAGCACCATGGAATAAGTCCACAGGTGCCCTCCCCAGGCCCCAGGGACACTCCCACCCACACCAGAGGGACAGCGCAGGGTGGGGGACCCCATCCCAGGTAAGTACAGGTAAGTATTTTATTTTTTAAAGTGCCATAAGGGGCCCTGAAATGGGCCCCCATACATGGCACAGGGTGCAATGGCCATGCCCAGGGGACCCTGGTCCCCTGTGCTGGCCTTTGGGGTGGTGGGCATGACTCCTGTCTTTTCTAAGACAGGAGTCATGTGTTATGGATGGTTTTGCATCAGAAAATGACTCTAGGCAGGTTAGAGTCATTTTCTTTTACTCTAACCTGCCTAACGTCTTTTTTTGGTGCAAAACCCCCTTCTTCCATACCGCCAGCCCCAGCGGACTAACCTCATTTTTTTTTACACTAGCCTACCCTTTGCACCGGCTTGCACTATTCCATAAATATGGTGCCCAGCTGGTGCACAGAAATAGTGCAAGCTGGTGCTAAACTTTTTGGTGCAAAACTTATTTAGTTCAGTTTTGCCCCAAAAAGTATAAATCAGCCCCCAAGCTGATGAGCTCATCAACAGACTTGGCACTGCTGAATTCCTCAGTACTTTTGATTTAACATTAGGGTACTGGCACATTGCTCTGACTAAGGGGGCTATGGAGAGGTCAACAATTTTGGGTGATGCCCTTTTGTTTGAAGAATGCCCCTGTCACCTTCCAGGGGCTGATGAACAGGGACCTAGCTAGAAAGGAGGCTTTCTGTTCTGCCTACCTAAATAATATTGCTGTATACAGTTCCAGCTAGAAGGAACACCTGTCACACCTCAGTGAAGTGCTTCTGGCCCTGCAACAGGCAGGCTTGACCATCAAGGCCAGTATGTCCCAGTCTGGGCAGGGTTCTGTGGTATACCAGGATCACCTGGTGGGTGGGGGCAAGGTTCAGCCCCTCCTGGCCAAGACTAAGACTATCATGGCTTGGAAACCCCCTAAAACCTAGACAGAGGTGATGGCCTTCCTGGGCCTCACGTGGTACTATAGGAGATGTGTTAAGAGAGCTGACTTCAACGAAGCAGCCCAGATTAGTGATCTGGAAGGATGCTGGCCCAGAAAGACTTTGATGCCCTCAAGGAAGCCATGTACAGCACCTGTGCTCAAGGTTCCTGTCTATTCCAAGGAATTCATTGTGTAGACCGATGCTTCAGGGAATGGAATAGGTGCATTATTGGCACAGTTGAATGATGAGGGGCTAGACCAACCAGTAACCATTGTTAACAGCAGGCTGCTTTCACTGGAACAGAGGTGTAGTGTGATTGAAAGAGAAGCCTTTGCTCTGGCCTGGGTGCTAAAAAAATGTAGACCATACCCGTTTGGGACTCACTTCCGGGTTCAGACAGACCACAGGCCCCTTGGATGGCTAATGCAGTTGAGGGGTGAAAATCCTAAACTGTTGAGGTGCTCCATCTCCCTACAGGTCATGAACTTTACTGTAGAGCAGCGCCGGGGGTCAGACCACACCAAACTCCCGAACTCCAAAGGCATTGGATAGCTCTCCCCACTTTAAGCTGTGAGGACACTTGTTAGACCTGACAGCCTTACGGTAGTCTTCCCTCCTACTTGTTTTCCTACCTACTCTACTTTTGTGATCTACTTTTGCTGGCTTTATGACTCTGTTCACTCTACCTCTGCTAACCAGTGCTTAAGTGCTTGTGCTCTCTTTCCTAAGCATGAGAACACTGGTTTATCCACAATGGGAATATTTAATTTACTTATAAGTCCCTAGTAAACTGTGCCCAGGACCTGTAAATTAAATGCTACTTGTGGGTCTGCAGCACTGATTGTGCCACCCATTTAAGTAGCCTTTTAACAATGTCTCAGGCCTTTCATTGCAGAACCTGGGTCTACAGATTTACGCTGCCATGTCGGCCTGGCAAAATAACCTTTTTGCAAGGCCCAGACCTTCCCTTTTAATACATATAAATCACATAAGTAGGCCCTGGGAAATGCAGAGGGCAAGATATGTTGTATTTAAAAGGCAGGACATGTACTTTTAAGTTCTACGTGCCGTGATAGTGAACAACTCCCAAAGTTGTTTTTTCACCCTAGCAAGGCCTATCTCTCCCATAGTATAACACTGGGATTACCTTATTTCATTTTAGAAGTGTAATTTGCAATCTGGAAAGAATACACATTTTTGAGTTTGGTGTCTCTGGAATCACAATTTAAAATCCTAACTTGTGGTAAAGTCAGATTTTAAATTGCAATTCTGAAAATACCACTTTTAGAAAGTTGCCATTGTTCTTACTTTAACCATTTGGTGCCTGCGGCCTGTCTCTGATCACTTGTCTGGGGTGGGTGACAGCTGGGCTTTGTGTATTCCCTCTAGGCAGCTACACGCAATGGGAGGTTAGGTGTGACTTGATAGGCCATCCTGGGAAGATGGGAGGGAGGGGCTGTGCACAGCCTTACTTACACCTGAATAGGCTGTGGCCAATACCAACACAAAGGACTGCATAACCCCTTGTAGTGCTGTAACAACACCAACTGTGTACACTTCTGGACCTGTGTCTATTCTGCCAGGAAGAAGTACTGCTGTGATGCTGAAGGACTACCACTCTGCTGAACTTCTGTTTTGCTGGACTGCAGCTTTGCAGGACTCCTGCCTTGTTGTGCTGCCTACTGCCTCCTTGCCTGAGTGAGATGGACTTGACCTGCAATACTTGAACCCAGAGTGACTTCAAAGGCTAGCTGGCTGACCTGCTGATCTGAAGTCTCATGGACATAAAAGACTTCCAACCACACTGCTCCTTCACCTGGACTCTGCCATCTGTGAGTCTGCCCTGCCAAGAGGTGCCACCTCAGTTCTCGACCCTTGCGTTGGACCTTAGGTGTTTGCCGCAGCGGAACCGATGCATCCTCTGCTGCGGGAGCAGATTCAAAACATCACTGTTGTTGCGTGGAACAAAACCATGCATCACCTTCAGAACCGCCACTGCAACACTTTTTCCATTGCAAGGTCCTCACATCCCCATCAATGGTATTGCAGCCTCTGCGCTCATCAGAACCGATGCATCACCTCGACTGCACAACGCATCCTCAACAGCGGTCTTTGCATCGCAGATCCTGGCACCTGGATCGTCGATGTTGATGTAGCAGGAACTCACACCCTAACTCTGCTGCATCACAGAACTGACGCATCCCTGCTGTTGAGAGAAGAAAATCAACACATCATCTCTACTGCATGGTTCGGAACTGACCCAATGCACTGCAACAAGAATGTAAGATGCTTTGGTTCAGGGGGCCCAACTGAGTCCCTGTAGCCAGCCCACGCTACATCACGGTCGGCCTGAACTTTTGACTTTGTCCCGGTTCAGCACAAGGAGATAACTCCAGTTGTCACTTCTTGCCTTTAAGTGTTATTTTATAGTTTAATCTTTAAAAATTCCTAGCTTCAGTTCATGTGTTAGAAATGGGGTCTTTGGTTGGCAGTCAGGTTACCCCCTGTCAAAGCAAGGACCCTCTCTCTAGTCAAGGTAAAGGAGAATCACCCTCAGTTAAGCCCCGCTCACCCCCTTGGTAGCTTAGCATGAGCAGGTAGGCTTAACTTCAGAAACAATGTGGAAAGTATTTGTACCAACACACACAGTAATTCAGTGAAAACACTACAAAATGACACAACACAGGTTTGGAAAAAAGAGAATATTTATCTAAACAAAACAAGACCAAAACGACAAAAACAAGTCAAGTTATGAATTTTCAAAGAATAAAAGTCTTAAATCCTTTAGAAAACAGTGGGAACGTTGTTAGCGTACAACAGTACCTGGGTAGCGCCAAAATAACATCGCAGGGGCGAGTATGTGTCGGAAAAGGCCCGCGATGCATTGATATCTCACTCACAAGCGAGACCGTGCGCCATTCCTCCTCCAGTTGGGTCGACCTGCATTGTTTTTCCTCTCCCGCAAGAGAGTGATGCGTCGATCCAGACATGCACCTCAGGTCCGGGCAGGCTTTGGTTTGTTTTTCCATGCCCAGTGATGTTGTGTTGAAAATCCAGTCACACAGTATCGCAAAACTGCGCTGTGTGGGGTTTGCGTTATTATCAGCCTCCATTAGCGGGTGTTGTGCGTCGTTTCCCCAGTCGTGTTGCGTCAATCTTCCAGCCACGATGCAGATGGAGTGTTGATTTCAGCCATGAGGCGGGCGGGGCATCGTTTATCCGCCGAGTCACGGAAGGTGCGTTTTGTCTGCCAGCTCCACCTTTCAAGGGCCCAGGAACTAGATAGGGCACCACTTGGCAGGGCAGGAGTCTCAGCAGAGAGTCCAGGTGCTGGCAGGGGAATTCTTTGATGGCCCTGAGACTTCAACAGCAGGAGGCAAGCTCAGTTCAAGCCCTTGAGATTCTTCACAAGCAGGAATGCACAACAAAGTCCAATCCTTGTCCCCTTTCACAGGCAGAAGCAGCAACTGCAGGATAGCTCCACAAAGCACAGTGACAGGCAGGGCAGTACTTCTCCTCAGCTCTTCAGGTCTTCTCTTTGGCAGAGGTTCCTCTTGATTCCAGAAGTGATCTAATTTTCAGGGGTTCTGATACCCCTTTCTGCCTTTGAAGTAGGCCTACTTCAAAGGAAAGTCTCTCTTGTTTGTGAGATCCTGCCTTGGCCAGGCCAGGCCCCAGACACACACCAGGGGGTTGGAGACTGCATTGTGTGAGGGCAGGCACAGCCCTTTCCTCCACTCCTCCCTTCCCTTCTAGCACAGATGGCTCATCAAGATATGTAGGCTACACCCCAGCTCCCTTTATGACATTGTCTAGAGAGAGGTGCAAACAGCCCAACTGTCAAACTAACTCAGACAGGGAATCCACAAACAGGCAGAGTCACAGAATGGTTTAAGCAAGAAAAATGCCACTTTCTAAATGTAGCATTTTCAACCACACAATCGCAAAACCAACTTCACTAAAACATGTATTTTTAAATTGTGAGTTCAGAGATCCCTAACTCCATGTGTCCATCTACTCCCAAAGGGAATCTGCGCTTTAATAATATTTAAAGGCAGCCCCCATGTTAACCTATGAGAGAGATAGGCCTTGCAACAGTGAAAAACGAATTTGGCAGTATTTCAATGTCAGGACATATAAAACACATTAGTATATGTCCCACCTTAAACATACACTGCATCCTGCCCATGGGGCTACCTAGGGCCTACTTTAGGGGTGTCTCACATCTAAGAAAAGGGAAGGTTTAGGCCTGGTAAGTGGGTACACTTGCCAAGTCGAATTGGCAGTTTAAAACTGCAGCATTGCAGTGACAGGTCTGAGCAATGTTTACAGGGCTACTAATGTGGGTGGCACAACCAGTGCTGCAAGCCCACTAGCATCATTTGATTTACAGGCCCTGGGCACCTCTATTGCACTGTACTAGGGACTTACCAGTAAATTAAATATGCCAATCATGGAAATCCAAATACACATACATTTTACATAGGAGCATTTGCACTTTAGCACTGGATAGCAGTGGTAAAGTGCCCAGAGTAACATAAACAGTAACAACAGAGTCCAGCACACATCAACAACCGGGGAAACAGAGGCAAATGTTAGGGTGACCATGCCAAGGATGCCAAGTTTAACAACATGGCACTGCAGGGACAAGTATGATTGAACAATGATGTCACTGGAGACAGACACATAAAGTGATGGAGGAGGAGGCAGCCATGATGCTACAGACCAGCAATTTAATTTCGTTATGTCTTTGTGTAGCACCTATGAGGAAAATAATTACATTTTTTGCATAAGACTTTGACCTGATTTAGGCTTTAGGAGACAGTAGTCTGTCCATGAGGGTGGCAGAGGACATTACCCCACCCACTTCTCTGCACCTTCAAAGTAACCGCCATCATGGTGGTTCCCTTCAAGGCACAAAACGTTGGTGGATAGCCACTGTAGGTTTTAATGGCATATATTGTAGGCACTTCCCCTGCTGCATGGGACACTGTTGTCAGGCCCAGTACTATGGGCCCCATCTAACCTTGCACCAGGAGCCGCACATTGCCTTTCCATTGTGCCAGACAGGGCATATATTGCAGGCAGAAGCCACATGTTGCCTTTCCATGGCACCAGCCAGCACATACATTGTCCCATGCAACGGACGCACATGGGACGTGCCCAGGCAGGCCTATCCGCTCCGTCAGAGCCCGGAAGAGGCTGGGCTGTCCCCCTGCCCCCTGCCCCCCACTGCTGGCTCATCGAGGACTGTGACATAGGCAGGCGAGGTACTCTGAATAATTTACTATTGTGGTGACTTGCTTCACATTGCTCTTTTAGTCTAGTGACTTTAACTTTAGGAATTATTATTTAATCGCTTATTCCACCTTTGAGGGCTAACCTGATTTGTCATATTGCATAAAGAAATTGATAGCTGTATTGATGAACTTTGAATGTTTTATTACCTGAGTTATTTAATATTGTTTTGTTACATTTCACTCACAATGGGTAAGAGGAAAGCAGCCAATGTGGTTCAGGGTATTGCTAAAAAAAAAAAAATTGCTAGGCAAAATAATTGCACTCTCAAGTAGATTGACCTATTGATTGAGGAAGTGGAGTCATTAATTAGTGCTGCGCTACTCCTAAATCGACTAATCCCAGGGTAGAGAATTCTTAAAAGCAACTCAGAAATCTAAACATGAAACTCAGAGTATAAGAAGCTATTTTAGTGGCCCTACTAAGGACATGCAAGTTCGTGAACCATCCTCTGGCCAGGATATGATAAGACCTGATGGATCTGTTGAGTATCTGTTAAACAGAGCTTGGCCAAGTATTCACCCACGAGTCGGTGAAGTAATCATTTTCAAGCACTTTCTTATTTGGGCAACTTGGGCTCCCATCTGCTATTAGATGGAAAGCTACAGACTGATAATGCAAGTGACCCAACTGTTGCTGCTGTTGGGGATCTACCCCAGTTAACACACCAAGTTGTAGAATTCAAGAGGGAGGTGAGGGATCTTAAAAATATGGTTCTACGTCTCTGCATTTTGTTAAACCAGCCTACTCTTGATAAGAACATGTCTACCACTGGAGCTCAGAATGTCATTCATAGTTGCCAACAATATCCACCTACAAAGGAGCCCAAAACCCCTGCACTTACTAATTCCTCCCATCCAACTGTATGCAGGTTTGTGGCAAAAATGGTTGGGGTAGAAATAAGATCGGAGGACTGGAGCACCACTGGTACATCCTTAACACTACGTTCCACATGCACGACACTCCCTACACATAGCGTTCGGAATGACTTGAGCTAACCCTAATATGTAGGTGGATGGAGGCTGCTCTCAAGCTGAAAGCACTTTCCTTAGATTTCAGAGTGAGAGCAGTTAATGGGAGAACCAAATCAGATAGTTGAGGGGGGCAATACCTTTGATAATTGTCTCCATTCTAGTCGTATTGACTACATCTCAATAGATCTTTAGCTTTGGCCCTACATCCTTGATATGGTTGTTAATACTGGGGATGAAAGCAGTTGTGTTTGACAATGAAACCTTTCCAGTCTAGGTTGGCTAATGCTTTCCAATTTACTGTGTCTATCAGAGATGTCTATACCACGACAGGCACATGCCCTCTCAAATGGTGCCAAATAGTTGAGAGGCCAGACCCTCTAAGGAGGATCAGTGCCAATCTGTATTTATTTTTGGCTGAGATAGAAGCAACTCTTATTGAAGCAGAAAATGTGCAGGTCATAACTAATGCTCATGATAGCTTCTTTGAGAAATTATTAAGACATTTTACAGTTGCACCATCCAAGTCCAGTGGCACCATGGGGTGTGTAAAAACCTGGTTTGCTAAGGAATGTAGACGTCCCCATCGACAGCTTGGAGATGTATTAAGGTAAAGAGCTATCTCCTTGATCCAATTAGCAAGGAAGAACTATGAAACGGCCCAGATACGCGTGAAGAAGAACTAGGATGAAGGAAGGTGGTGTGAAATGAGCTTGGCTTGTTCCACCAGGGATTCTACTAAATTTTTGCATCTTGTAAAATGGGGTAGAAAGGGCTGCTGAGCCATTCCTCAAAACCATATACCCCCCTCTGCCTGGATAGAGCATTTTCAGCCCTCTATTCTCTGCCTCATTCTACTACTCTGGTCGAAGTTCCAGTGGGGACTATGTGTACTGATCATCTGGATTCCATCCTCAAACCCCCTTTGGGTACCCCAAATGCTAATATTTTAACTACACCAAAATTTACTTTTGATTTTTCCGATGTTACGCTAGCTCTGGACTATATAACTAGAGGCAGGCCCCAGGACCCAACTGTGTACCAGCTGACGTGTATCTACACAACAGGGACAATTGCTCTAGTTACATCCTTTTTTTGGCAAATGCCATCTCCCGAGGAGCCCCAATTCCTGATTCCTGGAAGGGAGCTGAACTCGTTCCAATATATAAGAAAGGTGATAAATATTTGCCAGGGAATTACAGACCAATTAGTCCAAACAACTGTTTGCCAAAAATCTTTGCGCATCTTATACTTGTCAGGATCAATGATTGGATTGTCTCCCTATCAAGCTGGGTTCCGAAGGAAAACAAGTACCATGGACCAAGTCTTTTGCTTTTCACTAATATACTGGAGGACAGTGAAGATTGGCGGAGGCAGCTTGTACTTTGCCTTCGACGATCTCAAATCGGCCTTCGACCTGGTCTCCAGAAACAAACTCTGGTGTGAAACTGCCATTGAATCTGTTGGAATTACAAATTGAATAACACAGGGGTAATTATGCCAAGGTCCGATTGGGCTAACAGGGGGAATTGACAGACCCTTTTCTCATCTGCAAGGGGGTACGCCATGGATGTGTCCTAGCCCAGACGCCATTCTCGTTGTTTCTTAATGATGTTGTTTCTGTTCTGTCAGGCTTACCCACTGATGCCCCTACCTTCGTGGAGGTTAAAACACCAATGTTGTTGTTTGCAGATGACACTTTACTGATCTCTAGGACACCTAGTGAGCTCCAGCTAGCCCTTATTCAATTTGAAGAATTTTGTACTGCTCGTGGACTGGAGATCAATTCAGCAAAGACAAACTTCATGGTTCTTAGGAGGCCAAAGACAGTAAAGTGTAATCTAGAGTTGGGGGGCACACCATTAGAAAGGGTGGATGCTTTTACCTACTTGGTTGTCACCTTGTCTTCAACCCTTGCTTGGAGATCTCGGGTTGGCCTACTGACTATAAAACATAAGTAGATTCCGGGGCTATAGTGAAAGAACACAGCACTTCTTTCTCAAAACCCATTGCCCCTGCTGTGCAAATCTATGAAGCAAAGGTAGTAAATGCTGTATTATATGGTTCTGAGCTGTGGGGTTTCGCAAATGTATCCTCATTAACCAGTTCTGAAAATAAATTTCTAAGAACTATTGCCCATCTTCCTGGCAGAACCCCTTTGGTGCCACCATTGTTTGACCTAGGCAAGAAACCAATCACTAACAAAGCTGACTTTGCCCGTTATTATTTTGGAGAAGGGTGTGATCAGTCCCTGAATTGTCACAGTACAAGTTTGTTCTTAAGAGGTGATTGAGGCCGACACCTCTAACAAAATCACCTGGTTGTGCCAAATAAAAAATAATTTAACTAACATTGGCTTGCGATTTTTATGGAACGATCCATTGCTGGCAACAAGTTTGTCACCACAGACACTAAGAAAGCACTACTGGATTTGGGCCAGAGAGATAAATTCACAGTTGGCTGTCACTTCACACTTAACTGCAAAATTTCTGGATTTTAAATGTGAGCCCATTCTTGAGCCTTAATGGGATGCTATCAATGTCCCCCCAGACCGCCAGTTATATTTTCAATTTAGCGTTTGTCCTTTTCCGTTGAAATCTATTACCATCAAGTGGGCCCCAAGTAATATCTATTGTGCTTTGTATGTAAGACTTATTGTGAGTCGGTTGGTCATGTCCTTTTCGTATGTTCAGGCTAGGTTGCCGCCCGTAAAGAATAGATTACATCAACAAGTAAGTAACTTGGAACCCAAAGCAGTCAGACTGCATTTAGAATCCTTCGGATGGACCCTAAGCTGATCTATGTGTGTTCTGTCGTGAACTTTTTGGGGTGTATCTGGGTCATTAGATATAAGGAGGTAGACCTAACACTGTGAACTAATCACTGCTAATTGTTTTAATAATTTATTTCCTTGCTTTTAGCTAGAAACGAATCGTTGTAAAATCTATTTATGAGTAGAATCAAGGCGGTAGGCCTAACACTGTAACCTATCCTCTGCTATTTGTTTTAATGATGATCTGTTTCTCTCAACAGCTAGCAATAAAATGTCCTAAAAATGTTTTATGATTAGCATTTGTACATGCTTTATTATTCAGGTTTAATCATTTTTTGAGTATTACTTTGGTGTTATCTATTTATGTGTGACCATGCAGAACTTTGTTTTATGTTCTGTTGTATGTTATTTTTGTGTATCTCGAGGTTTTGGCTTATAATGTTATGCCAATTTATATTTTTATTTTATGTTCTTTTATGACTTAATTTGTCGAATAAAGCAATTGATGATGATATCCCTGATATTTTCCTGCTCCACAACGGCAACCAAGAATTCAGGATACCTCTAGCCAATCAAAGGAAGTTAGGACAGGACAGGGTGTACCCAAGCAACTTGTCTCAACTGCCATAGGGAAGCCCGTTTCTCCCCTGATCCGCAAAAACCTACCCTTGGAGCCTATTAAGAGACTGAGGAGTAATGCCCTTAGTGAGGACCCCTTCATGAGGCACATAGGGTTGTGATAGTCAAATCGCCTCACTCAATCTGGAGTAAGGCAAATGCAGTGCTCTATCATCTACCAGACCAATTAGAGACGTTCCCCAAGTATACTCACAAACATAGTGTTCACTCATAAGGTATATGATAACGATGAGAGATTGTTTTTCATTTTCTGTAGTGTCCTGTAATAATCCATTAATTGTTAATGCAATATCCTGTGCCTTCATTTTGAAGTGTGAAGACAACACTGCCACCCTCAAGGCCACCCGAGATCTGGAGCCCTTGTTAGCGTGTCTGACTTTAATAAGTAAACTTACAAGGGGACGGGAATAGGTCAATGAACCTTTTGACTGCGCTTAAGATGTTCCCACCATATATCCCACAACATGCAGATCAATAATCAATTACAATCAATAACTTTAATAATCAATTGGAGTCAGTAATTGTCACACACCATGACCTTGCAGTCATGAATAACCACACCTTTATGTAAAAGTTAGAATATTTATTTACCTATATTAACAACGCTAATGTCACGTAGGTTAATCTCAAAATCAATTGATAAACATACAGGAACTACACTGGCTGACCGAAGCGACGAAAGAAACGCAGTCTAATCAATGCTTGAGCTACTACACATTCCAAAGTTATAGTGCAAATTAATAACAAGAATAATTGTGCAAACAATATTACATACATTTAGTTTAAGCAAAGAAAACAGATCAGCTGTTATTACATATGACGAACTTCATCAGTGAGGACCCTAACTAACATTAAATGAGAATTAGCATGTTGGGCTTCATGCAAAACAACTTAGTCAACACAAATTTGGAAAAACATCTGTTGGACTTTTTTTTTCCCTTGCAGGGTCATCTTCAATCTTTTTGCCTCCTAACCTCCTATATTTTCTGACCTGTTTTTATTGGCTTTGGAACTCTGAGCACTTTACCACTGCTAACCAGTGCTAAAGTGCATATGCTCTCTGTGAAATTGTATTGTTGATTGGATTTCCATGACTGGCATATTAATTTACTGGTAAGTCCCTAGTACGGTGCACTACAGGATCCCAGGGCCTGTAAATCAAATGCTACTAGTGGGCCTGCAGCACTAGTTGTGCCACCCAAATTAGTAGCCCTGTAAAAATGGCTCCGACCTGCCACTGCAGTGTCTGTGTGTGCAGATTTTAACTGCCAATTTGACTTGGCAAGTGTACCCAATTGCCAGGCCTAAACCTTCCCTTTTCTTACATGTAAGACACCTCTAAGGTAGGCCCTAGGTAGCCCCATGGGCAGGGTGCAGTGTATGTTTAAGGTAGGACATATACTAATGTGTTTTATATGTCCTGACAGTGAAATACTGCCAAATATTCACTGTTGCAAGGCCTATCTCTCTCATAGGTTAACATATGGGCTGCCTATAAAAATGATTAAAGCGTAGATTCCCTTTGGGAGCAGATAGACATGTGGAGTTTGGGGTCTATGAGCTCACAGTTTCAAAATACATCTTTTAGTAAAGTTGGTTTTAAAATTGTGTGTTTGAAAATGCCACTTTTAGAAAGTGGGCATGTTCTTGCTTAAACCATTCTGTGACTCTGCCTGTTTGTTGATTCCCTGTTTGGGTGAGTTTGACAGTTGGGCTGTTTGCACCTCTCTCTAGACCAGAGGTCTTCAAACTGGGGGGCGGGCCCCCCTAGGGGGGCCTGAAGTGATCCCAGGGGGGCCCCAGACTCTGGCCAAAATAAATATTATACAGATAACAGGCTTTTGTTTTAAGCAGAAGCATGTTATTGCAGTTTTAAAAAGGTAACAATACTTAACTGCAATGTTTAAATAGGTTTAGACATATTTAAACATTGCCATGTTTATACAATAATTGTGAAAAATTCTGAGGGGGGCCCAATGATTTTTATTTTTCAACTGGGGGGGCGCGGCATTAAAAAGTTTGGAGACCTCTGCTCTAGACAGTGACACAAAGGGAGCTGGGGTGTAGCCTGCATATCCTGATGAGACATCTGTGCTAGGAGGGAGAGGAGGAGTGGTCACTGACACCTAAAAGGGCTGTGCCGGCCCTCACACAATGCAGTCTCCAACCCCCTGGTGTGTGTCTGGGGCCTGGCCTGGGCAAGGCAGGGTTTCACAAACAAGAGAGACTTTCCTTTGCAGTAAGCCTACTTCTAAGGCCAAAATGGGTATAAGAAGGGCACCCAAAACCACAAGCTTTAGATCATTTCTGGACATCAAGAGGAACCTCTACCTGGGGAAAAGCTGAGGAGCTGAGAAGTGCTGCTCTGCCTGTGACTGTGCTTTGTGGAGCTATCCTGCAATTGCTGCTTCTGCCTGTGCAAAGGAACCAAGATGGGACTTCATTGTGCATTCTTGCTTGTAAAGAAATCTCCAAGGGCTTGTCCTGAGCTTACCTCCTGTTGTTGAAGTCTCAGGGCCATCAAAGACTTCTCCTGCCAGCACCTGGACTCTCTGCTGAGACTCCTGCCCTGCCAAGTGGTGCCCTATCCAGTTCCAGGGGCCTTGACAGGTGAAGCTGGCAGACCAAGACTGAAAATCCACGCACAAACTCCCATGCGGGGAAAATATTGGTGCACCCTCCGAGACGCGGCTGAAAAACGATGCGCCGCCAGCTTCGTGGCAGAAATCGATGCTCCACCGGCATGGCGCCTGGAAGATCAACGCACGCAGTTGGTGAAACAATGCACAACACCCGCTGATGGAAGCTGATAATGTTGCAACCCACATTGCGCGGTTTTCCTAATACCGTGCGGCAGGATTTTCGACGTAAACATTGCTGGGTGCGGAAAAATGACGTAACGCCTGCCAAGATCCGAGTGCTTGCCCGGTCGATGCATCGCTCTCCTGCAGAGAGGAAAGATGACACACGCCGAGCTGACCAGAGGAGGATAAACAACGCACGGTCTCGCTTACGGGTGAGAAATCAACCCATCGCTAACCTTTTTTGACGCACACTCGCCCGTGCGTGTTACTTTGATGCTACCCAGGTACTTTTCACTGCTAACAGTGATTTTACTGTTTACTAAAGGATTTAAGACTCTTTTGCTTTTAAAATTAATAACTTGACTTGTGTATGTTGGATTTGTGTTGTTTTGGTCTTGTTTTGTTTAGATAAATATTTCCTATTTTTCTAAACCTGTGTTGTGTAATTTTGTAGTGTTTTCACTGAGTTACTGTGTGTGTTGGTACAAATGCTTTACACCTAGACTCTGAAGTTAAGCCTGTCTGCTTGTGCCAAGCTACCAAAGGGGTGAGCGGGGGTTAACGGAGGATGAGTCTCCTTTACCCTGACTAGAGTGAGGGTCCTTGCTTGGACAGGGGGTATCCTCACTGCCAATCACATACCCCATTTCTAACAACATCTAACTATGGCTCTATCAAAATAGAGTGGTTGGTACATAGGAACAAAAGCAAATAGACATTGCAAACAACATTATAGTCAATATACCTATCCTCAGTTTGGATCAGCAAGCTGTGATAGTATTCATCAACAGGGCATCAATCTTGTCAGCAAGGCATCAGGACTGAGTATCAAAGTTCAGAAAAGGCAAAGTCTTTAAGCAGTAAAGTTAAGCAAGTCTCTTCTCAAGATGCTCAAGAAAGTAATGGCTTTTCGGTAAGATAGAAAGTGGGCAAATGGTCTAAACTCTCAAAATGAATAGGGAGAATGGTTAATGGCAAATGATGTTTTCTTCTCAGTGCTGTCTGGCTAAGTTAGATGTCCTAAAACTACTTCCCAAGACCCTATTCGTCAAGGGATCGCATGTTCACACTTTGTCCAATAAAACTAAAACTCCAAATCTACATTTCTACCAGTACATGGTTCACATGTCGATGATTGGCTGCTTTCGTCCTGTTTTAATCCATCCAGCTCGTCAGGTAACAATATTGTTGCAGCTTAGACTCCAGTCAGTGTCTTCTGTGTATTCTCCTGAGAAAGTCAGTCTTACAAACATTACATTAAACAATGTTGCATTAGTAAGAACAGCATCTTATAGCAAGCAGTTCTCATGAGAAAGACTTTTAGCTATGAGCACATTAGGTCAACACAGTGGAAATTCACAATTTAGTTCTCTAAGCAGACATTTTATTAAATGCCTAAGAAATACAGCTTGACATGAGACCCTGCAACTAGGCCAAGACCTCCGCTAAGTTAAGGTCTACAATTACTAGAGCTAATACAAAATGCATGACCCTCAATATGACATATTACTACATTAATCAGACATAGGCTCAACATTTCATACTAATAAGCCATTAATAAGTACACTTCCTGAACTTTGGCGGCCACTCACGTTGTTACACTTTCAAATGCGTACATTATTTTTCCCTAAGTTATTACATTTTCTACGCAAATTCAGCACTCAAAATACATTAATATTCATTAATAAAACTCATTAAAATTCTGCGTTAACACCATCAATGTCATAATTCTGATATACTGGTGACATGCACAACATGCAAATAAGATTCAGATTGATTTCACTTACACAACATTCATTCCGTAAGGAAGACCATTGCAGAAGCATCCAATAACATCAAAGGGGACATGTATAACCATGCAGTATTACCGCTTTAAACAGCTGTGAGCATGCAATTATGTCACTGTAGACAGATGTTTGTATGCAGTTACCTCGATGTTCTTTGTAGAAAGGCAGGAGGATGACGTGATAAGCCTACATAAGTAGACAAGACTATAGTTACGACTATATCAAGGCAGCAACATACTAGGTGTCACTAGAGGTAGCAAGAAATATGCATTGTTCTTACCTAAGACATGACACTGCACAGGTAGCTCTAGAGGGAGTGCTTGTGCTTGAGCTCACTAGTCACAAGTAAATTCATGTTGTCGTGCCAATTTCTGAATAAAAAACGTTCACCTTCCTATCACCGAGAACGTATGTGGTTTTCACAAGCCAAATTCCCAATTCATCCACGTTTAAGCAGATTTGTTCTGTTTCTGTCACCCTCATTATAGAAGGATCTTCCAGTCCCACTGAGAAAGAAGAAAGCTTGAAAACCTCTGCTTATAAAGGTAAGGATAGGTTGATTTAGTCTGTTCTGTATATTTTAGCACCATGGAACCCCAAGGTGAAAAATACCATTCTAAAAGATATCTGTAAAATAGAACCGCTAGGAGCACCCAGTAATGTCACAGCAGAAAAGTAGAACCTGGTGCTGACATCAATAAAGAAACCATAGTTCTCATTCTCAAAATTTTTACAAGGGTGCCCATATACAGAAAAGCTGACCGAATTTGGAATTTCCACTTAAAATGAAATGCACTTTAGGGACAGTGTGCAATGGTCCAACTGTCGGATGGACTAACAGTGAACAAGTAGTTTGCTGCCAAACAATTATGGTAAACAGAGGGAAGACCCGTCTTATTATGTGCCACTTTAGAGCGAAGAAGTGACTTCGGTAGAAAAATGCAGGTGCAAGCAGTGATGTCCCTTAAGGCAAAAATGTCACTGTAGAAAAGCAAGTGCATGCCAAGGTCAATTAAGACCATGCAACAACGAATGCAGGTTATGCTCTCACATAACTCGCGCCGCCGGACAGGAGTGAACCCAGAATGTCCTATTCTAGCCTGCTGAGGTCTTTCAATTAATTAAGAGGCATACTTTGAGTATGCTACATCCTGTTGTACTAGCCCATCAATCCCTAGAAATCATAATCAGTTTAGAATGCCGACCTTTGGCGTGACCACCGCTTGATGTATTGTGTGCAATAGTTTAATCATGTTCATGAACAATGATGAGGGAATGATTGGTTCTAGACCCTCACAGACTAAGGGGTTGACATAGTTCTTGGCAGATGGGTTACTCCTTCACAAAAGGTGCCAGATATCCCGTCCGCCGAAATATAAATCCCATTATATTCTATGGCATATATATTTTGGTGGACGGGAAATCCGTCACCGTTGTGACTAAGCCCTTTCTGTGTCACAATTATCTCATGAAGGTGGCAAGAGCTTGCTCCGCAGAGCTACACAGGGATGATGCACAACTTTGCGACTGCTGCAACTACCCTCAGTGAGCATTTTGCCCCACAAGTAAACATGTATGGGAAGGGTTCAACAGGCAGGTCAGGGCAAAACTAGCAATGCTTTTCACACAGGCCTCGGAGAACTGTTGAGCTTGTGCAAAGTAATGCGCTTCAATGGAGAGATAAGGCCACAAATAAGACAAGCATAATGAGCCTCAAATTTGTGTGAACTCATTCATTTACTTGGGGCTGCCGAGAGGCTGTTGAATTGAAAGTAACACCAAGGTATCTAAAATTCTGCATAGAACTGGTTTAACATCTGTAAGGACTTAGATTCCTCTTTCCAGGACCACACATCATTATATCGGACTTCCCAAAATTGGTCGGCAAACCTAAATTCCCCATGAAGGTAACAAAAGATTCACCAAAATACGCAGGGCGCTAGGAGTACAAGCCATTAAAATAGTGCCATCAGCATTTAAAAACAGTGGAACAAAAACAGCTATTTTCGTACATCACTTATGGCTGCTGACAAATGGATACTTAACTCATTAATATAAATATTCAAGAGCAGCAGAGCCAAAATGCACCCCGACGCACCTCACTAGCTAAAGGAAAAACATTCCCCTGCACGAGGGTATCGTACCTTAGCGCCTAGGTTCTCATGCAGGGTATACGAAAAATTCACCAGGGGAACTTCCACTCCCAAATCTAGCAAATCTAGCCATAACTTTACTCTGTTTACCCTGTCAAACGTGGTGGATAGGCCCAGAAAGGCCAGGTAGAGGAAGGCAAACCAAGCAAGAGTCAAGGCTGGCTCAAGAGGAATATCTGGCTTTGGCTCGACTTTTGTCCTGTGGCTGTCAAGCCAAGATCGACATCACATGTGTTGTCATGTTTCCTCTTGAAAAGAGAAACTAAACTCAGAAAAGCTGAGCACATGAAATCCAAAAGTGTGTCTGTTGCTGAACAAAGCACCAAATTGCATAGATAGCAGTGAAGACTGGAGCTGATGAGCATTGTAAGAAAGGGAATTATTAGTTAGGGTGGATGGTAGTCCACCACAAGTCCTAAAGTCACTAACCTGTTAGTTTCAGTCAAAGGTTTCAGTAATTTAAACCAAAGCTCAGCCTCTGGTACCTATGGCACACAACACACAGGCTTAACTTAAAGAAAATGTGTTAAGCACTTCCATAAAAATTCTAGTCGAATTTATAAAAAAGAGAAAAAATAACAAGTAAAATGTCACCAAGATGACAAACTCCAACAATCAACAGGAACCTGGGATATTTTAAATATTTAAGTGAGAAAGTGTCAGGAAAAAGTAAAGTGACACATATGGTCTGCAATTGCGGTTGACCAAAACCTAGGCACATTTCAGACCGACCAAGTAGACGTGTCCCAATCAGATCTTTACTTTGGGACTTAGGGCCTGATTTAGATCTAGGCAGATGGGGTTACTTTGTCACAAAGGTGACAGATATCTTGTCCGCCGTATTACGATTCCATTATTTCCTATGGAAATTGTAATACAGCCAACGGAATAACCATCATACTCGTGAAACAGTATGCCATCCGCCACGATCTAAATCAATCCCTTAGTCTTTGAAATGGACATCAAAATCTTCCAGAGGGGCCGTGTACCCGAGGAGAGTTTCACAAGGTTGGATAGCCATGGAAAGAGGAACCGCTGAAACAATTGGTCTGAATGGGAAAATCTCTAAGCAGGAAAATTCTAATTTTGTGCCCCGAGAAGTGTTCTCATCAGCTAGATACTTTCCATGCCGTTACCCATTCAACATTTCTATGTTTGTGCTTAGGGACTGATTTTGAGTTCATAATTCATTATTTACTCAGTTAGGAGGATGGAGTAAAATACTCTACAAAACTTAACGGAGTAACCTCATTCTGGACATTTCTTAACATTGGCAGGAACTACCATCAAGGTGGTTCCTCTCAATATATTTGAAAGCATGACACTATACTGTCAAAATTATGGTACCACCATCAAACGTTTTTCAAAACAAAACCCAAATTAATGACCCCCACACCATGGGGTTTTTGTCTCATGGTGTGGGGTTATTTAAACGATTTTACTAACCTTTACTGCCACTTTTTCACACTGGTGAGGGAGAGTACAAACAATGACAGACTTATGGTTTGCCTGTGTGTAAATCAGGTTGGTGGAATTTCAGCTTGGTGGAGTACTTTGTTGCCATTGAGATGGAGTATCTTCTTGACCAAACTCTAAATCACCCACTCAGTCTCTTTTTTGGAGCTCTGAATCCTCTAGCTGGACAAGATTGCAGGCTGTATTCCAAGATGAGTTCCTCGAGGATGGATACCATCTCTCCAAGGGCCTGTAAAATGGATTTTCTGCTGTGGCGAAGCTGTTCCTTCATCCCACTGAAGTGGCACCTTCAGTGGATTGGTTTGGGTGGTTGGCCCCAGTACTTCGTATGTCTGGAAGTCCAAAAATGTTCCAGGTCCCTGCTTTCCAAACGTGTTGGGAGAGTTCCAGTTAGACACACAAAGGATCCTAGGTCCTCCTGAATGGCACTTGGAAGTCATGGATCAGTCCTGCAGAGGCCATCAGCAGGATCCAGATCAGGTCCAGTTGTTACTGCTCAGCTGGGCACTTCAGGAACAGACCAATTGAAGCTTGTTTTGTCTCTGTAGCTACACAGAGGTCAGTCAACTGACCTTCGGAGTCAACTTCTTTTTCCTGGGCACAAGTGAGAGAAGGTCCAGCTTTTTGGATCCTCTCACAGGTCTCAAACAGCAGGTACAGTCCTTCTTCTGTTCTTCCACAGTTCTAGTGAGCAGTCCCCCCTTCTGTGGGAACTCAAAACTAATTCTTGAGTTAGAGCTCTACCAATAGACTTAGTGCAAGCCTGACTCCGTGGCAAAGGCTGATCATTTTTAGGTATCACCTGACATTTACTCATGACATGATAGACCCATTAATTAAATCTCTGTGCCCACCCCAACTGGTCATCCTGCTGGGGAACAAAAACAACTCCCTACACCTAGGCTATTGTCACTGCTAAGGCAGCAGTTTTCATGCCTCATTATTGTCAAGTACTTACTGAACAGCTGCTGGAGAATTAATGGAAATTAGCCTCTAGTAGCTTCTTTCCTAAATATGTATTAGGCATTTTACTTCACCATTAAATTGGGTTTGTAATAACTAATAAAAAGAGTATTTTAAATATTTTTCTATCTGGTTGCAATCTTGAGATAGCAAAATTAATATTTTAATCTGTACTCTAGCTTTCCCGTAAAACAACCAGGGCCTTCCACAGTGAAAAAAGCTTTGGTGGCCATGTAACTGCAAGGACATGGTGACATGAAATTTCTACATGCCCCATTTTTAAATAGCATGCACTCAACCATGTAGGCTACAGGGGATAAATAGGAGTGACTTATTTTTGTATAAATGAAGATTGAGCTGCAAGTTTAATCTGCAGCAATCAGGCTATACATGTAGGCCTGAAGCCATGTTTTCATTGCAATACCACAAAATAAAATGGGCGGAGTGCTGAAACCTTTCAATCACTCACCCCAGTCACAGATCTGAGTTTAATCCATTGTTAATTTGTGCACTATGTCAAACCATTTTGGACCCAGCCATATGCAAATCAGTCTTGACCCTGCTCCCCATGGGAACAGTCCAGCCCGAACTGCCAAGCTACATCCTCCCTGGACCGGAAACAAGCATCCTGGGACCAGTTTTGGCATATCACACCTCATCAGCCAGGCTACCTTGAATCCAGAGGCGCAGTGAGCAAGGGACGCCCGTCTGGGCATACCCTTGCCATTTAATGTGCACATAGCAATACCACAAAATACAATGATGGACAGAGTGTTGAAACTTTTCAAACACTCACCCCCAGTCACACATCTTGGTTTAATCCATCATTATTTTGCTCGCCACTTCACCCCACTTTGGACTCGGCTACATGAAAATTAGTCTTGACCCTGCTCCCCATGGGAACATGTCCAGCTGGAACTGCCAAGCCAGTTCCTCCTTGGACCCAAAACAAAACAAGCATCCTGGGACCGGTTTGGGGTATCACCCCTCATCAGCTACGTTTTCATTGTCACACTAGTGGCTGACACATTCAGTGATACACTTAACAGGTGCCGTTTAACTTTCCATGCCATGGGAGTAATTTCTACATCATATACTATGGCCTTATAGGAGTTAAATATGGCAGTCAGTGATTAAACATTTTCTACATGTTAAAGATCAGAGCACATATGCTGCACTGTGCACAGTGTGTAGAGTCTAAAGATCAGCAATAAAAGTCAGCATAACTATTGGAGTGACCACAAAAATGGGGCATTTCTTCATAAGCAACCTATTTTGGATGTCAGAGTTCCCTTCTTTTGCTAATCAATTTAATTGTGGTCATTGTGGTATACTGACCTACTCACTCTTTACTGTTTGTTAGTTTGGAAAACATCTATGAAATTAACATAAACATAGCCTGCTGCCTTTCCCTACACTTAACATTCTACCTTTTCAAGAAACACATTTCAACATTTTTTACCTATATAATGTAACATTAAATTAACATGTCATACATAATGTACTAATTTATGTAATTAAATAATTAAAAATACAATGGACAACAATATATTCACCCAATGACTTAATAGCAAATAAGTGACTAGGAAACCTGGGTTCTAATCCCAGCTCTATACTTACGTCACTGTGTCTAATTTTGAAGGACTGTTATAATCTAAGGCATACTAAAGGAATTACTTCATGGTGTGCTTTGTATAAAAACTCACTTATTTAGTACATAATAGTGTTGCTCCTCACACAATAACAACATTGGATATATATAGAACACACTTGAAAAACTAAAAACTTTTGATTCACTCGTGAAATGTCATCAGAGCATTTTTGTTGCGAAAAAGTTTAATTTTTTAAAACTATTAATTTCTAACATGTCAATACATGTGGATCTGATTGTATATTGGAAAGTATGCATTTATAAAGGAAGGCAGCTTTAATAAAGAAGGGAAAATTGTGATAATACCTTATAATGTGGAAAGAGAGCATTGTTCTTGTTGCTATTTTGCACAAACCCTTTTTGAAATAATGAATTGTATCTTTGGTGTGAAAATAGACAACTGTGTCTGCCTTGTCACTTGTATAAAGATGAACCCAAATAATTATATAAAAGTTTTTAACTATTTTATTATGAGTTGTATTTTGTATGAATTCCATTATTGAGTCTGGCTATTGATTTTTAGGGTTACAGTGCTTTATGATATTTAGAATGACTGTTTGCCAAGTATGGGAGTTGAGCATAGTTATGAATGTATGTGTGGAGGATGTTTTATACTTATTTATTATGTTAAAATTAAATGTTTGATTATGATTTGTAGCAATGATAATTAAATAAATAGTTACATTTTGTAAGGCTGTCTGCTGACGCAAATAAATAAATCATGTAAAAGTATCAATACAGTGATATAATGTGTGCAACTAAAGTGAAACACAGGTGTTCACGAAACAACATATTTTAATTTGAATGAGTATCATTTGTTTTTAGGTTTGCTATGTCATTTACATGATAAATCTTTTGCTAACTTGGTACGCATTCTGGGTCTTAGTTCTAAGGCAAACCCCCACTCTGCTCTGACTGGACAAGGAATTCAAAGTAGCCCTGTCACATTTTCTCAGGACAGCCCCTGCACAGTATATAGTGAACAAGCGCAGCAAGCAAACCTGACCCCCGCCAATACAGTTTGGAATAAATAGCAAAACTTATGCAATCTACCACACATTTTTCATTATAAATACAATTGTATTAGCTTTTAAAGCATAGTAAATGATGACCTTACAGTTCACCAGGATATGAATGTCTTTGTTGGGGCTCTTCAAAGATTCCCTCACTACCACCCTCTAACAGTGCCTCCCATCTTTCCAGAGACCCTCTGTCACATGTATTTCATGTGGTAATAGCGCCTCTCATACTAGTGTAGGGTGTTTGAGCACTTTATATCACAAACACATAGAGAAAATGAATAATACATGTGTAAATCAATGTATAGAAAATGATACATAAGACAAAGGGGACTACTAGGTCTAGGATTCACTTGGCATCCATACTGGTAGGCATTTTGTAAAAGTGCTTGGTCTGGCGAAGCACAAACTCGGGATTTAGAGTGTACTAAAGTGGTTAGAGCTGACTTTACAAATAAGAATTTATTTTTACCCAAACTAACCCTTTTAGCAACATTAGGATAAAGAAACACTGGGGAAAACATAACTTTCTAAACTGTACTTTGCAGTTTGCATGCAGCTCTTTAATGGCAGTTCATAGCTCATTGTGCTAGATTACAACTGTAACTTATGAACAGCAAGTAACAGAAGGTTTTCTGTGACAAAAGCATTAACCCACTGAGCTATGTTCATGAAATACAGCTATGTGATCTGCATGGTACTCGTTCCTTGCAGCTAGCATATTAACCCTCTGTGCTACCTTGAGTCAAAACATCCACTAGACAAAATTCTATCTCTCTCCAGTAGGGAGATTAATCACCAGAGATATCATGACACTGTTATTGTTTCCTTAAAATTGTTAGATAGACAAGGCACTCTACATCCAGTGCTTTTAAAACTGCTGCAATGCTACAAAACCGACCCCCGGTAACAAAACCGGCCCCCACCCGTCCAGCCTCTCACTCAGATGTCCTACGCCAGTCCAGCCTTGCTTTCCTCTCTCTATGAATTTGCTGTCATGCCCACCTCTACTTATAAAATGTGTTCCTTTGTTTTTTAAAGATTCCGTCATTAAAACCATTGCATACAAAAAAGTTAAAACATTTATCAGAACCCTTTTAAAACAGGAAAAAACGAAAAGACAAAAGGTTGGTTACATATTGTCAACTATGTGGCAATAAAGAAACAAAGAAAGTGTACAAGTAAGTTCTGTAAAACTGTTGGAAATATTAGCACCCTTTGCCTCTTCATGCTATATAAATATTATACTTTGGGTCTTTGTGTACATGTTCAAAACATTGTTTGAGCTTTTTTTGGCCTGGACGCTCTTCCTTATCATTACATATGAATACATACAACCATGAAGGTCAGAGAATACACAGTGCTATAGGAGTGGAGACATTGAAAACAAAAACAGATACAGAAAGAAAGAGTGACAACTCTATTACAGAATAATTATTTCGTGTTCTAGTTTGTGGCAGCACTCCTTGGCCTTTTTTGAGCAACATTCTGCAAGCTTTCTGTGAAAAGATTTCCCAGGAGAAAGGACAAATGTCAGTGCTGGAGGGATCATCATTGGGCATTTACCTCAACTTTTTTGAAGAAGAACCTTCTGCTCTTAGAGAACCCTTCACACTCTAAGGAAATATAGGCAATGTTTTCAACTAACTGAGCATTGCAGTAACATTTTGCCCTGGATTTCTGGTTCTATCTATGGCTTCATTCATGAAAGTCACATTTTGTTCATGGGAGTCTAGCGAGATAGATCTTGCGTAGACAATGTTTCTGTGATCCTTCATACTTTGCAAGTTTGAACGTAAGTTGCTTTAGCAGTTGCAATTAGTAGACCTAAATTCAAAGCATACTTTTAAGCACTTCCATATTCTCTTTTAATTGCCGGAAGTTGAAAAGCAAATAGTCCTTTCTGCGTATTGTATTATAGCCCACTTGCGTTGATGAGAATCTTCAAGAGAGGAGCATTTGAAGTGGCAGATCCGATTTGAATGCTACCAGGGCATACTGAGTTTTCTTAATTTCTTTGTTATTTGAATTTATAAACTCCTACCAACATAAGTCAATCGGGAGCTTGCTTTGCTATGATGGAACGCATACCCCATCGCTCTTTGATGGCACTGAAGTTCAACCAGTGTATAGGCAAAATCAGCTTGGCAACCTGCTCTTGCATTCAGTGTGGTAGCAAGAGCAAAGATTTTCACAGTTTCTTCTGTGGAACTTCTGCTATTGTGTTTCTTTTCATAACTGAGCATACCTCTACCCCAGAGCCTCCAAAGTGGTAAGTATAGCATAATAAACCCTTTGCAATTATGTTCATCTTCCATGGGGACCCTCAAAGTGTGGTTTTCAGGTGCTTGAGGCCACTAAATGTATGTCAAGATATGTAAAGGACCATACTCTTTTAATTGTCTCCATCCTTCTGAGAATGATTTTGATTTCGTTACTTGGAAGCATCAGTCCTTGATCTGGCTTTATTCTTTATTGACATTAATACTATTCTCATTGCAGTATTTTTATGTTTTGTGGAACAATTGATGAAAAGTGGTGGGCGTACACTCCAGGAACACAGAGTTATCAGCATAAAGTAAGATTGGAACTGAAATATTTTAAATTTTCAGTGTATCGGATGCACTTTTCAGAAATTTGTCAGGAAGATATATTGAAACAAATGGGACTGGCAAAGAGCCTTTTTTTACCCCTGTATTTATGGAAAAAATTTAAGTCAACTGGCAATTTGCACCACACATCACTCCTGCAGTGCTATCGATATATATAGTTTTTTGATAAATAAATGAAACAAATATGGATTCACAGATGTTTGTTCAAAGCCCTGCAATCAAATGGTGACAAGAATTCTAATAGGTATGCATATAGGCAATCAGCTTTCTAAATTGTGTATTTTGACACCAGATGCTCGAATGAAAAGGCCCGATCGATGTTAGAGAGAATGTAAAGGCCCGATCGATGTTAGAGAGACCAGATATACATCTATAAATAACCAAGGTACAAGGTCAGAACACCTTTGTCTCCTTTC
The DNA here is from genome assembly GCF_031143425.1 of Pleurodeles waltl. Taxonomy (NCBI): domain Eukaryota; kingdom Metazoa; phylum Chordata; class Amphibia; order Caudata; family Salamandridae; genus Pleurodeles; species Pleurodeles waltl. Next base: position 552,563,655 of record NC_090449.1, read on the forward strand.
TGTTCCTCGATGTTTTTCAGGATTATATTGGTAAACACTGTGGCTTCTACACCTCTTAGTTTAATGGATCTGTACAACTGGAAAGCATTTAAACAGCTCAAATGAAGATATGTTACAGGTTCGTTTTCATTTTTCAAGCTTTGAATTGCTTTCTTGATATGTTTTAATGAGATGTAGCTTTAAATTTTTACATACAGTCCTCCTGTGCATCGATTTTCAAGGACTCTGAGGATTTATTTGTCATGCCCACTTGAGATTCAATTGAAATTTCATCCTGGAAAACATTCTAAAAATGGTGACACTTGTGAAATCCTAGAATCAAGGATGACCGTTCTTTGTGCTGTGCCTCAAGAGACCATCCTCCAGAGGAATTTTGTGTAATTATTCAGTCTGCCCTCTGGAATTCTTTTCATTTTCTGTGGAAAAATTCCACTTTCTTTCTTAATATCACAGGTCTATAATCTTTCAGTATTTGTTTTTTTATAATGTAGTCCTTTTCTGCTTTCAGCTGCCACCTAAGCCGTTTTTCTTTGAGGTGCACGTCATCAAATGAAGTTTTACCCACTAGTGGAGTGTGGTTTGGCTTGTGCCTTTTTGGGGTTGCTTCTCCTGCATGCACTTGATATCAACAGGGCAAAATGTTCCACTCTCGCTTGGAAGAGGAACGTACCCCGCCCCCAGCAGCAGCAGCTGCAAAACTTTTATAGTAAAAGCATAATATACAACGTTTATTAAGTTTTACTGCAAAAAGGGTGTGACCACGGTCGTGATAAGGACAGAGGGGGAGTGCGCGGCACCCCCCCTCAGTGCAAATGTATGTTTGGCCAGCCGTCTCAGGCCTGCCAAACATACATGCAAAATAGGCTCTCTCCAACCTGGCAAGGCAGTGCTGGATTGGAGAGAGCAGGCAGAGGCTCCCACTCTGCCTCGGAGCACCCAGCCGGGGCACTCCATACAATCCTACTGCTGCTTTCATGCTGTCAGCTGAGCCTGTGCCTGCAGCTGAGGAGCGGTGCGGTGGTGGCAGGGCGAAACAGGTACATTTTTTAAAATGTATTTATAAATGTTTTGGGTCGCCCGCCCCCCAATTCTGCCCAGCCCCTTCTCCCTCCTGCGTGCCGCGACTGAAGTAGGGGAACTTTGCTTCCTTGGTTAATCTAGGACCTTTCTTGGGTCTACCTCCAGAAACCTTTATCTACAGAGTTAGGTTTCTGAAAGATTTTCTCACACCTCTTGGTACTCTTGGGGAAGGAGAATGCGCCACAACAAGGAAAGGGACTCCAGGTCCCAGCCTGGTCCTGGACCATACAGCCTACACCTGATAAAATGTCTGGAGGTGCTTTGCTAAAAGGGTAATCAGCACTCCCACAGCGTGAGGAGGAGAACGCGCCACAGCGTGGAAAGGGACTTCAGGTCCCACCCTGATCCTGAGGCATACTGCCCACACCTGATACCACGCATGGAGGTGCTTGAAAAGGACAATTGGCTGTCCCATAACGCAGGAAGGATAATGTGCTGCAATGTGGAAAGGGACTGCAGGTCTCAGCCTGCTCCTGGGGCATACTGCCCACACCTTATGATACGCCTGGAGGTGCTTTGCTAAAAGGAGCATCAGTGCTCTCACAGAGCAGGAAGCATGCCTGGGCGAAGACCAGGCCAAGAGCAGGCCAGTCTGCACCCACCAGTGGCCAAATGAGGCTGGACTGGGCCATACACCCAAAAACAGGAACTTGGGGTAAGCACTGCTAGCTTGGAGCAGGATTAGTATATCTTTCTTCTGAGGGTGGGGAGGATCAGTCTGCCTTAGGCTGATTATAGTTAGGAATGAATGTATGAATGAATCTTTATTGTACAGTTAATAAAAACCATTACAAAAATATACTATTTGTTACCATATAAAATCACAATATCGCCATGTAAAATACATAAATATTACAAAATCTTAAAAGAAAATATGGTTTAAAAGGCAGATTTTAAACATGGCCTCATTCTATAACGAAACCTGTATGGCGATTAGTTCAGATTCGCAATATCGTTATCCCCCTCCTGCTACTGCAGAGATTCTGTTCTCTCATTTACTGAAAATGTCTTCTCTGCCTCCTTTAGAAATTTCACCATACGGGAATTCAAAATTGGATCACCTGGTTTTAGACATGCTTGTCTACATGTTCATATACCACGTTGATTAAAAAGAGATTTTAACAAGCATTTTCTTTCTTGCACTAAGAGTGGGCAAAGACATAAAAAATGCATCAAATTCCTCTTCCCATATTTACATAACAGCAACTCTCATTCAAGCTCACCCTTCCTCTTAAGTAATCGTTGTTATCACCTGGCAGCTTCTCGAATAGAACATTTCAGAATTCCATTTTTAGAACAGGGGACCAGCCTACTTCAAAATAATGATAATGTTTCTTTATCTTTCAATAAGGATAGCCTCTTGATATTACTATTTACTGCTCTTTTCAAACATGCCAACGATAAATAACTTTCCCAACTTTCATGCAACCCTAAATCATTTGTTGCCAGATCCAAGTAAAGCGAGGCGCGATACCGGCTATATCTTTAAAGTTCTTGCCACAACACCTGGCACAGATCATTCCTCTTGTTTGTTTTTATTCTCTACCAGATTTTCGCGTAGACCCCTTTTCTGGTTCTTATCCGATTTACTATCCCAAACTTCAAACAATGCGTTTGGCGGTAGGAGAAATAGCTGCCTATATAATTGTATTATACTTGTATTTAAACATACTGCATTGCACCCATGCAGTGCAACACTACCGTAAGTTAAGCTAGGTGGCAATTTGGCTGATATCACTTTTAATAATGGTAGAATACTAGGGTATACCTTTTCTTCTTACTTTTTCCCTATGTTAGATAAAACACCCCGGTTCATCAAACAGTACTCCCAGATATCAATAGGATTGGACTAGCTCTACCTGATCTCCGTTCAGAAACCATCTATGTTTTTTATTTATCCTACGGCAATATTCCATTACCTTAGTCTTTTTTTAATTTACTGTAAGTCCGTTTTCCTTTGAGTAATCTGATAACATTCCCAATAATCTTTGTAGCCCAATCCATGTTTGGTTTATAAGAACAACATAATCTGTGCAAAGCAGATTAGATATAGACATCGTGGCCTAGTCTTGGTGCATGTGAGTTTACTACTTTGAGTTCATGTGACAAATCTGCTAAAAACAGGTTGAATAGATAGAGTGCCAGGACACAGCCTTGTTTTAGTCCCTGAATGGTATAGATTTTCCATGGCAAGACAATCTGTATCCTCACCAAAGTATTGGTGTACAGGAGCTGAATAGCTTTAAGAAGACCAGATGGGATACCCAATGCTGTACGTTTTTTCTAAAGTAAATTCTGATTCACAGACTCAAAAGCCAATTTAGAATCGACAAAACAAAGATACATTGGTTGCTTCTTAAAAATGTGCTTATCCATTAGCAGGGACAATGTTAAAATATTAATTTTTGTTCCAACTCCTTGTGTAAACCCTGTTTGGTTTAGTGGAACGCCATCTTCCTATCTATTGCCCAATCACGCAATTGGCTAGCAAAATACTTTGCTTCTATATCTTGGAGTGTTATCAGCCAGTAATTTTCTGGTAAATCCGTATTACCTTTCTTGTATATGGGGTTTATTATGGACTCCCACCAGGAATCTGGCACTATCTGCTGCTGTAACACACAGATATAAACCGCAGTTAGTACTGGTACCCATAGTTCTATATTTGATAAGTACAAGGTTTGGGGTAGCCCATTTGGTCCTCGGGCACCATCTTGCCTGGAACTTAACACTATTTTCGTTATCTGATTCTCTGAGAAGCTATCTATAACAGAAACTTCGGTTTCTAATCCCAGCTTCCTGATGTGCTCATTTATAGGTTCTCCTTTCGCATCCCAGTTGATGATAATTTAAATAATCTGTTTGTCTGTTAAATGTCTGTTCTGCTATATTGGAATTAACTACTGGACTTTGTGGGTGGTTTATTCTATTTACAACTTTCCAAAACTGCTTGCATAATTTCGTTTTGATAAGAATAGCGTCTTGGCCCAAAAATTATCATTTGCTTTCCTTTTTTCTTCCCAGACCAATCTTTCCAACCTCCTATTTAATTTAACAAAGGCGCAACATAGATCTCTATTTTGTGGATCTTTCCTAATATCTTTTGCAGTGCTTTCCGCTTTTTCTGTAGCCTCTGAGTATAAATGCATAGTTTTATTCAACCCCTGGTTCCCTGCGCTAACCTTTCTCGAGGGTACTTATGGGGCTTCTTTGCTATTCCTTTTTCCATTATTCTGTTAAGAAAATTCTCCTGCTGTATAACTTTTTCTGCCGTATCTACTAACTAAACTTTCATTTACTAATCTTTCAGCTAATCCTTACTTTGGTTGTCCAAATTACTAGACCATATTAACCTTGATAATTTATTGTAGTATCTTCCCCAAATAACAAGGGTGCCTGTTGATGATGCTGTACTTGAACTGAAAGCACAATTCTTTGCTGCCCAGGGTCGCTACTCAATGTTTTATTTATACAAAAAGATTTTACCCTTTCCCAGAGAGTTAGCGTTACCATTGTGTAATCTATTATGGAGCATGGGTAGCCGAGTAATAAGTCCAGTCCGGTGGACTTTCTGATTGAAACCTCCCATTTAGGACTCTCATACCTAAAGACTCCAAGTCCTTTACTAAGGTGTTTGCCCTTTTATCATATGTTCTTCTCATAGGGTCCCTGTTCATTTGGGGGGGGATTGACCATAAGTAATCTTGCTGGATTACCTGTTCTTCACTCTCAAACGGTGCCTCAAATCCATATTAATTCCCCTATTATTAATATATTTGGTAGATTTGGCTCCTGTAACAAGGACTTTATCACATCACATAGCTCAGATACTATTGAACACTTTATTTTTGCATTTGGAGTAATATACACATTCATTTTATATAACAGAGGGTTTATATCAAATTATTCTGCTTTAGCACCAGAATATTATTATTTTCTAAGAGTACTTGGGCTACTTCAATTTTTAATGCTATTTCAATGAAGTTTGCTAAGCCCCCTTCTGGTCGCCCCTTCTGGTCACCCCTGATTTTTTGTTTTAACTGCCGGTCTGTAATTAACGGCATACCCTACTATATCAAAAGCTTCAATTGCCCATGTTTCCTGGAGGCATATTATTTGGCTTCCTTTTAACAACAAGGTTAAATCTTTCTTCTGTGACTTAGTTTGTGTTCCATTAATGTTCCATGAGCTAATGAATAGCAAGTCATACTGTCTATTTGTAGCCTTACCCCCATTAGGTCATGTCCTACATTCCTATGTAGTGCCTCTGTTAGCCAACCTACATTTACTTGTATGCCCCTTTCATTTTCCTCTGTGCGTAGGGGATGATGAATCTCCTCAGGCTTTTCCATACTTCCTCTAGTGGATCTAAGAACTGAGTATAATTGATCCCCCCTGTCACGTGGGGTCACATTTATTTTACGATTTTATCGGCACAAAGGGTTCTAGATTCAAGTCTTGTGGGGGAAAAGATAGTTGTATCCCCCAAACTGCCAAAAAATCTTTTTCTCTCATTACTGATTGTGCTACTAACTTATTTTGAAAGGAGACCATAATGTCTCCTGCACCTTCCCCTTGGTATGGCCCAGAAACTCAAATGACACTATATCATTCAAGATTAGTTTTGACAGTGATGGAATTACATGGAGTAAATTTTATATATTCCCCCGGTCCAAGATGTCATGTGAGCCTCTAGACCTATTTTATATATGGGGGTAAAGATTATTTTGCTTGATAAAGTTGGACATTCGGTGACAATGTTCCATTCTTTCCTTTCTGTTGATTTTCTAACTTGACCGTTAAACCCAGTTCCTTTAATCTTCTTCCGATCTCCTTCATCATCATAGTCCAATACTTGGCACATCATATCTTTTTTCTTTACACTCTGTATGTCTGAAACATAATCAGTTGTATCCAGGAGTTGCAATCTCACTTCCTTGTTATTCATATCACTGGTTATCTGCTGGTGTTGATAATTGTTCCCTACAGTTCCCGAGGCTCCCACACTATCAGGTACTTCAACTTGCGGCCTTCTTCGGTCCTGGGGCCTCTGTTTAGGGACTATAATATCCCCATCGTTTGGGAGCATTGTGCTTGGAGACTGATCTGCCTTCATTGTTATTTTAACCAGGTTTGTGCCCTTAGTTAAAGGCATTGCTGGTGGAGACTGATCTGGCTTCATTAGACTTTTTGCAAAAACAATTCCATAGTTAATTTTACATTTGCAGGCTTTCCAGCATTATCATCATTGTCCTTCCCGTGCTTTTGAATATTGGAAAGAGTATTATACGGTCTGTCTCCGATAGCACCTTTTCCGGTGTCATCTCGCCAATTTTTTTAATCTTTTGCCTCACATTTAGAACTTCTGACTTTACTGAGCTCATTTGTTGCTTGTTTCTGGCTTTACGCAATTATTTTCTCTGTTTTTTGTCATTCCCCGTTCTACTGCACCATTTATTACTTGCACATCAGGTACATTGGGTTTTTCACATACTTCTAGTGTGACATCACACATATTGTTATCACTGCTTCCCATATCATTATACTTAGTTACTCTAATAAGGTTTTTGGAATCATCTTCTCTGTCTTCTCTTTTTACTTCATTATCTTCACTTTTTACTTCACAATCTTCAGAAACATTTTGTCCTCCCTCGTAGGATTACATCATTTATCCAATTCCTCCCATATTTTTCCATTTACTACAGGATTATTCAGTTTTGGATAGTACATAGTATCCCGGGGATTTACTTCAATTCGTCTACTACTGGGGCACACGTGCATTCAATATTTGCAGTTGCTGCCGGGGTTTGTGCTTGTGTAATCAGATTATTTAGATCGATACCTGGCATGGAGGTTGCCATTATGTTCAATAGATCTATCTGGACATCCATTTTGTTCGATTGATATGTCGATGCCTCGAGAGGTAATTGCGATGTTTTAAACATATCTTCCCACACATTTTACCATGTTAGCTGCAGGCACTCTCTCGTTTTGTTGATCTCTAGACTCTTTCTGGATATTGTGTGTGGCCTGCTTTGCCTGTTGAATTTGTTTTACTAGTGAGTTATTTTGGGGCAGTTCAATATAATGGTACCTTTGCTTCCCCTGCCTTATTCCCATCAGTCTCCACAATAACATCTACTGGCATTGGATATCCATTCTTTAACAGGGGAATTTTATTCTAACTTCTATTATTTTACTCTGGAGGTGTCTCTGGCATTACTGATAAAAGTTCTGTGTCGCTAACTGAGCCCCACCCCAAAATCACACTATCTCCATTTTCCTCCTTAATTTCATCTTCTTGATTTTTAAAACTGTTTTCTAGACTGCTTCCCTGCAAGTTCTCTCTCATATCAACCCTCTGTCATTCATTTGTGCTGGACTGGATTTTATTGGTGTGATTGGTGCTGTGAGTAAATTTGTGTCCTTGGGAGTCGAGAAGATTATTTCCAATGGATCCTTTAAAAAATTGAAAGTTTCTGGCACCTTCAATACTTTGTCAAACATTCTTGTCACAGGGCGTATTAGAGATACATTTGCCCTTGCAGAGTTTGCCTTCGCTTTTTTTCTGTTTGCCCCATCTGCAGCCCTGTCGTCTTAGTTACTCTTGTATTTACTTGTCTTTAACATCCCAACCTCATTTTAGGGCTGAGCTGCTGTTCTCGAATGAACTTGTATTGAGATATTTATCAATGTATCAACGTATCAATGTATCCATGCCAATGCTGAGCAGTTACAAGATATTATCATACAGTTCTCCTGTTTAGGCACTACTTCCACAGCCAGCAGTTATAGCAATATGATCAATGTAAGGCAATGTAGGCAGTACAGACTATTTATTCTGATCACTGTCATGGCCCCACTATTGCTGTGTAAAACCCTGACCCTGAGCACAGCACACTGCTAAATTCCTGCCAGCTGCACCCAGTGGTAATCGGGCAGCTCCTGCTGTGTTGAAAGGCTCACTTTCTGCAGCGGCGACAAGATTGTGTGCCTAACATACTTAGTATACTTGTTAAAAGGATTAAAATCAATTTGCTATCAATGCTCACATTGTTGTCTTTAGTCCTTTAAAACAGTCTTCACAGTCTTTGCAAAATAACTTCGGCAGCTTATGAAGTTTACAAGCCTTCTTACAAGAAAAATAAAAAAACTTCTTTGACTTTGCTTTAACTTTGCTGTCGCTCTCCACTTCTCCCCGTTCTCCACATTCTTTTCACATGGCACTCCCCAACCTCGGCATTCTCCAGTCCTTAACCCCTGCCCCAGCCCCTGTTCCCCTTATGTTTAACATGTATTGTCTCACCACCTTGCCTCCAGTTGTTGATCCACTGAAAACTGTCTAATATGAAGCTGTTTTGAAGCTTGAGGTGAAGCTTAGCTGAGGCTGCAGGCACCGTCTGGATAGGGCAGGGCAGGGCTGGGCTGGGTGGGTTTAGGATTCGGTTCACAGCACCACGAAGGTGGGAGAGACCTCTTGGGTTCCTTTGTTCCTTCTTTATTCCATGGTTGTTCCTTGGCTCCCAGGCTCAGGGCTTCTTCTGCGCACTGGGGCACTGGGGGATCTGGGTTCTTTTCCCTCCCACGCCCACTGCCATGCCCACTCCGCTCTACTCTATGTCGAGTGGCATGTGGAATGTGGCAGCGTGACCAGTGGCAAGCCTCTTTGCTTTGAGCGGCCATGATCACCCTTTGAGGGATGGCAGGCTGTGGGCGGTGGGCACAGCTCGGCTCGACTCAAGCTCTTATTTTCTTACCAGCCTCTGCCTGCTCCCTCACTCCTCTCCACTCTCACCCATACTCTGCTCCTCCTCCTTGCCCACCTTGCCCCGAGTGGTAGTCCCAAGTGGCAAGCCCCGAGCAGATAGCTTGCTCCAAGCTCCATTGTCCGGCATCTCCATGCACACACGTTGCACATCACCAAGGCCAGTTGCGGGAGAGGTAAAAGTAAATTATAGTCAGAAGAGAGGGTCTGAACATGAAAAACATCTGGATATGTGAGAGAAGGAGCTGAGCGCTTTCCTGGCAGCAGTTGGTCTGCATAATGTAGTGGATGTGGCTGGTACGGGAGATCTGAGGGTACCCACTTTCCAGGATGTGTCGAGCACTTCTGTCATCAATTATAATTTTATCTCCCGTCACTTAATGGATTTATTGAACAGCGGTAGCATTATCAGCTCAGATTTTAGTGACCATAACCCATTTAGGGCAGTGTTGCCCTTGCCATCTAGGGAGTCACCCTTAGTTGACACTAGGTTATGTAATCCGAAGGCATCTACTGATGGCCTTCGGCTGTTTTGGAAGCCTTCTGATACACTCTAAACATTAGGTAGAGTTGTGTCTAAAAATATGGTGCATGTCGTGAACTGCTTGGATGATGGTGATGTGTCGAACGGGGGAATAGTTGTGTCTTTTGAAGGCTTTTGCATGGGATTAAGCTGTCCCTTCTTAAACCCTGTAAAGCAGTGCATGCTGAACTGTGCTGGTTCAATCATGACTGTTTGGTAGCAAACAGACAATTGCATAAGGCCCTTAGGCCCATATTTATACTTTTTGACGCTAAACTGCGCTAACGCAGTTTAGCGTCAAAAAGTTTTGCGCCGTCTAACGCCATTCTGAAGCGCCATGCGGGCGCCGTATTTATGGAATGGCGTTAGACGGCGCAATCAGACCGGCGCTGCCTGGTTTGCGTGGGAAAAAACCACGTAGACCAGACAGCGCCGGCGTAGGGGGAAAATGGCGCATGGGCGTCTTAAAATGGGGCAAGTCAGGTTACGTCGAAAAAATCGTCTTAACCCGACTTGCGCCATTTATTTTCGACGCCCATCCCCCATCAACATGACTCCTATCATTGTAAAGATAGGAGTCATGCCCCCTTGCCCAATGGCCATGCCCAGGGGACTTCTGTCCCCTGGGCATGGTCATTGGGCATAGTGGCATGTAGGGGGGCACAAATAAGGCCCCCCTATGCCACCCAAAAAAAATATAAAAAATAAAAAATTATACTTACCTGAACTTACCTGAATGTCCCTGGGGTGGGTCCCTCCATCCTTGGGGGTCCTCCTGGGGTGGGCAAGGGTGGCAGGGGGGGTCCCTGGGGGCATGGGAGGGCACCTGTGGGCTCATTTTGAGCCCACAGGCCCCTTAACGCCTGCCCTGAGCAGGCGTTAAAAAGTGGCGCAAATGCGCCGTTTTTAGCCACGCCAACTCCCGGGCGTCTCTTTTGCCCGGGAGTATAAATACCACGTAAAGGCCTGGGAGTCATTTTTTAGACGGGAACGCCTCCCTTGCATATCATTAACGCAAGGAAGGGGTTCACGCTAAAAAATGACGCACATTCCGGGAACTTTGGCGCTATTCGCCTCTAACGCCATAGTATAAATATGGCGTTAGTTGGCGTTAGTTTTGCGTCGAAATTGCGTAAAAAAAAACGACGCAATTTCGGCGCAAACGGAGTATAAATATGGCCCTTAATATCACTCTGAGGGACCCTGAGGTAGTAGCTAACTTATGGAAGCACTAGTAATTAGTCACCTCTAGGTGGTGGAGGGAAGTTATCACCCAGCAGTGGGACACATTAGCAAATGCCATTCTGAATAAGAACAGCAAGTATTTTTGGGGAGAGATGTCAAGACTGAGATCTTTAAATCGACATGTGCCCCAAACTAGCTGTCACATTCCTGGTGTGACTTGGGTGGCCCATTTTACTCAGATTTACCGATAATGAGGATGACCTACTAACTATGGCTATAGAGGGCTTGGTCATTCAAGTGACGCTGCAGGACGTTACTGTTGCTATACAGCAAAGTGCAAGTGGCAAGTCTTCTGGGCCAGATGGAAGTGATCTCACCCTGCACTGGCATCTTGTACTAGGAACGTATTGATGATAAAAGGGGTTTCTCTCCTGGCATTGTTGTATGCAGACGATGCAGTGATAATCGCTCATATGCCTCTGGCTCTACGCTCACTTGATCATTCTTTTGTAAAATTTATGGGCAGTCTTAATTTATATGACATTTTTGTAAGTCTTACATAATGTAATGTGGCCCGGAGTGCCTCTGCCCTTCAAGTATTGCAGTAGACCCAAAATGTCTCTTGAGCACTCGCACTTTCATCTAACTGGCGATTATGGCCAGAAGAGCCTCCTTTTAGCTACTTGTGGACCGTTGAAGGGAGATGGCACCAATCATTACTTTTACAGTTTAGGGCTCATACAGTTAAATATGTGTTGTGTTTTCTGCTAGGTTTCCAGCATAATCTTGACTCAGAACCTTGCCACTGCAAAGGCCAATCTGGACAGTCTGTGCTCCATTTTCTTTTCTTTTGTGGTTTCCATTGAAAACTCATGAAATCCTTTTTAGTCCCTCTCCTTAGAGCTAGAAACCAGAGAAAATGTTTGCTAGCTTTTCATTACCTTAAGAAGCTGCCTAATGCCGAAATCTGTTTTTATTTCAGTTCATTTTTATGTACTGCAGTTTATTTGAGTGTTCTTTGTACCCTGATTAGTCCAGTCTCCTTTGGTCAGGAGTAAAGTTGTGGGAAGAAAAACGATAATTCAACCGATTGATTTAGGTGAAATGTAGAGACAACCTCAGTGGTTTAACACATGGTTTTACTATGATGAACATGTTGCCCCCGGCTATGTAAAGCATCTTCACCGGAAATAGTGAGCTCCCATCTTGAACCTAGGAAATGCTGGGGTCGCATGATAGTTTCAAATGTATGCAATGGCTTCTACTGATCTTATGTACTTTGCTGTTCTTATATTTAACTGGCATATGAACTATTTGATGGATTGAACATGTATCTATCAACCGAGTTAAGGTGGTGTTTTAAGTGTTTGCACACATGTTTTAGTCTTTGTTATAGGATATAATAGGAATTTCATGAAGTATGATATGTGAACTGATTTCTTGGGTCAAAATGTTGTTTTATTATATGTATGTACTTTTATGGTTGTAATCTCAGCTGAATACAGCTTTTTGATTGACTGACTGACCTTGTGGTCCTCTTTGTTGATGGTTCTCCATTTTAGTATAATCATTCCTAGGATTTCAGGAGTACTCTAAGGTATAGATGGAGCACAGTTTGTACACAAATAATGTATTTTCTTAAAAGGGTCAGTCAGTCATGGTCACTTTTAACTCTTCAGCTGACTCTTGTGACATTAAACTGGGGCCATTCAGCCAAGGGAACCAATATGTAGTGAAAATGCTCGACTGTTGCAAAATGATGGGGTGTTCTGCTCTTTAAGTGCTACTGTAACGGGAAAAACAAGACATTTCTGGCACAGATATTTGGGAGGGCCACTTCTTAGGGATTTTGGTGGAGAAGGGCCTCTTGGGAAACAGGTTCTAGGAGCTCATCTCCCCTCAATAAGATCTTCATCAACCTCTCCCCATTGGTCTAATTTTGCATTGAAGTCCAGTGCAATTGTGACTTGCCAGGGCTGTGGCTTTTGAACCTTCATAAAACCCTCAAGAAGATGGAGCAGGTCTTCAAATCCCTTTAGTTTTTGACACTGCACTGGTATGCGTATTACCCTAAGCACTGAGCACTCCAGGAGATGGATAGCTGTTATGAGTAATGCTTGACTGGAAGTTGACACATGAGTCATCTGTTTCATCTTATTCAGCCTACAACTAGTTTGAAGGCCCTCTGAATTATTCCCTTCTTTATTTTTAGTTGAAATAAGAGCCAATGATTCATAGCCTTGTGGTTGACAGGGATTTGTGTACCATGTTCCAGTAGTAAAAATGATATCACTTTCTTCCAGAATGTTTTTTAACCTCTGGCTCTGAACTCATTATTCATAAGACAATAGTTGTTGTGGGGTTAGTATGGAGTCCTATTTATGATTGGGTTGTTGCTCTTCTTCACAGTTCATGGCGCAGTTACATATCCGACAGGGTAGCGCTGCCCGCCGGATAATGTACCTGTTTTCCACCAGCCTGTCCCTGGCGGTTTACCCTGCCAGGGAAAGGCCGGCGGAATGGGTGCCTCGGGGCCCCCCTGGGGGCCCCTGCACTGCTCATGCACTTGGCATAGGCAGTGCATGGGCCCCCGTGCACAGCCCCGTCATGCATGTCACTGCCCGATTTACGGGCAGTGATATGCGTAACGGGTGCTGCTGCACCCCACGCACTGTTACATTGCCACTGGCTCCATGTGGAGCCGGCGTCAATGTACAGGCCCTTCATTCCGCTGTGCCGGGGCTGGATGAAACAGTGTTTCCGCCCTTTGGCCCAGCGGAATCTTAGTAATGTGGCCAGCGGGGTCCTCAATGCGCTGGCGGTCTTTTGTAGACAGCCAGCGCCGAACTCGGCGGGTTTTCCCGCCGAATTCATAATGACCACCTATGTCTTTTTCGGAATAAAGTGCCACTGAATTTCTTTGCTCAGTGAAATTTATTAGATGCTTGTTCGTTTTTCCACACATATATCATAGTAGCTTTCTCCTAAAAGTCTGATTCATTTGAGAAATCTTAGATCTATTTTCATAACTGTATTTGTACCTAATTTCTTGCTAATCAACATTTCTCAAATTGACCAGTGATTCTGGGTTGGATGTGACTGCAGTATTTGTAATGAATATATTTCTGCTAAGACATAATTTCTTAAGTTCTGGTTCCTCAAGTAATAAAAATGTATGGCCTTCATCTTTTGTCAATGGGGTCCATTTGATTTGCAATTATTTCCTCACTGTCCCAGTGGCCTCCCACACTGATCTATGATTATAAATGTGTCTCCTAATTTGAATTTTTCCATAATTTTAGATTTTGCCATGGGTGACTGACCGTACTAACAATTCTGGGCCAGATGGGAGTGCATGGTACTTGATTATTGCTAAACTGCTTAAGGGTTTGGAATCTTTCTCCTCCACTTCTAGATAAAGATTCAGTGACATCTACAGCTAATGGTGGAGGAATGGGATTTTGTTCTAGTACTATTATTTTACTCAACTATACCTAGTTGTCCACCTCCTTCTATTGGTCACCAAATGTTCCACCTTCTTAAAGTTGTTTATTATTTTTATTAGTCCCTGTATCCTTAATCCATTTTCTTCTTTTAGTAGTAGACACTGGCCCATGGTTGAGTTGTTAAATGTATTTAACATCTTGATTAAAAGCTTTATTTTTACAAAGGTGGGTGTGGATTTGTTTTGCTGACTTTTCCTCTCTCCTTGGCAATAATGTTTAGTGAAATCCTACTGGTTCACATTTTTCTTGTACATGTTTTCTTTTTGAAGCGCTGGGGATTTCGGGGTCACATTGTGATTGTGTGATGTGTGTGCCTGCAGGCCGGCTAAACGGCATTATACGTGTGTCTGGCTGGAAGTCAGAGCGCTAATTGATGTAATTGCCATCATCGAGGTGCTTATGCCCTTGTACTTTACTATTTATGGTATGGCAGTGAAATTAACATAGACATAACATGTGCCTAATAGACTTCTTTAATCAGGGTCAAACCAATGCCTTTGGGTAGTAGAAAAGTGATTACAGTATTCCAGAATGACACAGGATGAGTATTGTCAGTTTTGGCACTGAGCTCGCCAGCTGCCTAACACAAAAGTAGTCACATGACCAGTACCTTTGTTCAAGAAACTCATTCAAGTCCATGCAAGCTTTATCAGCCTGATCCCCTATATTTACTGGATACTGCAGCAGAGCAAAACAACAAAGTGGTAGCCATACCAGCAGAGATGTAATAGAGACCTAGATGGACAATCAATGACAAGGCATGGGTGGGGTTCTGGACCAATATCCCCATAGCATGCAGAAGTATCCCACACAAGGAATAGGTACACAAAATGATATACCAGTGGTATATCACACCAGTACGCCTTCATCACAGGTACAGAGACACCTGATAGAGCTTGAAATTTAGTAGTGTCCTTTGTGTCACACAAGTCATCAGAATGTGACAAGAAATGATTCATTTGATTCAGAGTACTAATAGCTTAAATGTAGACAGTTGCATTGACATGCTTCTGATGTGCCTCATTATAATGCAGAGCTCGACTTAGGTGGTTGTGACGCACTCGGTGTATAGTGAATACTCAGGAGTCGGTTATCAGGGAGTTATGTGGGTTTTATTCTCAGATAACGTTTTTGGGATACAGTCTCTCTCTTTCTTTGTTCTCTTCTCCTGAGCTTTGGTTCTGTTCCTGTCTTCTTTCTTCTGGTCTTTACGGGGTTGTTCTTTGGTTTATCCTTCTCAGTCTTCTCTTTGGCTTCCGTCGTCTCACAGGTTCCCTGGGAAAACGCATGTGGAGACACAGAAAGATACCATGGTAAGTACTTTGAGGTACGTACCTTTCGTCTAGCACTTTCCCTGTCTTCTCTTGTCGTCCTGTCTTTTCGTTTTCTGCCCTCTGCTTTCCACCTTCTCTTCTTCTGAACTGACTCCCCTTATCTTTTTCTTCCTATGCCTGTTATTCGGTTGGCTCTGCTTTATCTGTCTCTGTCTCCAGCTCCTTTCATTCCTTACTGCCTAGTATGCCTCTTCTTCCTACTATCTTCCTTTGTTTCTGTTTCACAGTACCTATAATTCTCCTGTCTTGTCCTATGTAGTTGTTGTTTTTTAACAATCAAAGTGCTCACTGTTCTGGTTTTATTGTGTACTATCTTGTTTATACGTGTTCTAGTTGTTTGTGTAAAGGTGCAAAAGCGCAAAGGTGCAAAGGTGCAAAAGGTGCAAATGGTGCCCAGTATCACCACGTCCCCCCTTTCTTTTCCTTTCTTCCCCTCCTGCTTCCTCTATTCCACAGGTCCCACGCACCTGGTAAAGCCATGCTTCTCCAGAAGCGTGGCGGGAATGAGCGTATCGCCTCCCCGGGGTTCGTTGTTGAGGCTTCCGGGTTGTTGATGGGCGCCCGTTTGGATGTACACTTCCACGAGTTAGGCCACTGGCCTCTCTCTCCATCTAGGTCAGCCTGCTCGTCTTCGTCTCGTCCTTGCGGGTGTTCGGCCCTCTTCTGCTCGTTCTTCTCTTCCTTGTTGTGAGTCGGCGTCCTCCAGGTCTCCTCCTCCACCTCCCACGATCGCCTCCTCAGGTGCTGGTGCTGCCGTATTTGACCTCCCGTTGGCCCGCGACGGGAGGGAACTCAGCCAATCACGGGGAAGGAGGTCAGGAAGGTCGGGGATAGCAGGGCCAGAGACAGCACAAGTCCCGTTCCTGTGCGGGCGAGACACTCTCAGCCCGTCACAGTGGTATATGAATTTAATTGAACATTATTAGAAAAAAGTGGTATTAAAATGTCATTTGGATTCTAGATTAACAGAATATTTAAAACAATAGTGAATTTGTAATGATTATGAATTAAAAATATGTGAAAAAATGAGAGAAATGCAATTCTCTGTTATACTTAGTGAAATGACTTAACAGAGTTTCATTGTTTAAAATGAAATGTATTACTCACATTATTGAAGAATTAGTTTCCATATTTGATGTGTTTCATTAAAGTGTATACATTGAATGTAATTTCATGATTTCTGGCCTTATCACAAATGAGGCCTGCAGAGTTTGCATTTTTGTGATCGGACTAGAATGCAGATTAATTTCCTAATGTGGACTTTCTTGTAGCTTACGTTCCCATGCGAAGACTAGGTTTTTGGAAATAGGCTCAATTGTTTAAACAAAGAGAGAATGTATCATATTGTCCTTGACAGAAGAACGGTGTGTAACATGAACTGATATTGTATATGTTAGAAATGGGGTCTTTGGTTGGCAGTCAGGTTACCCCCTGTCCAAGCAAGGACCCTCACTCTAGTCAGGGTAAAGGAGACTCACCCTCAGTTAACCCCCGCTCAGCCCCTTGGTAGCTTGGCACGAGCAGACAGGCTTAACTTCAGAGTGCTGGCTGTACAGTATTTGTACCAACACACATAGTAACGTAATGAAAACACTACAAAATGACACAACACGGGTTTAGAAGAATAGAAAATATTTATCTAAACAAAACAAGACCAAAACGACAAAAATCCAACATACACAAGTCAAGTTATTCGATTAAAAAGCAAAAAAGAGTCTTAAATCCTTGAGAAAACAGGTAAAACCCTGTTAGCGGTGAAAAGTACCTGGGTAGCATCAAAATAACATGCATGGACGAGTGTGCGTCAAAAAAGGTAAGAGGTGTGTCGATTACTCACCCGCAAGCAAGCTCGTGCGCCATTTCTCTTTCTCCGGTCGAGCCAGTGTGTGTCGTTTTTCCTCCCCGCAGGGGAGCGATGCGTCGATACGGGCAGCACTCAGGTCCTGGCAGGCGTTGCGTCATTTTTCCATGCCCAACAAGGTTTGCGTTGAAAATCCTGCCCCACGGTCTCAACAAAAACGCGTAATGTGGGTTGTGACGTTAACAGCCTCTGTCAGCTGGTGTGAGCGTCGTTCTTCCAGCTCCGTGCATCGATTTTTCCAGCTGCGATGCCGGTGGAGTGCCGATTTCTGCCACGGAGCCGGCGGCTTGTCATTTTTCAGCCGCATCTCGGAAGGTGCGTCAACATTTTCCCCGCACAGTGGTCTGTGCTGTTGGAGGACTGAGTGGAGCGTTTGTGTGTCTTTGGATTGGGGCAGACAGGGTGGGGAGGACAAACAGGACATGTGGATGGATGTTGTGGTGGTGTGTTCTGCCAGCTACTTTTTTCAGGGTCCCAGGAACTGGATGGGCACCCCTTGGCAGAGCAGGACTCTCTCCAGAGGCTCCAGGTGCTGGCAGAGAAAAGTCTTTGCTGTCCCTGAGACTTCAAACAACAGGAGGAAAGCTCTAAATCAAGCCCTTGCAAATCTTCACAAGAAGGAAGGCAACACAAAGTCCAGTTTTTATCCTCTTGCACAGGAAGAAGAAGCAACTGCAGGATGGCTCCACAAAGCACAGTCTCAGACAGAGCAGCACTCCTCCTCAGCTCTTCATGTCCAGAAGTGATCTAAAGTCTGTGGTTTTGGGTGCCCTTCTTATACCCATTTTGCCCTTTGAAGTAGGCTTACTTCAAAGGAAAGTCTCCCTTGTTTGTGAAATCCTGCCTTGCCCAGGCCAGGCCCCAGACACACACCAGGGGGTTTGAGACTGAATTGTCTGAGGGTAGGCACAGCCCTTTCAGGTGTAAGTGACCACTCCTCCCCTCCATCCTAGCATAGATGGCTCATCGGGAAATGCAGGCTACACCCCAGCTCCCTTTGTGTCACTGTCTAGAGAGAGGTGCAAACAGCCCAACTGTCAAACTGACCAAGACAGGGAATCCACAAACAGGCAGAGTCACAGAAATGGTTTAAGCAAGAAAATGCTCACTTTCTAAAAATGGCATTTTCAAACACACAGTCTTAATATTAACTCTACTAAAAGATGTATTTTTACAGTGTGAGCTCAGAGGCCCCAAACTCTACATGTCTATCCGCTCCCAAAGGGAATCTACACTTTAATCAGATTTAAAGGTAGCTCCCATGTTAACCTATGAGAGGGACAGGCCTTGCAACAGTGAAAAATGAATTTAGCAATATTTCACTGTCAAGACATATAAAACACATTACTATAAGTCCTACCTTAACCATACACTGCACCCTGCCCTTGGGGCTTCTTCGAGCCTACCTTAGGGGTGCCTTACATGTAAGAAAAGGGAATGTTTAGGCCTGACAAGTGGGTACACTTGCCAAGTCGAATTTACAGTTAAAACTGCACGCACAGACACTGCAGTGGCAGGTCTGAGACATGATTACAGAGCTACTCATGTGGGTGGCACAACCAGTGCTGCAGGCCCACTAGTAGCATTTGATTTACAGGCCCTGGGCACCTCTGGTGCACTTTACTAGGGACTTACTAGTAAATCAAATATGCCAATCATGGATAAGCCAATTACATACACATTTTGTAAAGGAGCGCTTGCACTTTAGCACTGGTTAGCAGTGGTAAAGAGCCCAGAGTAACAAAAACAGCAAAATCAGAGTCCAGCACACATCAACAACCTGGGACACAGAGGCAGCAAAAAAGTTAAGGGAGACCACGCCAAGGATGAAAAGTCTAACACGTGTGTCCCCCAGCTGAAAGTGGGGAGCAACTACCCAACATCATGGGAGTTCTCATCACTAAGGCGGAAGAACCAGCACAGACCATCAGCATTGGCCATGAACCGCTCATTGTTTAATAAGATCTGGCCAGCTAAAATCCTATGCGTGAACCAACGAACAGGAGATGACGGAATCAAAGCTTGTATCTAAATCGGTGTAAAGCATACTTGATGTACTTCCCCAGGACTCAAACAATGGAGACACTGACTGGAGAAGAAGATGCAACATTTTCAATACCTGACGAGCTGGACGATGAGGACATCATACAGTGAACCAATCAACATCTTGAGAACTGTGTAATATTAGAATTCATAGATTTGGAAAATTAAGATTATTGGGTAGTGTCATAACTAGTCATTCACTGACCAATTAGGAATTGGGGGATAGTCTGGGTGACTTTGATATAATGTTGTGACAAAGGAGAAAAACTTCAGATGCAGATGGATGAGAGAGATGTTAGGGACAGATGTTCGAGGAGAGACCTTATTCAGAAATGGATGTGTTATATTGGGGGAGAAGATATTAGAGATTCTGTTATTGGGCTCATACTCTCTAACAGGAGAGCCTGATGCAATGCTGATCGATTGATGACCTGAAGATGAAGACTGACTTTGTTACTGATCCATACCGTGGATAGGTAGCTATAACAACGTGAATGAATTAACTTTTGTGCCTTTTCTTTCTAGGTACCAACTGCGCTGTCTAAATAGTTTTTCTCTTAGTTAGGTGTTTTTCCAAATTGATGTTCTAAACTGTTTTTGCATGAAGTCCCACATTCTAGTGCTAATCTGGACTAGATGAGGTTCCTATTCTTAGACGTTGACATATACAATGACAATTGATTGACAGACTGATTTCCTGAACTCTGCTACTCATGTTGACGTATTCACCTTTGATTCATATGTTGGCTTATGCTGAAGCGTTAGAATGTATGTTTTCTCAAGTCCTAATTAGATTATGTTATTGGTGGTCACTAATGAATTAATCTTGATTTGATTGAATAAAGTTTGAATTAATCTCATGAATTAGTATTGTAACTAATAAGGAAATAAAATTGCTAAAACGTGTATTGAGTTGTGGTTATTCGTGAAATGTTTGATGCTATTGACTGCTGATTAATGATTTGCTTTATGATTATCGATTTGTTTATTGATTGTTGATGAACACTGGTTACTTCATAGCTAGGATACTCTATGCGAATCAAAAGGTTAATCGACCTGTACGCGTCCCCTTATAAGTTTATTTATTGAGGACTGGGCGTGCTAGCAGTTTTTGGTAGCAGCTTGATGGTTAGTTTCCTTGGAGAACTAGTTATGTGGTGACCGATGGTTATGGTGGTAGCTTGAGTTAGGGTTAGTTAGGGTTAGTTGTTCATTATTTGCATTTTATTTTATTTTTCGTAATGGCAATTGTAGCAAGAATTATGTCCCCTTAAGCCTAGAAATGACTTTCCCAGATCTTGGATCCTGCTAGTAAAGTTGGGTATGTTCTCGGCATCCTAATGATAGTGTGAAAGTGGTAGGTTGCGCTTGCAAAGGCTTATGCAAATCGCAGGCGAATTGTGACATATGTGAGGGAAGTAGGGAGTCTGCGTACTCCAGATCAGGTTAGTAAGAGTGTGTACTCCGCAGTATGAGGGTAGGGAGGTCGTTGAACTTCACATGTGTATGGCACTTTGTGCATAAAAATTGTCCATGTGGTTGTTGATGATGTACGGACAGTGTGTGGTCTAAGACTCCGGAGTATATTGAAAAGTGTAGGAGACACTTGGTTATATGTTGTAATCTGTCTGGTTTAGTAGGTTGATTAGGTGTGGTCAACAAGTCGGTGTGTAAGTTAAGAGAGTAAGATAAATTTTCGACTGAGATTTGGCGAGTCCTATGTGCACCAGGACAGACCCATTGATAAGCTGAGAGTACAATTTGCGGGTCGAATTTTGCTTGCGAATGCGGGAGACTGAGAAAGAGGAATAGCTGCATGAGCGAAAGGCCTTCAGTGAAAATCCGTAAGGTCTCTGAAGCGATTATGTACCTTCCTGTAGTAAACCAGCTTTGTTTTGGTTAGTACTCGCAATAAGTTGCATTAGTTTTGTGTGAATTAAAGATTAGGAGGACGAGCCACAAGACTTTGTTAGCCGCATTGTGTGAGTGTGATGTCAGAGTGAGCCGCGATGGGATAGGTTGGTTAGTAAGAAGAGTCATGAGCGATTTGGCAGCCGTTCATGAGAGACAATTGGTTGAGAAAGTGGGTGAAGGGAATCTTGGGAGTAAAAGTCATTTCCTTAATTGATTCGAATACACAAAAGATAGAAAAGATGAAGTTTTTCAAAGTGTTTAAGTGTGCCATGAAGGGTGATACATACATTAAGGCGACAGTGGGGGAGCTTAACCCACCAGAAAATTCTCTGGCTTATATTGTGATGGAGGAGCGAGGTGTCGACCATGTATCTGGTTAAAGCAGTGGTGCAAATTGACAGAGAAACAGAGAGCTTTAGCGTTTCCAGAGCATGGAATGTTTTATTCGAGAATTTTAGATCAGTTGCGGATGACATTGTTGAGACAAAGCCTCTTCCGAGACCAGCACTGTTTGAGGCATTAGCAGTTTGGGTGCTTATAGCGAGACAGCAGCAAGAAATCAAATTCCAGAGGAGAATAAGGAAGGTAGAGAAGTTTCTAGCAGAAGCAATATGGGATTGGGAACAGATAAGGTGGAGAACAGCTCCATTGCAGGATGTTAAGTTGTTTCCAGCTATCACAGAGGAAGATGAGTCAGAAGGGAAAGAGGAGACTAGCAAAAGTGATAAGAGTTAGTCAGGGAGTAAAAAGAAGAAAAAAGCTTACATAAAAGAAGAAGATTCAGATATTGAGGATCTTATTACTTAGGTGCTGAGGGACCAACCTTCACCATATGCTGTACATGAAAGGGGTCCAAGTACTAGTTCTGCTCCAACTGCCCCAGCTCAAGTGTTGGGGACAGTGGGACCAGTGCAAACAGATAATGGACAGGTACAAGGGGTAGTGCAGAGTACTCCTAATGCAGTGACTACTTCAGTAGTCCAGGCACTGATGCACCCACTACTTGTACAGAGAATTTATCCAGAAATACCAATTGTTGAGACAACCTCGAACTTAGTGGTACCTATTGAGAATGTTGTTCAGAGGCCGGTGCTAGTTCAGACTGAGCCAACTCCAATGTCGATGCCTCAGGCACAGCCACAGGGTTTGCCGAAGTTCACACTAATGACAGGGACACAGTCCGATGTAACCCCAGTAATGAATCAGAGCATGGGAGTAGCCCTTCCACAAAATGCAGGTGTCAGAGCAGCACCAAATGCAATAATGTTTCCAATTACTATTAGTCCAGCGGTACCCTTGTTTGAGCAAAGGAAGCCGATTACAGGAGAACAGGGCGAAATGTCACAGAGCAGCATGTGCATGTGGTTTCATCTATGGGGCAGACCTTTGATGGATCTAGGCCATTAATGGACCTTAGTCTCCTTTTTGCGCTTCCAGATGCTGTAAATGGCCCAAGTAAAAGTCAGAGCTCGAAGCTTTTGAAGCCGCAAACTCCAGGTGCAGTAGTGCAACAGGTGCCATTGCTGAACGCAAGTAATGTTTCATTACAGGGATTGACAGCACAGCAGTTAAATGAGTGGTTAGACAGTCTGAATACTCCACGGAATGCATCCAAGGCTGAAGAGCAGATTGATCGTGTGAGGCTGGCTACAGAAATAACTGAACTGGTTGAGGGATCAATGGGAGTAAATAGGTTAGAATCCTATACTGAAGTACAACTGAGATACTTGTGTCCGAGAATTACGAGAGAAGTGGGCAAGATACATCAGAAATTGGCAGATTTGGCATATAAGCATGACAGAGATCGAGAAAACAAAGCACTTAAAAAGGAGTTACAGCTTAGATTTTGAGGCAAAGGACTTTGAACACATGAGATCAGCAGGGATGAAAGTGCATCTCAAAGAATTATTGCAGAGCTCAGATTTGGGGAGTATTATAAAAGTGGGAAGGCAGTTGGGCAAAGAAGAAGGATAAACAAAAAAGAGATTCACAAGAAAGGTCTAAAAGTGTTCAGAAAGAAAAGGATCCAGTAAAAATTCTACCAATGAGGGAAATTCCAGGAGGGCGATTTGTTCATGTTCCTTGGCACAGAAATGATATTCTGTCATTCACAAATGATTATCCAAAGCTGAGGGAGAAACCGGTTGAATGGTATCAGCAGACAGATAGATTTGTGAAGCTTTTGAAATGTCTGTGGGAAGGTGTGAATACTCTGTTGGAGATAGTAGTGCCAGGTGATTTGTGGGTTGAATGCAAGAGAGCAGTAGATTGGCCAAACAGTGAACCAGAAACAAAATAGAGTTACAGGTGCACCGTCACCCGAAGTGATGAAACATTATTATAAGGTGATTGAGTTTCTGAAGACGAGAATCTCACCTACAAATATTGATTGGCAGAGAATTGACAGGACAGTACAGGAAGTAAAGGAGTCGATACATACATACAATGTGAGATTGTTGGAGACATTCAAGGTGTGTAGTGGTAAGGAAGCAATCGAGCTGAAAGATATGTTACACTTTGTGTTCAGGTTTGTGGAAGGATTGAGACCTGACCTTGGTCAGATGATTAAGAGTAATTTGATTTGTTGGCAAGCGAAGCCGATCGATGAGGTGTTGCAGTATGCGAAATACTGTAGTGATGAAATTGAGTTGAAGCAGAAGAAATTGAAGGAAAAGGCAATGGTGATGCAGATCAAGGCAGCTCAAATAGGAGTGCAGGGAGCTTTTGTGCAGCAGATACTGCAGCAGCGGGGAACTGTCATGATCCAGCCTCAGATGAGAGACAGGGGTCGAGGAGTCAATATGAATTGTGGTCCGGATTTGAGTACGGTAGCGGTTCAGAATGATGTGCAAGGGATGAAAAAGATGTTACCGTGTCATCTTTGCGGAAACGCGGGACACTGGAAACGGGAGAGTCCGATGATGGTGCAGGATGGTGTCGTTCAGCAAAATGGTGATGTCTAAACCTTTCAAACTGTAAAAGTTCCAAGAATGAGAGGACTTAATCCAAATTTCCAGAATAACATGAATCAAGTGCAGAATTTTCAATCCATGCAGCAGGTGCAAATGCCTCGTGCACAAATGGCACTGTTGCAACCAATGCAGCAGCAGGTTCCCATGGTACCTAGACAGCAAATGCAGCTACCTCAAGCCCCGATGGAACAGCAACAGATGATGCTTCCTCAGCAGGTCACAGGTCAGAGACAAGATAGAAGTAGTGACACAGTGTACCAGTTCCCATTACATAGCAAGAATGATATAAATGATGAATGGATGTGTGATAGTTCAGATGAGAAGGCATGTATGCTTGTAGCCTCATTAGAAGTAGATCAACGAGGACCGTTTGTGAGGGGAAAGGTGATGGGTCATAAGGTCTCATTTCTAGTGGATAGGGGAGCTACATGCTCTACAGTGAGAAGTGCAGAAGTCCCGAACTTACCGCTTTCAGGCAGAACAGTTCAGGTTGTAGGGGTAGCGAATAGACAGTTAATAAATCCAATCACGGATCCAGTACAGGTTGAGATTGGCAACTTCCAGGGAGTCCACAAGTTTGTAGTCTATGACTCAAGTCCAGTATCCCTACTGGGAAGGGACTTATTGTGCCAGACCAGATGTTTGATTAATTGTTCAGCTGCTGGAATAGAGGTCTAGACAAATAGTGATGATGAGGAGGAACAAAAACCTGAAACTGAGAATGAAATAACAAATGAAGAATATCCGTTAACTGAGTTTTTCCCAATGTTTACTGTGAAAGAATTGCATGCAGACTTGCAGGGAACAGTATAGCAGAATGTGTGGGACCTGACAGGTAAAGAAGTGGGTCTAATCAAGGGAATGGAGCTGATTAAGATCACTTTGAAGCCGAATGTAGTGTTCCCGCAGCTTCCACAGTATAACATGGCACAAGATGTCCTGATGAAAGTGGTGCAGAGAATTGGAGATTTTCTGAAATAAGGGTTTTTTGAAGAAGTGTTGAGCAGTCCATGTAATTTACCGATAATGTGCTTGAAGAAACCTTGGTGGAAAGTGCGAATTGTGCAAGACTTGCGAAAAGTGAATGACATGGTGGTCAAGTGTTGTCCCGTAGTGGCCAAACCCAGCGGTAATATTGTTTCAGATTCCATGCGAAGCAGAGTGGTTCACAGTGGTTGTTTTGTCACAAGCTTTCTTTTCTGTGCCTCTCCATGATGATAGTCAGTTTCTCTTCAGTTTCAAATTCCTAGACAGAGTCTACAGCTGGGGCAGGCTTCCTTAGGGGTACACAGAGTCACCGTCTCTGTCCAATCAGATTTTGAAAAATAATTTGGAGTCATTGGAACAATCGTACCAATCGACTCTGGTGCAGTACATTGATGACTTACTGATTGCATCCAAAACGAGGGAGGAGTGTAAGTACGACTCGATTGCCCTGTTGAATTATTTGGGAAAATGCAAACATAAAGTGTCACCTTTGAAATCACAATACTGTCAGAAGTCAGTGAAATATTTGGGTCCCCAAATTGAGAAAGGGTCAAGGAGAATTTCCAGAGAAAGGATTACAATGATATTGCAGAGAAGTCCCCCAACTTCACAGAGAGGTGTCAGAATGTTTCTGGGAATGGTAGGTTATTGTCATCAGTGGATTCCAAATTTTGCTGAGATTGCCAAACCATTGCAGCAGCTGACACATAAAGATGTTACAGATCCCATGACACTATACCAGGACCAGATTAAAGTGTTTACTGAGTTGAGAGAGAGTTTGTGCAGAGCTCCAGTGTTGAGAATGCCTGTTTACACGAAGCCATTAACATTGTTTTGTCATGAATGTGATGCTTGTTCTTTGTCTATCTTGACACAGGTCCATGGAGGTGCTTATCGCCCAGTAGCTTATGTTTAAGCTACCTTGGACCAAGTTGCAGCAGCCTTACCGGGTTGTTTGTGTGCAGTTGCCACAGTTGGTCAAAGCCTTTCACAATGTGAGGGAGTGGTGATGGGATGCCCTCTGACGGTAATGGTACCTCACTCTGTTGAGATTTTACTGACAAGGACGAAAACACAGTATTTGACTAGTGCCAGACCGACAAGGTATGAGACGAGCATTCTAGGTGCTCCAAATGTAACATTGAAAAGATGTACGGTGCTGAACTCGGCAACATTACTTCCAAGTGATCCTGTTGAAATTGACAAAGAAGAAGACATTGAGCATGATTGTCTTGAGGTAACTGAGTTGTGCACAAAACCAAGCGCTGATATCAGAGATGCCCAATTGGAAGAAAATGACCAAATTGTCTTTGTTGATGGCTCATGTCTCAGAGATGGTACAGGAACATTGAGAGCAGGGTATGCTGTGTGCACAATTACAGGTACTCTAGAAGATTCTTGGCTTCGAGGTGTTTATTCTGCACAAGTAGCAGAATTGGTAGCTCTTATTAGAGCGTGCCATGTGTCTGCTAGATTGAGAGTCACTATCTACACAGATAGCCAATATGGATTCGGAATTGTTCATGATTTTGGTCAATTGTGGTCGCAAAGAGGTTTCCTGATCACCACTGGTACACCAGTGAGGAATGGCGACAAAATAAACTAGCTGCTGTATGCAATACTGTTGCCTGAATAAATTGCTGTGGTGAAATGCAGTGCACATCTGAAGACGCAGGACTACGTGTCACTGGGGAATGGATATGCTGATCAAGTTCCAAGGTTTTGTGCATTGAACTGTATATCGTTCAAAGACAAGTGGGAACTGATGTTCGAAGAAGATAATACATGTACAAGTTTTGCATTGAGAGTGATTGATACTCTAGAAGAGTTGAAAACACTACAAAATAATGATGACAAAGAAGAGAAATGACTTTGGCCCAAACTAAAATGTGTTCAAAGGCCTGATGAGATATGGGTTTCCGAGGAAGGTCAGATGGTCCTGCCAAATAGATTACTGTCACAAATGGCCAGGTATTATTATGGTCAGGCACATATTGGGAGGGATGCCCTGGTTCGCTTGTTAAAAATTGACTGGTTCAATCCCAAGTTTAGGCAGGCAGCAGAGGCAGTATGTCATCGCTGCATAATTTGTCAACAACTAAATTTAGGAAAAGGTACAGTGGTGAATTTGAGCCACATTGGAAGCGTAGGAGGTCCATTCAGCAGAATACAAATGGATTTCATTGAGATGTCTGCGTGTGGAGGTTTGAAGTACGTGTTGGTGATTCTGTGTATTTTTCGCCACTGGATTGAAGCATACCCCACAACAAGGAATAACAGTCTCCCATAGCAAAGTTGTTGCTTAGGGAGTTGATACCATGTTTTGGGTTTCCGATCTCTTTAGAATCAGATAGGGGAACTCACTTCAACAACAAGATGATTAAACTCTTGTGTGCAACACTAAACATTGAGCAGAAGTTGCATTGTAGCAATCGCCCTGAAGCATCAGGACTAGTGGAACAGATGAATGGTACCTTGAAATCAAGAATCGCTAAGATGTGTGCAGCTACGAATCTGAAATGGCCAGATGCATTGACTTTGGTGTTGATGTCGATGAGAAATACACCTGACAGGAAGACAGGGCTGTCGCCCCACGAGATCCTCATGGACAGAGCAATGAGATTACCAGCAGTTCCAGCAAATGCACTTATGAATATTACAGATGATATGTTGTTGAACTACTGCAAGGGTCTGGCTGATGTGGTTCGCTCTTTCTCTCAGCAGGGGGAGGCCACTACTCTGCCACCCATCCACGATCCAGGGCACAATCTGAGATCCGGTGACTGAGTCGTTGTCAGAAAACATGTTCGCAAGACGTGTTTAGAGCCGTGCTGGAGAGGCCTTACCAGGTGGTCCTAACAACTACGACAGCTGTGAAGTGTGCAGGACTCCTGAACTGGATTCAAGCGAGTCATACGAAGAAAGTGGCATGTCCACTGGATCATGAAGAAGCGTTGTTGAGAGCACCAACAACAGTGAAACAGGTTGCCGCACCTGAACCAGAAAAAGAACAAAGAGAGCCTGAAATTGAACAAGAACTTGTGGAAGATGGTTCTATTACCCCAGTAAGAGACGAAAGTGAAGATTTACAGGAGGGTGCAGAAGAATCAATCTCAACAGATACAGCAGGAGTGCCTAGCACAGCAGGGGTTCTCCCAGAAGCAGACGGTTCTGAGAAGTAAATAGAGCAAGTGCCAGACCAAGAGGGGGAAAGAGTTGAGACGGATAAAAGTCAAAGTGATCCGACTCCTCCTGAGCCCATTGTAGGTCCATCAAGAGAAAACACCTCAGAGAAGGAGAAAGAGAAGAGTCAAATCCTGAAAAGAATATTAACAGAAGGATCAAGAACAGGAGATAATTGGCCTGAATCGCAAGAAAAAAGAAAGGAAGTGGTCATAAATGACACAATAGAGGAAGAAGTAGATACTACGAAAAAGGAAGGACTGAGTGAAGGAGAACTAAGTGGTCATCGGAAGTTGAAAAGGAAGAGAATAGCAAGTCGGAGATACGTGGGTCCTGAATGGGCATATGCGACTACTAATGAATGGCAACACGAGTTTATGTCCTTTTGTTTTGATAGAGAGCTTCTGAGTTGCTATTTTGATGTAACCTGAAGGTGAACAAGGAGCTGAATTGTTGAACCAATCTGACATATCTTAAGAAAAAAGACAGTTGAAAATAAAACTGGAAGAGACATTGATAACCTTATTTGACATTAAAAACCGGATGTGACAAGCTGCTAATCAATTTTGACAAAGGAAAATGGTTACTGAATGTGAGACTGAACTGCGAGAGAATAATTTTTTCCTTAATTTTGATTTTTACTGCACTTTTTATAAGAGTTACTTCTGATTTATGATTCTTTACAGATCATGGCTGAATGAATAATCAAGTTAAGAATGCTAGGCGCATGTCAATATAGAAGTTCTGGATTGGCGATTATGTGTGGGATCTTGTTTATAGTGGCGATTATGGGAATGTCTGTTCTAGATGTAAAAGGAGCCAATCACACGCCTGCTTTTGAGACTACTACACAAACAGCTTTAGAAAAGTGTTTGCCTGATTATACTAAAGCTCAAGGAGAGCTTTCTTTTAATGTTTTCCATCGCTTGTTGAGTGAATATGTTGAGACAATGGATGCAAAAGATTGTCTTGTGTGTACGCAAATTCCTTCGTCAGTAGAGGAAGGAGTTATGTACCACAGCCTTCTATTAACCTACGGAATAAGCTGTAGTCTGCTATTAACAAGATTTTATAATCAAGAGTATATACAGTATTTTTATTCTAACTATGACTTGGTGTTTTCATTTGTTCCTATTATTCTGTATTTAGGTGAAGTAGCTAAGGATCATGATATAGTTTTGGTTAGAGGATTCTTTTAACCTACACTAACCTTTGGCATATGCGCATAATAACTACCTCACATGCTTGCTTACACCTTTAGAGAAGAGCTTCATAGGGCATACTGATGACAGGAGAAAGGCATTAAAAGAAAAACTAGAAAAAGGGTTAGAGAAAAGGACTTATAAGAATTATTATGCTTACACTGCAATTAAAACGCAAGGGAAATTGGCACTAGACGTATTACACGTAGGGAAGCTTTGTATATAAAGGCCAAAATCACACACTGACACTTTATTTGTGGGAACGAGTGAATGTAGGCATGTGTTTTTGTTTCAGAGTAAATGGACCTTTATGCTGAATGGTCAGGACCCTGTGATTCCTAGTATCTATTATATTTGTGGACTTAATGCTTATTACCGTCTTCCAAGAGGATGGTATGGGAAATGTTATTTGGGGATAGTATTCCCAAAGATTTATCAAAGAAATGACTTAAAGAAGTTTCCGAAATTGACTGAATTACATCATAAGCAACAGTGGAGGGAATCCTCTTCTGCATTTATGGGAGATATATTTGGTGTGGTGATTCCTTCACTGGGAGTCATCCTGAATTCAATCAAGATACGAAAGTTGTCTACTATTGTGGATAACATGTTGACAAATTTTACAGGGGCAATACGCCTGATAGATACTGAATTGGCTGCGGATAGAGCTATGACTCTTCAAAATCGTCTTGCTTTAGACATCCTTCTAGCGAAGGTCGGCGGAGTCTGTAAAATGATTAACTCTAGGCATTGTTGTTCTTACATTCCTAATAACAGTAGAGAGATAAGAGACTTACTTACCAACCTGACTAACTCAAGTAAGGATTTAAAGGAATTGAAGGAACCAGGGGTTTCAGAAAAGGTTGAAAAAGGGATTTGCTTCAGTGGGAAATTGACTTATTAACATTTGGATTGGTGTATTATTACAAATAATACAGGGAATATTAATTGTGATTGCTTGCATAATAGGATTATGGGGTTCATGTAAATTGTGTCAAAAGATTAAAATGAGAAGGTCTAAAAATAATCAGAGGAGGGAAGAACGAAACAGAGAAAGAATTTATAGGGAAGATTTGAGAAGAAGACAAAATACTGACGAGATCGAATTGTGAAACTGTTGAGGGTAAAAATAGTGTGATGACTTATTCAGTTATCAGAAGAGGGACTGATAACACAGATATATTAATTAGAAATTATTAGGGAAAGTTTAAGTAGTTTGAGTGATTAATGTAGAAAAATAATGCGTACATTTGAAAATGTGCCCTCGAAGAGCGGCTGCCATCACTCACAAATTATATTAAAAGTGATTAAAACATGTGAAATGTTGAAAATGCATAATAACAATGTAGTAACATGTCATATTGAGATATATAATGTATGTTTTGCATTAACTTAGCCGACGTTGTGGCCTAGTTTTCCCAGGCCTCATGCAGAAGCCGAATATTAACGCGCAATGTAGAAAAAGCTAATGTGCTGGACTGACCATGAACCGCTCATTGTTTAATAAAATCTGCTCAGCTAAAATCCTATGCGTGAACCAACGAACAGGAGATGACGGAATCAAAGCTTGTATCTAAATCGGTGTAAAGCATACTTGATGTACTTTCCCAGGACTCGAACAATAGAGACATTGACTGGAGAAGAAGATGCAACATTTTCGATACCTGACGAGCCGGACGATGAGGATATCGTACAGTGAACCAATCGACATCTTGAGAACTGTGTAATATTAGAATTCATAGATTTGGAAAATTAAGATTATTGGGTAGAGTCATAACTGGTGATTAACTGACCAATTAGGACTTGGGGATAGTCTGGGTGACTTTGATATAATGTCGTGACAAAGGAGAAAAACTTCAGATGCAGATGGATGAGAGAGATGTTAGGGACAGATGATCGAGGAGAGACATTATTCAGAAATTAATGCGATATTGGGGGAGAAAAGATTTGAGATTCTGTCTTTTGGCTCATACTCTCTAAGAGGAGAGCCTGATGCAATGCTGATCGATTGATGACCTGAAGAAGAAGACTGACTTTGTTGCTGATCCATACCGTGGATAGGTAGCTATAACAATGTGACTGAATTAACTTTTGTGCCTTTTCTTTCTAGGTACCAACTGTGCTGTCTAAATAGTTTTTCTCTTAGTCAGATGTTTTTCCAAATTGATGTTCTAAACTGTTTTTGCATGAAGTCCCACATGCTAATGCTAATCTGGACCAGATGAGGTTCCTATTCTGAGACGTTGACATATACAGTGACAACTGATTGACGGACTAATTTCCTGAACTCTGCTACTTATGCTGATGTATTCACCTTTGATTCATATGTTGGCTTATGCTGAAGCGTTAGAATGTATGTTTTCGCAAGTCCTGATTAGATTATGTTATTGATGGTCACTAATGAATTAATCTTGATTTAATTGAATAAAGTTTGAATTAATCTCATAAATTAGTATTGTAACTAATAAGGAACTAAAATTGCTAAAACCTATATTGAGTTGTGGTTATTCGTGAAATGTTTGATGCTATTAACTGCTGATTATTGATTTGCTTAATGATTATTGATTTGTGTATTGATTGTTGATGGACATTGGTTACTTCATAGTTCAGATACTCCATGCGAATCAAAAGGTTCATCGACCTGTACGCGTCCCCTTATAAGTTTACTTATTGAGGACCGGGTATGCTAGCACCTGCAACCTCGGACGGCTGCTCACTGGTGGTAGTGGTGGTGCTGCTGGTGGGGGGAGGCTCCTGCCCATCCCCTGCAACCTCGGACGGCTGATCACTGGTGGTGGTGGTGCTGGTGGAGAGAGGCTCCTGCCCATCCCCTGCAACCTGGGACAGCTGCACAACCATGGTTGGGGGTGGGGGCTCTGTCACAGTTCCTGCCCCAGAGCTCTTGTCCTTTCTGCCTGCTGGTGCAGGCTCCTTAGTCTTCCTGGCAGCTGGGGCAGGTTCTTTAACCTTCTTAACAGCAGCTGGGGCAGGCTCCTTTGTCTTCCTGGCAGCAGCGTGGGCAGGCCCCTTTGTCTTCCTGGTAGCAGCTTGGGAAGGCTCCTTTGTCTTCCTGGCAGCAGCTTGGACAGGCTCCTTGCTCATTCCGGCAGCTGTGGCAGGCTCCTTTCACTTGAGGCTGCCTGGTGTAGGCTCCTTAACCCTCAGGACATGTGCCCTGGATCCTTTTCCACCACGAGTGGGTGGGTGACGACTGGGCCCGTGAACTGGGTGGCTGAGGTGCTTGGCTGGGTTCTTCCCACCCTGGCCAGATGTGCAGGACAGGGGGGAGGGGTAGGGAAGAGGTCAATGGTGGATAGGAACAGTTTTTTAGGGACATTTGGGCAGGAAGAGGAAGAAGGTGTGAGAGTGGAGGAAGAGGGAGTGGTTGTAGGAGGTGTCTGTCTTCTGATTTTGGGTGTAGGTGCATGGGCTGTATGCTGTTGTGAGGTGCATGGCTGTTCGGTGCTTGCGTTTGTGTACCTTGGGGGGGACAGACACAGTGGGAGAGGACACAGGGGATGTATGAATGGCTGTTGTGGAGGTGTCTGCCAGTGAGGTGTGTGTTCTGCTTGGTGTGGTGGTGATGCTGATAGTGGATGATGATGTAGTGCATGCAGGTGTGAGTGTAGACGGAACTGGAAGGGAGGTGAAGGACGAGGAGGAGGGGGAGGAGGGGGAGACAGAGTAAATTGTGGATGTTGGTATGTCTGCATCTGGATGGTGTTTCTGTGAGTGCCTATGAGATGAAGTGTGGTGCTTGTGTTTGCCTGTGCCACTCTTGTGTGTTGTCTTGTGTGCATGCTCATCTGCCTGTGTGCTTGGGATAGGTTGGGTCTGAGGGGAATGGGATTGGGAAGAGGAAGTTGGAGGGGGGAGGGGGGAAACAGGGACAATGGCTGCCATCAGAGAGGAGTCCAGAGTCTGGATCGATCTCTGTTGGGCCACCAAGCCAGTGTGAATGCCCTCCAGGAATGCATTAGTCTGTTGCATCTGGGCTGCCAGCAGCTGGATGGCATTCACAATGGTTGATTGCCCTACAGAGATGGATCTCAGGAGGTCAATAGTCTCCTCTCTCAGGGAAGCAGTGCTCACTGGGGCAGGGCCTGCGGTTCCTGGGGCAAATGAGATGCCCACTCTCATAGGTGAGCGGGCACGGGCAACTCGATGATGGGCTGCTGGGAGGGCAGTGCTGGTACGGGGGTGGCGGCTGTACCTGTAGCTCGAGTAGTCACAGAGGTGTCCACCACCACCAGGGAGCTTCCATTGGAGGAGGTATCTGTGTCAGAACTGTCCCCTCCAGTCTCCGCCATGGTGCTCCCCTCGCCCTCCGTCCCACTAGTACCCTCACTGTCGGTGGACTCTGCCTCCTGGGTCCTGTGGAATGCAGCTCCCTCCATCCCTGGTGTCTCTGCTCCTCTGCCAGATTATGCTAATGCACATAAGGACAGGGTGACAAAACAAGAAGGGGGGGAAGAGACAAAGGATACACTTTGTCAATGGCTGCACCAACACCACTGTTGATGTACACAACACCCTCACACACAGGGAACAGACTTACGCACTATGCATTGCACGACCAGAGAAATAGCTTGCCACCAAGGCATGGGGAGGGGCACACACCGCCAAATGCAGCACACCTGGGACCCACGCAGCCCTAACCAGTAGTGGATGCCTACAAGCTAGGTAGCAGGATTTTCCCTTCTGAACCCTAGCCACCAGGGGACCTACACTGCAATGTCAGGCCTGGCCTAGGGACACCCACTGACACACATCCACCACCTGTATACCACCCCACCAGGTGTAAGTAGTAATGATGGGCACTATACTCACCCCTTTGTGGCTACTGTGATGCCCTCAAACACCCATTCAGCTTTGAATAGGCCACCACCAGTATGCGGGCCATCAGGGGGGTCAGGATTCGACAGGCACCCCTTCCTCGTTGGGAGGCCATTTCCAGCTGGGCCTCCGCCGTCTTCCATGCCCAGCGTCTCAGGTCCTCACACTGTTTGCGACAGTGGGTGCTTCATCTGCTGTAGACCCCCAGGATCCGCACGTCCTTGGCGATGGCACGCCATATACCCTTCTTTTGATGGGCGCTGACCTGCAGAGGAAATACACACTGGAAAATAGTATTAGACAAACAGTCCTACCTGTTACACTTATGGCCCACCATACCCCTTCACATCACGATTTGCACACACAGGGCCCAGCACACAACTAATACGCCGCCCAGAGGACATCTACCCACCCCCCTTACACGAGGCCTTCACACACCACGCCATGCATTCATGCCACACGCAACGTGCCCACACTGTACTCACCTGTTGGTCTGGAGGCCCATACAGCAGTCCGTACTGAGTTAGGACCCCATCCACCGGTCTCTCCTCAGTCACACGGGCCATGGTAGGTTCCAGACACAGGTCACAGCAGCACATGCAGTGTTGGTCCTCTCCTGTTGAAGATCAGGTAGCAAGTGAGGAATCAGATAGAAAATGGTGATCACGTCCGCGGCAGTGCATACCGTCACCGCCGGCGTAGATCACCATTGGCCACTGTAACACATAGGGCCCAATGTTAACCAATGAGGAGTTGCACTGCGGTTCACGAGCGCCTCCCGCAATGGTGCACAACGTCAGTGAAATTACCTCACTTCCACCTGTCCCTCCACACAGGACAGGCGGACGCCATTTCAGGGGAGAGGCAGACCCTGGATATTTGCTGCGTCACTGGTTAATTTTGGACATACTGGACAATTCACACTTACCCATTACAAGTTAACAGCATGCAAAGTTCTGTTGTAGCCCCATTGTTCAGTTAGTGACCGGCTCCTCACTCTTTTACCCCATAGATTGTTACCGCTGCGGATGAATAAGAGATGGAGACATACCCCCGTGTACAGACCCCTGGTGGACTTGGCAACAATGGAGGACATGTACATTATCCTCACTTATAGACTTGACGGGGCCACAATCACAGAGCTGTGTGCCCAATTGTAGCCTGACCTGATATCTGCTATCCGTCAGCCCACTGGGATCCCCCGCTTGTGCAGGTGCTACAGTTCTCCATTTCCTGGCAACTGGTTCTTTTCAAGTGATAGCAGGCTTGGCAGCAGGAATGTCACAGCCAGAGTTCTCAAACGTGCTGACCAGAGTGTTGTCTGCCCTGATTAAACACATGTGCAGCTACATTGTATTTCCCCAGGTTGAAGATTTGGCCACATATAACATAATTGGGGTGATTAATGGAATACATATTGCATTTGTCCCCCCCGTCAAAATGATCAGGTGTTCAGAAATCGTATGAGTTTCCACTCTATGAATGTATAGATGGTGTGCTTGGCGGACTAGTACATCTCCCACATCAATGCTAAGTATCCTGGGTCAGTGCATGATGCCTTTGTCCTGAGGAATAGCAGCATCCCAAATGTGATGGCCCAACTACAGAGGCACAGGGTGTGGCTAATAGGTGAGCCCTGGTCGCCACCCAGTATATGTTGGTGACTTGGTATGGTGTGGGCCATATGAGATACTGTGTGGCTAAACGTTGTCCCTCAATATTGCAGGTGATTCTGGTTACCCCAACCTATCATGGTGACTCCTGTGAGGAATGCAAGGACAAGGGCAGAAGAACATTATAATGAAGCACATGGGCAAACCAGGATAATAGAACGGACCTTTGGCCTCCTGAAGGCCAGGTTCAGGTGCCTCCATCTAACAGGTGGATCCCTGTGCTACTCACCCAAGAGCGTCTGCCAGATAATAGTGGCATGCTGCATGTTGCACACACTGGCCCTGAGACGCCATGTGCCTTTTCTGCAGGAGGAGGAGGCTGGAGATGCCCGTGTGGCAGCAGTGGACCCTGTGGACAGTGAGGATGAGGAGGCAGAGGTTGAGGATGAGTACAACAGAACATTAGTCATCAGACAATACTTCCAATGACACACAGGTAAGACAGTGTTACTTCACATTTCAATGACATTTTTTGGAATTTCTGTGGCACTGGCATGCTGTTATTTCCCACTTCTATGCCTACTTACTGTACCCTTTGGCAATTCATTTTACAGATGTTGGTGACCTCACATATGCTCCTAGTGTGATCATTGCAGACAGCTACAGGTTATTTACCTATGCTAATTTTCTGTACAGTTGAATTGCAATGTTTTGACCTGTTTAAATGACTACATACTTGAATATTTTGACATACTCCATACTTCTTTTTTTTGCAAGGGTGTTTATTGAAGTGGTAAAATATTGATGGGCAAGTGCAATGGGATGGGGTTATGTTGGAGGAAAGTCCAGGGTATTGTTCCAGTCTGTAGCACAGGTGCATTGTCCAAGGGGACATAGGAAGGGGTGCAATGGCAGTTCAAGGTGGACAGGGTGACTGAGTGGGACACAAGGGTGACAATCAGGAGAGTCTCATTTCCTGGTGGGGGTCTTGGCAAGTGTCTCTGGCATCTATCTGGATCGCAGGGAACATTTGTGGTGTGGTTCACCTTCTGCAGGGGGAAGGGTGCTGGTGGCCTGTTGGTCCTGTGGCAGAGTCTCCTGGCCCCTAGCAGCAGCGGAGGTTGAAGGCTGTTCAGATGTCTGGCTAGTGGCAGGGGCCTGCTGTTTTGTGTCTGCCTCTCTCATAATATTGGCCATGTCTGCCAGCACCCCTGCTATGGAGACCAGGGTGGTGTTAATGGCCTGCAAGTCCTCACTGATCCCCTGGTACTGTCCCTCCTGCAGCCGCCTGTTCTCCTGCACATTGTCTATGATCTGGTCCATTGTGTCCTGGGAATGTTGATTTGCTCCCAGGATCTCTGCAAGTGCCTCCTGGAGAGTCGGTTCCCTGGGCCTGTCCTCCCCCTGGCACACAGCAGTCCTCCCAGTGTCCCTGTTGGCCTGTGCCTCTGTCCTTTGAACGGTGTGCCCACTGACCCCAGGTCCCAGATTGTCTTGTGTGAAAAGTGTGGCCTGGGGTCCCTGAAGAGGTGGACACACTGCTGATTGATGTGTCCTGGGGACAGAGGTGTGGGTACGCTGGTTGGGTGCTGTGGTGCTGTTTCCTGATGGGGGAGGCTCTGTGGTGGTGTGTGGCTAGGCCTGGGTAACCGGCAGTCCAGAGGTCCCTGATGGGCCAGGTTGGTCACCCATATCCTGAAGACCAGAGTTGCTGTCATCACTGTGGGCCTTTTCTGTTGGGGGACTGGATAGTGCTGGCACCTCCTCTACGGTGACATTGGCTGGGCCACCTGTAGGGATGTAAATGATGTGTAATTGTTTCTCTGTCTGACATATTGTGCATTCGTGGGTTGCCCTCTTTGTTTGCATTTGTCCTGGCAGCTTTCACTTGTGTAAGTTGGTATATGGTGGGATAGCTGATTCTCTCTAGTGTGCATGCTTTAGTGATAGGTGTCCATGCAGGGCTGTGAGTGGTGTCCATACATTGGTATGGCATGCAGGGCTTGGCATTGGGATGAGTGAGATGTGATGGTGTGTGAGACGTGGTGGGGTGATGGGGTGATGGGAGTGAGGGTGAGGGTGGGGGTATGTGGTGGCAGGCAGGTAGGGGGGTGATTGTAGTAAAGAGCCGACTTACCAGAGTCCAGTTCTCCTCCTACTCCAGCAGGCCCTAAGGATGCATGATTGCCAAGACTTGCTCCTCCCATGCTGTTAGTTGTGGGGGAGGAGGTGGGGCCCACCGCCAGTCCTCTACCCAGCGAGTTGGTGTCTTGCTGCAATGGAACGTACCTTCCCCTGTAGGTAATTCCAGCTCTTCCTGATGTGATCCCTAGTTCTTGGGTGCTATCCCACGGCGTTGACCCTGTCCAGGATTCTTCGCCATAGCTCCATCTTCCTAGCTATGGATATCTGCTGCACCTGTGCTCCAAATAGCTGTGGCTCTATCCTGATCATTTCCTCCACCATGACCCTTAGCTCCTCCTCTGTGAAACGGGGATGTCTTTGTGGTGCCAGGGGTGTTGTGTGAGGTGTGTATGTGAGGGTGTGTTGAACCGGACATTGCCATAGCCATCCCAGAAGGATACAAAATCACCTGTTGAGACCTGTACTAACAAACCAGGAGGAGGAATCGCCATATTACACAGAAACTCCATCAAGATTTCCACCGACACCAAAAACACCCTAGACAACGCAGAGCACCTACACTTTCAAGAACCCTCATCTACAGACCACCAGGACCCCGCCCCCCATTCTGTGACACCATCGCCCTCACCTCCACAGACTACCCACTCCTTGGTGACCTTAACTTTCACCTGGAAAGCACCCAGGACTGCAACTCTACGGCCCTTCTGGACAACCTTGCAAAACTCAGTCTCAAGCAACTGGTCACCTCACCCACCCACTCAGCTGGACACACGCTAGACGCAATCTTCACCTCCAGCAACCACATTGCACAAGCCCCACCTCCCAGTACCAACGACCCCAACGCCGCCGCCCTCAACCCTCACACGATGGCTAGAAACATGTGCAGACTCCCTCGCCCCATTCAAAATAAACAACAACACCTGCACCATCAAGACCGCCCCCCTGGTTCACCACAGAACTTCAGTCTTCCAAACGATAATGCTGAAAAATTGAGAACGCCTGGCGCCAAGAACCCTCAATGAGCAACTACTCCGCCCTCAAGTCAGCCATGCGCAAACATTACCAACTCATCCGGACCTCCAAATGATCCTTCTACAAAGAACGCATGGACAACAACACACACAACAGCAAGTGACTTTTTGCCATCATCAAAGAACTTACCAAACCCAAATGCTGCACCATCGACCCTCCACACTCCCAAGACCTCTGCAACTCCTTCTCCAACTACTTACACCGCAAGATCGCAGACATACACGACAGCTTCAAATCGTCATCACCCACCACCACCTACACAACCAACACCGCAACACCCTGCCGCACCATCCTACTGACCACCTGGACCCCCACCAATGACGAAGAAATCGGCAAAACCATGAGCTCCATCCACTCAGGCTCCCCAACAGACCCTTGCCCCCACCACATCTTCAACAAGGCCAGCCAAATAATCGCTCCCCAGCTCCGGGCCGTCATCAACAGTTCCTTCGAGACTGCAACCTTCCCAGATATTTGGAAAAACACTGAAGTCAACGCTCTTCTAAAAAAAACAAAAGCAGACCCTGAAGACCTCACAAACTACCGACCCATCTCTCTACTCCCCTTCCCTGCAAAGGTCATAGAGAAGATAGTAAACATACAACTGTCTCGCTTCCTAGAAGACAACAACATACTCGATGTCTCCCAGTCTGGATTCTGCAAAAACCACAGCACCGAGACCGCCTTCATTGCCTGTACAGACGACATCAGGACCAGATTGGACAAGGGCGAGACCGTCGCCCTCATCCTCATAGACCTCTCTGCAGCTTTTGACACCGTGGGCCACCAAACCCTCCGCACACGCCTCTTCGACGCCGGAATTCATCACAAAGCCCTGGACTGGCTCACCTTCTTCCTCTCCGAAGGAACCCAAAGAGTTTGCCTCCCTCCTTTCCGGTCTACAACCACCAAGACCATTTGTTGGGTCCCCCAAGGATCCTCCCTCAGTCCCACCCTTTTCAATATCTACATGGCTCCTCTCGCCAACATCATCCGCCCCCAAGGCCTCACCATCATTTCATACGCTGACGACACCCAGCTCATCATCTCCCTCATGAGGAACCCATCTACCGCCAAAAATAACCTACACGCCGGACTCCTCGTCATTGCTAACTGGATGACAGCAAGCCACCCCAAACTGAACTCCGAGATCATCATCTTCAGCCCCAACAAGACAGCAAGGAACGACTCTTGGTGGCCCACCACCCTTGGACCACCCCAACACCCACCACCCATGCACGCAACCTTGGCATCATACTGGACTCATCTCTCTCCATGACTCAGCAAATCAACCCCATATCATCCTCCTGCTTCAACACCTTTTGCATGCTATGCAAGACTTTCAAATGGATTCCTTTAGAAACAAAAAGAACGGTCAGTCGCGCCCTCATAAGCAGCAGACTGGACTACGGCCCTCTACGCAGGGACCACAGCCAAGCTTTAGAGAAAACCCCAGTGAATCCAGAGCACAGCCGCACATCTCATCCTCAACCTCCCTCGCCACAAACACATCTCTGCCCACCTCAGATCCCTACACTGGCTGCCCATCTACAAAAGGATCATCTTCAAAATCCTTGTCCACGCTCACAAAGCCCTCCACGACACCTGACCAGCCTACCTCAATGAACGAATCAACTTCCACAAACCAACTCGACGCTCCGCTCCGCTCCACCGACCTTGCCCTCGCTACAGTCCCCCGAATCCAACGCACCATCTCCGGCGGCAGATCCTTCTCCCACCTCGCCGTCAAAACCTGGAGCTCCCTCCCCACCAACCTACGCAAGACCCAGCATCTCCTAACCTTCAGAAAGCACCTCAAAACATGGCTTTTTCAGCAGTAACCCCCCCCCCCCACCAGAGCCTTGAGCAACTAACGGGTGAGTAGTATGCTTAAGAAATTTGTTTGATTGATTGATTGATTGATAGGGTAATGTGTTGTGGTGTGTGATGTGGGGTGCATGGGTGGTGTATAGGTGTAGGTAGTGTGTGGCTCTGGTTTTGTCTGTGGTCTTGGTGTCTGTCTCGTGCCAATGGTTTGTATTCGTAAAGGGTTGTGGGTAATGTGGGTGGGTGTTTTATAGTGGTGTGGGTGTATGGTTGTGGTGTGTGAACAGGTGTCAGGTGTGTGTTATTTAAATTGACCATTGTAATGTTGTTTTGTATGTGTGTGTCCATTTTGAGCAGCACGGCGGTATGTACCACCAATGGTTTACCGCCATGGAATGTCCACTGTGGTGATTCATGGGTCATAATGTGATGGGCGTAGTTCTGTTGGCGTAACGGTGTAGGTTTTGATACTGCCACTTTATCACTGACCTTTGGTCTGGAGGAATTGTGTATGTGGCTAAATACTGACGGATTGGTGTGTGTGTGTCATAACATTGTGAACGGACACCCGCTGCGGAGGCGATAAGTTGGCGTCAGTCAGCGTGGCGGTAAGTGGGATTTACCGCCAATGTCATAATGAGGGCCTATGTCTCCTTAGGAAATACCTATGCTGATGAAGTGGCTAGGTATTGTGCTCTTAACTGATCTTCTTTTAATGAGGAGTTGAATAGAGGAAGTAATGATGAGACAAGTCAAAATTTCTTCATGACCGCTATTGCTACATGGGGAGAAGTTAAGAGATTGCAGGAATAGGTGACATAGGAAGAACAGCAGAGTTGTGTTAGAACAGGTTGTGCTCAGAGAGATGGGGATGATGTTTGGGTCTGAAGTGATGAGAAAGCAGTGTTGCCAAATAGCTTACTGTCCCCGATGGCAAGATATTACCATAAACAGGCACATATAGATACAGATGCAATGATTAGAACATTCAAGCAAACAACGTACAATCCTAGGATCAGATTGATTGTATAACCAGTATGCCACAGATATGCAACAGATGTGTTACGTGTCAACAAATGAACATAGGGAAATGTACTGTTGTTTCACTGAGTCACATAGGAAGATCGGGAGGACCATTCAATAGAATGCAGCTTGATTTTATAGAATCACCAGTGTGAAATGGGCTGAGATACCTTCTAGTTGTGGCTTGTGTCTTTTCCCATTGGGTCATGGCTTACTTCACAGAGAAATGATACCCTGACAGAAGCAAAGCTGTTATTGTGGGAGCTGATACCTCGATTAGGCTTCCAGACTTCTTTGAAATCAGACCGAGGAACTCATTTCAACAGGGAGATCCTTAAATTGTTGTGTGCAGCTTTACAAGTTGAGCAAAGATTGCATTGCAGTTGCAAACCAGAAGCCTCAGGTCTGGTAGAACAGACTAATGGAATGCTGAAGTCCAGATTGGCAACAGTATGCGAATCCACAACACTGAAAGGGCTAGATGCATTGCCTCTTGTTTTGATGAGTATGCACAGCGTCCCCGACAGGAAGACAGGCTTGTCGCCTCAGGAAATCATCATGAGATATGCTATGAGGTTGCCAGCATTACCGGCATGTGCGCTTGTGAACATTGCAGATTACTTGGTGCTGGATTACTTGAAAAGACTGGCTGACGTAGTTTGTTCTTTGTCTCGTCAGGTTGGAGAAGTCAATGCACTGCTGCAGCATGAGTTTTGCCATGACCTGAGCGCTGGAGACTGGGTGATGCTTAAAACGCATGTAAGGAAAACATGCTTGGAACAAGATTGGAAAGGACCTTTTCAAGTGGTTTAAGTAACCACTACTGCTGTAAAGTGTGCTGTTCTCCCGAACTAGGTACAATCAAGCCCAACCCGCAAAACATGAAAAAGGAATGAAACAGCACCCGTTCCTGAAGGGTCGGTTACAGTGAGTATGAGGGATCTGGTCAGCCAAGCTGTGGGGTCAGGACAAGTGGCTGTCATAGAACAATCACAGTCTGGTTTAATATTGAGAGAGTCAACAGTTCTGGAAGGTACAAAAGGGTAGAAACAAAGCCAGTTGACTCATGCTAGCCCAGATGCAGTTGAAAACCAATTATGCACGAGAGAAAAGAGTTGTATACAGAGATCAAATGGCCCGAGAAACACCCAGTGTTCACAGTAAAAATGTCTCCTACCATTGTTGAAGTGACTGAGGAATCGAGTCAGAGTGACAGTGACACAGTGGGTTGTGCAGAGAAGAGATCAAAGAGAAAAAGGGCGCCAGATCACAGATATTCGGCACCTGAATGGACATACTTTGTAGAAAATGACTGGGAGAAGGAATGTGTTACCTTTTGTGCTAACTATTCGGCTCCAACTTAATATTTTGGAAACTGAAATTGCATTAGAACTGAACTTTTAAATCAGATTGGCATTTGATGAACATGGACTTTACGTGTTGGAAGTGATCATTTGTGATTATCAACTGCTTCTTTATTAGAGACATTTGAACTTTTAGTAAGAGCTTTTGAATATTTGCAAGAAGAGAAAACGCTTGATGACCTTTCTAGAAGATCAAGGACCTCTATGAATTAGTACATCTATTTGTGATTTTTGAAAGTCTATTTTTGATTTGCTTTGCTTACAAGTAAAAAGGACTGAAAACAGACAGTGATAAATCAAGCCATTTTGTTATTTTTATTTTTGAATTTGGCCTTTTTGCCTGAGTCTAGACAAGTCATGGAGTCCAATCAAAATGAGAAGAGTAAATATAGATACATATGTATAGCTGTAATAGTAGCTTTTATAAAAAGGACCCATAGAAAATTGTAGTCACAAGTGCTCTGAGTTTAAAAACTCCTATGTTAGATCATGATTTCCTATACAGAGAAGAAACCCTTTGCATACTGATAGTTCTAAACGAGATCTGTCATCAAATGTGTAGTACAAGTTACTCTCTAAATATGTAGAAACCATTGAAGTTTGTAATTGTTACGTATCTACACAAATCCCTTCATCAGTACAAGAAGGAACCATCTATTATAGTTTGCCACTAACATCTGGAATCTCTAGTAGTTGTTTATTAACATTGTTATCAGCAGGAGTATTTTCAACACTTCTGTTCAAATTATGACCTGGTGTTTTCATGTGTGCCTATCATGAAGCATTTGAGTAGCATTGCCAAAGCGAAAAACATTGACACGGTGGGAGGATTCTTTGAACCTACATTGACATTTGGAACATTATATACACATAGGGATAGTTTGACCTGTATACTTAGCCCTGCAGAGAAGGAATTCATTTGAAAAGGAGGGCAATGAAGTTGTGTATATAAGTGGTGTATATGTGCCTAAATCAAAGACTGACACACATTTTGTAGGTAGTAGTAAATGCAGTCATGTTTTTGTTTTCAAGAATGATTGGACTTTTACATTGAATGGATAAGACCCTGCCATACCAGGTGTTTTTTATATGTGGGAAAGGCTGGTATTGCACTTTACCTGCGAGTAGTATTTCTGAAAATACATCATGTGGATCATTTTAATCATCTAGTAAGGGGTGAGCAATCAAACTCTAGAGCTAAAAGAGAAGTGAGTGCTTCAGAGATAGTGGGAGGTATTTTTGGTTGCATAATTCCATCAGTAGGTGTGATCTTGAATGATATCAAGATTAGGAAGCTGTCAACTATTGTAGATAAGTTATCTACTGAAACCTAGGTGCCATATTATTAATGGACATGGACATGGGTGCTGTGAGATCAATGGTTTTGCAAAATCACC
The DNA here is from genome assembly GCF_031143425.1 of Pleurodeles waltl. Taxonomy (NCBI): domain Eukaryota; kingdom Metazoa; phylum Chordata; class Amphibia; order Caudata; family Salamandridae; genus Pleurodeles; species Pleurodeles waltl. The sequence continues at coordinate 552,608,447 of NC_090449.1, forward strand.
TTGTGTTAGACATTCTTCTCGCACAGGAAGTCGGAATCTGTAAAACTTTACATGCGCAACATTGTTGTACATACATACCTGATAATAGTAAAGAGATAAGAAAGTATACCTCAAATATTACTGGCTTAAGAAATGATCTGAAAGGTCAGCGACTAGTGCATGGGATGCTATGAGTAATGGTTTTTCAACCATTGGTAAATGGTTTGGAAACATGGGGAAAGGACTAGTGGGAACCATCTTAAAACCCTTGTTGATTAAAGCGTTGTGTGCTTTGGTTGCATTTGGAACTTACAAACTATTCAAGAAGCTGAAAGAGAAAAGGGCAAAGACTAGACAGAGGAGGTAAGAGATTGAAATGGAGAATAGGAGAAGCGTGAATTATTGTAACATCAAGAAGTTTGATGATTACAGTAGACCTCATTGAAACAAACCATTAAGGTTTTGAATTGTCTTATATAAATGAGAAATCAACCATTTGTGATGGTGTAGTTCGCTATAAGAGGAGGGACTGATAGAGCTTGAAATTTAGTTGTGTCCCTCGTGTCACAGAAGTCACCAGAATGTGACAATAAATGATTTGTTTGATTCAAAGCACTAATAGTTTAAATGTACAAAGTTGCATTGACATGCTTATAAATGTCCCTTGTTATAATACAGAGTTTGACTTGGGTGGTATGTGAATTAAATTGAATGTTATCAGAACAAAACTGGCATTAAAATGTATTTTAGACTCTATATTAACGGCTACATTAAAACAATATTGAATTTCTAATGACTAGTTAATTGAAAAATGTGCAAAGTGCAAAAATGAGAGAAATGCAGTACTCTCTCATACTTAACGAAATGTGTTAACAAAGATTTATCATTTAAAATGAATGTATTACTCACATTATTGAAGCATTATTAATGCTGAATTCATAATTTTGCATATTTCATGTGTTTTATTAAAGCATATTAATTGAATGTAATTTCATGATTTCTTGCCTTAGCATAATTGAGGCCTTCAGAGTTTGCATTTTTGTGATAATGCTAGAATGCTAATTCAGTTCTTAATGTGAATTTTCTTTTAGGTTACCTTCCCATCAGAAGACGAGGTTTTTGATAACAGGCTCCATTGTTTAAGCATAGAGACAAAGTATCATATTGTCCTTGATGGAAGAATAGTGTGTTAGATGGAGTGACATTGTATACAATTGTTTCAAACTTGCATGGAGTCTCATGGGTGGAAGATGCTCCCATAACAGACCTGGGAAGGAATTTAACTGTTTCGATTTTGAGTCATATGATTAATTTCTATTGGATGATGCCCCTTCAACATGACATGGGCTGATATCTTTCACACATTAGAAAGCTTTGGTAATTCTAAAATATTGACTGACATTTGAACTTTGAGCAGTCCCATGACAGATCCTTGCAATCCCCAGATGCTATCCTGATGCATGCAGACATCCTGCTGATTTCCTGATGCTTTGCTGACGAAGAATTCCTGAATGCTGTATCCATTAGAGAGGTATCTCCCTCTCTACTTGTCCCTTTTGAAATGCCTTTTTAGACTTAGAAATCTTTCAATTTTCCTTTCAGAAGACTCTTGGCGAGCTTCTGATATGCTGTTGCTATCCCTTTTTACATATGTTTTACCCATTTTACTTAGTAATCGAAAGTCCAAGATTAGATTTTTCAAAACTAGTTTTGTCATTTTTGTGCTTTTTGTATTTTGCCTGCATGAGTTCTGCTCCACATATACATTTCCCTGATGTGATTAGTTGTAGGGTTTTCTGCTGCCCTGTCTAAATGTGTAGCTTTGTTAAATTGAATTTGCTGATGATTGTTAATCCTGAGCAACGCTGTATTTCTGTATTTCGGATAATCATTTTAATATTGTGTAGTGTTCTCACATTTTTCGTTGCTTTAATGTTATTTTGACTTAACTTCTTTTATTACCATGGACAACCCCAGGAGGTAATGTATGTTTATAACTTTGAGTTGAGAATATCTTATATGGCTTTGATATTGAGCTTGTAATATATATGTAATCTTATTTCTGATTGGCGTTTTCCTTGTATAGCTAAATGACTCACACTGTCTAAATGTATTGAAAGGTAATTTTTAAATAGTTTGATGGTTCTACCAGACTTTACTGCTGGGTCAAAAGGTCCGTCAACCTCCATGAGCTTTGATTTCTACAAAGGATGAAAATGCTGCAGCACATCCCAGATCTCTGCTGGTTATCTCGTGAGAGAAGGCGGTCCTGACTTCACATTTGGAGGACCTTGCTTTGACATCACAGTCTACAGGAAGCAAGTGTTAAGGAATATCAGTAATGTTATTGTGTTTGTCTGTACCAGTGGATCCAGCGATTACAGTGTTGGGTTTGGCAATTGTTTTCAATGGAATACTAACACACAATTGTATTTGCAGCAGTTTGGCCCCCACTGATATACTAGTTTGCTAAACTAGAGAATCACTGTTCCTTGTCCACTCTGCTGAGAGTTCTCCAACTACTACAATAAGTTGCACAGAAGGGCTTTTAAATGGTGAATCTCTTGCTGGCTTGCACTAAAGTTCTTGTGTGATACTCCCAACGGAAAATGCCACCACATCTGCTTAATGTCATGAAGCCTCTTTACCTTTCCTTCTGAGTCTTTATTCAGCTCTGGTCTTGACCCAACTGTGTCTTTCAATTGAGGAGGGATGAGTGATGGAATGATATAATTTATAACTTCTAAGTTTCTGATTGGAAAAACATTTTAGAGTACATTTTGTCTTTAACTGTGAGCCTTTGGTCATATTGGTTTTTATTATTAAAATTAAAACCAACAAGAATAATTTTTACAAATAGACATCTGCCTTCTCCTGTTGGAGCATGCAATTTTGATAATAATGCTTTAGTGACCCAGAAGTCAGCATTAGGTAATTTTCTATTCCAGTTTAAAAGCTTAACATAGAAAAAAAGCAGTATTGATATGCATTTTAAAATCATTTAAATGTTATTATTATCATGGTGGACATTTTTCCTACCAGAACTGACAATGTGCTAACAAGATTAAATGAATGTTGAAATCATATTATATATATTTATAGTAATGATTAGTAGTAATTTTATTTGTTATGATGAATGTGATTTATTAGTATACAGATATATGTGCTCATAGAACACAATGCATTTATCTGTCATATGATTATTTAACAAAGATTGCAATTATTAATTAAATGTTTTTCATATGCTGAGGATATATTATTAATGCTGAATGTGTAAGCACGCATATTATGTGTGTTTTATCAATAACAACATTAATGCACTATAATTTGTGAGTTAGCATAACTAGACCTGAAGATTTCATATTTGCAACCATATAAAAGTGTTGAATCATTCTTTTTCTCTAACCTGAATTTTTCCACTAGGTTGTTTCTCATGAATATTAACGAGCCCTATTATATTATGTGTAAGATGTGTTTCCCATTGACCTTGGACATTGTTACATGAGGGCCTAAGGACTGAAAGTAAAGAAGTGCCATTGTTTAGCAGACCCTTTTCTCATGTGAACTGTGGAAATCCTCTTGTACCATGGGAAGGAATGCAGATTGCAACAAATGATGCACAAAAGTATTAAACTATTGGATTCACATGGAAAGGAAAGGCGACTTCTCACCAAGCCTGAAAGTTGTTGTGGATGTTGTAAATTTGATTTGTGCTAATAGACTGATTATATTTTGCCCCTTTTTGCTTATTATCATTAAACTGACCAATCAGTATTTTTAAGTAATGGATGGACTTAGTAAGTTTGAGGCAGTCCCCTTTAGAATCTTGCTCTGTTAATTTGTCCTGTGGATGTTTCTTGATTGCCATGTACAGCCTGTATTCTGCACTTTCCCCTGATGATGCCTAATGGACTTTGCTGATGATGTACATGCTGTGCTGATGAACGTGAATTGAATGCTGACCCTACGAGTGGTATATTCTAATACAAATGTTATTTTCCCCGATCTGTTTTTCTTTAGTAGAGCTTAGCATGCTGACAACTGACTGTTTTATTTTTTTTAGTTTAACCTAGCCCAAGATCGATGAATTTGCCAAATTATTTTGTCCTTTCTTTTGACTTTTGCCCCCATTTGCCCGTTCCCACACATGCTTGTCCTAATTTGGCTAGCAGTAGGAAGAACCTATCTCCAAATCCTGATTTCTGATTAATTATAATCTGAGTTGACTAATATATTCACAGTCTTATTTAAAGAGTGTTTCTGTCTCATAACTGATTGCTTTATTAAATTGCATTCTTCTTCTTGAATGTTTAATGGTCTTGATGATGAGTAGATTAAATCTGTTTCATAGATTTGGTCAACCTATGGTGTTTGTCTACCTTTATAATTTGATTATGCACCCAATTTATGTGACCTTGACTTTGTGTTTATAAAATAAAGCTTTGAAACTTTTTTCAGAATGGAGTATTGTTTCCGCAGGTGAATTGGTCATGGTGTTTAAAATTTGTTGTCTGGGTTTGAATTGATTGTGTATGATTACCACACTCCTCACTGGGTCTGAAGATCCCATCGACCTCGAAGAAGCATTTTTTAATGCTGCGAAGGATGAGAAAAACACGTCAGCACTCCTGTGCTTAACTTAGTACTATTTTTAAAAAAGGCATATTGACATTTTACATGTGGATATCATGTTGCATTGAATTAAGTGTGATCTTTGTAATTATTGAAAAGAGTGTAATAATTTAGGGCTGTATTACAAGTTTGTAGTTAATGAGACCGCCAAAGTCACAGTGGTGGTTGGAACGCCACACTCCTGGCGGTCCAACAGACCAGATTATGACCCTGGTGGTTAGACTGCCAGGAGACCACCGCTAAGGCCAGGATCACAGATCCCGACAGGTTGGCAGGGGTTGAAGTCGTGGTCAGTCACGGCAGCGCTGAGTTCAGCACCACCGTGCTGATCACGACTTCCCTTTCCATCAGCCTTTTCATGGCGGGGTACCCACCATGAAAAGGTTGGAGGAACAGCAGTGCGGGGGGGGCACAGGAGGGCCCCCAAACTGCCCACGTCCATTTCATGGGCAGTGCAGACCCTCCCCCCCCACCCATCACCTTCAGAATGCGCACTGTCTGCTAGGGCAGGCAGTGCACATTCTGAGGGTGCTGGGGGCATCCTCTGTGCGATGGGTTTGGCCTCGGCTCCCTGAGGAGCTAAGGCCAGTGCTGCTGCACTGTTTTGACTGGGCTGACCAGCAGAAACCTCCTGATATGGTGGAAACATTGTAATAGGCCCAGGGGAAGGCCTCCAGCTTTGCGTCGGTCTCCTCCCCACAGCTCTGCCAAACTCATAATGAGGCCATTAGTTTTTAAATAACTGAACACAAAGCAGACCTTTTGTGGTGAATGGCAGAAAGCATGAGATGATCACCAGTGGCTGAATTGCACAATATGTAACAGCCAGTCTGGTTCAAATTCTAGCTTCTCTTCTTGACCAAATTTTGTGATTCTCTGTAAATCACTTTACTTCACTGTGCCCCATTTGACCGGGTGACAAATTTGTGGGCACCTTGGGCCAGTCTAGGGTGTGTGCTATATAAGCACTTGAAGTGTTGTGGGTTTTATCATGAACTGTAATTTCACTCCAAAGAAAATAACATTTGCAATATATACCGTGCCCTTGGCAATTGACACTCATAGCATTGTAGTCAGAACATTGTAAGTGGGAGGTGTTTATGTTTAAATACAATTGCTTTTAACATATGACAGTGCATTGACAATGTATCTTACTAAAGTGAAACCCAAGTGATCAAGAACTAACTTATGTATGATTTGAAATAGTCTGATTGTATTTTACTTTAAGTCAGTTAAATTATTCACGTGCCAAATTAAAGTTTTTAATGACTTGGTTCATAGAGAGACTCTTAGTGTAACACCAAAACCCCTTGCTCAACTCTGGCTTGTCTCACTCGAGAAAGTTGCTTGCTCGACAAGCTCTAGTGACACTAAACTTCAGTTTACAGTAAAATGCTAGTCTCATTTGAACATTCAATTGAAACACAAGTGACTGGGGTAATAATAGCTCTATGATCAGGCTGGGACAAGCAATAAAGTCACAGCGCTGAAAAGTGATGTGGAAAACCCTGTGCAAGAGTGTTTCGGTGATGAACGAGAGATCAGAATTGAGAGGACCGCAACGACTAGAACAGCATCTATGCGGAAATAAAGCGGCCATATTTGAAGAAATACAGTTAGTTACCGATGTCGGCAAAATCTAAACTCAATAATAAATGTTATTACTTTGCTATAAAAATTGTATTATTCATTTTTTATTTAGAAAGTTGGTCTGCAATTCTCTAAGAAAATTTAAATTGCTTTAGGGTGAGCTTAAAATCATATTTACATGGGTTGTGAAGAACAAATTGAACTTAATTTTTTTCATTAATCTTTTATTTTACTCGTTCTGTTCTGCTTCTTTGCAATGATCTGTCGATATTTCTACATCTAGAGGGTACCCTTACAACGTGGCCGCCTATTGCGAGGCTGGCAGAAGAACGTTGTTTCTACCCAGAATCCATCGGGACTGACACTGACGTGGCCGGTGGGGGGACACCGGGAGCCGCCATCTTGTTTGAAGGGAACCAACGCCTCGGAGGAGAAGCGGAGGCAACGCCGACAGCGGGCGTGGGAGAGAGCCGGGAACGGGCGGCATAGGGTGAGGCGCTTGGTCGGACATTACAGGCTGGGGTAGGGAAGAAGCGGAATTGAGCAAACTAGGCTGAATATAAAGGGCGAAGAGATGCACTAATAGCAAGGGAAGGCCTAAGTAAACGGAGGAAGGGTACGAGGAGAGTTAAGCGAAGAGAATCCTGGTAGAGGTGGGGGAAGTCAGTTCCATGGGGTATCCCTCTTCGACTACAGCAGGGGAGTATCAACAGAAACAAGGGCACTGAGAAAACGGACAGGTAAAGAACGCAAGGGTGGGCTGGGGTGGCGAGAGCAGAGAGCTTTGGTTGGGTGCTGCTTGGTTGGGAGATCGGTAGTTCCTAAGCCCTGGTCGGCGTTTGGAGCTTAACTCTGAGAGATAGGTGTTCAGGAGTGGACCACTGGTATATTATGGGGATTGAACATTGGTAGCCCTCTAGTATGATGTTGATTACTGGGATAAGTGGGGACGGCAAAGCACACTGGTATCTGGAGGGATGTTGAGCACTGGATGAGTGATTAGGCTGAGATGGCGGTAGTAAAACTGGAAAACTGTGTGGGTTTTCGTGGCCGTAGTAGTAAAATAGGTATTCCGATATGTAGTGCACACTAGACAGACATTTGAAGTAAATCAACTGCCTTTCATAAAACTGGGCGTATCACTGATAAGTGAAACTGTGTGTATATACATATCCAGGAAAGTGCGGGCCCAGGTCTTTCTACGTTTCTGTAGATTCCCCATTAGAGCAGCCACGTGAATTCAGACGCCCGATGGTCAGACCCCAAGTTTGGCTAACCACTGATCGTCGTAGTTTTACTTTTGAGCAGCCTCGGCAAGTAGCTCTTATGTCTAACGCACTGAACATTGCTGTTAAGAGCAAACCATATATAACATTAGTTCGAAGATTATCGGCCAAAAAATAAGTCCGAGCATTAAAATTATCTATAATTACTAAGAAATCGTGCGCCCCACCCCAGTAGCTCTTTCTTGAGTTCGTATGTCAATTTTAATCCTAATAACTCGGTCTTATAACGTGAGCTGTTTCCACATAGGTCTGTGCGTGTTTCTTTTAATACTGAGTGAATTGGCAAGCGCGGGACATGTTTTTTTAACCACTGGAGTATATAAGAACGTCTGAAGCCTGGAACACTGGGTGGTGGTAGTAGTAATTTAGAATACTGTAAGGTGGTCTGATCTCTATGCATCCTACGTACTTTTAGTAGACGCCCTGAATTATTAACTCGTTTTAAAATAGTATTATCTAATTTCTTATTGCGGTCGTATTCTAACAAGTTTTATTAATTAAATCAATAAAGTTAAGCATACATTGAGGACAGGGAGCACAGACTAACTTAACGCCAGCAGGAAAGTTTGAGTCCCGATTTATGTCTCTGGGTGGGCGAAGTTTATTCCCAACAGCGGAAAATCCAGGAGAGAAGCTCAGGCCGCGTGGCGGAATGCTTCGTTTTCTTGTATAACCTTCCAGTTAAATACAATAATAGTTTTGTGGAGATCCCCATTTAGAAGAGCTTCTTTTAGTACTTGATTATCCTTGAAACTGTGCACTCTGCAACCAAATACTTTTGGCCTTTTACAACATTGACAACTTTATTTATCGCTATTTGCCGTTTTTCCCTTCTTCAAATTGAAGAAAGTTTATAATCTTTGAAGAGGGACTAAATCTTTTAGTGACTAAAGTTCGCACATGGATTGCACATAGTAGTGCATAAGAAAATCGCTTCAAAGTAGTTGGTTAGTGAATCATTAAAACAAGAATAGACAAGCCAGTACACCTACCCATGTCAGTGCATTATGGCTGCCATGTTGGCGTTACTTATCATTGATCCTTTTTAGGGTCGAGCCTGTGTCACATGCGCTTGCGCATGCATATCGCCTGCGAGACGCTTTAGTTAAAAAAAAAAAAAGTGCTCGGAGCCCTGTCCATGTCACGTCAGTGTCTTTCATTGGTTCGTGGGCTTGCCTTTTAAAATCTGCTTCCTTTCCTTAGTGGAAGGCATACATATGTCATGCCTTTTCCGGTGGTTAGCCCTCCTCGAGCGCAGCGACCAAGTACTGAAAACATGGGAGGCTCTCTGTTTTCTGTCCAGTTTGTGGACTACTTTTTATATTTTTTCGCATCGCAATCTTGCTTGGCAGAAGTCGAACGCTTTGCATGACATCGACCCTCATAGTTAATTGCACTTTTGCTGGTTACTTAGATAATTGAACTTTTGCCGATAGGTTTTACTACGAGTGAACTGTAGCAGCGCGATTGTGCTCTTTTTCTTTTTTTCCATGTAATCTGGCAAGAAAACTCTGATTGGGAGTTTACAACTGCTAATAGCTCTAAATTGGAGAAATGCAAGACCCATTGCATTGCAAATGCTTGTTTCTCATACCTCACCATCATTGGGGGGAAAGCCAGTGGTGGCCACTGGCCATACTCCAGGTTGAAAAAACATTGGCCGCCACGTACCATCACGTAATGTGATGAAGCAATGCAGCACCTCTCTGGAAAGTACAGAAAATCCTAAGACCTGGAAAGGGAACGCCCAGCAGGGAGGGATGGGGGAGCAAGGGAATAGCGTTTTGGGGAGGAATGCTGTGGAGTCGAGTATTAAAACCTGAGTTAGATTGGAGTAGAGGATTGGAGGTGGGGAGCGCATCTAATGCTGCAGGGGCGCAGCATCGGTGAGCTATGAAGTGCAGGATAGCAACAAGTGGGAGGAGTGTTATAAAGGAAAGCAACAGATAAGCTTATGTTTGGAGAGCAACTGAGTCAGTGGTGCGGAGTGGAAAGCAGTACACAAGGGACAAAAGGAAGGAGTGAGGACAAATGTTTTCCCATGGAGTGCTAAAAGCAAAATAAATAAGGGTTGACAGAGCCTTTAGGTCTCACCTCTAGACCTACTGGGATTATGCCAATAGTTTCGCGTGATCCTATTCAACGTTTGTAAAAAGAGAAATGCCTTTTGCTGATGCTGCACAACATAAAAAAGTGCCATGATGTGCTCATTATGACACTACTGGAGCCTGCATCCTTCAGTGCCATAGATGTGGACAATACCACCAAGCATTTGCAATGTAATGGGTCTCGCATTTCCTCCAGTTAGACCTGTTGGCATTGTAAATTCGTAAGTGGACTTTTCTTGCCCCACACATTGAAAATGAAAACTAAAACGTTAGTTGCCATAAGCAAGCCGATTCAAAGCGCCATGAGCGCGAAGGAGAGACAAAAGGAAAGAGAAGTTCGCCCACAGTCAGACATATCAGCAATTAGCCATTTAACAGGGGCAGTCTGCAAGGCGGTAACAAAACTTCCCAAGGAGGGACAAACATGAAGCAATTACCAATAATAACAATGGGTTTTTGAACGGCAAGCCAACAAACAAATGTGTGTGATGGGCGTGATTAAAAGCCCACTATACTTATAACAGGTCAAAGTGCTTACGTGCTCTACCTAAAAACCTACAGCAGGCTTTGAGCCACCCTGTTGCTTAACATTGGTTGGTTTTCTTGTCACTCATTTGCTTTCTTCTGAATGGATTGCTTTCCCTCTTTAACTTGTTTGTCCCTCTCTTGGAGCATTGTTGTTTTATCATTGTGTTGACTGGATGACTTCTTTCCCTCCGCTGCTTACATTCGGAGAAATACATATTTATATATTTTTCTCTTTGAGCATTCGAGGAGGGCTCATGTTATATTGTTCTCCCTCAAATGCAGATTCCCACTCAAAAAAATGCCCTAGCCCCACATGCTCAGGTACTCCCATCCTCTGCTTGTCCATTGCCTTACACTCACCTGTCCATCATTTTTTTTTTTTTTTTTTTTTTAGTTCAAACGCCCAGCCCTTCCCCACTGCCCTCAGCCTCAAGCTAGTCCATTCTTCCTCTGTGCTCACTCCCCTTTTCTTTCCCAACCACGTTGATTTCCCCTTGTACATGATTTTTCCATTGCCCCACCTCACTTGTTGCACTCCTTTCAGCTGCCATTTTACTTCTAAACTGCTGTTACTATGACAACCTTTAAATACATTTTTAAATTTACTTTGGTTTTTGCTTGTGCTTAGTGGTGTTTAATAGCATCTTTCTTTTTGAAGTTAAGTTCTTAGATTTTCATTATTGTGGGTGAATTCAACTTTGTTGTGAGGCCCAGTTACAGTCCTTGATGTGTGTACAAATTACCACCATTATGAAGTTCACTTTTCATTTTGAATCATGGTTTGAGCACCATGCATCAGAAATACGAACCACAGCTGTAATGTGTTGTGGCAACTTCCACAAATGTCACAGCAAAACTGTATCTTGTTCCCTTTTTTACAATACAACTATGCCTCTTTGCATTTTCTCTCTTCAATGACTCCTGAAAAAATGTACATCTTTGTAAGTATATAATTTCGTCTACCATGTCAGGTTAATGACTTTTTTTTTTCCCCGCCATTTGCCACTATTAAAATTAATCAAGGGTAATTAAGTTCTTGGTGTTTTCTGCAGTCTTTAGACTAAAAGTAGTTGTATAGCATCACTCTTTATCCCATAGTGGCTAAAAAAACGGTCTGTTCTCTTCATGGCCACTCACATTTTTTGGTGTTGAAAAGTCTGAGTTTGGTAATGGCTTTCTGATTATTGAATAGAAAGTAACATGTAGCTATATGAATTTAAATGGAGTTTACGTTGAGAAGTAGTAATAGTATGTTATATATTTATTTGTCGTAGTAGCACTTGTTTGTGAAATTTTTTTTTTTCCTAAATGCGTGGCACTGTGTCAACGTGTGAGTGCTTACATGCATACCATAAGTCGAGCAATAAAGCAGCATCAGATGAAGTGTGTATTGTCATTAGGCAAGGTCACCTCCTTCTCCAGAAAGATTAGGCAAATCATAGAAATGTCACAATTTCTAAAGCGTATTTAATTGTGGATGAAAAAGAACATTGTCTACTTGTGAGACATGCAGAACAAAATAATGTTAAAATTGCCATAAAAAGCGAGTGATACGCATTAGTGGGATAGTAAAAGAAAAATAATCTGCATTTCCATTTCTGATCCTCTCTAAGTCAAGAATATTATTTTAAATAGGTTTAGAGCGAACTCTGCCCATTGGCATTAGAGCGTTACATGAACACCAGTTACTTTACCTAACGTCTGATTCATTTTTAGATTGAGCGTAAGCGTTTACCCTTGTGTGTATTTAAGTATACTTATACTGTGGACTTAAAGCAATTTAATTTGTTTGTTACAGTGTTCTTTAAAATCCTTGCTCTCTAGTGGTCAGTAATGCCTCTTTGTCCCTCCTTTTTCTCTTTCAGAGCAGGGGCTAACTACTATTTAATTACACTGGTGTGTTTATCTGTTATTTTGAGGGGGCTATTTTTTTCTTTGGTTCCTACTCTTTTTACTGTTTGCCTGTGTTCAGCTTCTACACTGTAGTTTCCTATATTTTGAAATAGCATTCCATTTTAAAACAACATTCCTCCCTCCCGCCTCCTTGTTTGGTATTTATTGCTTTTGATGCGTGGCGCCTGCTGCACTTTCTTATAGCTACAGCACGATGCCCACTTCACGGCTGCTGCAAGCACTTCCCCATCACCGTGCTCACTTCCCATCAGTGCTCATGTTTTTGTTTTTCTTTACTTTTCATGCGCAAACAGAGCAGGCTGCCTAAAATCACTTATTTTCATGCTTAGCTGGGCGCCTGCCACGCTGTATTTTGCAGCTATAGCGCAGCTCCCACTTACGGCTGCCGCGAGCACTTTCCATCAGCGCTCATGTTCTATAACGCTTTATAAACAGTGTTTAATTTAAAGGTTATTCAACCTTCACCATTCCAAGATGGCCGTCACATTTACTCCGCCACACGGGTCAGCTGACGTAGAATTCTGTTGAACTGCTAGGGAGTTAACCCTGCCAGTCCGTCTTCTCTGTTCATGGGCTGTTTTTTTTATCCTTCTCATGGGCTGGGAGTTCCTCTGCGGCCAGTGGTTGTGACTATTTGGCGTGTGGCTGTGAACCATTCAGTTGCATGCGATAGCCGTGACGGTGTTGGTGAGGCACTCGCTCACAGGAAAAGTTGACCGGCATACTGTTTGCAATAGGACTCCAATGAGCAACCTACTGCCTCCCAGGAACAAGGTGAGAGAGCTCTTGTTTTTTTATGTACTTATAGGGTGTCATTGGCAACTCTAGTCTAATCATTTGGCAGGCGTTGACTTGTTAATGGTTGCCAAATGAGCTGCACTGAGACATGTGTTGAGCTTTCACATGACATGTCTGGTCTACTGATACTACACAATGGCTGTAATTCTTTATGTACATATTTTTTTATTTGCCTGACCTTTCGTTATGCATAAGCACTGTGAAGCTAGCATTAGCTGAACTATTCCAGTTACAGGAATTACTAACGTAGCTTCTCACTTCCTTGACTTTGGACTTACGCAGTGTGTCTAGATGGCAATTGGGAATTCTTCCATTTCTGTGATACACTTTTACTTATCATTATAACAGACTTTTAATATTTAATTCCGATGCTTTATGTATAAATTGTGCTTTCCCACCAAGTTTCACTTAGAAATTTAGGGGCGACCCATTGAGAATGAGCGAAAGGCACCCAGAATGTACCAGAGTTTTCTTTTGCTGAGCGTTGTGCTGCATACGAAATACTGACGTGATCAGCTCTGACAAGATAGGGTGCTCAAGTGATAGGGGCAGAGAAGACCGTGAAGAGATTTCAAAAGGTTGAAGCCTGACGGCTGTGTGTAAGAAGTAAAAATAGTGACGTCAAGAGTAATTCCTGCAAACTGACACAACTGTGAAGGGCCCGAATGCTGCAGGGTAATGTTAACATTGTGTAACATGCTCAGAGCCTGAAGTCAGCATGGTCTGTAGTAGTAGGAACCCCTGGCTTAAAAACCTTTGTGTCCACAGTACTATTATGCCCATGTTATGGGCCAGACCTCTTCTTGCAGGTAACAATCCTGTTGTTTCTTTAACACCAGTGTTGGTGTACAGTAAGCATTTTGACCTCTCGCACCCCCCCCCACCAAACTCCAAAACAAGGCACTTCCTGAGATTCAAATACATTTTACTCAATGGCATGGACTGGTTACAAAGTTCTACATTCGAGCCCGCTGGTACTGTACTAAAATATCACAGCAGTGGGACATGTTCTTCCACCCTGGCCTATTGTAGAGCAGGCTGAATTGAGGCTCATGTAAACACCAGTACAGTGACCAAGAGGGTATTTTTAATCAGAAGGCATTTACTCAACAGCTGTACTAAGAGTTCATATATATTGGTCCTGAAAGGGGCAGCAGTGGTTGTCTGGTTGTCCACTTGTCTGTCTGCTGTAGATTGTCACCTGTGTATGTTATTTCTCTTACACTGGCTGCATGACACATTTTTTTTTTTTTTTAAATAAATTTGCAATCTGATTCCTAAGCAGGGTATATTTACAAAGCCACTTAAAAAAACAAAAAAACAACTGAAGGCCTATTCAGGCATTTATCACCCTTTCTACGCAGAACTTCTCCCTTAGATTAGTGCCAGGCTCAGTATCCTTATTGTGACCACACTGTTGGTTGTTTCTCGTTACAGCTTTTGCAATGATATGTCATACTTCTAAATCACAGCTCTACATGGATACAAAAAATACTACTTTAGCATTTTGCTGCATTGTATGTGTGTGAATGATTGAAGTCTCCCTGTGTAACTATTCAAGTTATTTAAAAAATAAATAAATATGGCTACAGTTGTCAATGTGGTTTTCTTGGAGTTGCTGCCACTTTGAGGGTTGCTTTGTCTTTTGAAAGAACCCTGTTCTAGTTCTAATAATATCGCCACTTAACACACAAGCACTTGAGGCAAATCTGACACTTATTTAGACGTTGTAGGGACTTCTAGTTGAGTGTACAAGGACCAAATACACTTCTGGATAATAAAATTCATGTGGAAATTGTAGGTACAGGGTCTGTTCTGCTCTTTCACAAGGCTTTCCCTAAGAATTTTAAGAAGATGCACTCAGTTCTTAGTTTAAAGACAACATAAGCCTAACCCAATCAATAGCTGATGAAATAAAAACACAGAAAATATGACATAAGTTTATAGGCTCAAAATGGAACAGATGGACGTGAAATTCATACAATGAGCTCAAATTGTGTTTTATAAAAAAATGACTGCAGGAAGCTCTGGATGATTGTGCAGCCATTTTTATTATATGACTGAACTCTGTGACCAAGAATATTAGCTGTTTTGTGCTATAGTTTGCTTTCTCTTCTGAGAGCGAAAGCCCATTTAAAAAGATTTTGCACACTTAGATTCAACTTGGACACACAAAAATAATCCCTTTCAGTGAAAATAGGCAATCACAGAATCATTGTTAGTAGAATTTTCTCTCTCAAATGGCGTTTGCGAATGAGGATATTTAAGGGCAACGTTGTGTGTTTACATTGAGTGAATGGACAGTGAATGTTCCCATTACTGTGACACCATTACGTCAACGTATCTAGGGTTGTCTAACTCGAAAAAATGCGAGACCTATTGCATTGCAAATGCTTGTTTTATATGAAACCATGGCATTAAGTGGTTTCCACAGACACAGGATGTTGAGCATATGCAGTGACTGGAACCTGGTTTCCCTGCGTCAGTCTGCACAAGATAAATATTTTTTGAACACTGTTCCTGACCTACCTAGACTGTAGCAGCCATAACTGTTAGACTTTCCAAACAGTACAAAAAAAAACTGCAAACACAAAACCAAACTGAAGGCTTTTGCTTTAACCTGAAAAAGGCTGACTACATAATGCCTAACCCCCTCTAATATTATTGGTGCACCCAAGAAACATACTTTAATGTGCATTGTTTTCCAAGCTTACCAGTTTATTGTTCAGTGTGTCTTTTCCTTCAAGAGAGGATTGCACTAGGAACATCTCCCCTCTACCTCACTCACAAGTAACAGTACTTCTTACTTTGGACGTATGTCTTAGCCACCAGAACTCACTTCACATGTTAAAAGGTATCCAAACACTGCTATACGCTCCTGCCAGTCATTTTTTATGGGTGACCACCCCTGACCTATCAAATATCTTCCTTACTGAGAAGGTCTATCATAGAGGAATGGGGCATAGAGTCCATATATTGTAGTGCAGTTGCCTACTGTTAAAATATGTTTGTGGTGTGCCAAACTAATCCTCAATGGATGCTTTAGAAAACATGCAACTTAAGTCTCTTTAAGGGCACATTCTATACTCCATTCTTTGTAGCATCTTTCAAACAAACTGTCCTTTTTAGGTCAAGCAATCAATACCTCTTGTATTTACTTCAGCATATACTTCTGTGGTGGACTTAAAGCCACCCCCATCACTTTAACTCGTTCCTTGGCCTGTCTTTCAAAATTCCCTTGATTTCGTGGGTAAATCCTTGAGGTTGCTTTGTTACTGCCTTGCAGACTGACCCTGTTACATGGATGTTTGCACGATTGGCCATACAGCTTATTGTGGGGCACTATTTATTTTCTTTTGCCTCGCTGCTTCGCGCTGCATGGCCGTATGTTGTATTTGTTTTTTTCCTTGTTTTGGGCATGCTGCTGTTTGTTTGGTGTCCTGAGTGCTTTACATGAGGACATGAAGCTTCATATAGCGCAAACTCGATCAGAAGAGCGCTTTACTTGACTACTTGAAGTTGCATATAACACAACTTCGTACTTATTATTGTTTTTATTAAAACAGCATATTACTCTTTTCTCCTCACCCTCATAGCCTGCATGAACAGCGTAAAATGTTACTCAAAACGGATGCCGTGCTTCATTTTTCAGCCTGGCTCTCCAGTGATTGGGGATGTTTTGAATTCAATATTACAGTGTGCAGAACTTTGTGACCAAGAGGTCCCTAGGGACAGCATGTGGTACTGCACCCTTTCCCTGGTATTATAAGTGTATAACCGTTAACTTAACGATGTTCTTCCTGATTACATTTCATATGCTTTACTTAATCTTACTTTCTTTGGTCCTTGCTATCCAAAGTGTTACTTCTGTAATTAACACTCTGTCAACAGACGTCTCAAATGTGGCATAGCGCCAAAGCAACTTCCTTTGGACTGGGGAACAAGGTTCAAGCATCAGTGTTGGTTCACCAACCCGTGATTCTGGGCAATACACTTAATCTCCCTGTGACCCCTAAAAATGATTCGGCACTTATGTAATATAATTGCTGCTCCTAGAAACCGCTTTGATGCCTGCTGGTCGTGTTTGTGCTATATAAAACGGCGAAATAACTGCAGTGATTTTGGAGATTAAGCCATAAGTTATCCAGCACCAAGAATTCGGTCACGATCCGGAAGTCGCTTAAAAAAATAAATATATACATACATACACCCGGTCATCTGTTATGGCATAGAAAGGTGATTTCAGTCGGATATGGTGCGATGTTTGTTGGATTTCACCAGGAATTTTTACACACTGGCAAAAACACATCCACACACCCCTTCTCTGGAAGGACTTAAAAATGTTGGTCATTTCACAAACTGTGATTTATCCCGCTTACTACACCTACAACTCTGCATTCTTCTCTCTTTCTGCTGGCCCTTACACATCTTTTGTGTGCCCTGCATACAATATAATAGTATGTTTCAGCCACTGAAAGCGTGGGATGAAAGTGTTTACACAGATTAGCTCATGTTGCGTTTAATTAAAGGCCACCCCTCCAGTTCCACCATCTTCTTAGTAACAGCAGCGAGGAGATCTCGGGATGTTGCAACTTTTTTTTTTCAGCCTGCATATTACTCTTCTCTCCCATCCCTCATAACCTGAATGCACAGGGTAAAACTTCTAAAAACCGGCACCGCACTTCATTTTTCAGCACAGCACCTGAAAGTTATTGAGGATGTGTTGAGTTCAACATTGAAAGGTGCAGTACCCTTTATGGCCAAAAGAGGTCCTAAGGTGAGCCTGTGGTACTGCACCCTTTTCCTGCTTGGTGCACGTTAGAACAAATGTTGCAGGCTTTTTTCAGCCAGCATATTAAAAGCGTTAAGTAACCATGTTGTTCCTGCTTACATTTCACATGCTTTACTTAATTTTGCACTCTCTTTAAATGTTTATTGTAACTTATTTTGTTTTTTTCAGCCACCATAATACTAGTCCACCCACCCTCATAACCTGAATGCACAGGGTCAAACTTAACTTAAAACTGGCGCTGTGCTTCATTTTTCAACAAAGCACCTGAAAGTCATTGGGGATGTGTTAAATTCAAGATTATGGGGTGCAGTACCTTACGTAGCCAAAATAGGTCCCAGGGGACTCTTAGTGGCAGCCTGTGGTACTGCACCCTTTCCCTGCACATTACAACAGTAAATGCACTATGCAATTATCACTTTACTGCATACAAAAGAAGTTTTTTTTTTTTTTTTTTTATTTTGTATTTTTTTTTTTTTTTAAATGCCATTTTCAACACCACTAGCTCAAACTTTCACAAATGCAAGACCTATTACATTGCAAATGTTCCACTCACGGAGCAGGGGCCAAGTATTGTATCCTTACTCTGTTTATCTGGTGTTTTGTAGGACTATTTTCTTGTTTGATTCGTGCTGGTGTTACTGTTTGCAATCAAGTTCATTTAATCTCCCAGGGTCTACAGACTGAGAAATGCAGCATCCGGATCGCTGCTAGGGGCTTCCCCTCATAAACAGGCTTATAAAGATGTTTTAAATTTTTTTTATTTTGTTTTTCGCCTCTTTTTACCTGCCGGCGTCCAGCACATGCTATCAGTCCAGATCTATTTTTCTTTCTATCCACCCTTTCACCTGCCTCCCTTGCTCATTGACTCTGTCCCCATTGCGCTCAGGATCCCCGTTCCCCCTACTTAATAATGCACTTCGACCTCTGTACATTACTGAAAGAGCAGTAAATGGCAACACAGAAATTTTCAGTATACGGAACTAAAATGCTTTTGCTCCACACAGAGAAGTGCCAGCACTGGATGTTTAAAAAGGAGCAGGTGGAACAGGGGTGTTTGGGTACGGTGTATGTGTCTCACTGTGTTGTGCGGGACGTGTTTGGTTCTTTTGATATCCAGACTTGTCATACAGCCTGGAGGTGAAAGTACACAAGGGACTTGTTCCACAGCTGTCTTTTTATCTTTCTTCATACTACACCTCTGGCCTGTCGTTTTGTGTCTGCATTAACTCTGTGCTGGTATTTAACATTTACTTAGAGTGAATGCAGTTCATACTCTGTGACCTTCCATGACCATCAGTGAATGCTTGCTCCCGTCTGGGGAATGTAATTCTATTTATAAAGCACCTACTACCCTTGACAAGGCCCTCATGGTGTTTTCTCTAACCAGAGCTGTTACAGTTACGAGGTCCATGTAGGAGTAGCATGCACAATCCTCCCTTTTTTCTTTTCATTCTGAGACGTGCAGTCCTGGATTTCTCATGGGTTAACCAGAACTACAAATCCCAGAATGTGGTTGGAGAAATCCTGGGCTGGGTGAGCTTCTTGCATATGGAATGGGAAAACTTGAGAGCTCTGCTTCGTGTACACCTGTTAAAAGTACTTGAACTAAATTATTATTTTGGAGGGTGAACAGAGAGGTAACAGTATATTCTCATGGTTGGGGGGTACTCTCTTGGTGCCCACCACTTGCACTCAGTACCCCTGATGTGTAGCCCGTCATCTCTCAAGTCCAGGGAAGTCCTCAGACGTGTTAGTGCAATTAGTTTGAAGGAAGCTCAAGTGAAGACTACAAGTCCCAGAATGACCCATTTTCTTAAATAAAACCCCAGGACTGGGAACATGGGCATGAGTGGGTTGGTTCTCCCACTGGCACGCACTGCCTTTAAAGCCAGCCATGTATGTCTACCTCTTGCACTCGTGCCCACCCTTCTGCTAGTGGTGTAAGTCACCTTTATCCAGGGTACCTTCTTTGTATATTGCATTTAGTGTCCTGCTTGTCTAGCCCACTCCTGTTTGTCCATCTGTTTGACACTCTGCATCTTGTTTCATCCAGTGTCAATACAACTGTATGTGAGTCACATGCAGTCAGACCCCCACAAGAGCTATCTGTTGTTGTAGTACCCCTTGTTTCACTCACGGTCGGTCACTGCACCTGTTATCTGACACTAGCAGTCAGAGGCCGAACAGTAGACCTGTGGTGCGGTAGTGCCCCCGAGCTCAAGGGGGGGGCCCCCCCCTCAGGCACTGTTAATGCACCCCTGGCCTGAGTACGCCTGACTGGTTACATGCGTGGGTGCAGGGCCGGCTTTAGGGTGGTGCGACCATGCACTGACTTGTGTGGGTGCTGTTTAAAAAGTAGCTTATGGGTTTAGAACCACTAAACTTGCTTGTGCCTCCAGCAGTTTTCAGGCAATAATAAAACAAAAAAAAGTCAAGATAACTGGTGATTGTTACTGCTGGTGAGAGATCCGAATTTTGTCTAGAGTTTTTACTCATAAAATAGCACAGAGTGATAATGTGCCCGCTGCAAAGAAAGTGTACCATGCAGATCACAAAACTGTGAGTGAACTATGAGTAGCGCTTCAAAAAAGAAATGTATGGCAGAAAGAAGAGCTATGGAGATTTCCACAAGAGCTGATCTGTTGCTCAGTAGTGAGTTTAGAATTCGGATGCACTAAAACTAGAGTAAATGTACACAGTAAGGTCGGTACCCACTCAGCAATTAGTTTTAAAGAGCTCAGAGTTGTTATTTCCATACATGAAAGGCAGAGCAGTTAATGTAAGAAAAAACATGGATAGATCTTCTAGAGCCTTTTGGATTAGAGATTGGGCCACCACACTGTTTCATGTCATTAAGCCATTATGCACAATAGCTTATAAGTTAAGCACTTGCTGCTGACATTGCAGTAGACTTCAGGTCACATTTTCAGTATTGTTTGCAATACCTTCTCTTTCAATGGTTGGCTGATACCCACACTGCTCTACAACATAGCTTAAAGACATTTGAAAAGCCTTTAGCTCCGGCTAAGAACTTATAAGGTCCCAAAAGTGAGACCCATTGGCTACGTCCATGCTTTTTGAGCTAGTCCTCAAGGTTTGCGAGTAATACAAGAGACAACGTTCATGGAATTTGGTTTCTGCAATCCGTTCAGGGTCTTTCCTCATCGAATAGTTTTGGAGTGTCGCCTCTAACTATTTTCATGTTGCTAGGGCCTTCTTTTTAAAGTCAACATCCTCCCTTTGGACGATCAGCACCAACACTGGTATTAGTTATACAAAATGCCTTTTAGTTTGCCTTCTCATAAACCAAAGGGCTGGTACTTAAGTCAGGGCTTGCGGCGCCAGACTAACCAATTAGTTTGTAATTTCTTTCTGCCTGTGCAAATAGCACAAACACCATAACTCTTACTATATCCTTATACCCTGCCGTAGCATGCTATTCCAGCCATTAGAGGCCCGAGCCCAAGAACGTGAGGGCCTTTAACATGGGAGCAGGACTTAATTGTCAGTATAGCTCAGTTTCGGAGGGCCGTAAAGCTATTATGACCTTCCAGTAGAGGTCATAATGTTCTAATAAATTAAACAAAGGGCTCATGGAGCCCGAGGGGATTGAAATCCCCTCGGGCTCCATGATGCCTTTGCGCAGAGCAACAGCTGTGAATGAAAACAATGGAATGTTGACGCTCCAGGCTTTTGCTTCCACGAGGCATTTTCTTTTCCTCTTTGTAAGGCCAAGATGTTTTTCTGGCCCACTGATTTTCGGCAAGAAGCTACTGGTATCTATCTATCTGTACTGCACCAGATCCTGTCATTAGGAATTTGAGGTTCATGGTATATTCATAGTTTCCACCAGTCTGGTAACTCCAATGCCCATTTCCGTGTGTGTGTGTGTTTTTTTTTTGTTTTTAAATATAACTACCTCGAAGCACAATATACTGTCATCCCACAATATTAGATTATAAAATTAGTCTTTATCTTGGGCTTCCAGTCTCCTTTTTGAAAATGACTGCATACGGGAATATCTTTGATTCTTAATTGTAAATGTTAAGCTGTAGTACCCAGAAAAACTCAATAGGTTGTGTGCAAAATATACACATTTCCACTTATCTAGGGAGCAAGACGTTTGTTGGATCCTTTTCTGTGCCAGCTTTTTTACTCTATTCAAATTGCTCCCTTTCAGTCTGAGAAATTTAGAACTTCTGAAGTCCCTCTGAGCTGGTAAGACCCAATCTTTTCCAAGTAGCCCTGCTGAGTAAAGTTGTATTTATATCTGCTGATTTCTAGAAGCAACAGGCGACCACAGTGGCAGTTCACTTTACAAATTAATTTAAAGTAACTGAAGATATTAATCAAACCACTATTTGGAGCTAGAGCTTCCTAAGAAATTCATTTCCAAACTTCCTATGTGGCACGCAATCTCTCCACTGGTAAAATACCTTTGCACACAACTTTTAGAATCAGATATAGGATGCACCATGCAGAAATTGCACAACTAATCGTATACACTTAGCATTTAAGGGGCATTTCTTTAGGAGGTTAAAAGCTGTTCACTGAAATAATGGGGACCTCATCCTAAACGAGGGAAGCGTGCAAATTTTCTTTAAGGAAATTATCTCGTCTTCTCTAAATGGTGGGTCGAACTTTAAAACAGTCTTCTTTGCCTTAAAAATATACGTCGAATGCAAAAAAAAAAAAGTTAACGCTTCAAATCCAACAATAGAATTTACATCAGATTTGGGCGATGTTGATGTAGCAGAGCGTTAAACAACACATTGTAGAATTTCGTTTTACACAATCTGGTTATCTGCAACAATAAATATGGTGAACATGCTTAGTTTTTTATATGTTTAGCCAGGTTTTCAAGCAAAGATTTAATAAAAAAAAATTGATATGTTTGCGCTGAAAGGAAGATCATTGCACTTCAAACCATTTCTTGCAGGTGATCATCAAGTTGCCTAGGACTCAGTCTAGTTCCAGGAAGAGAACCGGCAACATTCAGTAGCCTTATTGTGCCTCTACTTAAACATCACAATTTGTTGCGCACCACAAAACATTGTGTGGTATGCCAGTATCATTTTACCATTCTATAAATTAGTTTCATTACCATATCCAGACTGCAGTCCTCAACTTAATAGTGTTGCTCATTATGGTTGCAGGAATTTTACCGAACTCCACAATACTACTAGTTATTTATCTCTATTATCTAGGGAGTGTTATGAAATCAAGCCTAGATACTGAGATTACCAGGTCTTAAGAACACATTTCTCAGCTGTGTGTACACTGTCGTATATAACTTGAGTATAAAGAGCCTCTCTAAGTCTAAAATCCAACATGTTTACCGTATGTCCGCTTGAGATTTTTATTTTCCCTCTTCACTTACCCTCTAACTTAGTTCATGAAAAACATTTGTTTGTTGGATGACTTGCTCTGAAGTATCCATATAGCCTCATCTCCCACATTTTGAGTAGAAAATTGATAAATGGAACACGGTTTTTAGATACAATGAGTGTTCTGTATTGAACATAAGTTTGCATAGTTCTTGTCTATTTATTGGTGGAGAGTCAGTTGATAGGAGAACTGAATACATGTTTCATCCGTAGGACTTTTTCAAAGATAGTGAGGGAAGAATATTGGAGTACTGTAAGTGGAATGTTTTGATATGTGGTTTGAGAAACTGTTGTAGAAGTGCATCATGTACAGTGAATAAATAACTAACCTCTACTGGTCACTTCAGGCTGGTTGTCTAACACTAATTCCTAGAAGTTTTGGAGATCTGCCAAACTCGCAGCCCATCAAGTAACCTTACTCGTGCACATTCTATGGCATCTTCTGATAAAGAGAGCTTTTTCTTTGGCCTCAATTAACTCATTGTGGGTTTGTGGCGTCTATCAGGCAAAGATCTTGAAATTGGGAAGGAACATTGTATTGCTTCATGCAGGACACTGTGTTTGGAATGTATTGTCCCACCATCTTGCTTTGTTTCCATACATTTAAAAAAATGGCATAGCCCTAGTGCTGATATCTAAATGTTTGAGGTAAGCAGAGTCTTTTCACCCAGTGAAATTACTCATTTTAGTGACCATCGAATTTTCATAGACTGCCAAACTCAGGCTGCGGATCAAATTATTTTACTTAAAAAGAGTAGGTTTGGCATATCCTTCCTGAAGTAGCTGAGCTGTGCTCCAAGCTTTCATTATAAATACCAACAACTCTGGAAATAGTAAAGAATATTATTCATTTTTATTTGTTTACACAGGGATAACGTTTTGTGGTGCACATTTACAGCTTGCACTAAAAGAATCTCCTCCGTTTGTCCTTGTTGCTACCATGTCCAAATTGATTTTACTTCAGAATGTATTTTGTGGAAGGGTTTTTTCTGCAATGGTTGCTTTGCATAGTAGTTGAAGCATATATCATGAGGATTGTTTTCCTGGTTACAAGCAAAAAAGCATCCAACATTTTAATAATTGTCCATCTGCACGGAAATTCTCTTCAATATTAAATGCATATTCAAGACTGAGCTTTAAATTCTTCCGGCACAAGCTGTTTGATATCTGAAGCATGAATACGTTCCTCTTGTAACACTGGTCTGTCCTTTATGGAAACTGAAACATGTAATATTAACAATATCATGCTCATTTAATAAAAATTCAGTAAAGGTTCAATAGCTGCATGCGTTACCAGCAAACATGAGTTTTTTTTTTTTTTTTTTTTTTTTTTGCATTTTGTCAGAAAATAAGTAGCTGGTTGAGCCTTGAAGAGAAAGCTGTTGCTGCACTACACGACCAGATTTAGTTTCCCAAGTAGGCCATATGCATTTAAAACCAGCATTGGCAAAGCCCGTGGTAGTGCATTTTGGCTACGCTCTTCAGCATCAATAAAAAGCAAAATACTTTATGCTGATGCAGTGCAGCACCATCAAAAATAGCGCAATACACTGGTGCGTCTTTCAGTAGGTGTGTGCATGCGTTGTGCAATATGCACAAGACTCATTCCCACATACATCACATGATGTGGGTGGCAACTTTTTTTTCCCTCTTACTGGCAACCAAAGATGACCGATACACACCATTTAAAGCAGTAAATAGTAAAAAAAAAAAAAAAGTCATTTTAAGTGTGTGAAGGCCCTCCAAAAATGCTACTTAAAATTATTATTTTTTTTTTTTGTGATTGCAGCCATGGGTGAGGATTACACTAGAACAGAAAAGCATGTGGGTTGAGAGAAATGGAAAAGTAGCACAAGATGGAGCAACTCTGAATGCTGGGGTGTAGTTATTGGGTGAGGGAGAAGCACTTGTAGGAAAGAATTTAGAAACATGTACTCTAATTGATTTAATGAAAAAGAGAATAGTAGTTAGCTAAAAATGAAGTGGAAGGACTCAGCAAGTCAAAACAAGCATTTGCAGTGACTTATGCGTTTGCCAGGGTTAGAGCTATAAGCATTTTAAACTCCTAACCGGACTTTACTTGCCACATAAACTTAAAATGAAAAGTAAAACAGTTTCACATAAGCAAGCCAACGGCTGCCATTTGTGCGAAGCAGTCACACAAAGGGAAACAGAAGTTCGCTCACTGTGAAACGTATCGGCTAAAGCGCAGTTGTCCATGTAAGCGGCAAACGTGAAATTATCCATGTAACAGGGTCGATGTCATGCAACGTGCTCAACTACTGCCTACAGAGATCGCGCTGCCTACGAAATAAAGAGAAAAGGTAGCTCAGAAACCATGTGGAAAACAAGAAGCCTCGTATGTTTTCATTGGTAGGCCGGTGCACTCGAGAGCTAAAAACCGGAAAAGGCATGACGTGTGCATGCCTTTCACTAATGAAATCAAGCGGATTTAAAAGGCAAGCCCATGAATCAACCAAACTGATGGGCGTAATATGGGCATGGTTAAAAGCGTATAGAGATTACTCCAGGGACAGAGCAATTTGTGAGTTCGACCCTAAGAAAAGGACTGGCTCCAAGAGACTGACAAACAGAAGAAGAGGAAGGAAAGCCATTGAATAAGAAGCAAACGAGAGACAGCAGAGCTAGCCAAAGGAAGCAGTGAGTGGGCTCCAGGCTTATTATAAGTTCTTGGTATAGCCCGCAAAAGGTCTTTCGCAACCAGGTAGCTGTCCACCTCTCTGGTAGGTGAAATCTAAAGAGTAGTAGCCAGTGGTAAATTTGGATAATTTTACATTTCATCTTCCCCACACAAACATTTTAAACTTACTTCTCAGTAGCAAGTTTATTTGTATTTTACTTAGCAGTATGTGTCTTCACTTTTGAAGCTTTTTGGAACTATTTCTATGACTCAGCAAGAGAAGGCTGACAACACTGCTGAGAGGTGTGATCTAGTTGAGAATAGGAGTCAGCAGCAGTAGTGTTGGCGTGTTCTGGCTCCTTCCACTTCAAGGCTTGCCAGTGGACCATAGCTTGCATTGGTGTTTTATGACCGGTCTTACATTGGGATGTCACTGGAGTGGCAACCGGGTCATGCAGTGGCTTCAAGGCAGCATTCTGATGATGTAGTTCGAGTTGGCTATCTCGTCTCTCTTGTTTATCTAGGTTGCTTGTGGAAGAATGGTCTGGACATGTTTGGGGCCTGTTTGTAGTGAATTGGGATCACCAGGGAATCACTCTACTATTCTGTCTCAGCTTCTCCAGAAGCATTTACCCACAATTCTTAGTCCACTCCCCAGCTTCTGCCAGCCCTGACCCTGGTCTACACTACTCTTCTCTCAACGGATTTCTTCATGCACTTTCTGCCCCTCCCACTTCTTCTGTCCAATCCACTCACCCTTCCAAACACAAAGAAGCTGTTCCATCTAGGGTTGGTATTTGAAGAGGTGGGCCTAGTTCTTCAATAGAGGTCTGTAACTGCAGAAACGTGGTTTATCTTGATTCTATTTAAGCAACTTATTGAAGTCATCAAAAAAAGTCTTGGTTTAATCTAGAGCAGGATTACAACTTCTGTATAGAGACTAGCATCTAAGTGATAAATCTGAGAGGAATACTTGCAAACACCTGGGAAGACATTACACATGCACTATTGATCACTTTCTTGAATTGAAAATTGCACGAATGTTTTTCATAATTGTGCATAATATGTTCTTATCTTAAACACTGTAAAATTATGGATTAATTTGAAAAGCAGTGTATGCGTTTCTGAGACGTTTATAAAATCATTGTTTTAAATGCAGTTTCAGTGAGAACCTATGCTTACCCCTTACAACTATGAGAAAATGTGAATAAAGAATGTTAGTCAAGAAACCAATAAGTTAAAAGACCAAACGGCAAATTAGTTGGCTTTTGGTAAAGCAAATATGTTTTGCTTTAATATGATTAGGTGTGCAAACGGACACAGACGAACGCAGTTTAATTCCTTCCTACTGCCTTTACCGTTTGTCCTGGTTTTAGGTAGGTCAGGGCAAAAATTCCTTTCTGCGGGCGTAATCTCATATTAGCGACATTTTTTACACCAATTTTAGAACAGTAACCCGAACTGAATGCAAGTGACGGCTTTTTGATACATTTGTGGGGGCTTTTTCAGCGTGAAATGCATCCTGTCCAAAGGGTAAGCAAGGACACATTTTGCACTCAAATATATTGCTAAATGCTATTTTGCATTATCGTTGCAGATTTTTACTTAATTACTCAAAACCAAGTTATATGAAATTTGCACAGCTAGTTTTTATCCTTATTTATATAATGTTTGTCTGGTTTTTTTTTTTTAATGAAATGGCAAAAAAAACCATTGAATGCATCGGCCTACAGCTTTGAGTTTGGAGATAATTCAATGCAGATAGATCCTTCATCTTTGAGGTTTGAACTTGATGTACCTAGCCCTCGTGGGGACATGTAAAATGGCTGGATCTGTTTAGTCTTATTCCTGGGGATGCGTTACTTCAGTCAACCAGGTGTACTGTATTACTGAAAATGGACTAAGGCAGGACCACAGATTAAGCAGCAGTCAATGTCACTTTATCAAAATTACCCCAGTGCAGCCATCCATTACTGATTAGTGTTCTAGTAAATCGGTAACAAAATTCGGCCCAGTGGACAGGTACTCTGTTCAGTATTGAATTATCGCAGGTAAACCACACCACTCAAAGCGAGTGCCAAGTTAGTGGGGCATCTGCTTTGTGAGCCTAAAAACAGATAGGAAATGGGAACGAGCCCAAGACATGATGGGCAACCTACTCCCTGAAGTGAGCTCACCCAATTAAACTAGCAGCTGTAGAGGGCCGACTAAAAGCCCTTTTCTTTTATTATATATGTATGTGTTGTGTGTAATCCACAGTGCTGACGTGACATTGTGCCAGATAGCATACACCAAATAAGGGAATCAGAAGTGATTAGCATTTGAAGACAATGTAGAATGGCTGCCAGATTCTGCTCTTGGATCAAAATAGAAAAAAATTAGTTTACCCTCGACTGCTTTACACATGCCAAGAGAGTGTGGTCCTTGCAAGTTGGTACTCTTGAATGCTTCCAACTTCACACCTTGCAGAGGGTCCTAGGTCGCAATTTAAAAAAGAAACCTACTTCTCTTCTGCTCCATGATCCTTGCCATAAGTCCTTTCCCAGTGTTTGACATGCCTGAATATCTTCATCCTAGTCACTCTCAAAGCTCCTAAATTGTAAGGAAGAGCTTCTGTGGCACCAGTCACAGATGGCAGTTGGGGAAAAGTGTACCCTCTCCATCCAGCGAGCCAGTACTTGCCCTTTTCCTTATTGTCTCTAGAGTAGGCCAGCGAATCTGACCCTTTTGATTTTATTATTTTAAATTTTACATAATACATTTGTTCCAAAAAGTACTAGTGTGCTTTACATAGCAACCTACCTAAACGGTTAAGCTGACAACAGTCATAGAAATTTAGTTATCCTCGGCCTGAGAATGAAAAGATGCTTTTCATGTGAAGGAGGTTCAATGTATTAGGCTTGCAGTTTTTTTTAGCAACATGCATTTGTAAAGGTGAAGCAGGCCTGAGAAGCACATTAAAGCTTGTGCACAAAGAAAATCCGAATGAGTGTCCCAGTCCGTTTTGCAGGCAGACTGAGGCACTGTTTTCTTGTCCTTCTGTTCTTCTCCAAGTGGTGCTGGGAACCCATCGAAATAAGAGTACTGTAGCAGTGGCGACTTGTTCCTACCCCAATTAGACAGCACTTCAGACTTATATTAAATTGTCCCAGAAGGTATTATTCAGCCAAACTTACAAAATGGTATAGCCCAAGGGAGTATGCACATGGCATATTCTGAAGTGATGTGCGCCAGTCTGACAGTGGGGAAAATCCAGTTTCAAAGTCACACAGAGTACTGTTAATTATAAACCTACCAACTCGGGGTTCCAGCTTGTTCTTTGTAAGTTGTGCGCTCCCTTCTCATTCCTTTATTACTAGTGGTGGATGTTCATGAAAGTAAACTCTAGCCACACTTGTGTTTCACCAACCAGTCCTTCAGGAGACCAGTCTGCTCGTAAAGGTCCCTTGGTTACCCCTTGGGAGCCTCTTCACACCTCCAGCAGAGCTGAGGAAATCAAATTACTTTCCAGCCTTTGGGCAGAGATAAACACATTTTCTACAGTCCATCTTTGTGCATATTTTTAAGTCAATATATGAAAAGGTGACTTATAATCTTAAAGCGGGTCTAGGTAAAATGGAAGGCCTCTTCAGCAGTACCGAACACGTACATTGTATTACAACATATTTTGCCAAGAGGAGGGTATTTCAGTCTCCAACAGAATGTCTGTTTAGACCCTTTGATATTGGTCTAGGTCCCAGTTCAACCTCAAAACAGAGGACACTATGGGGTGAGGCATTCCATGTGCATCTAGAAGTGAAACTGGTGGAGTTTGATAACTGGAATACACATCTTGAAGAGTGCCCAAGTTGCGTGTGGTGGTTTATTATTATTTTTTTTTATTATTATTTTTTTTAAATAATGATAGGTGCAGGCTGTAGGTTGTTCATTGTTAAAACGTGTAGGTGTCCTTGCATCACCCTTGACAGTCTTCTACTAGATTTATTGTTGGGTTTGCTTCTGTGCAGTAGAAAAGCTGTAGAAATGGCAATATTCTGGTTCATTTTTTAAGTCCGCTTTTTGTCAGACTAGGTACTGTGAAATGTTTAGGGTCGAGCCTGCAAGTGCATGCGCTAGAGCATGCGTCGCGCTTGCGAGAGACTGCTGTGTTCAGTATAGGGCTTGGAGCCTGCCTGATGCTCACCATTTGTTGGTTTGCATGGCAAACTTCTTTACAGCCTCGTAATTTGTAATGGCACGCCTGGCATCAATTCCGTTAACCCCTTCGCTGCCAGGCCTTTTCCCCTCCTGTACCGAGCCTTTTTTTGGCTATTTGGGGCAGTTTGCGCTTAGTCCCTCATAACCTTTTGTTCACATAAGCTACCCATGCCAAATTTGCGTCCTTTTTTTCCCCAACATCCTAGGGATTCTAGTGGTACCCAGACTTTGTGGGTTCCCCTGAAGGAGACCAAGAAATTAGCCAAAATACAGTGAAAATTTAGTTTTTTTTCTTCAAAAAAATGGGAAAAAGGGCTGCAGAAGAAGGCTCATGTTTTTTTTTCCCTGAAAATGTCATCAACAAAGGGTTTGCGATGGTAAGATCACTGTCTTCCTTGCTTTCAGGAACAGGCAGACTTGAATCAGGAAAAAATCATTTTACAGGGACATACCCCATTTTAACTATTTTTTGTGCTTTCAGTCTCCTTCCAGTTAGTGACCAAAACGGGTGAGAAACCAATGCTGGATCCCAGAAAGCTAAACATTTCTGAAAAGTAGACACAATTCTGAATTTATCAAGGGGTCATTTGTGTAGATCCTACAAGTGTTTCCTACAGAAAATAACAGCTGAAATAAAGAAATATTGACATTGAGGTAAAAAAAAAAAAACAGCCATTTTTCTCCACGTTTTACTCTGTAACTCTTTCCTGCGATGTCAGAATTTTGAAAGCAATATACCATTACGTCTGCTGGACTCTTCTGGTTGCGTGGATATATAGGGCTTGTAGGTTCATCAAGAACCCTAGGTACCCAGAGACAATAAATGAGCTGCACCTTACAATCGGTTTTCATTCTATACTGGGTTATACAGCAATTCATTTGCTGAAATAAAGTGAAAAATAGGGATCGAGAAAGCCTTTGTATTTCCAAAATGACCACAAGATAAGGTGTTGAGAAGCAGTGGTTATTTGCACATCTCTGAATTCTGGGGTGCCCATACTGCCATGTGAATTACAGGGCATTTCTCAAATAGATGTGTTTTTTTACACATTGTTTTACATTTGGAAGGAAAAAATGTAGAGAAAGACAAGGGGCAATAACACTTGTTTTGCTAGTGTGTCTTCCCTCCAAGTCCCCCAGTAAAAATGGTACCTCACTTGTGTGGGTAGGCCTAGCGCCCGCAAAAGGAAATACCCCAAAACACAACGTGGACACATCACATTTTTCCACATAAAACAGAGGTGTTTTTTTCAAACTGCCTACCTGTGGATTTTAGCCTGTAGCTCAGCTGGCACCTGGGCAAACAAGTGCATTTTTGAAAAGTAGACACCTAGGGGAATCCAAGATGGGGTGACTTGTGGGGCTCTGACCAGGTTCTGTTACCCAGAATCTTTTGCAAACCTCAAAATTTGGTTAAAAAAAAAAAACACTTTTTCCTCTCATTTCAGTGACCGAAGGTTCTGGAATCTGAGAGGAGCCACAAATTACCTTCCACCTAGCGTTCCCCCAAGTCTCCCGATAAAAATGGTACCTCACTTGTGTGGGTGGGCCAGTTGCCTGCAACAGAAAAAGGCCAAAAACTTGTAGAGTTTGAGGGGATAGTACAGCAAGTTGATAAGCACATATTTTTCTTTTATACATCTTTTAGGCTGACTCTGCTTTGGGGACCCATGCAAGTGAGGTGAATTATCATTTTACTTGGGGGACCGAGGGGAACGCTGGGTGGTAGGAAATTTGTGCCGCAGCAGTGATCTTACAAAGAAAAGTGAGGAAAATAAGATTTTTTTTTTTATGCAAATTTTGAGGTTTGCCGAGGAGTCTGGGTAGGAAAATGTTGGCGGATCCAGGCAAGCCACACCTCCTTGGGGTGCCTATTTTTATAACATGTCTGGGTTTGGTAGGTTTCCCTAGATGAAGGCCGCACCCAGGACCAAAAACATAGGTGCCATAGTACATGACAGAAATGCCAACCATGAAACTGAACACACAAAAATACAAAACAGACAGTTTACACTCATGGTTGTTCTCAGTAATTCTTCTGGGTGTGGTAATTCTTGAAACAACCACCCACACACAGCCCAGGCTTTGAAGGACAATCTGGGCAGTACATTCGAGTTTCCCTCCGGATACCTCTTCGCAAACACACACTACATTTCTTAGCTGGAAAGTCTTTTTTGGGTGTTGGAGGAATGTGCTTAGAAAAGTGGCGATCTTTCAATCCAGCCACATCCTCCACCACTGCTTCTCTAGGAACTCTGGCCTGTTCCACCACAGTAAGGCTCTCTATCACCGACTCCTGAAATTTCACAAATGTCATCTTTGACTCTGGAGACCTATCTTTAAACACTAAAAGCATTCAAAGTTGCTAAGTGGAAGAGGTGAGTTGCTAACTTCTTATACCAAACGTAAGACTTACGAATAGCAGTATAAGGTTCCAACCTCTGGTCAACTCTATCTACACCTCCCATGTGCCTATTATAATCTAAAATGCACACCGGTTTGCGCTCTTCAGCAACCTGGCCCCAAACAGTCACGGGGAAGTACTCTCATCATGCATGGTACTTAGCATGTAGACATCCCTCCTGTCTGAATTTCAAAGCTAGCAGCTCATCATTCCGCAAGGCACTGCAGTGTCCCCTCAAGTTTTTTTTATAGTCAAGCTCCCTTGGATAGCCTTTCCGGTTACAACGAATTGTGCCACAACCAACAGTGTTCCCTCTAAACAATTCCTTGAACAACTGCCCTCCAGTGTAGAAGTTATCTGCATACAAATGGTGACCTTTGTTGAACAGTCGTCTGCCAAGTTCCCAAAAGTGGGATGACAACCAGGGGGGGGGTCAATACTGGAATCCCTACCAGTGTAGAGATGGAAACTATACACTTATCCTGTACTACTTTCAGACAGCAAATACAGTTGAATTCCATATCGTGCCCTCTTGCTAGGAATGTACTGCCTAAAAACCAAACGACCCTTGAAGAGGACCAAAGACTCACCCAGTGATTTCTTTGCCTGGAACATAGACCTCTGAAAAACGATCTACAAAAAGATCAAGGACAGGCCTAATCTTAAAAAGACGGTCAGAATCAGGGTGATCTTGTGGCAAGGCCAATGCATTGTCAACTAAATGCAGCATCCGAAGAAGCAAATATAGATTAAGACTCATGGTTGCAGGAAATATAACTGTTGCCATCAAGGCACTAGTAGACCAATAAGAAGCCAGTGACGGCTTCCTTATCAACCCAATCGAGAGTCAAGCCCCAAAATCTTTTCATCTCCTCCAAATTTGTGGTAGCTCTTGAGTGTGGTCAAAGTCTAGCAGCGTTGTCCCTCAAATACTGCTCTGCATACAAATTAGTCTGTTCAACAATCTCGTTCAAAAACACATCATCCACAAATACCTCAAAGAAATTGACAGGCAAAAAGTTCTCTGTATTGTTTCTACACCCCAGAGACCAGTAAAGGCAGGCAACTCTGGGTGCTCCATGTTTGGGGCAACCCAGAGTTCAGGTCTTCTAACGGGAAACCTTTCACCCCCAGGTTGCTGCACTAATGGCACATCCGTGTCCTCCTCTAAAACAGACCCTTCATCTGCACTGGGTGTGGATTCCTCATCAGAAGATTCCTCTCCGACAAACATCAGTGCCAGAATCTCACTTCCTCCTCTGCCTCAGATGCAGAGTCCGTCTCAAAATCATGATCAGACAATGACTCAAAAAACATACCAACCATCTGCTGAGCGGTCATCCTGCGGCTAGCCATGATCTTTCCTACGAAAATTAACTGGACAAATGCACCACCAACAACCAGCACTGTGTAAGATACGTAATAAAGTGCAGCTTTATCAGTAAGAGTTATAAACTCAAAAACTGTACCGCTCACTTGCCTGAAAAAGCTTGACTCACCAGCAACTAAACTACTCTGCACAGAGACAGCAATCACATCCCACTAAAAAGAAAGAAAGAAAAGCAAATTAGAAATACAACACAAATATCATTGTGCACAAATGTAAGGACAATTTCACACACAAACCTGCATTTAGTACATCACCTACAAACATGTCATTCATGCATGGCAACAATACTCCTTTGGAGTAAATTGTTTTTACTTACCTAAAACATGCATCTATGCAAACCGCAGGCAACCACCGCCAAAATTGCAAGGAGCCACAGCAAAAAAAGCAAAAGCTTTGAACTAGAACAAAGATTTTTTTCTTTTTATCACAAATGCAAATACTTCGTCAATTGACAAACCCCCAACCATCAAGCATTTAGAAATTGGTGCCTAAGTGGGTTCTGCCATAAGTGCAGATGGGCCTACTAGAAACAGGCCTATCTGGCCCAAGGAGGGCAGAAAATACATTTAGTAGTGTGTCCCCATGGGGAGCGACCCTTGCCCAAGGGGCCACCCCCAAACACAAAAAAAAAAACACACACTCTCCCTGGTGCCTAAGTGGCTTCTGCCCCCCCCCCCCCCCCCCCCCCCCCCCCATTGGGGGCAGATGGGCCTTAAAAATAATAGGCCCATCTGCCCCCAAGGGGGGGGGGGGGCAAAAATGGACAACAGCTCAATGCCCCCCTTGCCCAAGGGGATGCCCCCCCACATAAATACAAATCTCTGGCCTTGGTACACGTGCCCCCAAAGGGGGGGGGCAACCCTTGCCCAAGGGGCTGCCCCCAGCCCCTAACACACACACACACACACACTATCCTTGGTGTCTAAGTGGCTTTTGCCCAACCTTGGGGGCAGATGGGCCTAAAACAATAGGCCCATCTGCCCCCAAGGGGGGGCAGAAATGGGCAACAGTTCAATGCCCCCCTTGGGGGGGGGGGGCTTGCCCAAGGGGACCCCTCCCACATAAATAAACATACACAAAAGTGTGGGGGGCAGAAATGGCCACAGGTAACATGCTCCCAAAATGGGAGTGACCCTTGCCGAAGGGGCCGTTCCCCGACGCAAAACATTAGAAATATACACACACACAAAAATCCCTGGCGTCTAGTGGTCATTCCTGCTGCCCGATTGCGCCCGACCAGGGAAAAGGAAAAGCCTTTCCTTTCCCCAGTGCCTCTTTGTTCCAAATCCCCACCCGCCGGAGGAGAAACTCACTCGTTTCTCTCTACTCGCATTGGAAGCAAATGGCTTCCAGTGTGACCGGCACCCTGAAATGATCTCAGCACGCGATCGCGCTTTGACGTCATTACAAGGGGGGTGGGGGTGGAAGGGGAAGGGCTTCCCCTTCCATCCCTGCCTTTGGGGGGTGGGAGGGAAACCCACAGAGGGAGAGCTAGCGCTCCCTCTGAGCTTGGTGCCCAGGACGTAATGGTTACGGCCTCAGCACATGAGCACTGTGCCGCGGGACGTAACCATTACGTCCACAATACAGAAGGGGTTAAGCACCAATAAATGCAATTCAGTTAGTGCCTGTCCGCTGCTCCCAATGTGATTGAAGTACTATGTGTTGTATTTAACTTAGAGTGCCCTGCGAGCTGGTGGCTTGTGACTGACAAAAACTTGCCCAGCAGGCACAAACTTGCAAAGTTTTATTTTTTTAAAGCTAACTTTATTTTAATTTGCCAAGTCATCTTTTCTCAGTTTCTTCTCATGTTTTCTTTTTGTTTTTGCTCCTGAGCGCTGTCAAAAGATGACAATTAACTTGTTTGATATATGCGAGAGCCATTGCATTGCAGATTCTTGTTAAACATTGTTTTGAAAGCTGCTTAACCATTTGAGTAGTGGGGTTCCAGCACACATGTATTTTTTTATTATTTTAAAGTGCCAGAGTTCACCTATATTTGGTAGCCATATCTAGGAAGTTGCTCCAAACCTGACTGAGGGCTCTCTATGCTCGTGTTTGCAATCTCCCCCCTCCCCCCTCCCCCACCCCCCCCCCACTCCCCCCCCCCAAAAAACCAGGTGTGTGTGTATATGAGTGATAGTTGGCCTCCTATTCACCTACTTCAGGGACACAAAAAGTACGACTCGTGACTCCGAGGTCCCAGCTGATTAAAAAGGATAGACTGTGCAGGAAACCTGACTAGAGGGAGATTTGGTGCCCAGAATCATTTCCCAAGGCACTAGGGGATGCAGTACTGATGCAAAGGGTTCCCTGCAGTTGGAAACTTAATTCTAAAGGTAAAAACTTTGGGGTGGACAACCCACTTGGTGCATCCTACCATCGCTTTATTGCGTTCTTCCTGAAATTGTGCCTAGGTCCCCCACATAATGTTGTGGTTTTATTCCATAGTGCCTGGTTGTTTCTATGAGCTTTTTTCCTTAACTGATTTTTTTTTTTTTTTTCTTTTTTCCCTAAATTGGTTGGGGAGTTTTGTTGTGTTCTTTACTTTGAAATTTCTGGCACTGTTTGAATGTTAAACTCCTCTGGAGGTTGCCTTTGCTTGTGCAATAGCTTACAGGGTTTGAGTAGAGTTTCTTTTGGAACCAGATCATTTTTTAATGACATGGTAGTGATATTCTGCTGTCCCATGCTAATAACACCATTTCTGAAAGAAAACATCTCTGCCTTGCACATGTCATGAATGACTTGGTCCTCACTACTTACTCCTCTTGTTTTGGTGTACACACACATCCAGATACCTCCTCTGGCTGGGCTGATGCTGTGTAGCTGTCTTTGTTTTGGTCATAACTGTAATCCAAGTTTGCATGCCTATTTCTCACACCACTGCTATATGCTGTGTCCCAAGACGAGATAAAATCACCCCTCTAGTCTCTCTCGCACAACTCCAAAACCTTCCTAAATAGGATTGCACAATATAATCTGCTGCTATTCTGAAAGTGAGTTTTGGTGCTGCACATTTGGGTACAAAGCCATATATAAATGCTAATATAAACTATTGTAAAACTATACTTTTTGGTAAAGCTGCTGGAAGCCAGTATTTACGGGCTGCAGATATAGCTGTACTGTGCAAGGTAGTAATCCACCCTTTAAAATAGCAGTATGGCTACTACTGCTCATTTAACACACTCCAATACTTGCCTATTTGGCATAGTTTTAATCATATGATAGCAGCTCTGCTTGCCTATGTTGACATACGTATTATTGGGTCTAATCGTATTTACAATGTTGGGTACCAAATTTGTTACAGTTTTATCATTAAAATGCCATCTAAAGAGTCCGGGACTAGTGTTTTATTTTTTTTATTTTTTTATTTTTTTTTAATCATATTTTTGAGATTCAGTGCCAGAATACATTAGTCAGACTCCTCAAATGGCATAAAGAAACCGAAAAAGGAGAGCATCTGTTTAAATCATTTTATATTGCAGAATTATCATCAAACGTGCCTGGAGCTTAGCACATTTTCCAGAGTCATATTTCATTGCAGGTTCCTTCTCCAAGACGGGCACCACAGAGGAATTTTTACACTTCCACCTCCGATGTTAATGTTGAGCAGTTCTCCCACCATCCCCTTCAACATTGTTTATTATGCTATGGTACTTCCATAAACTTCCTCCAAAATTTGGGGAATCTTAGTCCCACCATATCTCAGTGCGTACTGCTGCTCCTGTTTCCTAACTTGCTGCATTTTGGTGACCCATTCCTCAAAAGTGGGGATTACCGAAGTGCACCACTTCTGTAGTAAAAGAGATCTAGCCACTGCGATATAGAACAATTTTGTAAATTTGGAGTCCCTCTTCACCAGCGGATGATAGCCCAACGCTAACAACCAAATACTTGGAAAGATATTGATCTGTAGGGCTATTTCAACAAACTTTACCTTTTTCCAGCATTCTTGGATGAGACCACGTTGACCTATAACCTGGCTCCAGTTTGTGATACCTGCAGCTTTACATCGAAAACGATGCCTAGACTGATTAGGATTAACCTGTGCTAGAAATTCGGGGTCCGATAGAGCTGCAGTTTACTAAAATATCATTATGTGGCAGTTGGCTCCTCTTAATACAGTGAAGTTCAGCCAATCCATTTCCATTCTAATTTTTCCTGTTAATTCTAACCCTTCATATTCTTCCCATTTTCCGAATGCTTTTAAACAGGGGTCCAAGCAGTTAAGTTCAGTGAGAAGCCTTTTTCATTCACCTGCCCGCTTATAGTCCAAGGGATCAACCAGCTCTTTAACTATTTTGGCTGTCCTGTGTTTGACTACCATCAAGGCCAATAAAAATGTCAAGCATCTTTTTATAAGACCCTAAAAACAAGAAATACCCCCCTTCCCCTTTTCTGGCACCACTTCCCCGATTTCTAATGAGCTTTTCCACTTACACCAGAAACAGCCACCAACTTCTCCGGAATCTGACATGCTCCCACTTCATTACATCATCCAAATCTAACCAAGTGCCTGATTCAGTTATCAATTCTGATAAGGGGGTGAAAGTATTAATATGAGGTGTTGAGTACCTACAATAGAGATCAGCCTGCTTCCTGAGCAACCACCTAAGGATCCTATAAGAAACCTTTTATGGGGATTTTGATAACTTTACTGCGTCCCTTACTAAATGCTCCTTGCAGATGAATTCCACAAAGACCTGCGGTGGGTGGGGAGGGGGGGGACATGTTGCAGCTTTTCATTGAATCTAGCCATTCATTGTGCAAAGTAGTAATCTCTGATATTAGGGAGTGCCAGCCTTCTCTTTGCCCCCACCCCGTACCCCCTCCCCACACCACCCTCTCCCCCACCCCTCCTCCGGTTCCACGTATAAAGTGCTCAGTGCAATTTGGGCAGTTTTGTTTTTCCAAATAAAGGAGGTAAATATAGATTATACTTTTTTAAAAATGAAGTATTCAAAACTCATGGGATGGCTGAGAATAGAAAGCTCACTGATGTTTTAAACAAAGCAACCCTTCCTAAAATTGTCAGAGGGAGCAAGCCCCATCATGATAACATGGTCTGCACTTTTGAGTGTAGAGAAGCAAAATTGAGATCATATAGGCCTTTCGTTTTTGAAGAAAGTCTGACCGCCTCCTCCCCCCCATATCTCTTAGGTCAAGAACTCAAGCAGGGATCCAATTCAGCTAGTAATGTCTGACCCACATCTGCATAGAATCATTTCTGTTTATTTTCCTATTGATCTTAATTCCCCCCCCCCCCCCCCCCCCACTTGCGCAAACTGCGAAAAGTTCTCTAAGGAACTTTACTGTGTGCGCCTGTTTTTATCTAAGAATAAAATATCATCTGCATATAGTTTAATCTTCCCCATCTGCTTGACTGGGGCAGATCACGGCGTTCTGGCTAATAGAGATAGCTAGGGGCTCTATAAAGAAGGCTAACAATATTGGCGAGATAGGGCACCCCTACTGTGATTCCCGGAAGACTTGTGTTTTACCCACATCTGCAGAATTTATTATAATATTGGCTTCAGCGCTCTGATACATTTTTTGGAGCAATCCCTTGATCTAGAATGGAACCCCAAATTTTGCTAAGGTGCCATCCCTGTCACAAACCTTTGCATTCAGGAGGCTCTTAACCACCTCCACCAGTTCAGCCCTGGTAAGAGGACAAGAAATACTTTCCCTATCTTCCTTAGAGGGAAAGGGGATAGTGAGTCCAGCTAAAAAGGTACTTCGTTATCAACCTTTTGGTTCTGACTGTATATGGTCCTCCAATGCTCTTACATAATTTCCCCCATCTTATTATATTCTGTGTGTCTAGCCCCAGATTTTGGGCATTTCAACACAGAAATCCGATTGCGGGTGGCCAGTTTACCGGCTTGCCATACCAAGATTCTACCCATGAAATTACTTTCCTCATAAACTTTCTGCTTATAGGTCTGGTGTGTTGCTTCATACCTATTCTCTAACTGATTGCTGAAAGCCTACTTGGCCTGATATAAGCTTTTCATATTTGCTCTTGAGGGGTGTTTTAAGAAGGTATCTAAGCTCTCCTGCACCTTCCTTTCTAGGGTCCACATCAGTTGTCTGATGCTACGACTGTTGGCTGCATCCGTTGCTATCACAATCCCTCTTACATACGCTTTCAAAGAATCCCATACAATACTTGTGTTGGGGCTGTTCCCTGATTCCTACCCAGAAATTCTCAAATCTCTTCTTTGCAAATCTGAACCCAGCCTTCCTCTTGAAGAGCTGCTTTTTAAAAAAACAAAACAAAACAAACCTTCTGGGTTGAGGTGCAACTAGTTTCAACCAACTTCAAGAACGAGAATGGCATGGTCTGAGAAACCAGTGGGAAGCGTCCGCTGACCGTTAAAAGCTAGGGTTTTTGTTAGCAAGAAAAAGTCGATCAAGATGAGCTACGGAATTGAGTTGAGTAGCAAGTATATCCTACCTTAGAAGGGAAAACCTCCCTCCATCGATCACGAAGAGTCCGTATATTCAATTAAGTCCGAAAAACTCTTGTAACTCTAGTTTTCAGATGCTTTTTCACTTTTACTGAGGAGTCTAAACCAGGGTCTTGGGGCAAATTAAAATCCTCCCCAGTAATCTCCCCGGGGACCTGTATTAGCAATTTAAAACGTTCCCCATAAGGTCCCAGATTATCTCCCACCGGTGCATACATGAGTCTCTTGGTGTGCACGGAGCAGTGCATCCAACACCAGTGCCCATTTTTGTCACTTGCAAAATCTAGCACAAGCCAGAGCCTTTCGACCAAGAGGTCCGCCTTGCTTCTGTGTGCGTCTTGAGCACTAGAGAAACCTCGAAAATCTGCCCAGTTTTTAAACAGAAAATTCTGGGAGCATATTCGCTGAAACATTGGTCTCTTGCAGCAGTACTACAAAGGGGTCTCGGTTTTAGCCCATGCTTCTGTTCCCCCCCCCTCTTCATCTTATTCAGACCATTGATATTGAGAGAGGCCACCTTTTACAATACAGTTTAATCATCCATTTCCAAAAATAAGCACTGAAGCATCGTTCTGGCATATGTCTATTGCAGCGCCAAAAAAAGTTAGATGGAGGAATCAGAGTGAATATACCTATTGTGCACAATATGGGTAAAGTGCCTGTAGTGCATGATTCTGAAAGAAAGTGCTGTCTCCTTTAAAATGCCTAAATTGCAAACTCGCTGATCCAATCTCAGGGGAGCCCAGCTATAAAAGTGCTTGACCCCACCCGCCACCCTCCCCAATCCCAGCGTGTGCCACAGCCCCGACCAACCTACCCAGCTGGACTTCCCACCCAGGGCATGACATCCGTATTCCCAGGGCATCAGAGAGGCATCTTTATATCCTATGATCATATGCTTATGAGCTGTAAACATTAAGCCTGACACTCCTCCCTGCTCGGCAGAACTGCTCATTCTACTGCCCTACCACCGCATTTGTGCTCTGTATCGAGCGTAAGAGCACTTTTGCTACTTCCACCATGTGAAGTATATTCGTCCATCCCTTGAAAAGGACTTTGAGTTTTGACTGTTGCACCAGCCCACAGGAGCCACAACTTTTTGGAAATCAGGAATCAGCTCTTTGAGTTCATGCCATCTCCGTGCTGCGAGTGCAGACTTGTTTGAGAATTTTAAACGTATAGTCCCCGGGGACTTGATAAGCTTTAGTCTTGATTGCCAATGTCAGAATACATACGCTCTTGGATACAGAAGTCTCCAAAGGTGACCAATATTGTCTGAGGAAATCTTGCATTTGGGGAGCAGGTCTACTGGAACTCGATGAGCATGCGTAAGGGTAAGATCCATGTTACTATCTGTTCATTCTGGGAAAACATGCGGTTTTATCAGATCTGAGATCAATTTAATAGCAGTCTGCCCGTTCTCTCGACCTTCTGGTACCCCGGTGAACCTCAGAGTAGAGCGGGGGTCCTCCATCTGTATCTGAAGGTCGACCAGTTCTGATTGACATCTAGCAACTAAGGTTTCCAGGTGTGCGCCCCCCACCCCCCAATCTTACAGATCCAAAACCCGTTGCTCTACCTCCTTAAGAGTGTTCAGTTGCTGCATATTGTTACGTATAAAATGTAATTGGTCTTCAGTCTTTCGATTTGCCTCTTCTTGTGACACTTTGTCCAGAATTTGAAGAAGCATCTCTCTGCTGGCATAGCACATTTCTCATCCTTATCATCTTGCCTCTGGCTTTGAATAGCCAACTCAGGATGGCCTGAAAGAGAGGTGCTCCTATTTCAACCCATATTGTCAATTCCTTGCTGCTCTGCCTCAGTCCTCATTGAGCTAAAGGGGAGAGCCATCGGTATACTGCCAAAGGAAATATAAGGGTCTGGGCAGCACTGAGTACTGAACGGAGAGCGTTGTGCCATGGGTACTAAATAACATCTGGTCAGCCTGTCACCTGAGTGGTCAATTGACATCATTGACGTAGGGGGAGAGGGGGAAATTTGGATATTGCTTGAGCTCCTTTGATCTGATTGTGGCAAATAGTGGGTACGTCTGAGAACGCTCACTCCCATTCTGCTGAGTGCAGGCGTAGCCAGGCTTTAACTATGGGCTGTGCTCAGAGACGTATGCTGTGTAATAGGCTGATGTTTTCGTCTGGGACCCTGGGCTTGCTCCCCACCTGGCTACGTTTTGCCATCTTACTGCATGTGGAGTCATGTTCGTCAACCAGGCCTGTTGCGTGAAAAGTGACCGGGGAGGCGGACACAGAGAAGGGGTTAGGGAGCAGAGCCATCTGAGGAACTGGCCCTGAGCCTGAAGTTTTGTCGGGTGCAGACAGGAGTTTGCTTTTAAAATTGCATGCAGGCTTAGTAGTTTTACTGGCAGAGCCTTTTTTACACTGTTGTTCTTGTGCAATCATTTTCCTTGTTTGAAAAACAAAAGGCACCCGCAACCCCTCCGTCAGGTGCTGTTTGGAGGCCACAAACCGCACCCATTCAGGCTGCTTCAGTAGTAACATAATGTTTCGTGGATTGATGCCTCACCCCCCTACACTTTAATCTCCCAACATCAATCTTTTTGTTAGAAGAGGAAGCTCCCTAGGGCAGCACTTGCCAATTAAGAGCAAGGTTCTCTTCCCACACACAGGCCCCAGCAATCACGCTGACTGTTTCCCAAAGTACCTTATTACGGCCTCAGGTGATTAACGTTCCTGCCCACTGTTCCTATGCTGTCCCCTGTTCTATACAAATACAGCATGCCCCAATTCCAAGTCGGGTCCACAGTTTCCTTAAATGAGCAAAAAGGCGTTTTGGACACCAAATCAGGCACTGAGCCAGTGTCGGCACTGAATGGGAGTGGAAGGGTAGGTCACGGACAGAACAAAACCTGAGTCACCAGAGATGTCTAGCACTTGCCCGTGCAGCGTTACGCTGCTTCTGCAAGTCTGGAAACACGCATGGAACTTCTGGGAAGCCGTTTCACCACACAGCACGTACTCACTGGCAGTGCACTACACCTCTGCTGCCTTCGACGATCAGCCGTGGAGCGTGACGTGAGCTCCCAACGCGGCGTCCGCCAGATAGTCCTGGACTAGTGAAAAGCAACTTGTGAAAGTATTTTTTTACCTTTGCTTTGCACAAAGTGTACAATTTACGTATTTTGAACTCTTGAATGGACTGCCTTGTTTGTGAACTGTATTTATTGAGCAGGCTAAACAGATAGTAAATATACAGAATAAAAACCCCTGTCAAGTACAAACAAGGGGTGGGCGTAACTCGCATAATTCTGTGTAATGTAATCACAGGGAATTACCCGGGATTTCCATGAGATATGGGAGAATTACGTGAAGAGTAGTTCTGCATTAAGCACTATTCCTTAGCGCAAAGATGCCCCCTCACGTCCAAAAGTGGACATGAGGATGCATTTTCCTCTAAGAAATGGGGCTAAATGCAGCAGAACGCAAATCGAATGCGAGCAGCTGCTCGTTAAATGTGGTGTCGGGATAGCATTTTCCCACATCTTACTCCTGGCATTTAGCGCTAGTTCCTTAGCACAAAGTGCACGCTCGCATCCAAAATGGAATCGGATGCATTTTGTGCTAAGAAACAACACTAAATGCTGCAAAACACAAGTAGCAAATGCGAGCAGCCTTTCATGCTTGTTAAACATGTTCTTGCAGTAGGATTTTTCCCTGTATATTACTCTTGAGTACTTGAGAAGTATGTGTGTAATTACTAGTAATTCCATGTCAGAGTAAGGTGGATTTACTGAAATTCTGCCCAAGCCTAGTGTAAGGAAATGCCTCCTTGGCATGGTTACCCCCTGACTTTTTGCCTTTGCTGATGCTATGTTTACAATTGAAAGTGTGCTGAGGCCTGCTAACCAGGCCCCAGCACCAGTGTTCTTTCCCTAACCTGTACTTTTGTATCCACAATTGGCAGACCCTGGCATCTAGATAAGTCCCTTGTAACTGGTACTTCTAGTACCAAGGGCCCTGATGCCAAGGAAGGTCTCTAAGGGCTGCAGCATGTCCTATGCCACCCTGGAGACCTCTCACTCAGCACAGACACACTGCTTGCCAGCTTGTGTGTGCTAGTGAGAACAAAACGAGCAAGTCGACATGGCACTCCCCTCAGGGTGCCATGCCAGCCTCTCACTGCCTATGCAAGTATAGGTCAGCCACCCCTCTAGCAGGCCTTACAGCCCTAAGGCAGGGTGCACTATACCATAGGTGAGGGTACCAGTGCATGAGCATGGTACCCCTACAGTGTCTAAACAAAACCTTAGACATTGTAAGTGCAGGGTAGCCATAAGAGTATATGGTCTGGGAGTCTGTTGTGCACGAACTCCACAGCACCATAATGGCTACACTGAAAACTGAGAAGTTTGGTAACAAACTTCTCAGCACAATAAATGCACACTGATGCCAGTGTACATTTTATTGCAAAATACACCCCAGAGGGCACCTTAGAGGTGCCCCCTGAAACTTATCCGACTGTCTGTGTAGGCTGACTAGTTCCAGCAGCCTGCCACACTAGAGACATGTTGCTGGCCCCATGGGAAGAGTGCCTTTGTCACGCTGAGGCCAGTAACAAAGCCTGCACTGGGTGGAGATGCTAACACCTCCCCCAGGCAGGAGCTGTAACACCTGGCGGTGAGCCTCAAAGGCTCACCCCTTTGTCACAGCACCGCAGGACACTCCAGCTAGTGGAGTTGCCCGCCCCATCCGGCCCCGGCCCCCACTTTTGGCGGCAAGGCCGGAGAAAATAATGAGAATAACAAGGAGGAGTCAC
Organism: Pleurodeles waltl; assembly: GCF_031143425.1. Lineage (NCBI taxonomy): Eukaryota > Metazoa > Chordata > Amphibia > Caudata > Salamandridae > Pleurodeles > Pleurodeles waltl. The sequence continues at coordinate 552,653,360 of NC_090449.1, forward strand.
TGGCCAGTCAGGACAGCCCCTAAGGTGTCCTGAGCTGAGGTGACTCTAACTTTTAGAAATCCTCCATCTTGCAGATGGAGGATTCCCCCAATAGGGTTAGGATTGTGACCCCCTCCCCTTGGGAGGAGGCACAAAGAGGGTGTACCCACCCTCGGGGCTAGTAGCCATTGGCTACTAATCCCCAGACCTAAACACGCCCTTAAATTGAGTATTTAAGGGCTACCCTGAACCCTAGAAAATTAGATTCCTGCAACAACAAGAAGGACTGCCTAGCTGAAAACCCCTGCAGAGGAAGACCAGAAGACAACTGCCTTGGCTCCAGAAACTCACCGGCCTGTCTCCTGCCTTCCAAAGAACTCTGCTCCAGCGACGCCTTCCAAAGGGACCAGCGACCTCTGAATCCTCTGAGGACTGCCCTGCTTCGACGACGACAAGAAACTCCCGAGGACAGCGGACCTGCTCCAAAAAGACTGCAACTTTATCCAAAGAAGCAGCTTTAAAGAACCCTGCAATCTCCCTGCAAGAAGCGTGAGACTTGCAACACTGCACCCGGCGACCCCGACTCGGCTGGTGGAGAACCAACACCTCAGGGAGGACCCCCGGACTACTCTACGACTGTGAGTACCAAAACCTGTCCCCCCTGAGCCCCCACAGCGCCGCCTGCAGAGGGAATCCCGAGGCTTCTCCTGACCGCGACTCTCTGAAACCTAAGTCCCGACGCCTGGAAAAGACCCTGCACCCGCAGCCCCCAGGACCTGAAGGACCGGACTTTCACTGCAGAAGTGACCCCCAGGAGTCCCTCTCCCTTGCCCAAGTGGAGGTTTCCCCGAGGAAGCCCCCCCTTGCCTGCCTGCAGCGCTGAAGAGATCCCTTGATCTCTCATTGACTTCCATTGCGAACCCGACGCTTGTTCTAACACTGCACCCGGCCGCCCCCGCGCCGCTGAGGGTGAAATTTCTGTGTGGGCTTGTGTCCCCCCCGGTGCCCTACAAAACCCCACTGGTCTGCCCTCCGAAGACGCGGGTACTTACCTGCTGGCAGACTGGAACCGGGGCACCCCCTTCTCTCCATTGAAGCCTATGCGTTTTGGGCACCACTTTGAACTCTGCACCTGACCGGCCCTGAGCTGCTGGTGTGGTAACTTTGGGGTTGCTCTGAACCCCCAACGGTGGGCTACCTTGGACCAAGAACTGAACCCTGTAAGTGTCTTACTTACCTGCTAAAACTAACAAAAACTTACCTCCCCCAGGAACTGTGAAAATTGCACTAAGTGTCCACTTTTAAAATAGCTATTTGTGAATAACTTGAAAAGTATACATGCAATTGAAATGATTCAAAGTTCCTAATGTACTTACCTGCAATACCTTTCAAACAAGATATTACATGTTAAATTTGAACCTGTGGTTCTTAAAATAAACTAAGAAAAGATATTTTTCTATAACAAAACCTATTGGCTGGATTTGTCTCTGAGTGTGTGTACCTCATTTATTGTCTATGTGTATGTACAACAAATGCTTAACACTACTCCTTGGATAAGCCTACTGCTCAACCACACTACCACAAAATAGAGCATTAGTATTATCTATTTTACCACTATTTTACCTCTAAGGGGAACCCTTGGACTCTGTGCATGCTATTCCTTACTTTGAAATAGCACATACAGAGCCAACTTCCTACACCTAGTATAAACAATCACAAGGGAATCCTAAAACGTTCAGCATGGTGTACCATATTCAGTGTTTAAAAAAAAAAAAGAAGCATTTGCAATGCAGTGGGTCTCACGTTTGCTCGAGTTAGAGCTATTAGCATTGTAAATTCCTAACTGAACTTTTCTTGCCACATAAATTGAGAATGAAAATAAAACACTTGACATAAGCAAGCTACTTCAAAGCGCCGGGGCCACCGTGGGCATGAGCGCAGAGGAAAGATACAAAAGGAAAAAGTTTGCTTGCGCTCAACCATATTGGCAAACGTACAATTATCCATGTAACAGGGTCGATGGCCAAGGTGGTAACAAAACTGCCCCAAAGAGGGCCAAACGTAAAGCATTTACCAATGATGACAAATGATTTTTGAAAGGCAAGCCCGTGAACGAGTGATAGTGACGAACGTGCAGTGGGCGTGCTTAAAAGCTTTAGATAGATTACAACATGTCAGTGCGCTTGCGCGCTCGACCTTTAAAAAAAAAAAAAAAGAATAAAAAAAAAAGGGTGCTACAACTTTCTACTTGGGTTGGTGTGAAGTGTTTGTAACTGCAAACTTTTGCAAATTGATAAAATCTGTTAGTGCGCTGTAACTCTTGGGTGGCTAAACAAGGTTTATTGTAACCTAATGGCTCAAGATGTGCATGAAGTGCTAATATTTCTGAGCCTTTCTGCTGAGAATGAAAAGGAACAACATTTGTGTAGTATTGTAGTGGTGATCTCAGGTCAGGACTTTGGTTTGTTGATGGGATGTGTGAACTTGCAATGGAATTTGGATTTAGAGGTTCTTGTTGGGTCTTGCCTAGACAGCACAAGTTAGTAAACACAAATTTTTGGTCAAGAAGGGGGAAGTATATACCTAGACTTCAAGGTTAAAAAAAAAAAAAGTAATTCTATTCACTATCGTATTTTTAAGTTGCTATACATTTTATTTCTTTGCAACAACATTCAGTATGACCTTTTTATTGGAAGAGCACGAGTTAGTGTCCTGCAGCGCGTCGCTCACATCGTAAAAGAAGGAATAAGAGCCTTAAAGTTGCACTTTGCCACAACAGCAAAGTCTAAGATAAACAGATTGCTGCTATATAAAGTATCCCCTGTTTTTTTCAGGGTTGAGACATTGGCATCTTTAAGAAGATTAATTTCCAAATCTTGGTTTTATGAAGAGGATAGATACTGCTGATAACTTCCAATAAGAGATATACTGGGAGCATTGCATTAGATGACCTTGAATTAAATAGGCGTTACAATTCAGAGAAATCCCCAGTCCTGATGATGACCCGTTTCTGATTTATGTCTCAAGAAGGGTCTAAACTGCGCCAAAAATGATTAATGTGGGTTACTGTAGAAATTATATAGTTACTTCAAGACTCCTGGATTGAAGGAATCTTATGGACGCTCACTGTTTGTTGTTTTAACCACATTTTTGTATACATTGTACATAACACTTGCACTTCATGTATCACAGTGTTCACTTTCACTGTGCTGTTATTTTAAGAGCACATAGAAATTAGTGATTAAGAGTTAATTTTAAGATCTTTTTACAATAAAAAGTCATACTGAATATTGTTGCAAAGAAATAAAATGTATAGCAACTTAAAAATACGATAGTAAATAGAATCACTTATATTTTTACAGTGGAAGTCTAGTTATATACTTCCCCCCCCCCCCTTCTTGACCAAAAATTTGTGTTTACTAATATTACCTTCCCAGGTCTAAGGGTTATTTGATTATAACTCTTTTTTTCTAAGCAATAGGCAGCACAAGTGGCATCTCTTAAAGACTTTTTTTTTTTTTTTTTTTTTTTTCTTTTCTTTTCTATAGATGGGCTTAGAAGCAGCCTGTTGCGTACCATTAGTTGACTTGTCACTTGTGGTTTTGTTTTATGGGTTAATTACTGTAGGCTTCCTTCCTCTTCATGTATTTGTCTCTCCCCCTCAAGCATGCACATATTATTTGTGTCCTTCCACTGTTCACTTGTTTAGACACTGCTATTTTCTTTGGGCTTTTAGACTCTACCAGGGACTGTATTTTTCGGCTGTCCCACCACCGTCCTCCATCTCTTGGTTGTTCCTGTTGGCTTACCTGCACTAACCATCCCTCCTTCAGTTTGTTGGCCATGTTAGCTTTCCCTCCGTCCAGCTATTGAATGCATGTCATAGCACTTTGTTTTTTTTTTATTTATTTTTTAAAGGTTTGTCATCCTGCACAGTTGCCATGCAACAAGGCTAAAAAAACATAATTGAGAAAGCCAATACCTTGTGCTGACAAGACTTATTGACTTTGCCATTGCTTGTTAAGGTCTCTTTTAAATATTCAAACCTATTTTTTTAACGTTTTATCTTTACTACCAAATTATGTAATAGTTTATGCTCTGTTGAAGGTGTACAGTGTTAAAAGCTAGTATTCATTTTAATATGTCTGCAGCAAAAATAATGTTCTTGCTTTGTTCTTTTTTTAGTTTCATCGCTCATTGTTGACTACATCAACTTTCCACCATGGGGAATATGTTTGCTAATCTTTTTAAGGGCCTATTCGGCAAGAAAGAAATGCGTATTCTTATGGTTGGTCTTGATGCTGCTGGAAAAACTACTATTTTGTACAAGCTTAAACTTGGTGAAATTGTAACTACTATTCCTACTATAGGTAAGTTTTTCCAATTATATGCTCTACCATCTTGTTAAAGCAAAGGACAAACTTTAATAAGTATTAGGGCTGTATGAAATTCATGTAATTTGCTTTTGCATATACATATTTAAACAGCATGCAAATCCGTTATTTACTTCAATATTTTAGCTCAAAATGCGACCTTGTGTAACATTTTGGCTTAAGTGCTCATTTTGTGGGAAAAAATTAGTGTGAAAAACGCAAGTGTTGCAAGCAGTAGCCACTTGCCTTCTGACCGTATGTGTAATTTATACATGCTCTTAGTAACGTTTTTCAGTGAACGGAATGTAATAGCACAACTTGGTGTAGTGGTGTAATTTTCTTCTAAGAAGTGTAATGTCAAATTACTCCAGTGGATTTTCACTATGCTAAGCCTAATAAATATTTTTAGTACTTTAAGAGTAATTGAATTACAGCAAATTATTACACTGTCATTTTTCAAGCTAGTGGATGATCGTTCTAAGCAATGTTTCTCATGAAGTGACTGTTACATCAGACTTTAAGGAATGTATTTGGTTTTATAATTTAATGCAGTTGCCACTTGACTCAATGCTACCATCTCTTTACCTCATAGTAGTTTTTTTTTTATAGTTTACAGTACATTGTATTGAGGGAGGCCAGGTTGAAACTTCCTAATACAGCTTCAACTATCTTGTGCATGTGGATCAGACAAATGCGGGACACAGAAAAAAATTACTCAACTTGAAAGTAGCCCCCTGTAGGAAGTTGGCTCTGTATATACTATTTCAAAGTAAGAAATAGTGTGCACAGAGTCCAAGGGTTCCCCTTAGAGGTAAGATAGTGGCAAAAAGAGAATTCTAATGCTCTATTTTGTGGTAGTGTGGTTGAGCAGTAGGCTTATCAGAGGGTAGTGTTAAGCATTTGTTGTACACACACAAGCAATAAATGAGGAAAACACACTCAATCCAAATTCCAGGCCAATTGGTTTTTATATAGAAAAATATATTTTCTTAGTTTATTTTAAGAACCACAGGTTCAAGATTTACAAACAATACTTTAAATGAAAGGAATTATCACAATAGCATGTACAGTTTTGACAAAAATGGCAATAAGCTATTTTAAAAGTGGACACAGTGCACAAATCAACAGTTCCTGGGGGAGGTAAGTAAATGTTAAGTTCACAGGTAAGTAAAACACTTACAGGGTTCAAAGTTGGGTCCAAGGTTGCCCACCGTTGGGGGTTCAAGGCAACCCCAAAGTTACCACACCAGCAGCTCAGGGCCGGTCAGGTGCAGAGGTCAAAGTGGTGCCCGAAACACACAGGCTTCAATGGAAATAGGGATGCTCCGGTTCCAGTCTGCCAGCAGGTAAGTACCCTCGACTTCGGAGGGCAGACCAGGGAGGTTTTGTAGGGCACCGGTGGGGACACAAGCAGGCACAGAAAGTACACCCTCAGCGGCAGCTGGGTGCAAACAGGCGTCTGGTTTTCAATAGGAATCAATGGGGAGACCCGGGGGTCTCTTCAATGATGCAGGCAGGCACGATGGGCGGGGGGCTCCTCGGAGTAGCCACCACCTGGGGGTCGCTCCTGCACTGGAGTTCGGTTCCTTCAGGTCCTGGGGGCTGCGGGTGCAGTGTGTTTTCCAGGCGTCGGGTTCCTTGAAGCAGGCAGTCGCGGTCAGGGGGAGCCTCTGGATTTCCTCTGCAGGGGTCGCTGTGGGGGCTCGGTGGGGGGGGGGGTTCAACTCTGGCTACTCACGGGCTCGCAGTTGCTGGGGAGTCCTCCCTGTAGTGTTAGTTTTCCACAGGTCGAGCCGGGGGCGTCTGGTGCAGAGTGGAAAGTCTCACGCTTCTGGCGGGAAAAGTGTAGTCTTTAAAAGTTGATTCTTTGTTTCCAAAAGCTGCAGTTTCTTGAACAAGGCTGCTGATCTCTGGAGCTTCTTGGTCACTTAGATGCAGGGTAGTCCTCTGAGGCTTCAGAGGTCGCTGGACCCTGTTGGGTGCGTTGCTGTTGCAGTTTTCTTCGGAGTAGGGAGACAGGCCGGTGGCGCTGGGGCCAAATCAGTTGTCGTCTCCGTCTTCACTGCAGGGCTTCAGGTCAGCAGTCCTTCTTCTTTAGGTTGCAGGAATCTATCTTCCTCGGTTCTGGGAGCCCCTAAATATTCAATTTAGGGGTGTGTTTAGGACTGGGAGGTCAGTAGCCAATGGCTACTGGCCCTGAGGGTGGCTACACCCTCTTTGTGCCTCCTCCCTGTGGGGAGGGGGGCACATCCCTAATCCTATTGGGGGAATCCTCCATCTGCAAGATGGAGGATTTCTAAAAGTAAGAGTCACCTCAGCTCAGGACACCTTAGGGGCTGTCCTGACTGGGGAGTGACTCCTCCTTGTTTTCCTCATTATCTCCTCCAGCCTTGCCGGCAAAAGTGGGGGCAATGGCGGGTATCTCCACTAGCTGTGATGCCCTGTGGCGCTGTAAAAAAGGGGTGAGCCTTTGAGGCTCACCGCCAGGTGTTACAGTTCCTGCAGGGGGAGGTGAGAAGCACCTTAGGCTTTGTTCCTGGCTACAGAGTGACAAAGGCACTCTCCCCATGTGGCCAGCAACATGTCTGGTGTGTGGCAGGCTGGCAAAATCTAGTCAGCCCACACTGGAAGTCGAGTATGTTTTCAGGGGGCATCTCTAAGATGCTCTCTAGGTGTATTTTTACAATAAAGTGCACACTGGCATCAGTGTGCATTTATTGTGCTGAGAAGTTTGATACCAAACTTCCCAGCTTTCAGTGTAGCCATTATGGTGCTGTGGAGTTCGTGTTTGACAGTCTTCCAGACCATAACACATAAATTCTTGTGGCTACCCTGCACTTACAATATCTAGGGTTTTGCTTAGATACTGTAGGGGCATAGTGCTCATACACTTATGCCCTCATCTGTGGTATAGTGCACCCTGCCTTAGGGCTGTAAGGCCTGCTAGAGGGGTGACTTACCTATGCCACAGGCAGTGTGAGGTTGGCATGGTGCACTGAGGGGAGTGCCAGGTCGACTTAGTCATTTTCTCCCCACCAGCACGCACAAGCTGGCAAGCATTGTGTATGTGCTGAGTGAGGGGACCCAAGGGTGGCATAAAACATGCTGCAGCCCTTAGAGACCTTCCCTGGCATCAGGCCCTTGGTACCAAGGGTACCAGTTACAAGGGGCTTACCTGGATGCCAGAGTTGTGCCAATTGTGGAGACAAAAGTACAGTTTAGGGAAAGAACGCTGGGGCCTGGTTAGCAGGGTCCCAGCACACTTTCAAATCATAACTTGGCATCAGCAAAGGCAAAAAGTCAGGGGGAAACCATGCCAAGGAGGCATTTCCTTACACCCCCAGATTCAGTGTTCAGGCTTCTGCTCTAAAGACGTTGTAAATGATTTTTCACCAGTTGCATATGTGTGTTTATCGCCTTTCAACTTTCATGGCTCATTGCCGGACTTCCTATGGGTGCCTTCCTTAGTATTTTTCATAACTTTATATTGGTTTAGCTCTAAATCTGTCTTCTTTAGTGCAGGGCTCAAGTGACTTTCTTTTTGAACGGTATGTTGTCTTCAATGGATATTCCAGTCATTAAAGTGGAAGAGATTTCAAAGTCTTAGGACATGCCACTTTGTTAGCGATACTTAGTTGCTTCTTAAACCATTTCTTTACTTTCAACACTTTGAAGGAGATGACCCTTGGCTAAACAGTGCTGTTGGTCTTACCAGGGAGTATAAGTTGTAGCTGATCTCTACTTTCTCTACTATCCAGGTATCCAAATCTTCTGTTCCTCAGTCGATGATTTCAAGTATTCCCTTCTTCCTTAAGTACAGCTGCCTACTCATGTCTGCGAGTGTTTTATGTGGATAGACCAGGTCTGTCCAATTTCTGGCCGATGATTCCACAAGGTTGAATATTTTAGTGTCCTATGGATTTCTAACAAATGTTTGTGCTTAATGAAATGCACAATTTGCCACACTATTTTCAAATTTTTTACAGGGGCAGGACCCTGCCTAGAACCTTCTTGGAAGAGGTCTTGCTCAATTGCTACCTTCTGTCGCTCAACAAGGAAACATGAGGCAGAAACCCTCTTTTATTGTCTCAAGTGCCAACAGAGACATCAACTTCTCATGCATCAACAGTAATGCTATATAAGATGAGTACCACCTAAACCACAGTCCCAACTGCTAAGTCACTGATGCCTGCATTGACATTACCTTAAGTGACAATGTTGATGAAACCACTGACTACATGATTGGCAAAAAAAACAATTATCCTCTCTTAAACCCCCAAGCAAAGTCAATCATTCTTAGATCAGAAAAGGAGTACCTCATCTCCTTTAAATACCGGAGCATACTTCTCCTCCTAAGGTTACATCAAATCCTCTGCAGCACCTGTGTAATTCTGAAGTCGGATGAGGAAGGACCATATAGCCCTACTCAGGGCAACGTTAAACACTAACACTAAATTGATGATGGTTGTTAGAGGCTTATAAACACTATTGCTATAAAGAAGAACCCGAACTTCCTTCACCTGGAGTCCCTTTCCTGTCATAACAGGAAAAAGAGTGGCAATACAGGGAGGAGTCGCACTCCTTTCCCCAGGTTGTGGTATAGGTGCCATTAAACATAGTAAAATACCTACTGATGAGGATATCAGTCTATTGTCTCCCTGAACCTATGCCTCAAACACAGAGCATATTCATCCACGAGCTTTGCTCCCAGCTGTGGGACCTCATACCCAGCCCCCCACTCCACACACTGTTGGACATTACACTTGTTAATTAAACCAGTTCAAATCCCATCTTGTACTGCAATCAGACCTTCCTGCCGATGTCTGTAGTGAACAAGAGATACCACTCATTTCTCTAGGTGGCATTGGTCCTGATGTGACAATTATATTGCTTCAGTTGAAGGGAATGCAACTCCAGTCCATTGGCCTCTCCCCAGGAAGATAAAGATGGGTTCTGTAGCCTGACTGAAGGCCATCTAGGTCTGACCTCCCTGTCCTGACAAAGCAAGTCTTTATACGAGCATAGCTTCGGCAAACGCTGCTTTTAGGCCTGTTGTAATCGATTTGTGGGGTTTAACCATGCCCATCTCACGCCCATCAATTTAATTTGTTCCTGGGCTTGCCTTGCAAAAATCTTTGTCATTGTAAATGCTTTACGTTTTTCCAGCCTTGAGGCGGTTTTGTTACCCTGTTACATTGATAATTGCACAATTACCGATATACTTAAGCGTGGGCGAACTACTTTTTTCTTTTCTCGTCCCCTCACACTCTGTGGCGCTTTGAAGTTTCAGTTTACCAGAGTCCCTTCTCACTGCGTCCTTCTCTTTTAGTGTTCACAGGTCATCTGTCAGATAGCGCAGTTGCTTAATGCACACACTATCAAATATATTCAATATAATGGGGGTTACCAATCGGAACCCAGTAGGGCCAGCTCACTTACCTTTCTCTGTTTATAAAGGCTAATAATAATAGAGTGAGAAGCATATTACGTACAGTGCTGTGGGTCGAGGAACTCAACTTTCCTAAATGTGAATTGGATGCCTTTGCCTGACTCTACGGCACCCCCCTCCTTGACTGCTCTTCATCCTTTAGCCACACGCAGGCCCTAGTATGTTCATCCTCCCCTCCTTCCATCCATGGTTTCTCTTCTGTTAAATCCTACACACGTTTACTAGTGCTAGCAACCTAGTGTGCTTACAGATGCACCCTGTGCCTCTGCATTGTCCCCTCGCCCCTCATCCTGCTTATGTTGGTAGAACCCACCCTGCACCCAAGAGCCACTACATTTTACATACAACCCCCCCCCCTCCCCCCCCCCCCACCCCACTATGAAGGTGGTACACACCAGGAAATTCTATAGTAATTCCCACACACTCGTGGTTTCTCTGCAGGCTGGCCCCAGAGGATGATTTGGGACTGATTACTGTACAGTCAGACCTGAAGTGTCTTCTCATGAGTTCACGTAGCAGTCACTTTTGGCAGTATGAGCAGTAATTCTGCATAGAAGGGAGCGTCCCTTGTGTTCCTGTAATTCATTTGTTTTGAAGTGCAAACTGTTAACACAGCACATGTGCTCTCACTTAAGTTCTGCTCAGATATCACACTAGCGGTCTAACCATCCTGTGCCCTATCACATGCAAGAATGTGCCACACTGCTTGTCACTTACAAGCAGTCCTCGGGCCATCCTCTGCCACCAGCGCCCACACAGGTGCTTTATGAACCCATTACATTGGCAGCTTGAAGGGATAAGCTGGTGCCGGTGTGCTGTGTGTGCGTGTGTAACATAAAACCTCTAAAATGGTATGGCTCCTTTAACTTTTGATTGGGATCATTGGCCACTCTACTTATTGCAATAATGACCATGATTCACACCAACATAACATCCCTATTAAACTACGACTGTTTGAACACTTGATATGTTTGTGTGACCCTTCTAGTTTTCTCTATTTCGCCCGTTACTCTTCCGTGGCTGTCTTGTATTATGTTTTGGGGTGGGGGAGGGTTCCAACTCTGATGGTGGGGTGGTGAAAGTGGTATTCTATTGGAATTAGCAGATTTAAATTGGGATGCTAAATGGCAATATTTTTTTTTTTTGCTGCAGATGGAGAATATTAAATGCAGGCCACTGGAATTATGTGGCGGGGTTGATCAATTTGTGGCATGAAAAGTCCATTTAGGCATTTACATCGGCAATAGCTCTAACTCTCGCAAATGTGAGACCTATTGCATTGCAAATGCTTGTTTTTTTACATGATTTTAAAGATCCAACCTGAAAAGTGGATTGAGCAACACTAGTAATAGATCATATGTGGTCAAAGGGTATTAATGAAAAATCAAGCAAAATTAGCAGCTGTTGTACCAAGTATTGACAGAAAATATAAAGGCCCATATGATACACATGTGCCTTTCTGGACACTGTTGTGCAGACCTTTGTAATTCAAGCTGCTCCAACGAGATCTTGCACACCAAAATTAACCTGTCCTGCTCACTGGACTGAGAAGGATGAAGCCTGGATAATATCGGCCAGAGGTTTTCGATAATGCCTGCACCATAAATTACTGCATCTAACCCCTTAGCAATTTTAGGCAAGTACAACAGAGAAATGTTGTCTGATGTTGCACCATGTTTAGTTTTGCTACCGGAAAACAAAAGTGCTACGGTCAAGGCAATTTTGCATGAGAAACTGTTATCTTCCGCCATTATTGATTACTGCCACGGATTTTGCAACCACTGGGTTCTGGTGCTGCAGTACTATGACAGCAAGGGTGTCTTTGGCAGCATCATTTTAATCAAAGGTGCAAAGTCCAATACTGGACATGTCATATGGCAGGGAGTGTTTATTTGGTAAACCTCTTGATGCGGCACCCCAGTCCATAAAAACAGACATGGCATGGTCTGAGTTCATTACAACAATGTCAAGCCTACCCCTTTCGAGGGAGTCCAAGGATGGTCCCTTATTGAGAAAATATAGATGCCAGCCATCCCAACCTCAACAGACCTATCGCCAACAATGTCTCACAATATAGACCAGCGCTTCCAGCTTCTTTTCACAGACAGCCTCCTCATCAAAGAGTCATCAGTTGGGGAATAGTCAGTATGCATCCACGTGTCAGCTTTCTGGTGACTGGCCCACTATATTGGACAACAGCTGCAGGCGGAGAGCTCTTGGCCTACTACAGCCAGTGTCTACTTAAAACAATAGATCAATGGTCCCTAGACCACATAAGTGTGGAGCATACATTTGAATTCATATAAAAACCTCTTACAAGTTCACCATCCAAAAAGAGACATTATCATCCACAGCTGTTGTGAGCAGAGATCTGCAAAATGTTAAGGTAAGTTCCAGAATTCCAGCGAAATGTGGTCTTCTTTTCTCTCTTTTTTTCTGATAGATTAAACTGGCAAAGGAAGCTCATATTTTGCATGGTTATACTGCAAGAAATACTCCAATTATTAGAGAAATGATATGTTATGACCACCCTAGATCTACATGATGCATGTTTACCCATTTCCCATCCTACCCAAACAGATAGAATACCGGATTCGATGTGTCAGGTCACCATTCTCAATTCAAAGCTTTCTCTTCTGACTCTGTCAGCTATCTTTATAATAGTGCAAAGCGCCAGTCGCCGCACTTCTAAGGAAATAAAGGATACCAATTGTTTCCCTTCATCGAGGACTGGTGAGTGAAGGTAAGATCATTCAAGGTAACCGAGAACTCTGAAGGCTACTGTTAAGCTTTTTCAAAAAGTAAGCTTTAACGTTAAACAAGGACAAGTCACCGATAATACCCCACAAAAACATTCAATTCTTGTGGGTAATTTTGGACACAGACTTAGGCAAAGCCTTCCCATCCAAAGAGCAAGTGACACATTTAACCACCTTAATACAGAAACTGCATAAGGAAAAGATGATCACCGTGAGACTGTACATCTCTTTTAGGGATGTCACCCTGTATTTATTAAACACCAAACTGCTGCCTGCATGTGTGACCATTCCAAAAGGAGCTAGACAATTATTGGTGACAGGCCAAGCTTTGTTTGACACAAATACATAAAACAGTCATGGGTGGAATGCTTGAATTAATCTCAGACACTGATAATCACTTGGGCTGCATCCCCAGTCCATTATTTTGCACACCATTCTGCCTTAGTGTGGACCCAGGTATATCCAAATCAGTTTTCACCCTGTTTCAATAAGAACGGTTCAGCCTGAACTGCTAAGCCAGGTCCTTCTTGAACTGAAATACGAGCAAACCAGGACTGATTTTGCCTTGGTTTTAGGCTCATCAGCCAGGTACAGCTTGGTTCCAGTGACTGCACGGAAGCTATGTCTGGGCATACCCATTCCACTTAGGGTGACACAAAGTATACAAAAGAGTGATGGGTGGAATGCTTGGATTAATGTGTCACTGGTGATCACTCTGGGCCGCATCACAATCCATCTTCATTTTGCGCACACCATGGCACCTCAGGTTTGGACCCAACTATAAGCACATCAGTCTTGACCCTGCTCCTATAGGGACAGTCCTATCTGAACTGCTAATGCAGGTACTCCCTAAACCGGAAGACGAGCAACCCAGGACTGGTTTCATCAGCTGGGTTTGCAATTCTTGTTCCAAAAAACAAACTGAGTTGTGTAATGATCTTCAGACAAAACTTCAGTGTACTGCAGCGACAAGCACTAGACACTTAATCTCTTTGCCTATCCAAAGAAGCTCAAAAATATGGGATTGGGCCATCAACAGCGTGTTCTGGGAATAGACCATGCATGGGCAGACACTTTAAGCAGGACATACAAGGAATGCCACAGGTGGGAACTTCATTAGGCTCAACTAAACAAGATTTTCTGACTGGAGGGCAAGCCGATATTGGCCCTCTTAGCAACAAATCGAAACAAGCAATGCTGCTTCTATGCTGGCCGGCATATCTTATCAGGGTTGTGGAGCAATTCATTTTCTATAACTTGATCAGAAACCTTTGCCTACACTTTTCCCTTCTTCCCCGATCCCAAAATTCCTAAATAAGCTGAAGAGGAACCATGTTGAATAATATTCCGATGGAGGTCAAGACAGTTCTGGTTCAGAGAGCTACTCCTATCAGACAAGCCACGCATACCGTTGCCACCTGACTCTACCTGCTTTCTTCCAACGAGAGCCAAGTACTGCAGCTTGAACAGGTATTTCTAAGTTTTCCAGCTTGGCTTCTAAAACCAATGAGTTTCACTGCTCACAAATTCCGGATGAATGCAGAGAACTTCTTTCACATGCCAGAGCTGTGTCAACAAAAAAAATCCTATGAAGCCACTTTGAAACACTTCTTCATTTGGTCTAGTCAACAAAATCTGTCCTAATACTTTGAAGATACCCCTGCTGCTCTCTCAAATTACAGCACAGAATCAGTCCGATCTCCGGCCAGACAGTTCTTGACAAAAAAAATAAATCCTAACATGACTCTTTAGAGCTTTTCCACTGGTGACATAATACTGTACTTCCTCAGCTTATGAAACGTCCTTTTGAGTAAGCAATACAAAGAAGACTTAAAATGTATCTCTTGGAAAGTTGCTCTTGTATTGGCTTTAACCTCCTCAAGAAGAGCAGGAGAAATTCTGGATTTCACAATAAAGGAACCTTCTCAACAATTGTTACCATGGTCATGCTAAGAAACTAGTGGAATATCCCTCTAACAAGCCAGCAATCCTTAAGTCTCAGCACTACACCGGAAAGAACACATCACCGGCTATATATCAGACAATGGGCAAACTTTTACTTAAGGTGAGCAAAATTTAAAAAATCTGATTCATTGCTCGTAGGTTATAGTCCTCCTAGGAAAGGACTATCACTTTTGAAGGAGACTACCGATCATTGAATGTGTTGCCATTGTATTCTGCAGTGGTAAAGCTGGCCATCCTTTTTAAGGAAGGGTTTCAGCAAATTCATCCAGAAGTGTGCATGGAAGAACAGATTACAATTACTCAATACTATATACTGGACTGTGTGGTGCAGACGGATGCTACAGTTGGTCAGGCGGCTCTACGACTTTTTTCTATAAGGGTGAGAGCTGTTACAAATTGTTTATCCCGTATCGTCCTACCCCCCCTAGCCTCAGAAGTCTCAGTATGCCAAAGACTGCTTGTTTTCTGATTCAAGCTTGTGTATCTATGGAAGATCCAGTTCCGGAGAAGAAAAGTTACTTACCTAGAACTAGTTCTCCAGAATTGATGTCTTTCATAGATTTACAAGTCCCCCTCCTCCCTGTTTGAGGCTCACCTATTTATATTATTCCTTCTCGTAAGTGCTTTATTGAAATCGGAAGGATGATGTGTTATCTTGAATAAGATTGTGCTTGTTGAAGTTTTTGTTATGGCCTTAAGGCTATGTTTTGTATTGAACCACTGCTTTGATGATACTGTGGAACTTCCATCAAGCATGTGAACCTATCGAAGATACCAATTCTGGAGAAACTACAGCTACAGGCAAGTAAATCTTTTAGTCTTCCTTTTAAGGCATCCAAATAATGGATCATTGTTTCAGCTGCTTGAGGAACTTGTCCTTTGTTGCAAGAAGAGAAATTGCACCCCGATGCTTACTTTCTATTTTGCTAAGAAATTTAAGCAGGTTTGCAAAGGCCACCCCTATCGTTCATCTCCGTGAATGGCAGCCACAAATCTTGGATGCTGGACCCATGCCCTTTTACAGCTCAGTTACTCGATGGGTGAACCCCAAGTTGTCACTTGGTACCTAACGATCTTAACTACTAAAGAAAAATGCTTGCTTCCTCCTTAGTTAACCTTTTGGCCTTCCTTACAGAGAACAATGCCTAGCTTTGTGCTTGCAAACACTGCTTATGCCATGTGGACATTAGCTTAGCTAACAGCACAGTCTGCTTCAGACCTGCACAGATCAGCAGCTGCTAACAAAGATGAAGGTTTCCAACACTGGTGCACGCAATGGGAGAAGCGATTACCAGAATGTCACCACAGCAATGAAAATAAATTATCTTACCAAAATCATAACCGCTACCTATGTACTATTTTATCTCGTTTCTAAACGCATCCCCCAGAAAGCTGGGGGAAAGGGGTAATGGGGGAGTCAAGCAGATCATAGCTCTTATTAACCCGCCTTGATCTTACTCAGTTCCGACAACCTTTGATAACACTCCCTCCACCTTGCCCATTTAATGGTTTAAACAACCATCACTAGTGTCCTGTGATTTCCCCACCACTTTGGCCCTGGCTTTCTCTCGCAAGCTGTTTGCCTACTCTCCATGTGGTACCAGAGAGCCAGCACCGTCCTGAGTAATTTGGCATACAAATTGGTGCTTATTGTAATGCCACACTGTGGGAGCCATGGACAAAAGCTTTCATATATACCCTCTTAATTTTACAGGAATAATCAAGGAAAGATGTAGGCTTTGTCTTGGGGCATATGTTTCAGTTCTAGAGACTTTGGCCTGCATTTTCTTCCCAAAAATGTGTGCATGTTTTTGTCCATGCTATAGGTGTGCCTTTTATGCGCTGAGCTCTCTAGTGAGCCTTGTTTTTAGTAGTGTTCACTAGCAGAGCAACAATATTTATTCTCAAACTCTCGATTTTAATAAAGCGAGTTTAACACTACTCCTTTGATAAGCCTACTGCTCGACCACACTACCACAAAATAGAGCATTAGTATTATCTCTTTTTGCCACTATCTTACCTCTAAGGGGAACCCTTGGACTCTGTGCATACTATTCCTTACTTTGAAATAGTGCATACAGAGCCAACTTCCTACACCTTTGTTTTATTGAGATTGACCTCAAGGTGGTTTTCACCAGAATATCCCACAAGGCAATCAGTCTTTGTAATCATAACCAGTTATTGCTTAAAAGAAGTAAATTGCGATTATAAAGGGTATTGGACAAAGGCAGACCACCAAGTGTCTGGGCATGAGATGCCTGTTCATCCAGGGCAGGTGTTCAATCAGAAACATTCAGATTGAACTGCAGGGATGTGAGCACTCACCCCTGTTTCAGGCCAGTTTCTGCACCCACCTTCCCGATGGGTGACTCCCAGTCTTGATCCTAACCTAGGCCTTCTATATAATAACCTTATTGCCCCCAGTAGGTTTTGTGGGATCCCCCAGTGCTGTAAGTTTTTCCATAATTTATCTTGTGGGACACACTCGGACGCCGCTTTGAAATCTAGAAACGCCATGAATAGCTGTGTTCTGGTGTCACTTGTTCTTTTCATAATCAAGTCCTCCGCTATCAGAATAGACGAGGTCACTTGACTCTTCATGAAGCCTGTCTGGTTTAGGGGCAATCTGTCAGCTTCTAATGACCACAGTGATAGATCTTGTAACAAGAAGGTTGATGAATATTTTGGAACCACATCTTGCAGTGATATTTACTTGTCAGAGCTATTCCTTCTTTAAAAAATGGGGTGGATGATTGAGCCTCACCAATTGCTTGGAATAGTTGCAGAGGGCAAAATGGGATTCAGCATCACAACCAAAAATGTGTCCAAAGTGGTATATTTTGTTTAAAAAGAACTTGAGGGATATTGTTCGGGCCAGGGACAGCTTGAACGATACCATTATTGTTCGATTGTCTAAAAGACTTAACTACAGATTTTAACACTGTACACCACTAGAATGGGACCTTAATATAAATTCTGGGCACTACTGTAGAGCACCTTTTTTTATTTTTTATAGTCCTCATCTCACCAGCCCATGCCAATAGCGGGAGAATAAATATGCTACCGGTATCCAGCCCCTTAGTATCAGCGGGCCATTCCACCCAGCGCACTTTTCAGTGGATCTCCTTATCTCCTTGGCAGGTCGTCCCCTCCTTTGCCAAAAATCCTGATTGGCCAATAGGGCCCGGTACATCCATGAGGGGGGCAGGTATAATCATCGGACCTCTTTAAACATTTAAATAGTATTTTGCCATTCATTTTCCCATCCCACCCACAAAACATCTCTTTTACTGATCGGCCCAGCTCTATCCAATTTATACCATCTATCTATTGATATCAGCCACTCCTGTACTGTAGGAGGTTGTGCACTTATCCATTTATAACAAATTTGTCGCCTGGCGGTAAGCATCAAAAGGAATAATAAACGTTGCTGAGATTGATCTCTCATCTCACAGACGCCAAATAACACTAAGCCAAGATTCAAAATTATTTCTTCCCCAAATATCCTATTTAAGACAGTCTGCACATCTGTCCAATATTTAGCTAATCCTGGACAGTCCCAAAACATGTGCACATCATCCGCCTCAGTGCCTTCACATCGTGGGCATTTCCTCTGGGTTCCACTTATCCGAGATAGTCTCGCTGGAGTCCAATACACTCTGTGCAATGTAAACAGATGATTCTTCCTTATTGCCGCAGATTTCTCCGTATTCCAGAGGATATACCATGATTTTTGCCACATCGCAATTATGTTTATATTTGGGAACACCTCTCCCCATTTCTGGCATGGAAGAGGAGGGTCCTCCTCGACTGCCTCCAACAATGCTTTGTACCAAACCGCCACTTCTTTCGGTATAGATCTTTGATTTAGTTTCTCCTCCCAGCTGGATCTACCAATTTCTCCTTTGTGTAAAGATTTGATCCAACTGACCAGCTGGTAGTATTTAAATTTAGAAATGTTTTCTCCCACTCTCTCCAAAAATGTGGCCCATGGTACCAAATTCACACCCTCTATAATTTGTCCCCATTGTATTATCCCGCTAACTTTTAGTGGATTTGAAAGTTTATCGCACAGACATACCGGAGTGCCTGGTGAATCCCATATTGGAGCTGAGCCTGAGTAATAAGCTATCTGCAATAAATTGCGGATCTGTATCCAAATTTTACATGCCTGCCACAAAATCTTGAGTCTAACTTTTTTTGAAATATTTTGGGTGGCCAAATTTGTATAGAAAAAACTCAGCTCCATCCCCCATGTATGCTGTCAATGCTGCCCACATTAGTGTATAGTCAGATTTTTTGTTTAAGAGAATTCTACTATTCTTAAATTGAAAAGCCAAATAGTACTTATAGAGGTCAGGTGTTCCTAGCCCCCCCGTTCCTTTCTCTTGCATAACTTTTTCCACAAGATTCTTATTCCCTTTTGTGCCCAAACAAACGAAGACATATCTCCTTGTAGTTTTATAAACCACTTACTCTTAAATTCCAACGGAATAGTATTGAATAAAAATGTGAATTTTGGCAAAATAATCATTTTCAGAATATTAGATCTACCTATTAGGGACAGCGGGAGAGCCGCCCATGATCTTAGAAGTCTCTTGGCCTCTAAATATGTTTTCTCAAAGTTTACCCTTGCCACGTCTTCCAATTCTTTCGTGATCAAAACTCCTAAATACCTAATTTCCTGTTTAATTAACGGAGATTCATATGCCATATTCCAACACATAATCTCTGTTTTTTCAGCGTTAACTTTATATCCCGACATTCTACCAAAATCTTCTATCACCAATTGTATTGAAGGAAGTGACAGAGAGAGATCCCTAGTATAGATCATAAGATCATCCGCATATAGTGCGACCTTCTTTTCCCAACTCCTACTCTGAAAGGAGAGGATTTCCCTATTATTTCTAATCCGTGTCGCAAGTGGCTCAATATATAGATCAAATAACAGAGGAGACAAAGGACAGCCTTGCCGCGTCCCTCTGAAAATAGCTACTTCTTGCGAAAGCACATCATTAATCAGAATTCTCGCTGTTGGTGACCTATATAGTTCATTAACTGCTCTGATAAAAATAATCCCTAATCCAAACTTTTCCATAACCACCTGCAAAAATATCCAGTTTACTTGATCAAATGCCTTGGCTGCATCAAAGGTTATTATTGCAAGAGGAAGCCTCTCTACCGAAGCCAGATCAATTGCCGCCAATAAATCATGCACTAACTCCTGTAGCTGTCTATCCTTAATAAACCCTTTCTGATCTTGGTGGACCAGTCCCGGTAAAACCTTCCCCAACCTTTTAGACAACAGACTTGTATAAATTTTATAGTCCGAGTTGAGTAATGAAATAGGTCGATAAGAAGAGCACTGTGTTGGGTCCTTATGAGGCTTCAAGATCAAACAGATTACTGTTTCCCTCCAGGAGCTAGGTGCTTGACCCCCCCTCTAGAAGCATATGATTAAATAATTTCAATAGAACCGGAATTAATTCTCCCCTCAGTGCCAGATATAACTCGTTCGGGAGATCATCTGGGCCTGACGCTTTACTTCTCTTCAAGCCCTTAAAAATGTCCATTAATTCTGACCCAGTTATTTCTCCTTTCTAAAATGTGCAACCCTGAGCTCTCCAGGCGAGGCAAACTGACCGTAGCCAAGAAATCTCTAACCTGCTCCTCAGAATGCCGCAGCTCATCTGCATACAAATCTTGAAAAAAGGAGACAAAGGCAGCTTCTATTTCTGTACCTTTTACACAAAGCTGACCTGTGATGTTAGACCTGATTGACGCAATATGTTTCTTTGAATGGTCAGATTTTACCTTCCAAGCCAGTAACTTACTACATCCTTCCCCGTACTCGTAGTGGGCATACTGACTAGTTTCCCATTTCTTTCTTTCTCGGACTTCCAGTAAATGCTCTAGTTTCAAATGGGCTTCCTTATGTTGTCGTTCTAGCAACCTTAATTGATTCCCGTTCCCCATTCCCTGTGCGGCTTGTATAGAGTCCTGCAGCATCGCTATGCTGGTCTCAAGACTCAGTATTTTCTCTCTCTCCTCCCTACGCTTAAATATGGCCAAATTAATCAGCCTCCCCCTTATATAGGCTTTATATGCATCCCAGACTATTTGCAAGCTAGCAGATCCCTGATTCACTTCAAAAAAGTCTATTGTGTCCTTTCTTAGTATCTCAATAATTAGATCGTCCAGTAATAATAAACGACTTATTGTACCTCGAAACCTAGGAATTTGTGCCGTGAAGGAAAGATACAACTTAACAGCCGCATGATCTGATAAATGTAGCGGGGCATGTACTATTGAATCCACATTTCCCATCAAGCTATTCTGTACTAGGAAAAAATCTATTCTAGATCTATGCCCATATTTCTTATTATGAAAAGTAAATCTAGGTCCTACACCCCCCTCCCCCCTCTTAACCTGCCACACATCAACCAGTCCCAGATCAATCATAGCCTGCTTAACCCGTAACCTACATCTAGGGGAATTAGCCATTCCTCGGGGAGTGGACTTATCCAAGGCCAAATTCAGTAATATATTGAAATCCCCACCTAGTACAATCGGGTACTTGGATTTCAGAAGAAGGTTATATAGTTCTAAAAACGGGGTGGCATCATCTATATTGGGTCCATAATAACCTGCGAACGTGAGCCATACTCCAAAAAAAAACGGCCTCCGCCATCACCCATCTACCCTTTAAATCAACATGTACCTCGCCAATAACTAATCCCTTCGCTATTCTTTCTTTAAAAAGAATAGCAATGCCCTTAACTGGGCACGACTGCTTAGTCACTATTCCCCTAGATATCCATCTTGTATTCTTGAACACGTTTTCCCATTCGTCTTGTAAAAGGTGCGTCTCTTGTAATATAATCACCTCCTCCTCTGCCTGCCTAAGAAATTCCAAGATCTTCCTTCTTCTGCCATTGACCCTAAGCCCGTTGATATTCCATGACATTATTTTTAGTGACAGGCCTAGCTGCTTACCCATCCTATCCTAAAAAAAAAAAAAAAAAAAAAAAAAAATTACCTGGATCTCCCCTTTCATAACATGTTGAAAACCCATCTTGAGGACTTTTATTTTATTTTTAACCCTTTTTCCCCTTGTGCCCCCACACCCCAACCCACCAAATCTCCAAAACCCTCTACACCCTTTATACCCCTATCTCCTCCACCCATGGGAACCCTCCCTGCTTTTACTAGGACAGCCATTGCTTGCCCCTTTAAGCCCTCCGCACCCCCCACACCGGGAGTTCTTCAATCACGTCAATACTATTGCACTATCGCGACTTTATCTGTTCTATAAAGGCCTTAACCTCCTCAGGGTCTCTTATGTTATGCATTTTATTCTGCCACATAATCCGCAGGGCCGCCGGAAACCTTAACTGTACGATTGCTCCTAAAGAGCGGAGCTCTTGCATTAATTTGCCCAGCTCCCACTGTCTATCCAAAGTCACTCTGGAGACATCTGATCGAATTCTAAAAGACCAATTATCCTTAGTGAATTTCCCACCCTTCAGAGCCTCATTCAGAATTTTCTCTTTTATAGAATAGGTGGCAAAGTTCACTAATATTCTTCTAGGGGATTTCCTTCCTGGATTTTCTTTGAATGGATCACGGTGTATCCTTTGAATATCCTCCTCCAGCTTCAGATGTGCTGAACCTGGCATCGCCTCTTTTATCAATGATACTAGATAACCCTTGAGGTCTACTCCTTCCACCCCCTCCGGAACTCCAAGAACTCTAATGTTATTTCTTCTCATATTATTTTCCAGAAACTCCAGTTTATCCTGCATAGCCCTCTCCCCCGCTTAAGATTCGCAATATCTTGAGAGTTGGCCAACACCTGATTTTGCTGCAACTCCATAGCCTTTTCCACCATGCCGACCCGATCTGTTAGCTGATTGATCTTAGTCTCTAAAATCACACATGCTTCTTGTATCTTAGCCTGGTTATTTTCAGAAGTCTCAAACCTCTCACGAATCTCCTTCTTAAGGGAGAGCAGGAGCTCATATACTCCCCCATCCCCAGGCTCCTGTAAGGCTGAAGCGCTAGGTCCTGGATAATCTTCTTTGCCCCCTAACGAGCCCCCCCCTACTGCAGTTAGCTGATTCATCTGCGCCTCCCACTGCAGCGGGGAACCCTGCTCTAAAATAGTTGGGCCCTCTGGGGCCATGTGTGATTCCGTAGACGCAAAAGGAGTCTTACTTGTTTCCTCCATACCTGACTGGAAGTATTTAGAGATTGATCCTGGGGTATCCCTTTTTCCTCCTGGACCCCCTTTCGTGTTAATCTCCTCCTCACCCCGGCTCTCTTTTACTCTAAATTGTCCTCTCCTTTTTGTCGAACATATATTGTCAGTAGTTATAGCGCACTCCGAAACTCGAGATCCTGCTTTTCCTTTCCGTATCACTCCCGACTTGCCGATTTCCCCCCCCTGAGGACCTTTTACAAGGTGCTTAACCGGTGACATCAATGCTGAAGTAGTTATCACCCCTCCTTGGTTCTTTATTTCTGCAAAGTCTGCTCCAGAGAGTGATCCTGGGCCTCGAAGACTGCACAGAGCAGTGTAGCGTCTCCCCTGGCGCAAACCCCTTATAGCTCCACTCCATACACCTGAGGTTAAACAAGACCTCCTGCACTTCTCTCCATATAAAACTGCTCCTTACGTTGTTCCCTGCCGCCTCCGCGGCCTGCGTTGAGTTGTGTGCCAGGTCTAATTTTGATAAGAAGCCCTCCCCCTCTGTTATCTAACAAACAGGAAGGGGGGGAGCTGAGAGGGAGACTCAAAAAAATATATATATATTATATATATATAATTTTTTTTATTTTTTTTTGCCCAGACACTACTCCAACACTACTCCCTATAGCCCGCAAACCACCTAAATCCACCAATTAGCCTTGGGGGGGGGGGAGAAAATCCCAGTCTATGGCTCCTAGGCAGGAGTCTTACCTTCTGGATATCTCCATACCTCCAGAAGTGGCTTTTCCATCAAGCTCCTTTGTCCACAAGCCGGTTCAGCCGGTTTTAGCCCCCAAGCGGTCTCTCCGAGGGGCTAAATTCCTCACAGACATGGACCTCCGACAGAGGTAAATAATATCTTATTTTGGCGCTTCCCCATACTCGGAGAAACGCCGACACTGGAGCTGCCGCGCGCGCGTCCAGCAGCTCCCACCTCCTTCCTCGTACTGCGTTGCGTTGCGTTGCCTTGGCAACCCCCGGTGCGGCTCGGAGGACTCGCGGCTCAACTCCTAGCTGCCCGCCATGTTCCCCCAGTCTTGTGCAGCATCCTGTTTCTGTAGAGCACCTTCCTAATACAGGGGATCTACTTGGGAGAGTCCTTGGCCTTAACCAGACTTTTAAAAATGTCAAACTGGACCAGCTGAATGTTCAGTGTGATGTTTTGAGGCTTTATAGACTCCATATCTGCAGTCCTGCTGGTTCATATTTCTAGGGCTGTAAATTTATTACACAGTAGGACCTTCTGCTGGTTGATTAGGGATGGGCAGAGATAAGACGTGCAACAGTATTTCTTTTGTCTGGCATAAACACCTCTTGTCCCTCATGCTACTATTTGGGCTTGAAATCTAGAGTAGGAAACTGGTGCAACTCGTCGCCCTTAACTTCCTTTTGATGCGTACAGTGTAGGCAGTTTCAAAATAAGGCATTTCATTTTGAGCATCAAATGAATTTAACACCAGTCACCCATGAATTTGTTTGGCTAGTGTAACTTTATCTTCCCCAGGCTTTTCAACCTTACACATCTGTTGACAACATGCTTAAAAACTTGCTTGTACCCAGGTGCCATAATTCATCAAGTCCAAGGGCATCAATGCTGTCCTGTAAATACTTTTTAAAACCACATTTCCCTCTCTGTTGATTAATTTCAGACCAAATATAATTTGCCAGTAAATCATTGAGGGGATGTCCTCATGTGGCAACATTTTACAAAGGCCTCTAGCCTGTCTATTGACTGCTTTACCAGGGCGGAATCCAGTCTGACCAGTGCTGGTGTCAACCTCTGAAGCTGAAAAGTCCACTTAAAGGACTCAAGTGTAAAAGCTTATCCAAAAGCTTAGCATCATTGGCAAGCATTATCTGGCCTCCATGTGATATTCGGAATCAGTTTCGACTTGATCACTGTAACCAGGGGCTTGAGGACGTTTAGCTTGGGTTGAGCAGGCAACATTTAAGGCCATTGTCTTCCCTCATATAGCTTCCATGTGTGGCACATGGGAGGCCCTTGAGTCCAGCTTGATGCCCAGATAGGTGTAAGTGGTGGCTTCTTTTATTGGTGACCCTTTTAGTAACCATTGTCTCTGTATTGAAATGTGCTGGCTTAAGAGAATTACCTTTTTGTAAGGAAATGCCTCCTTGGCATGGTTACCCCCTGACTTTTTGCCTTTGCTGATGCTATGTTTTGAATTGAAAGTGTGCTGAGGCCTGCTAACCAGGCCCCAGCACCAGTGTTCTTTCCCTAACCTGTACTTTTGTTTTCACAATTGGCACACACTGGCATCCAAGTAAGTCCCTTGTAACTGGTACCCCTGGTACCAAGGGCCCTGATGCCAGGGAAGGTCTCTAAGGGCTGCAGCATATCTTATGCCACCCTGGGGACCCCTCACTCAGCACAGACACACTGCTTGCCAGCTTGTGTGTGCTGGTGAGGACAAAACGAGTAAGTTGACATCGCACTCCGCTCAGGGTGCCATGCCAACCTCACACTGCCTATGCAGTATAGATAAGTCACCCCTCTAGCAGGCCTTACAGCCCTAAGGCAGGGTGCACTATACCATAGGTGAGGGCACCAGTGCATGAGTACTGTGCCCCTACAGTGTCTGAACAAAACCTTAGACATTGTAAGTGCAGGGTAGCCATAAGAGTATATGGTCTGGGAGTCTGTCAAACACTGACTCCACAGCACCATAAGGGCTACACAGAAAACTGGGAAGTTTGGTAACAAACTTCTCAGCACAATAAATGCACACTGATTCCAGTGTACATTTTATTGTAACATACACCCCAGAGGGCACCTTAGAGGTGCCCCCTGAAACCTTAACCAACTACCCGTGTAGGCTGACTGGTTTTAGCAGCCTGCCACACTCAAGACATGTTGCTGGCCACACGGGAAGAGTGCCTTTGTCACTCTGTGGCTAGTAACAAAGCCTGTACTGGGTGGAGATGCTTAGCACCTCCCCCTTGCAGGAACTGTAACACCTGGCGGTGAGCCTCAAAGGCTCACCCCCTTTGTTACATCACCACAGGGCACTCCAGCTAGTGGAGTTGCCCGCCCCCTCCGGCCACGGGCCCACTTTTGGCGGCAAGGCCTGAGGAGATAATGAGAATAACGAGGAGGAGTCACTGGCCAGTCAGGACAGCCCCTAAGGTGTCCTGAGCTGAGGTGACTGACTTTTAGAAATCCTCCATCTTGCAGATGGAGGATTCCCCTAATAGGGATAGGAATGTGACCCCCTCCCCTTGGGAGGAGGCACAAAGAGGGTGTACCCACCCTCAGGGCTAGTAGCCATTGGCTACTAACCCCCCAGACCTAAACACGCCCTTAAATTTAGTATTTAAGGGCTCCCCAGAGCCTAGGAACTCAGATTCCTGCAACCTAAGAAGAAGAGGACTGCTAAGCTGAAAAACCCTGCAGAGAAGATGGAGACACCAACTGCTTTGGCCACAGCTCTACCGGCCTGTCTCCCCACTTCTAAAGACACTGCTCCAGCTACGCTCTCCCCAGGGACCAGCGACCTCTGAATCCTCAGACGACTGCCCTGCTCTAGAAGGACCAAGAAACTCCAGAGAACAGCGGCCCTGTTCACCCAAGACTGCAACTTTGTTTCAAAAGAGCAACTTTAAAACAACTGCGTTTCCCGCCGGAAGCGTGATACTTGCTACTCTGCACCCGACGCCCCCGGCTCGACTTGTGGAGAAACAACACTTCAGGGAGGTCTCCCCGGTGACTGCGAGACCTTGAGTAGCCAGAGTTGCCCCCCCCTGAGCCCCCACAGCGACGCCTGCAGGGGGAATCCCGAGGCTCCCCCTGACCGCGACTGCCTGACTCCCAGATCCCGACGCCTGGTAAAGACTCTGCACCCGCAGCCCCCAGGACCTTAAAGATCGGAACTCCAGTGCAGGAGTGACCCCCAGGAGGCCCTCTCCCTTGCCCAGGTGGTGGCTACCCCGAGGAGCCCCCCCCCCTTGCCTGCCTGCATCGCTGAAGAGACCCCTTGGTCTCCCATTGATTTCCATTGGAAACCCAACGTGTGTTTGCACACTGCACCCGGCCGCCCCGTGCTGCTGAGGGTGTACTTCCTGTGCTAACTTGTGTCCCCCCCCAATCCCTTCAAAACCCCCCTGGTCTGCCCTCCGAAGATGCGGGTACTTACCTGCTGGCAGACTGGAACCGGGGCACCCCCTTCTCCATTGAAGCCTATGCGTTTTGGGCACCACTTTGAACTCTGCACCTGACCGGCCCTGAGCTGCTGGTGTGGTAACTTTGGGGTTGCCCTGAACCCCCAACGGTGGGCTACCTTGGACCCAAACTTGAACCCCGCAGGTGGTTTACTTACCTGCAAAAACTAACTCTTACTCTCCCCAGGAACTGTTGAAAATTGCACTAAGTGTCTAGTTTTAAAATAGCTATATGTGATTTATTTGAAAACTGTGTATGCTGTTTTGATTATTCAAAGTTCCTAAAGTACCTACCTGCAATACCTTTCATTTAAAGTATTACATGTAAAATTTGAACCTGTGGTTCTTAAAATAAACTAAGAAAATATATTTTTCTATACAAAAACCTATTGGCCTGGAATTGTCTTTGAGTGTGTGTTCCTCATTTATTGCCTGTGTGTGTACAACAAATGCTTAACACTACTCCTTTGATAAGCCTACTGCTCGACCACACTACCACAAAATAGAGCATTAGTATTCTCTCTTTTTGCCACTATTTTACCTCTAAGGGGAACCCTTGGACTCTGTGCATATACTATTCCTTACTTTGAAATAGTGCATACAGAGCCAACTTCCTACAGTCCCCTTTAGCATACAGTTACCCAAAGATTTTCATTCATAGCTCCATGCCAAATAATGCTCAAATGTGTAATTGCCAACTTTGGGCTTTGCACATATTAGATGGGATCACTTAAGTTAAAGAAAATGTTCGTTTTTTCAGCAGATCTGCAGTGATGATAATTTAACTGGAATACTCCTGCATGAGAAAACGTAGTCCGTCAAGAAAGGACAGCCTATGTTAACCCCTCTTTAATCTTGAAATAGAACCAGTTGAACTACCTTCTTCCAAACTGCAATACTTGGAACCCTCTGCACTGTCTGTCATTTTGCAATTGCTTTTACCAAGTATTCATTTATCTTCTCCACCTGTTTGCCCCATGGCATGACGCTCACTGATCTCATTCTTCTGTACCCCTGCAGTGTCTGTGTCTGCTTTTTTTTATCCAGTGTTGTGCAAGTGTCGCATCTGCATTTAATCGCAATTCAAATAACTGTCCCTGAAGAGTGTAAAACCTTCCTAAAGAGTAAAATATTTAATGTAAATCTTCAATTGAACTAAAACTGCTATTAATCTGACTTCTTATACATCGCTTGAAGTTTTTTGTTTTTTTGTTTTTTGGTGTGGTGTATATACCATTAAGTTCTCAAAGTGCAAATGTTACCTAATGTTTTTGTTCTTTTAGGTTTCAACGTAGAAACTGTAGAGTACAAGAACATCAGTTTTACAGTATGGGATGTAGGTGGCCAGGATAAAATTCGCCCCCTCTGGCGCCACTATTTCCAGAACACTCAAGGTCAGTCTGCCTTCATTACGTTGTTAATAATGTTCTACTGTTGTCATTCAACAATAACTGGTATCCTTACCTTGCCCCAAACCCCAAGTAAATGACAATGACAGTGCATGGTTTTCTTACAGGAAGAGCAGTCTTCTTGTGTTTAGCCGTTTAGCCATTTTGCCCTTATAAACTTTAAGATTCCAGTAAGTTTATGAACACTAAGTTAATTCACATAGAGCACAGTAATTGTATGTGTGTGTGTGTGTGTGTGTATATATGTATATGTTCGATGGCATGTGTAGCTGCAGATACACATGCTTTGCACATCCCGCCATCTAGTGTTGGGCTTGGAGTGTTGCACGTTTTTCTTCGAAGAAGTCTTTTCGAGTCACGAGATCGAGGGACTCCTCCCCTTTCGGCTCCATTGCGCATGGGCGTAGACTCCATCTTAGATTGTTTTTTTTCCGCCATCGGATTCGGACGTGTTCCTTTTCGCTCCGGGTTTCGGTTCGGAAAGATAGTTAGAATCTCGGAAAATTCGACGGTATTGTTTGCGTTCGGTATCGGGTTAGTTACAACAGATCGACACCGACTTTTGAAGAGCTCCGGTTTTGAAGACATTAAGAGACCGAAGCGCAAGAAGACTGCAAATGGCGCCGGCGCCGACAGGACAAAGACACTTGGAGGAAGAAGAAACCTTCTCCATCCAGGAGTTGGACTCGGAAGAGCTCGATCCCGAAGAGACGCCTAAAACCGTGAGTAAGACATCGACACACACAACTCACGAGAAGACCACAAAAGCCCAGGGGACGCCACCGCAAGCAGGCCATGGCTTAACCCGAAAAATAGGTGACCGACCATCGGCACCGAAAAAGGCACGCATGTGTCGAAGTCATCAGACTCCGGTCGAGATACCGGCACACAGCAAACTCGAGCCCGAGATAGTGGGTCCGAGCAAGTTCGACACCGAGAGGGCGGCACCGAAACAAGTCGGCACCGAGAGACCGGAACACCGAAAATAAAGGTGTTGTCGGAGCCGAAGAAGGCTACCGAAAAGGTTTCCATTCCCAAACATCCAGCCTCGGAACCGAAATCTGGTTCCTACATAGAGGAACAGGGACTGTCCTCCCAAATGCAAGGACATACAGGGAGTGCAGAATTATTAGGCAAGTTGTATTTTTGAGGATTAATTTTATTATTGAACAACAACCATGTTCTCAATGAACCCAAAAAACTCAATATCAAAGCTGAATATTTTTGGAAGTAGTTTTTAGTTTGTTTTTAGTTTTAGCTATGTTAGGGGGATATCTGTGTGTGCAGGTGACTATTACTGTGCATAATTATTAGGCAACTTAACAAAACAAATATATACCCATTTCAATTATTTATTATTACCAGTGAAACCAATATAACATCTCAACATTCACAAATATACATTTCTGACATTCAAAAACAAATCAGTGACCAATATAGCCACCTTTCTTTGCAAGGACACTCAAAAGCCTGCCATCCATGGATTCTGTCAGTGTTTTGATCTGTTCACCATCAACATTGCGTGCAGCAGCAACCACAGCCTCCCAGACACTGTTCAGAGAGGTGTACTGTTTTCCCTCCTTGTAAATCTCACATTTGATGATGGACCACAGGTTCTCAATGGGGTTCAGATCAGGTGAACAAGGAGGCCATGTCATTAGATTTCCTTCTTTTATACCCTTTCTTGCCAGCCACGCTGTGGAGTACTTGGACGCGTGTGATGGAGCATTGTCCTGCATGAAAACCATGTTTTTCTTGAAGGATGCAGACTTCTTCCTGTACCACTGCTTGAAGAATGTGTCTTCCAGGAACTGGCAGTAGGACTGGGAGTTGAGCTTGACTCCATCCTCAACCCGAAAAGGCCCCACAAGCTCATCTTTGATGATACCAGCCCAAACCAGTACTCCACCTCCACCTTGCTGGCGTCTGAGTCGGACTGGAGCTCTCTGCCCTTTACCAATCCAGCCACGGGCCCATCCATCTGGCCCATCAAGACTCACACTCATTTCATCAGTCCATAAAACCTTAGAAAAATCAGTCTTGAGATATTTCTTGGCCCAGTCTTGACGTTTCAGCTTGTGTGTCTTGTTCAGTGGTGGTCGTCTTTCAGCCTTTCTTACCTTGGCCATGTCTCTGAGTATTGCACACCTTGTGCTTTTGGGCACTCCAGTGATGTTGCAGCTCTGAAATATGGCCAAACTGGTGGCAAGTGGCATCGTGGCAGCTGCCCGCTTGACTTTACTCAGTTCATGGGCAGTTATTTTGCGCCTTGGTTTTTCCACACGCTTCTTGCGACCCTGTTGACTATTTTGAATGAAACGCTTGATTGTTCGATCACGCTTCAGAAGCTTTGCAATTTTAAGAGTGCTGCATCCCTCTGCAAGATATCTCACTATTTTTTACTTTTCTGAGCCTGTCGAGTCCTTCTTTTGACCCATTTTGCCAAAGGAAAGGAAGTTGCCTAATAATTATGCACACCTGATATAGGGTGTTGATGTCATTAGACCACACCCCTTCTCATTACAGAGATGCACATCACCTAATATGCTTAATTGGTAGTAGGCTTTCGAGCCTATACAGCTTGGAGTAAGACAACATGCATAAAGAGGATGATGTGGTCAAAATACTCATTTGCCTAATAATTCTGCACTCCCTGTAAGTTCGGACAAGAACTACAGTCAATGGAGCCAGACTACACTCAGAGAAGGCTCCACATCCAAAAGGACACGGAAAATAAGTACTCTTCCCCCAATTAGGATGAAAAGAAGACTTGCCTTTCAAGAAAAGGACAAGCAGCCACAGGCAAAGGTGGCAAGACAAACAAAACCGCCACCATCCCCACCACCATCAACGCACACATCACCGGTAGCCACTCCACCACTGATGCAATCCCCAACTCATATTGGAATGAGTCAGGATGATCCCGACGCATGGGATCTTTATGATGCGCCAGTGTCAGATAACAGCCCAGACTGTTACCCAGCGAGGCCGTCGCCACCTGAGGACAGTACAGCCTATACACAAGTGGTGTCAAGAGCAGCTGCATTTCATAACGTCACCTTGCATGCAGAACCTATTGAGGATGACTTTTTGTTTAATACACTATCCTCCACTCATAGCGAATACCACAGCTTACCTATGCTACCCGGAATGCTAAAACACTCCAAACAGGTGTTTCAGGAGCCTGTGAAGGGCAGGGCCATAACTCCAAGAGTGGGGAAAAAAGTACAAGCCACCGCCAACAGACCCGGTATATATCACGCAGCAATTAATACCAGACTCTGTGGTAGTAGGGGCAGCTCGCAAGAGAGCAAACTCTCACACCTCAGGAGACGCACCTCCTCCAGACAAGGAGAGTCGCAAGTTCGACGCTGCGGGGAAAAGGGTTGCAGCACAAGCTGCCAACCGATGGCGTATTCCCAACTCACAGGCACTGCTGGCAAGATATGATAGGGCTCATTGGGACGAAATGCAACATTTCATTGAACACTTACCCAAGGAGTTCCAGAAAAGGGCACAACAAGTGGTGGAGGAAGGACAAAGTATCTCAAATCAGATACGGTCAGAAATGGATGCAGGAGATACAGCTGCTAGGACCGTAAATACAGCAATAACCATAAGGAGACACGCATGGTTGCGTACGTCAGGATTCAAGCCGGAAATGCAACAAGCCGTGCTGAATATGCCTTTTAACGGACAGCAGTTGTTTGGGCCGGAGGTGGACACTGCTATCGAAAAACTTAAAAAGGACACTGATACGGCCAAAGCCATAGGCGCACTCTACTCCCCACAGAGCATAGGCACATTTCGCAAAACGCAGTTTAGAGGGGGGTTTCGAGGACAAACTACAGAACCCACAACCTCACAAACCAGGCCCACTTATCAGAGCAAATATCAGCGGGGAAGTTTTCGGGCACAATATAGAGGGGGACAATTCCAAAAGAGTAGAGGGAAGTTCCAAAGTCCCAAAACTCCTCAAAACAAGCAGTGACTTCCACGTCACAAATCACCTAACACCTGTTGGGGGGGGGAGACTAACCAAGTTTTACAAACATTGGGAGGAAATAACAACAGACACTTGGGTCCTAGCAATTATCCAGCATGGTTATTGCATAGAATTTCTCAAATTCCCTCCAAACGTCCCACCGAAAACACACAATATGTCAAAACAACACATGGATCTTCTAAGACTAGAGGTCCAAGCGTTGCTACAAAAAGGAGCAATAGAATTAGTACCAATTCAACAGAAAGGAACAGGCGTTTACTCTCTGTACTTTCTCATACCCAAAAAGGACAAGACTCTAAGACCTATATTAGATCTCAGAACATTAAATACCTACATCAAATCAGATCACTTTCACATGGTGACATTACAGGACGTAATCCCACTGCTCAAACAACAAGACTACATGACAACACTAGACCTAAAGGATGCATATTTCCATATACCGATACATCCTTCACACAGCGTATTTAAGGTTTGTATTCCAGGGGGTACATTACCAATTCAAGGTGTTGCCATTCGGGATAACAACTGCGCCAAGAGTTTTTACAAAATGCCTGGCAGTGGTAGCTGCACATATCAGAAGGCAGCAAATACATGTGTTCCCGTACCTAGACGATTGGTTAATCAAAACCAACACGCTAGAACGGTGTTCACAACACACAAAGTACGTCATAGAAACCCTCCACAAACTAGGTTTCTCAATCAACTACGCAAAGTCACACCTTCAGACGTGTCAGACACAGCAATACTTAGGGGCGGCAATCAACACAGCTAAAGGGATTGCCACTCCAAGTCCATAAAGGATACAGGCATTTCACAATGTAATACAAGCCATGTATCCAAGACAACAAATACAAGTCAAAATGGTGATGAAACTCCTAGGCATGATGTCCTCCTGCATAGCCATTGTCCCAAACGCAAGGTTGCACATGCGGCCCTTACAACAGTGCCTAGCATCACAATGTTCACAAGCACAGGGTCAACTTCTAGATCTAGTGTTGAAAGACCGCCAAACATACACCTCGCTTCAATGGTGGAACAATATAAATTTAAACCAAGGGCGGCCTTTTCAAGACCCAGTGCCTCAATATGTAATAACAACAGATGCCTCCATGATAGGGTGAGGAGCACACCTCAATCAACACAGCATCCAGGGACAATGGGACACTCAGCAAAAACAGTTTCACATAAATCACTTAGAACTACTCGCAGTATTTCTAGCGTTAAAGGCATTTCAACCCATAATAAGCTACAAACACATTCTTGTCAAGACAGACAATATGACAACGATGTATTACCTAAACAAACAGGGAGGGACACTCTACACAGTTGTGTCTCCTGGCACAGAGAATATGGCATTGGGCGATACACAACCACATTCGCCTAATAGCATAGTTTATTCCAGGGTTTCAGAATCAGTTAGCAGACAATCTCTCTTGGGATCACCAACAGATCCACGAATGGGAGATTCATCCCCAAATACTAAACACTTACTTCCAAAGTTGGGGAACACCACAAATAGACCTATTTGCAACAAAAGAAAATGCAAAATGCCAAAACTTCGCATCCAGGTACCCACAAGATCAGTCTCAGGGCAATGCGTTATGGATGAGTTGGTCAGGGATATTTGCATACGCTTTTCCCCCTCTCCCACTCCTTCCATATCTAGTAAACAAGTTGAGTCAAAACAAACTCATACTAATAGCACCAACTTGGGCAAGACAACCTTGGTACACAACACTACTAGACCTCTCAGTAGTGCCTCATGTCAAACTACCAAACAGACGAGATCTGTTAACTCAACACAAACAGATCAGACACCCAAATCCAGCATCGCTGAATCTAGCAATTTGGCTCCTGAAGTCTTAGAGTTTGGACACTTAAACCTTATACACGAATGTATGGAAGTCATAAAACAAGCTAGGAAACCAACCACTAGACATTGCTATGCAAATAAGTGGAAAAGATTTGTTTATTATTGTCGTAATAATCAAATTCAACCCTTACACGTGTCTGCCAAAGACATCGTAAGCTACTTACTACATTTGCAAAAGTCAAAGCTAGCTTTTTCATCCATTAAAATACATCTCACCGCAATTTCAGCTTTTCTGCAAATTACGCACTCCACTTCACTCTTTAGGATCCCAGTCATAAAGGCTTTTATGGAGGGCCTAAAAAGAATTATCCCACCAAGAACACCACCAGTTCCTTCGTGGAACCTCAACATTGTCTTAACACAGCTCATGGGTCCACCGTTTGAACCCATGCACGCATGTGAGATACAATATTTAACATGGAAAGTAGCATTTCTAATTGCCATCACATCTCTAAGAAGAGTAAGTGAAATACAGGCATTTACCATACAACAACCCTTTATTCAGATACACAAGCATTAAGTAGTTTTACAAACAAATCCTAAATTCTTACCAAAAGTCATATCACCATTCCACTTAAATCAAACTGTAGAACTACCAGTGTTCTTTCCAGAACCAGATTCTGTAGCTGAAAGAGCACTACATACATTAGACATCAAAAGAGCATTAATGTACTACATTGACAGAACAAAACAAATTCGAGAAAAAAAAAGTTTGTTGCTTTCCAAAAACCTCATACAGGGAATCCAATATCCAAACAAGGCATTGCCAGATGGATAGTTAAATGCATTCAAACCTGTTATCTCAAAGCAAAAAGAGAACTGCCTATAACACCAAAGGCACACTCAACTAGAAAGAAAGGTGCTACCATGGCCTTTCTAGGAAACATTCCAATGACTGAAATATGTAAGGCAGCCACATGGTCTACGCCTCATACATTTACTAAGCATTACTGTGTGGATGTGTTAACAACACAAGCCACAGTAGGACAAGCAGTACTACGAACTTTATTTCAAACAACTTCAACTCCTACAGGCTGAGCCACCGCTTTTGGGGAGATAACTGCTTACTAGTCTATGCAAAGCATGTGTATCTGCAGCTACACATGCCATCGAACGGAAAATTTCACTTACCCAGTGTACATCTGTTCGTGGCATGAGACGCTGCAGATTCACAGGCGCCCGCCCATCTCCCCGGGAGCCTGTAGCCGTTTGAAGTTGAACATTTGTAAATTTGAAAATATATCGCTTCAAACCACATTATGTACATACATATTTGCTCCATTGCATGGACTATAATACACAACTCCTATCTCACCCTCTGCGGGGAAAACAATCTAAGATGGAGTAGACGCCCATGCGCAATGGAGCCGGTCTCATTATTCGAAAAGACTTCTTCGAAGAAAAACAACTTGTACCACTCCGAGCCCAATTCTAGATGGCAGGATAATGCACAGCATGTGCATCTGCAGCGTCTCATGCCACGAACAGATGTACACTGGGTAAGTGGCATTTTCCGTTTATTATTATTATTATTATTATTATTATATATATATATATATATATCTGTGTATATGTATCTTTGGGGGGGGGGGGGGGGATATTTGCAGTCTGAATCCTGTTAACTGAACTACTGTTTGTTTCTTTAGCTTCTTAAGTATTTACTCCCTTGTTTGAATCTGGGATATTACAGGCATCTTCTAATAATTATGTATCAGAGGATGTGTGGGCACAGGAAGAAAGAATATTGTTAACAAGGTCCATGAAAATGAAGGTAGTTAAAGAATTGTAAATTGTAAAATCACCATAGATCACATGCTGGAAGAGTGAGAGTACATAAGAAATGCTGTAAAAGTCTTACTATCGCATGACATTGGTGCATGCTTAATTCTTCACATGAGGAGATTTGTTTTAATGTATTGGTATGGCTATTCATATGGTGCAGAACAGTGCTATTGTCTGTTGTTTTTCTGAATAAGTTAGTTTCTCTTTGCCCTTTGGTAATCTTGATGGCGGCATTGAGAGTACCCTGTGCTTTTACTGTTGTATGGAATTCTGGATATCATCGTTGAATCTTAAAATTCACTTAAACATTTCTCATTATCCCAAATGTTAGAAAGGATTTCAGCATAGTGAAGTCAAGTCACGACTTGACCCATACATTTCCGAATAGCTGGGGTTCATGCTATTTGTTCTCACCAGCTGCAATAATGTTGGTATTACTGAGGTGTTAAGGAGCTCTTGTGGAAATATTTTTTTTATAAGGCTTCAAGAAAGGTTTTATATCAAAGATTTGACAACTGAATTCTTTTGCACCAAAAATGCACATAGAACCTATTTTTTGATTCCAAACAAAAGAAAGTCGTACCCTCCTAGAATGAAGAGTGCAAGATAAGATTCATCATGAGTTTCAGCACAGAAGTTACTTAGAGCAGAGTCTTATTAAAAGTAGACTTGACTGCGGTTTGGTCATGGGACTAGTAGTGTAGGCGTTGCGATCCAGTACAGTGACTTAGGAATAAGGCATGAATTGTGGGATGATACTACCAGGATTCTATTAGTCTCAGGCTTCCTGTATGCCCAGGATCCCTAGAGGCCTCAACTACCTAAGACACTTCTGGTGTCTACATGTAGGGGCTGGAGTAAAATGTTGCTATGGTTGGTATGTAAATGGTTGTTGCTATGGATTGCTGTAACGGAGACCGTGGCAATTGCCAAAGGCAGGAGATTCAGCAATGCAGCAAAGCATCAATCCACAGAACAGTATAGAAAGCCACAAGATTATAATGTACGAAAATTACTGTCTGTTGACAAATCTCATTGTAACTTTGTAGCTGCATACTCTGAACCTACCTAGGTATAGTATGGTACGCTGTAATACAACGTACAGTATGAAGCTTGATTGCTGTACATAAACTCTAATGAAGAATAAAAAATAAAAAAAAGATACTTAGTAGCCTGGCTGCATGCAAATAGTGATATAAGGGAAGAAATTGGTCCAGCTGTAGTCACAAACTTGAGCAAAGCCACTTACTGCGAAACATGATTGATCACAGTTTTAGAATCTAAAGAGGAAAACCTCATGGCTAAGCAACGTGCACATGTTAAATCATGACATAAAATATAGTGCTTGCCTGTCTGATGTAGATACCGCGAATTTAGAACCTGAGCTTTTGTTTTATTTTTTAAAAAAAAGCATGTCATATGATCATCTATAAAACTGAAAATTTTATATACATTTTGCAGTATCCCTGTGATTTTAAGTACATAGGGAACCCCATTGAAATGAAAAGTTGATGGAGGAGATAATCGAACATCAGTGATCCATAAAAATCGGACTCTGATTTGCCTTTTTCTGACCGGTGTTATGCATTTGTATCCGTTCTGTCTGGAAGCAGGTTTATTACCCACTTCTGCTCTGAGAACAAGTATTGCGGTTGGTTATTCTTGTGGGGGTAGCATCACTGTCTTCACGGCTAAGAATGAAAGTCTATTTGCCCTGTTGTTCCTATTATGCACTGTATTGCAAATCTCAGATCAATGTTGATTGAATGCTTCTTGTGTCCGTGCAACTACTTGAGCTTTGTTGTGTCTGTACTCTAGAAGTCCTGTAGATTGATTGGTATTTGGCATTTTGCCTCATACTAGCAGCTCTTCAGTAATCTATAATGGACTGTATTGATTAAAAAATGGAAAGTTCTACCACAGTGCATTTGTCTTACAAGATGTTACTTCAGGTAATAAAGGCCAACTCTTTACTTACACAGATGGCCAATACAAGCAGATTGCATGATCTAAAAAAGCAAGGAGGAACAAGAGCAATACCACTGTGTCTCTAAGGCAAAGCAATGTGAATGTGGCAAACAGCCAGAGACCTATATATTTCAATGGTGTCCCTTCCAGGTGTTCAAATGCTCACTGGGATTCACTTGCAGAATTTGTTTTAGGAGAAGTACAAGTGGCTTATGAGCGAATGGGTACTGTGCGAGGTCTTTGAAAGACAGAGGTATCCTTAACTGTGTAATTTCTTGTAGACCAGAAATAAACATACTTTGTCTCTAGGTACTACTAACAAGGATTCTGGAATTCCCTTTTGCAGTTGATCATTCTTTATGAATGTTGTCTTATACCTCTGAATCAGTGTATTATCAAGTTGAGCCAGAATAATCCTCCTAGCTCCAGAGTAGACATGCTCCTCGTGATTCACCAACAATCTTCCCATATCAGTGTCCACACATGAGGGTTACTTGCACACAAGATGTATGCAAGTTCAGGGTCCACGTCCTGCACTCCATTCTAGCATCCTTGAACTTGGCAGCTTGGCTGCTAAACTCAGTGTGGGTGGATATTTGAAATACATCTCAAGAATGTATGGACATTACAAAAGAGCCCAAGTCCCCATCTACTGGGGCTACCTTTGCTTTTAGGTGGAATAGAGCCACTCTGTGCTTCTGGTAGAACATACATGCCATGAAATATCAGGAAAAAGCAGTACTTATATGCTCTGTCTAGCCAGATTAGGGTTGCAGCTCTTCCCTGTAAAGGCATATCTCGCTACTTTAACATATTACACGAAATATCCTGGACAAACTACTTTTTCAGGGTCCCACTTACTGAGGATTCATTGGAGAGAATTAAAGTATTTACTCCAGTTATAAGACTGTCTCCTCTTCAGGAACTCAGTTCAGTCCTTTTGAAATTCATGGGTCCCCCCTTTCAAACCAGTACATAAGGTTTCCTTACAATTATTTTGTGGAAATTCTCTTTCTTGGTAGAGACAACACACAATGCTTTTGAAATCCAATCTGTGCACTCATGCTACAATGTTCCGTAAGTGCAAAAGCAGTGGTGAGGGCTCCTCCTGGTATTCTTCCTGAAGTATGTGATTTTCATTTTAAACTATCTCACCATTCTTTCAGCATAATTCCTCGAGTACAAAAAGTTTAATGTAAAGTAAATGTTAAGAGAATACTTGGACTGTTTTGATAATACAAAATATATTTGTAGGTCAGAATTTTTTTTGCCCCCAGAAGTGTGGTCGTGTTCGTAACATTTACTAACCAGTAGGTCCCAAGCCCACTTTAATTGAGGGGGAAAATGTGCAGTTGCTGCCTTCTTGAGGAACCTTACCATAGGAGATATCTGTAACGGCTATCTGTAGGTCTCACATTGGTCTTCATTTAGATTCTATGGAGGACTCCCAGGTAGAATAAGCCCCTTTCAGGGATGACTTCCATTAGTTATTAATACTTTCTGTTGGATGTCTAGAGTTTGTCTCCTCGCATCACTGTCTTACTGAGATGGAGTTGATAGGAATCTATTTGGCTTTTATGGTCTTGAAAATTAGGTTCACTGGATGGTCCCTACCCACTGCCTGTCCTAGATCACCTACTTTATTTCTGACAAACTGTCTGATCCTCAAGTTGCCTTAAGTTAGGTCCCTGATGTCTCTTTTTTTTTTTTTTTTAAGGACCATAATGCTTTTGATCACAAAATGTTTTGCAGCATAAATATTTTCTAGATTTGCATGCTGTGCATTATTCCGCTACCTAGTGGCCAGGTCCAGAATCCTCCAACTTCTTAGACTTCTTTAGTCCTGTCTTTTACTTTTAGGTTGAGTGTAAGCGTACGACCTCTGGTATACTTTTAAGTATACTTCTTCTGTGGACTTCCGGGTATTTCATTTGTTTGTCATTTAAAAGTCCTTGATTGCTAGTGGTTAGTAATGCCTCTCTGTCCCTCCTGGGTGGGGGCAGGGACCAACTACTGTATAATGATGCTTAGTGGATGAAGAGCAGCTGCCTCAAACTCAATTCCGACAAGACTGAAGTCCTCATCTTCGGCTCCACCCCCTACGCATGGGATGACTGCTGGTGGCCTGCCACTCTCTGAGCAGCTCCGACTCCCACCGACCACGCACACAACCTAGGATTCATTTTAGACTCGTCATTATCCATGACCCAGCAAGTCAACACAATCTCCTCCTCCTGCTTCAACACCCTCTGCCTGCTCCGAAAGATCTACTAATGGATATCCACAAAAACCAGAAGTGGTGTCACCCAAGCCCTTGTAATCAGCAAACTGGACTACGGCAATGCCCTCTACGCAGGAACCATGGCCAAACTCCAGAAGAGGCTGCAACGATCCAGAACGCCTCCGCCCGCCTCATCCTGGACATCCACTGCCACATCAGAACACCTGAAAAGCCTGCACTGGCTCCCAGTCAACAAGAGAATCACCTTCAAACTCCTCGCCAACGCTCACAAGGCACTGCACAACACCAGACCAGAATACCTCAACAGACGGCTCTCCTTGTACACCCCTACCCAGCATCTCCGCTTCGCCTACCTACCCTCGCAACTGCACCAAGCGTCTGCAGAATTACAACCGGTGGTAGATAATTCTCGCACCTCGCCTGCAAAAGGTGGAACACTCTTCCCACTCACCTGTGCCAGACCAAAGATCTACTTACCTTGAGGAAACTTCTCAAGACCTGGCTGTTCGACCAGTAGCAGCCCCCACTTTTTCCCTCCTCTTCTCCCTCCCCTCCAGCACCTTGAGACCCTCCCTGGTGAGTAATGCGCTTTACAAATTCCTGATTGATTACTTCCGTTTATCTGGTCTGAAGGGGACTTGTTTTATTTTTTTATATATTTTTTTACTTTGTTTTTTGCTCCTGTCCAGGGAAGCTTCTCTTTTCTGTTGCTGAGAGTCGTCCTCTGAGCTTAGCTGTAAACAAAGCTGTAAATCAGGCTCTTGCCTCGGCCACATTTGGTCTTTGGGTGCCCTCTGTACCTGCTCTGAGCTACCCTTCCCCTTTCCTGGGCTTGGATTGTCTTTACCAAGTGTGCCAGACTCTGTGCTGAGGAGGGGTGGGGGGGGGGGGGCAGGGTGGTGGGAGGGGGGGGCGGGCAGTGGGAGAGGGGTAGATTGCTTGTAATTGCTTATAGCCTAGGCTCCCAGTTCTACCAGGGCTCCACAATCCTTGGAGACAGTGCTGCATACTGGGATCCTACTCGCAGCTACATCAGTGCACTTCGATTCACACACTCCAAGACCTCAGTCATGCCAGTGGCAGGAACTCCACACACTGTCTGCCAGAGCACCTCAGTTCTTGCAGTCAGTTCCCTGCTGCGCCAGTACTGTGACCTTGGGCACAGCTCCATCTCTGCACCTCAGTGCACACACCAAGCCTATCAGGTGTGCCTGAACCTCCCACAGACTGTCTGCTGGAGCACCTCAGTTCTTACAGTCAGTACACACTGCTGTTCCATTACTAGGGCCTCGGACGCAG
Organism: Pleurodeles waltl; assembly: GCF_031143425.1. Classification (NCBI taxonomy): domain Eukaryota; kingdom Metazoa; phylum Chordata; class Amphibia; order Caudata; family Salamandridae; genus Pleurodeles; species Pleurodeles waltl. The sequence goes on from NC_090449.1 coordinate 552,694,894, forward strand.
CTCCATCACTGCACCTCAGTTCACACACTGGAAGCCCCTCAGCCATGCCTGTGCCAGAACCCCACACACGCCATGTGCCAGAGCACCTCAGTTCTTAGTCAATGCACTCTGCTGTTCCAGGACCTCTAGCGCACCTCCATCATTGCACCTCAGTTCCACCCCGGCGAGGTCGCTTCCATTCCTATACTGGGACCTCATTCACATACAGTTCCATTACTGCAGCTAAATTCTAATGTTCAGTCCCACTGCCAAGTCAATATTGGACCCAGAAGAGCAAAAAACAGCTCAGCCAGTGCACCTTAAGTCTAACATCCCACACCACTGTTCATGGGAACCACCACAGCCCTGCCCAGATCCATCAATTCTAACATTCAGTGCACATTTCTTTCAATACTAAGGTTCACACACATGCCCTTCAGGATTATTCACTTTTGTGGTTGAAGCAATGCCACTCCCATACTGGGCCCCACTCGCAGCTTCACCAGGTCACCTCCAGGCTAACAATCGGCAGCACTGGCACAGCAATACTAAGTTCCACACATAGCTTCGTTAACATATCTCACTTCTGACCTTGTGTGCCCGTTAATATGCCAGGACTGCAGCCCACATACAACTGTTGGTGTGCCTCAGTCCTAGCCTGCCGCACCCCATTATTCCAATACCAGGAATTACACGGTGCTCAATTTCCCATTCCTCATCTGCTGCCTTACTGTTATTCCAGCACTGGGCCAGGACACATCTGTCTGCGATCCTGATCTGAAGCGCCCCAATATTGCTGTTTTGGGGCTCACATACAACTCTGCTAATGCAATGCCTGCTGTTCTGCAGTACCCCCTGCAGTTCCACACACTGACGTTTCTTTGACTGGGTGGGAGCCAATTTAATCTATTCTTAGCTGCAGTCTTTATTTGGATGGGTCTGTGTAGGATGCTGGCCTGGCTTATAGCGGGTACCTGATGGTATTTACACCTTGTGCCAGGTCCAGTTATCCCTTATTAGTAGATTAGTAGTGTTCTAGCAGCTTAGGCTGATAGAGGTAGCTATAGCAGAGCAGCTTAGGCTGAACCAGGAGACATGCAAAGCTCCTACTGTACCACTTATATCATATAGCACTATATCAATATGCCAAAAGTATCTCCGAGGATATACTCCCTTAGGAGGTAAGTAAAATACACAAAATATACACACAATCCAAAATCCGGTAAGTAAACAGTTAGAAAAGTAGTGCAAACACTGTAGAATACAATAGGATGCAATAGGTAACAATAGGCCTAGGGGCAACACAAACCATATACTCCAAAAGTGGAATGCGAACCACGAATGGACCCCAGGCCCAGTGTAGTGTGTAGAGGGTCGCTGGGAATGTAAGAAAATACTAAGGGTGTCCAAGATACCCCAAGACCCTGAAAAGTAGGAGTAAAGTTACCCTACTGCCCCAGAAAGACAGTAAAGTTGAGATTTGGGATTCTGCAAGGACAACAAGTGACTGCAAAGCACTGAAGACTGATTCCTAGACCTAAGGACCTGTGAAGGAAGAGGACCAAGTCCAAGAGTCACTCAAGTGTCCAGGGGAAGCAGGAGCCCACTAAACCCCGGATGAAGGTGCAAAAGGGCTGCCTCCGGGTGGAAGAAGCTGAAGCTTCTGCAACAATGGAAGGTGCCAGGAACTTCTCCTTTGGTCAGAAGATGTCCCACAGCGTGCTGGAGGATGCAGAGTTGTTTCCACACAGAAAGACCGCAAACAAGCCTTGCTAGCTGCAAGAGTTGTGGGTGAAGAAAATGGGTGCTGCCCGGGCCCAGGAAGGACCAGGAGGTCGCCCCTTGGAGTAGGAGACAGAGGGGGCTCTCAGCAGCACAGAGAGCCCACGCAGAAGCAGGCAGCACCCGCAGAAGCACTAGAACAGGTGTTCAAGAAGTCTGAGTACGGCGGTCGTCTCAACACTACAAAGGAGGGTCCCACGAAGTCAGTGGGCAACTCAGCTAGTTGAGCATGCAGGACGTAGTGCTGGGGACCTGGGCTACGCTGTGCACAAAGGATTCCTTGCAAAAGTGCAAGGAAGCCCTAGCAGCTGCAGATCACGCAGTACACAGGATTACTGTCTGGCGTGGGGAGGCAAGGACTTACCTACACCAAATTTGGACAGAAGGACCACTGGACTGTCTGGGTCACTTGGAACCAGCTCCTGTGTTCCAGGGACCACGCTCGTCAAGATGAGAGGGGACCCAGAGGACCGGTGATGCAGAAGTTAGGTTCCTGCGTTAGCAGGGGGAAGATTCCGTCAACCCACTGGAGATTTCTTCTTGGCTTCCTGTGCAGGGGTGAAGGCAGACAGCCCTTAGAGCATGCACCACCAGGAAACAGTTGAAAAAGCCGGCAGGACTAAGCGCTACAGTGTTGCTGGTAGTCTTCTTGCTACTTTGTTGCGGTTTTGCAGGCGTCTTGGAGCAGTCAGCGGTCGATCCTTGGCAGAAGTTGAAGAGAGATGCAGAGGAACTCTGGTGAGCTCTTGCATTCGTTATCTGAAGATAAACCCACAGGAGAGACCCTAAATAGGCCTCAGAGGAGGATTGGCCACCTAATCCAGGTAAGCACGTATCTGGAGGGGTCTCCGACGTCACCTGCTGGCACTGGCAGGGATGTGGAATTCCTATCGCCTGACGCCCGGGACATCTTGTTTTGGTTCAAGGGCAACAAGTTTTTATGTTTACTTTGTCCTCGGGACAAGTAGGCCCAACCCCCTGCAGCACAAACCCTTTGGCTGCCTGTTTACAGACAGTTGAACTCTCTGCAGTTGAGGTAATGTGTTTCCAAAGGATAATGCTGTTCGAACTTGTAATTATGGTTCATTATTTGAAAGCCTTCATTATTGGGGTGCGTGCTGTAAATAAATGTTTTAAGGTCACACTTCACTACTGACGTTGGTTCCAGTACAAAAAAAAAAAACGTGTACACACGTTTGAAAAGTTTAGGCTAAGAGGCTAAGTATAATGCTCCCAGAATGCTCTCTGATTATATGCAAATGAAGTGTCATTTAGTAAAATGTGTTGATGCATGCTAGTATTTCCCAGAAATATTTCTAATGGAAAATCAGTGTAACCATTTTCAACACGATTATGGGAAGCATGAAAATAAACAAACACTGACAAAGCCAACTGATCTGACATATTTTTATAAGTCTTTTAGTTTCATCAATGCGTGTCTTGTTTTGACATGGCTTTTGTAACACTTTATTGTTGTGGGAGCTACCAGGCCCTCAACATTGTAACAAACATTGGCAAAACCCCCCCAAAAAGTTTTTGAACTCTTAAAGCACACGTTGCCACCAGCGGCATAACAAAGGCCCCGCAGCCGCCCTCCAGGGGGCCCCGTCAGCACAGCACCTGCCCTGAGTGAGTCTGGAGAGGGGGCTCCTCCATGTTCTTTGCAAAGGGGCACCCTCCAGTTTCGTTACGTCACTGATTGCCACTGTAGTTCCTGACACTGAACAAAACTACTTTGTGTGGCAATATGCTCCTTGTGGAAGAGCAGAATGCGATCACTCACAGTAAAGCCAGCCGAAAGAGAGAGAAATAGAAGTTTAATAAAAACAAAATGTCTTTAAATCAGACCTAATTAGTGACCAAGACCCACATGTAGGTAGCTTTTTGCATGTCGCAAACAGCGACTTTCGCTGTTTGCGACGTGCAAAAAGCACATTGCGATGCACAAACCCAGTTTTGCGATTCAGTAACCTGGTTACCGAATCACAAAACGGGTTTGCGACTCGCAATTAGTAAGGGGTGTTCCCTTCCTAATTGCAACTCGCAGTGCAATGTAGGATTGTTTTGTGACCGCAATCGCAGTTTGCACCCATTTCAAATGGGTGCTAACACTTTCGCAAAAGGGAAGGGATCCCATGGGACCCCTTTCCCATTGTGAATGTAACTGTAAACATTTTTTCAGAGCAGGCAGTGGTCCTGTGGACCACTGCCTGCTCTGAAAAAATGAAACGAAAACGTTTCATTTTTCGTTTTTGTTATGCATCTCTTTTTCCTTTAAGGAAAACGGGCTGCATTACAAAAAAAAACTGCTTTATTGAAAAGCAGTCACAGACATGGTGGTCTGCTGTCTCCAGCAGGCCACCATTCGTGAGGGGGTCGCAAATTGCGACCCACCTCATGATTATTCATGATGTGGGCATTTGCGAAGCCCTTGCGAGTCACAGATGGTGTCAAGGACACCATCCTACATTCGGATTTGCGACTCGCAATTTGCAGGTCACAAATCTGAACCTACCTACTTGTGGCCCCAAATTCTTAAAGAAAGTCACAAAAGTGCACCCATGGTATATGTCGTACCCCTATAAAATATTTGTGAACTGTATTTTAGCGTGGGTAAATACGATGTGTAGATTTGCTCATGTGAAAATCTATTGAGCATTTGCAAGTTCATTTTCCCTCCAGCCACTTTCTTCCCAACCCTCGAAGAAGTTCTAATTCTGCCATTGTCAGGAGTAAATGTCCAACCTTTCTTATTATGGGAAAATATTAGAGAGAAGCTGGTAAAAATCTTTAAAACATGCAGGTTAGTAGGTTTGCACACTCAAAGGCATTCCAGCCCTGGAACTATTGCTGACTGCTTCCTCCAGCCCCAGTATGCAGATCTGCAGAAAGGTGCCAAAATAAGGAAATTGCTACAGTAGGGATTGAAACTGCAAGTATTCAAGCCCTACTATGGTAGTTGCCCTGGCATAATCAGAGAGGCTATTATCAGAGCTCTTACATAATGAGATTGCTGCCATAATTTGGCGCCACACTACATGGCACCAAAGGGACAAGTAGATCTTTTTACAGGACAAGTAGATTTGAGAAGCAACCTGTCCCCTGGACAAGTAGATATTTTAATAAATTCCACACCCCTGCACTGGCCACTCAAGAGGCCTCCATTGTGCCCTCACACCTCTGCATTCAAGATGGCAGATGTCTGGGACACACTGGAGGAGCTCTGGGCACCACCCCTGGGGTGTTGATGGACAGGGGAGTGGTCACTCCCCCTTTCCTTTGTCCTGTTTCGCCCCAGAGCAGGGGCTGGGGGATCCCTGAACTTGTGTAGACTGGCCTATGCAAAGAGGGCACCATCTGTGCCCTTCAAAGCATTTCCAGAGGCTGGGGGAGGCTACTCTTCCCCAGCCCTTAACACCGATTTCCTAAGGGATAGGGTGTAACACCCTCTCTCAGAGGAAGTCTTTTGTTCGGTCTTCCTGGGACTGGCCAGCCCAGACCCCAGGAGGGCAGAAACTGGTCTAAGGGTTGGGCGCAGCGGTAGCTGCAGAGAAAACCCCAGAGAGCTAGTTTGGCAGTACCCGGGGTCATTGCTGTAGCCCCGGGGATGCATGGGATTGACACCCCAATACTAGATTTGGTATGGGGAGACAATTCTATGATCTTAGACATGTTACATGGCCATATTCGGAGTTACCATTGTGAAGCTACGTATAGGTATTGATCTATATGTAGTGCACACGTGTAATGGTTTCCCCGCACTCACAAAGTCCGGGGAAATTGCCCTGAACATTGTGGGTCACCTTGGCTAGTGCCAGGGTGCCCTCACACTTAGCAACTTTGCACCTAACCTTCACTTGGTGAGGGTTAGACATATAGGTGACTTATAAGTTATTTAAGTGCAGTGTAAAATGGCTGTGAAATAACGTGGACGTTATTTCACTCGGGCTGCAGTGACAGTCCTGTGTAAGAATTGTCTGAGCTCCCTATGGGTGGCAAAAGAAATGCTGCAGCCCATAGGGATCTCCTGGAACCCCAATACCCTGGGTACCTAGGTACCATATACTAGGGAATTATAAGGGTGTTACAGTGTGCCAATTAGAATTGGTAAAAATGGTCACTAGCATGCAGTGACAATTTTAAAAGCAGAGAGCATAAACACTGAGGTTCTGGTTAGCAGAGCCTCGGTGATACAGTTAGGCACCACAAGCAAACTGACATATGGGAGTAACATGCCAGGGAAGATGGTACTTTCCTACAGTCTGTCTCGCCTATCTCACTCCATTGTTTCCTTTTACTGTTTACTCAGTGTTTTCTTTCTCCTCCACTTTTCTCTTCCCAGCTCTTAAAATCCACACGTTAACAGTTTAGCTCTTTCTTTCAACTGTTTATTTCTACTACTCCTCCCTTATTTCCCTCTTCCTCCAGTTACGTCCTTGTTCAAACTTGCGAAAACTTGTTTATTTCTTTCCTTGTTTTGTTCCTCTTTTTTTTCTCCCATCAGGTGTTCAGTTCATTCTTTCACTATTTTTTCTCTTCCCTTTATTTTTTATTTGCTCTTTGCTTTGACTCAGTGTGCATACTTTCAATTTGTAAGATATTTCTTCCTTTCTCTGTTACTGTTCTTATCCTAATCTATTCATGTTTTTCTATAAATCCCTCTTGTTCCTGGCTGTATGTGGAAGCACAAGTTACATGTCCAGATCTGAAGTGTCTGTTTTTCTCATTCCGTGTCTGTGGGAAATGTCAATACATACTTGGCTGGTTCTTTCGCTGCTTTTCTCTCATCTTTTCACTTTTCTTGAATGTTCATTTTTCTATTCTTTCATTATTTTTTCCTCTATCTTTCGGTCACTAGCTGCTTTCCCTTTTTTTCTTTTGTTTTCATTTTCTCATTCTTTTATTTCTTTGCAACCCTTTCTTAAGTCTGTTGTATTCCTTTTGCTTCTCTTTTTCTGCCTCATCCGCTTTCTCGTCTGAGGCCTGGTGATCAATGGAGCAATAAGTGCAGTGGCCCTGGGGCCCAGAGACCCCTGGACCTCACTCAACTCTAATTACTGCTGTATTTTCCTGCCGAGAACCCAGTCATCTATTTTCCTTTCTTACTCCAGGGCTCATGACACAGTTACTACTCCACTTGTACTCTCCAGCTTTACTCCAGACTCCCTCTTTCCTTTCACCCTCCAAACCGTCCCAAATGATATTTTTGTGATGGTGTTTTTAGTATTAAACTCAAAAGAAAAAAGTGCATCTTTGATAAAGGTTTGTATGTTAATTGTATATGTTTTAAGACGGAGGAAGAAGGTAAATGGAAGTGCTTTAGTTTTATGCTGGAAAAGACTAAATTGAGGCAAGGTTGACCGATTTATGTGGCAAGACAAGTCCAGTTATGAATTTACAATGTCACTAGCTCTATTTCAAGAAAATGTGAGACCTATTGCATTGCAAATGCTTGTTTGTTTTTGTTGTTGGGCTTCAGCAGATCTGCCCATTTGGTGCTTACTGTGACCCTCCTCTGGGGAGCTCCCACCTTTGGTCTCCATCTTCAAATTCTTTTTTTTCCGCCGTTGTCTGGAAGCTTGCTGAAGGGTCTCCAATCCATGAAAGAAGTTTTGGAAGAAGTTAACCGAAAAGTTCACCAAAAACTAGTAACATCACAGGCGAAAAGGTACCGGAGGAGAATTTGGGGGAGTAGTCTTTCTGGCAGATTTTCAAGAATGCCCATTCAGGGTGCTCCCTGGTGGGCCTGATGGAGAAGATACCATTCCAGTTTAGCAAGAACTGCCATCACAAGCTCATGCAAAAGTACAAATACCCAGTCTGCTGCCTGTGTACCTGTCAGCTACCAAAGCAAGGACTGCAGGGCCTGGTCTGTCTTCAGGTTGAAGACGCTGAGGGTGAGAGACACACACAGACGTAAGCCCATCATAGCATGCAGGGCCACCAGATGGCACCATTCTTAAGAGACTAGGGTCTCAAGTGAAGAAGAGGAGAATGTCTGAAGAAGCAGAGGGTGAAACATCAGACGCAGAGCTCAAGATCGTCAAAGGTCAAGCAAACAAAAAGATAGAGACCGGAGGTAAAAGTCATCATCCTCAAGGAAATTGCCTGATTCATGAAAATCGGACTCAAGGGTGTTGAAGGGAGCCATTGGCATGTCAGCATTTGCTGATACACTCCTTGAGACAAGGAGCCCCTGGGATCCCTCAAAAGTGACTCTGCAGGAGGACATGAAAAATCCAAGTCATTGAAAGACCTTTGAGGAAAAGACTTCAAGTGTGAACTCGGACAGGTCATGACCAAAACACCAAAGCTCAACAACCGATACGTCTTCAAAAGACTCTTCGCTGCTGAAGAGGAAAGACATAAGTCTTCGACACCTAAGAAAGAGCGGCAGAGATCACGAGAAAAAGGAGGCACCTCGAAGCCGTGATGGCTGTCCTCATTCAGAAAAAGACTTTGAATGTCTGAAGGCGTTTCGCATACCTCAAAAAACCCTTGACGCAGAGGATCAGATTGAAAAAGCTGTTGAGGAAATCAAACTTCCCTTAACTCCTGAGCCCCAAAAAGAGGAAGAGGTCCTCTTCTACGAGGAGGAAGGGAAACAGATGGCAGAGACATATTACAGCTTTGAACCTGAATATATAGAGCGATGGAAAGACCTAGACACAGACTCCCCTCTGGAAGGTGTGTAAAGTTGTGCATTGAGGCTTTCATCTCCAGATGACATTGTGTACGATTAGGCCATTAAACACCCTGCAGACAAGTACAGGGTGCATCTGGAGGAAGAGAAACTACAATATTGCTTCCTACTGGAAACATGGATACCTACTCAAACCAGGAACCAATTCCTGTCCATGCTCCCTGGTGTCCTAGACCAGGGAAGGGAATCCTTTAAAGAACCTGCCACTTGTCAAGCAATGACTCAGAGGGCAGAGAAGTACAAATTCTCTTTGAAGGATCCAGCTTATATAAAGGGCACAGTAGCTGCAGACTCAATCATAGTGTCTGCAGCAAGGAAGAGGACCAATGTTCCAGCAACAGCAGGGCCTCGTCCAGAAAAGGGGAGCAAGAGAATGGACCTCATGGGTGAGAACGTTTGAGCGCTTTGCAGCCAGTCAGTGGAACAAATACAAATTCTAGTGCCGCTTAAAACACAATTCATACCAGCATTGGGACGAGATCAGGGGATTGATGAAACACCTCCCTGATCAATATAGAAAAGGGCGGCACACTTGGCGAACAGTGGAAAGAACATCATCAACACATGTCAGCATTAGACGTAGCGGATACATCAAGCTGACATGATGATGGGCATAACCATTAGACGCCATTCCTGGATGAGAATCTCAGGATTCAAGCAAGAGGTCTAGGCTAGCATAATCAGCACCCCATCGTACGGGGAACAGTTGTTTGGGAGTATGATTGATGAAAAACTCAACCAATTGAAAAAGGACAACCAGAGTGCAAAATCTAAGGAAGCCTCGCCATTTCATGGAGAAGTGCGCAGGGTGACAGTTTCATTCTGCAGATCCAAAGGGAGACTCTTCCAATCAGGAACATCCCACCAAAGCTTTCAAGGAGGCAACACACTGCCTCAGCACAGCGGAGTTGCAAAACCAACAGCAAACCCATCAGTCATTTCGAGGAAGGAGCAAAGGAAGGGGTCAGCATCACAGGCGAGGCTCAACTCCCACTCATAATTGACTGGACAGAGTTTAGAGACCTCTCACGAACACCACCAGTGTGAGGTATTAACAAAGAGCAAAATCACCTGCATAGAATTTCAAAATGTCTAACCAACAAAGGGACCCCTGAAGAAAGTGCATTCCAAAGAAGAAACATCTAGTCTCCTCAAGGAGGTCGAGGAATTGCGGGGAGAATAAAAAGCAATACAAAGAGTTCCAAGACAAGAAGTCAGCTGGGGAAATGATTCAACATATTTCCTAATCCCCAAGGTAGATGGTTCTCTGTGGCCAGTTCTAGACCTCCGTTTATAAACCGGTTCATCAAAATGCAATGATTCAAAATAAAGCTGCAAGAGGTAAAATTACAACTGCAAATTGGATATTATATGGCAACTATAGGTTTTAAAGGGAGTCTACCTACACATCCCAATGAACGTGCAGTGCAAAAAATACATAGGGTATGTGGTAAAAACATTCAGTGGCTTTTGGGATAAAATCCATCCCAAGAGTGTTTACAAAGTGTATGGCAGTAGTAGCATCACACTTCAGACAGTGCATACAGGTCTATCTGGATGACTGATTAGTAAGAGCAAACTCCTACAAGGGCAGAGAAGGCATACAGAAAGTTTCTCAATAAACAGAGAAGTCATCCCCACAACCAGAACAAGAGAAGATATTTCTGAGAGCAAAAATCCACTCAGTCAAAGGGAAGGTGTTTCTCAATGAAAGGTGAACTGAATAGTGATTGCAGCTCAGCTGTACCGAAAGGTGCAAGCTTGAACAGTGAGGATGGTGGGGGAACTTTTAGGGAGGATGGCATCATACATCCATCTAATCCCATATGCAAATCTTTACGCAAGACCAATTCAGAAATGGTTACAGAACTAATGGTCACAAGCAGCAGGGAATTGGGAAGATCCCTGTGGCAGAGGAGTTTGGAAGGAATAGGATGCAGTACATCAACATCCTAGTACTGAGTGTTCCTTAAAAGCCTTTCAGAAGCTGCTATCAAGAAAATCCCTATTGGTCCAAATAGACAACACAACACAACTATGCTTACAAACGGGGATGAACGCAATCCCTTTCATTAAGACTAGCCCAAGATCATTGGAAATGGGCATTACACAGGAAGCTAGAATTAACAATGACACACCTCCCTTGTGAAAGACAGTGCAAAAGTGGACGAGCACAGGAGTTAGGTGTCAAGCTCACACAAATCGGTGCTAAATAGGAGTACTCGAAAGGATCTTTTTGAAGTGGGAGACACCAACAATAGATCTTTTCACAACGTCAGATAGCAAAATTCCCAAACTTTGCATCCAGTCAGCCTTACCACCGATCTCGGGGGGAATGCTCTGCTGATAAACTGGTCAGGGACATTTGCTTATTATGCTTGTCAGCTGATCCCACTGTTGCACAAGGTGATAAGAGCAAGAGAAACAAAATGACTGATCCTAATTGCCCTTCAGTAAAACATGGTTTTAGAACTGATAGAAATGGAACAGGGGAGCATTCAAAGAACACCAATACAACAAGACCTGTTGCCAGTGGAAAAAGGAATGGTGTTTCACCCAGAACCAGATGCTTTAAGCCTATCATCATGGCTCTTAAAGACTTAAGAGTTCGGCCATTTAAACCTACCATAAAAGATAATAGCGGTTATTGGAGAGGCAAGAAAACCAACAAAAAGGAAGTGCTACATCGCAAAATGGATGCAATACTGCTTATGGTGCCTCAAAATGGGCATATTAAGAAAAAAATACAAAGGAGTCAACAGTGCTAAAATAGTTAACACACCTTCTGGACTGGTATCTAACATATACTTCATTGAAAGTACACTTTGTGTCAGTATTGACTTACACAAAAGGCCACATAGAAGGTAGCTTCTTCACAACTCCAGTAGTAAAAAGTTTCTCAGAAGGGTAAAGAGGATCCATCCACCAAGAAAGATATCCACACTCACATAGAAGCTAAATGTAGTACTAACTCAGTTAATATAGGCCCCTTTGAACATTTGCACAAGGCCACATTAAAGATGCACACACCGTAAACTGCTTTTCAGGGCCCATAAAATCACTTCAAAGGGTGAGCCAAATAAAAGCACTCACAGTTCAGGAGCCATATTTGCAGATTCACAGAATTGTCACGAAAACAGATCCGCAGGTTTTTTTTTTTTTTACCAAAAAAAGTTTCACTCTTCCTCATCAAACTATTCAAATACGTTTTTTTCAGAAATCAAGCGGAGAACGCATTACACACGCTTGGGCGCAAGCTGTGCAATAATCTACTATGACGAGAACTAAGACAAAACTATTTGTCTCCTTTGCAGACAATATAGGAAAACCAGTAACTAAAGGCACAAATGCTAGATGTATTTGAGAAACTATACAAATATGCCATACAGGTGCGGTGAGAAATTAAACTCGACAGCAAGGGCACGCAACAAGGAAGAAAGGAGCGACCATTGCTTTTTTAGCAAATACTTTACAAAATATATGTATGGCAGCAGCACGGTCATCTTTACACATGCACACAAAACACTATTGCATATACAACCAAATGAACAAAGAAGCTCAGGTGGGTCAAAAGATTCTAAAACATCTGTTTACAAATTTAAATTGGTCTTTAACCCAATCACTGCACATCTGACAAACCGCTACAAAGTTGATGCACAGCATGTGAATCCATAAAAGATTCTTGCTGCCAAACGAAAAGCTTCTTGCCTGTAGGTGTAGTTTTGCAGCTTGAAGAATTTCCTATATTCACAAGCGACCTACTCACCTCCACCAAGAAGGTGGGGGAAAAAAGAATCTGAAGATGGCAACCAAAGGTGGGAGCTCCCGGAGGAGGGGTTACGCCGTCACAGAAAGCACCAAATTGGTAGATCTGTTAACGATCAACAAAAACAAAGGAAGGACTAAAGACTAAAAAAAATTGAGAATTCTGGACCCAGCAATTAGATGGCAAAATGCACAGCATATGAATCTGGAAAATTCTTCAAGTTGCAAAACTACACCTACAGGTAAACAATTCAGTTTCACCCCATCACATTACTAAACTGATAGCCCTGCTCATGTTAAATACCTAGATATATGGCTACCCACTCACCTGTACACGTCAGACTGTTTTTTGTGCTGGTTGCAGTATGGAATCTATGCTAGTGGTCTTTCTGAATGATTTGGAAAGATGCACAGAGAAGTTGAGACTGTAGGCCTGCTAGTGCATGTTTTGTCTGCAGTAGATACAGTTGATCATATCCTTTTTAACGGTCTCAAGGCTGCAGGATGTGCAAGCTTGGCAGTGCAATGGTTTTCCTCAGTCGATAACAGGATTCTGGCAGTTTCTCTTGCTTTGCCTTTTAGATTCCCCCCTCACCCTCAAGGGTTCTACCCTGTATCCTTTCTATTCAGTTGGTACATCTCGGTGTATCCTATCCTTACTGTGCTAATCCACTATGCTTTTCTAGATTATGTATGCTGATGACTCACCTGGTACTGAAATGAGAGTTCCTCTGTTGAAATGATTAGCTAACTAAAATATTTCCTCCTTCCCATACTGGATGTCCACAAATATTTTGAGATTATCCGGTAAAGAAAAAGCTGCTGCTAATTGGTTGAGATTGCTGATCTGTGGCCCTGTCAACTGTCATCTGCTAGCTCCAGTCATTTAACCAAAAATCTTGAAGTCTTGATTAAGGCTTACTTTGCCCCAACAGAACCAGATGGTGTGAGCCTCTGGATTTTTACATTTCATAATGCTCAAGAAAATTCTAACATTTATTCCTGTTGCCAAATACTCTATTGTAGTCAGTGCATTCTCTCTCCCAGCTAGTTAATTGTAGTGCACTGTGCTCAGGAGTGCTAGAGTACATGATTTCCAAACTTGAATTGCTTCTGAACTTGACAGTGAAAATTTTATGTGGATTCTAAAGCAATGGTCACGTTTCTGCTTGCCACTGTTCCTGGCCAAGCAAAGGGTCCATTTCATGGTCCTTTGCCTTGTCCATCATGCAAAATACCAAACTGGCATCACCTATTTTGCAACTTGCTTCCTCATGTCCCCACTAGAGCAGTGATATACTGCACACAATTGCTGCAGAAAGTTGTCTGCTTTAAACTGGTCTGGTGTGGGGCTAGAGTATTTAATGCATTTACTTCATGATTTTGTTCTATGATCTATCACCAGCTTTCCTTTTTTTTTTATTAGCAAATCTATTTTCAATTATTGACCATCAAAAATAAAATGCTGCATTTTATACTCTTTATATACATGTACAGTAGCCCAAGTGGTCTACAACTGAACATGTGTTGACCTCCAAGAACCCCACGCCTGTCTCAACACAAAATGGATGTCCCTAATGGTGACAAGGGTGTCCTGTGGGTGTCGGGAGTGGTAGGCCCAGAATGTGACTAGACCTTCTCCTCAAGGTGTTCGATCGCTGTGTGCTCTTTAGGGTGAGGAAAGATAACAAATTTGTGACAGCCAGAGGATTTTGGTCAGGACTGTTAGGTAGCCGTCCCCCATGGTAAGAAGGCTGGGTGCTTCTTCTGGGGTCATTTTGGATGCATTTAGATTGTTTTGGTGGCCTAGGCATGAACCTGGAGTGCAGACCATAGCAGAGGTGCATCTTTGCAGGGAAACACCCTTCTCTGCCCACACCCTAAAAAAAACACAAAAAAAACTCATTGAAACTATGCTTTTAAGACACGCCTTTTCTAATTTTATGACCAAGGTTTTGTCTCTTATCTTGCTAGTCTGCCTTGCTGTTAAAATAAATAAAATATTTTTCTAGTTGAATGCTTTCAGCAAGAGAAAGTCAAAATCTAAGCACAAGAAAAACAAGTGGGACGCAATCCCATCCTGCCGCTTTAAGTCTTAAAGAATTAAAGTCTAGTGAAAAGGCACTAGGGTGTAAAGTATAGATTGCATTCCTCCTGCAATCGGATTCGCTGCTGCTGTTGGTCCAGACACCAGCCCCTTAAACTTTCCACCAACCACGCCTCTCGAGTGCCCCAGGCCATTGTCGGCCCACAGTAAATAATGGCCTTCAAAGAGGTAATGCTACGTATCTTTGGGGTGATTAGCATGACTTCCTCTAGCATGTCTTCAGGCCCCACAGAAATACAGTGGTGTTCATTCAACTTCTGCTAACAGATCTTTCCCCAGTGCTTTTTACCCCATGAGGCCCGCTACATCATCTGTCTTTCCCGATGTTGACTTGATAGCACCAAGGTCCATGCCTGCTCATTCCATCTTGCCGACATCAAAACTCCCAGTGCCTGCTGATGACTTGATGCCAATCTTAGACTATGAAACATTGGTGTAGTCACTCAACCATATGTAGGAAGGTGGCTCTGTATGCACTATTTCAAAGTAAGGAATAGTATGCACAGAGTCCAAGGGTTCCCCTTAGAGGTAAGATAGTGGCAAAAAAAGATAATACTAATGCTCTATTTTGTGGTAGTGTGGTCAACAAGTGGGGGCCGTGGCCGGAGGGGGCGGGCAACTCCACTAGCTGGAGTGTCCTGCGGTGCTGGCACAAAGGGGTGAGCCTTTGAGGTTCACCGCCAGGTGTGACAGCTCCTGCCTGGGGGAGGTGTTAGCATCTCCACCCAGTGCAGGCTTTGTTACTGGCCTCAGAGTGACAAAGGCACTCTCCCCATGGGGCCAGCAACATGTCTCGGTTGTGGCAGGCTGCTGGAACCAGTCAGCCTACACAGATAGTCGGTTAAGGTTTCAGGGGGCACCTCTAAGGTGCCCTCTGGGGTGTATTTCACAATAAAATGTACACTGGCATCAGTGTGCCTTTATTGTGCTGAGAAGTTTGTTACCAAACTTCCCAGTTTTCAGTGTAGCCCTTATGGTGCTGTGGAGTCAGTGTTTGACAGACTCCCAGACCATATACTCTTATGGCTACCCTGCACTTACAATGTCTAAGGTTTGGCTTAGACACTGTAGGGGCACAGTACTCATGTACTGGTGCCCTCACCTATGGTATAGTGCACCCTGCCTTAGGGCTGTAAGGCCTACTAGAGGGGTGACATATCTATACTGCATAGGCAGTGTGAGGTTGGCATGGCACCCTGAGGGGAGTGCCATGTCGACTTACTCGTTTTTGTTCTCACCAGCACACACAAGCTGACAAGCAGTGTGTCTGTGCTGAGTGAGGGGTCCCCAGGGTGGCATAAGATATGCTGCAGCCCTTAGAGACCTTCCCTGGCATCAGGGCCCTTGGTACCAGGGGTACCAGTTACAAGGGACTTACCTGGATGCCAGGGTGTGCCAATTGTGGAATCAAAAGTACAGGTTAGGGAAAGAACACTGGTGCTGGGGCCTGGTTAGCAGGCCTCAGCACACTTTCAATTCAAAACATAGCATCAGCAAAGGCAAAAAGTCAGGGGGTAACCATGCCAAGGAGGCATTTCCTTACACAACCGCCCCCCCCCCCCCCCCTCCCAAACGAAAGAGGATGAGACTAACCTTTCCCAAGAGAGTCTTCATTTTCTAAGTGGAAGAACCTGGAAAGGCCATCTGCATTGGCATGGGCAGTCCCAGGTCTGTGTTCCACTATAAAGTCCATTCCCTGTAGGGAGATGGACCACCTCAACAGTTTTGGATTTTCACCTTTCATTTGCATCAGCCATCTGAGAGGTCTGTGGTCAGTCTGAACTAGGAAGTGAGTACCAAAGAGGTATGGTCTCAACTTCTTCAGGGACCAAACCACAGCAAAGGCCTCCCTCTCAATGGCACTCCAACGCTGCTCCCTGGGGAGTAACCTCCTGCTAATGAAAGCAACAGGCTGGTCAAGGCCATCATCATTTGTTTGGGACAAAACTGCCCCTATCCCATGTTCAGAGGCATCTGTCTGCACAATGAACTGCTTGGAGTAATCTGGAGCTTTTAGAACTGGTGCTGTGCACATAGCTTGTTTCAGGGTGTCAAAGGCCTGTTGGCATTCTACAGTCCAGTTTACTTTCTTGGGCATTTTCTTGGAGGTGAGTTCTGTGAGGGCTGTCACAATGGATCCATAACCCTTCACAAACCTCCTATAGTACCCAGTCAAGCCAAGGAATGCCCTGACTTGAGTCTGGGTTTTTGGAGCTGCCCAGTCCAGAATAGTCTGGATCTTAGGCTGGAGTGGCTGAACTTGGCCTCCACCTACAAGGTGTCCCAAGTAAACCAGTTCCCTGCCCTATCTGGCATTTGGATGCCTTGATAGAGGCCTGCAGATTGCAGGGCCTTCAAAACCTTCTTCAGGTGGACCAGGTGATCCTGCCTGTTGGAGCTAAAGACAGCAATATTGTCAAGATAAGCTGCACTAAAGGACTCCAAGCCAGCAAGGACTTGATTCTCCAACCTTTGGAAGGTGGCAGGGGCATTCTTTAAACCAAAGGGCATAACAGTGAACTGATAATGCCCATCAGGTGTGGAGAATGCTGTCTTTTCTTTTGCTCCAGTGGCCATTTTGATTTGCCAGTACCCTGCTGTTAAGTCAAAGGTACTTAAGAATTTGGCAGCCCCTAATTTATCAATCAGCTCATCAGCTCTAGGAATGGGATGGGCATCTGTCTTGGTGACAGAGTTAAGTCCTCTGTAGTCCACACAAAACCTCAGCTCTCTCTTTCTTTCTTTGGTGTGAGGTTTGGGGACTAAGACCACTGGGCTGGCCCGGGGGCTGTCAGAGTACTCAATTACTCCCAATTCCAGCATCTTGTGGACTTCCACCTTGATGCTTTCCTTAACTTGATCAGACTGTCAGAATATTTTGTTTTTGACAGGCATGCGGTCTCCTGTGTCCACATCATGGGTACACAGGTGTGTCTGACCAGGGGTTAGGGAAAAGAGCTCAGCAAACTGTTGCAGGACCTTCCTACAGTCAGCTTGCTGTTGGCCAGAGAGGGTGTCTGAATAGATCACTCCATCTACTGAGCCATCTTTAGGGTCTGATGACAGAAGATCAGGGAGAGGCTCACTCTCAGCTTCCTGATCCTCATCTGTTACCATTAACAGATTTACATCAGCCCTGTCATGGAAGAGCTTAAGGCGGTTCACATGGATCACCCTCTTAGGGCTCCTGCTTGTGCCCAGGTCTACCAGATAGGTGACCTGACTCTTCCTCTCTAGCACTGGGTAAGGGCCACTCCATTTGTCCTGAAGTGCCCTGGGAGCCACAGGCTCCAAAACCCAGACTTTCAGCCCTGGTTGAAATTCAACCAGTGCAGCCCTTTGGTCATACCAACACTTCTGGAGCTGTTGGCTGGCCTCAAGGTTTTTGCTTGCCTTTTCCATGTACTCTGCCATCCTTGAGCGAAGGCCAAGTACATAGTCCACTATGTCTTGTTTAGGCTCATGAAGAGGTCTCTCCCAGCCTTCTTTCACAAGAGCTAGTGGTCCCCTTACAGGGTGGCCAAACAGAAGTTCAAAGGGTGAGAACCCTACTCCCTTCTGAGGCACCTCTCTGTAAGCGAAAAGCAGACATGGCAGGAGGACATCCCATCTCCTTTTGAGTTTTTCTGGGAGCCCCATGATCATGCCCTTTAATGTCTTGTTGAATCTCTCAACAAGGCCATTAGTTTATGGTGTAGTGAATTTATAAGTCACTCCACACTCATTCCACATGTGTTTTAGGTATGCTGACATGAAGTTGGTACCTCTGTCAGACACCACCTCCTTAGGGAAGCCCACTCTGGTAAAGATACCAATGAGGGCCTTGGCTACTGCAGGGGCAGTAGTCGACCTAAGGGGAATAGCTTCAGGATACCTAGTAGCATGATCCACTACTACTAGGATGTACATATTTCCTGAGGCTGTGGAGGTTCCAGTGGACCCACTATGTCCACACCCACTCTTTCAAAGGGGACCCCCACCACTGGAAGTGGAATGAGGGGGGCCTTTGGATGTCCACCTGTCTTACCACTGGCTTGATAGGTGGGACAGGAGGTGCAAAACTCCTTAACCTTCTGGTACATGTTGGGCCAGTAGAAGTGGTTGACTAACCTCTCCCACGTCTTGGTTTGTCCCAAATGCCCAGCAAGGGGAATATCATGGGCTAAGGTCAGAATAAACTCTCTGAACCCCTGAGGCACTACCACTCTCCTAGTGGCACCAGGTTTGGGATCTCTTGCCTCAGTGTACAGGAGTCCATCTTCCCAATAGACCCTATGTGTTCCATTTTTCTTGCCTTTGGACTCTTCAGCAGCTTGCTGCCTAAGGCCTTCAAGAGAGGGACAGGTTTCTTGTCCCTTACACAACTCTTCCCTTGAGGGTCCCCCTGGGTCCAAGAGCTCAACCTGATAAGGTTCCAGCTCCATAGGCTCAGTTCCCTCAGAGGGCAGAACTTCTTCCTGAGAAGAGAGGTTCTCTTTTTCTTGCTGTGTTGCAGCTGGTTTCCCAGCTGACTTTCCTTTCCTCTTGGTAGGCTGGGCCTTTCTTCCAGACTCCAGCTCTACTTTTTCACCCTGAGCCTTGCACTGTGCCCTTGTCTTGACACACACCAGTTCAGGGATACCCAGCATGGCTGCATGTGTTTTCAGTTCTACCTCAGCCCATGCTGAGGACTCCAGGTCATTTCCAAGCAAACAGTCTACTGGGATATTTGAGGAGACCACCACCTGTTTCAGGCCATTGACCCCTCCCCACTCGAAAGTTACCATAGCCATGGGATGTACTTTAGTCTGATTGTCAGCGTTGGTGACTGGATAAGTTTGTCCAGCCAGGTATTGGCCAGGGGAAACCAGTTTCTCTGTCACCATAGTGACACTGGCACCTGTATCCCTCAGGCCCTCTACACTTGTCCCATTAATTAAGAGCTGCTGCCTGTATTTTTGCATGTTAGGGGGCCAGGCAGCCAGTGTGGCTAAATCCACCCCACCCTCAGAGACTAATGTAGCTTCAGTGTGACACCTGATTTGCTCTGGGCACACTGTTGATCCCACTTGGAGACTGGCCATTCCAGTTTTAGCTGGATGGGAGTTAGGAGTGGTATCTTTCTTGGGACAGGCCTTGTCTCCAGTTTGGTGTCCAGACTGACTACAGCTACGACACCAGGCCTTTTTGGGATCAAAGTTTTTACCCTTGTACCCAGAATTGTTTTGTGAAGAGGCTCTGGGCCCACCCTCCTGTGCAGGTTTTTGGGGGCCTGTAATAGACTCTTTACTATTTTTGTTTTTGGCTGTCTCACCACCCTTCCCCTGGGGAGGTTTTGTGACCCCTTTCTTTTGGTCACCCCCTGTGGAAGTTTTGGACACCCTAGTCTTGACCCAATGGTCCGCCTTCTTTCCCAATTCTTGGGGAGAAAATGGTCCTAGGTCTACCAGATGCTGATGCAGTTTGTCATTGAAACAATTACTTAACAGGTGTTCTTTCACAAATAAATTGTACAGCCCATCATAATTACTTACACCACTGCCTTGAATCCAACCATCTAGTGTTTTTACTGAGTAGTCTACAAAGTCAACCCAGGTCTGGCTCGAGGATTTTTGAGCCCCTCTGAATCTAATCCTATACTCCTCAGTGGAGAATCCAAAGCCCTCAATCAGGGTACCCTTCATGAGGTCATAAGATTCTGCATCTTTTCCAGAGTGTGTGAGGAGTCTATCCCTACACTTTCCTGTGAACATTTCCCAAAGGAGAGCACCCCAGTGAGATTTGTTCACTTTTCTGGTTACACAAGCCCTCTCAAAAGCTGTGAACCATTTGGTGATGTCATCACCATCTTCATATTTAGTTACAATCCCTTTAGGGATTTTCAACATGTCAGGAGAATCTCTGACCCTATTTATGTTGCTGCCACCATTGATGGGTCCTAGGCCCATCTCTTGTCTTTCCCTTTCTATGGCTAGGATCTGTCTTTCCAAAGCCAATCTTTTGGCCATCCTGGCTAACTGGATGTCCTCTTCACTGGAGTTATCCTCCGTGATTTCAGAGAGGTTGGTCCCTCCTGTGAGGGAACCAGCATCTCTGACTATGATTTGTGGAGTCAGGGCTTGAGAGGCCCTGTCTTCCCTAGATAGGACTGGTAGGGGGGAATCACCCTCCAAGTCACCATCATCCTCTGAGTTGCCATCCTCAGAGGGGTTGGCCTTTTCAAACTCTGCCAACAGCTCCTGGAGCTGTAGTTTGGAAGGTCTGGGGCCCATTACTATTTTCTTTATTTTACAGAGTGACCTTAGCTCCCTCATCTTAAGATGGAGGTAAGGTGTGGTGTCGAATTCCACCACATTCATCTCTGCACTAGACATTATGCTTCTAAAAGTTGGAATACTTTTTAAGAATCTAAAACTAGTTCTAGAATCTAATTCAAACTTTTACCAAACTTTTAAACTCTAAAAGGAAATGCTAACAGGGACTAACACAAGGCCCTAGCAGGACTTTTAAGAATTTAGAAAAATTTCAAATTGCAAAAACAATTTCTAATGACAATTTTTGGAATTTGTCGTGTGATCAGGTATTGGCTGAGTAGTCCAGCAAATGCAAAGTCTTGTACCCCACCGCTGATCCACCAATGTAGGAAGTTGGCTCTGTATGCACTATTTCAAAGTAAGGAATAGTATGCACAGAGTCCAAGGGTTCCCCTTAGAGGTAAGATAGTGGCAAAAAAAGATAATACTAATGCTCTATTTTGTGGTAGTGTGGTCGAGCAGTAGGCTTATCAAAGGAGTAGTGTTAAGCATTTGTTGTACATACACACAGGCAATAAATGAGGAACACACACTCAGAGACAAATCCAGCCAATAGGTTTTGTTATAGAAAAATATATTTTCTTAGTTTATTTTAAGAACCACAGGTTCAAATTCTACATGTAATATCTCATTTGAAAGGTATTGCAGGTAAGTACTTTAGGAACTTTGAATCATTACATTAGCATGTATACTTTTGACATAAAACACAATAAGCTGTTTTAAAAGTGGACACTTAGTGCAATTTTCACAGTTCCTGGGGGAGGTAAGTTTTTGTTAGTTTTCACAGGTAAGTAAGTCACTTACAGGTTTCAGTTTTTGGTCCAAGGTAGCCCACCGTTGGGGGTTCAGAGCAACCCCAAAGTTACCACACCCGCAGCTCAGGGCCGGTCAGGTGCAGAGGTCAAAGAGGTGCCCAAAACGCATAGGCTTCAATGGAGAGAAGGGGGTGCCCCGGTTCCGGTCTGCTAGCAGGTAAGTACCCGCGTCTTCGGAGGGCAGACCAGGGGGGTTTTGTAGGGCACCGGAGGGGACACAAGTCCACACAGAAAGTACACCCTCAGCAGCTCGGGGGCGGCCGGGTGCAGTGTGCAAACAAGCGTCGGGTTCTCTGTAGATTTCAATGAGAGATCAAGGGATCTCTTCAGCGGTGCAGGCAGGCAAGGGGGGGGGCTCCTCGGGGTAGCCACCACCTGGGCAAGGGAGAGGGCCTCCTGGGGGTCACTCCTGCACAGGAGTTCCGTTTCTTTAGGTGCTGGGGGCTGCGGGTGCAGAGTCTTTTCCAGCCGTCGGGAAATGGAGTTCAGGCAGTCGCGGTCAGGGGGAGCCTCGGGATTCCCTCTGCAGGCGTCGCTGGCTCAGACGGGACAACTTTGGTTACTCACGGTCTCGGAGTCGCCGGAGGGTCCTCCCTGAAGCGTTGGTTCTCCACCAGTCGAGTCGGGGTCGCCGGGTGCAGTGTTGCAAGTCTCACGCTTCTTGCGGGGAGTTGCAGGGGTCTTTAAGTCTGCTCCTTGAAACAAAGTTGCAGTTCTTTTGGAGCAGTGCCGCTGTCCTCTGGAGTTTCTTGGTCTCTTGGAAGTAGGGCAGTCCTCTGAGGATTCAGAGGTCGCTGGTCCTGGAGAAAGCGTCGCTGGAGCAGGGTTCTTTAGAAGGCAGGAGACAGGCCGGTAGGACTGGGGCCAAAGCAGTTGGTGTCTTCTTTCTTCTTCTGCAGGGGTTTTCAGCTCGGCAGTCTTCTTCTTCGGTAAGTTGCAGGAATCTAAATTCTTAGGTTCAGGGGAGCCCTTAAATACTAAATTTAAGGGCGTGTTTAGGTCTGGGGGGTTAGTAGCCAATGGCTACTATCCCTGAGGGTGGGTACACCCTCTTTTTGCCTCCTCCCAAGGGGAGGGGGTCACATCCCTAATCCTATTGGGGAATCCTCCATCTGCAAGATGGAGGATTTCTAAAAGTTAGTCACTTCAGCTCAGGACACCTTGGGGGCTGTCCTGACTGGCCAGTGACTCCTCCTTGTTTTTCTCATTATTTTCTCCGGCCTTGCCACCAAAAGTGGGGGCCGTGGCCGGAGGGGGCGGGCAACTCCACTAGCTGGAGTGTCCTGCGGTGCTGGCACAAAGGGGTGAGCCTTTGAGGCTCACCGCCAGGTGTGACAGCTCCTGCCTGGGGGAGGTGTTAGCATCTCCACCCAGTGCAGGCTTTGTTACTGGCCTCAGAGTGACAAAGGCACTCTCCCCATGGGGCGAGCAACATGTCTCGGTTGTGGCAGGCTGCTGGAACTAGTCAGCCTACACAGATAGTCGGTTAAGGTTTCAGGGGGCACCTCTAAGGTGCCCTCTGGGGTGTTTTTTACAATAAAATGTACACTGGCATCAGTGTGCATTTATTGTGCTGAGAAGTTTGATACCAAACTTCCCAGTTTTCAGTGTAGCCATTATGGTGCTGTGGAGTTCGTGTAAAACAGACTCCCAGACCATATACTCTTATGGCTACCCTGCACTTACAATGTCTAAGGTATTGCTTACACTGTAGGGGCACAGTGCTCATGCACTGGTGCCCTCACCTATGGTATAGTGCACCCTGCCTTAGGGCTGTAAGGCCTACTAGAGGGGTGACTTATCTATACCTGCATAGGCAGTGAGAGGCTGGCATGGCACCCTGAGGGGAGTGCCATGTCGACTTACTCGGTTTGTTCTCACCAGCACACACAAGCTGGCAAGCAGTGTGTCTGTGCTGAGTGAGGGGTCTCCAGGGTGGCATAAGACATGCGGCAGCCCTTAGAGACCTTCCTTGGCATCAGGGCCCTTGGTACCAGGGGTACCACTTACAAGGGACTTATCTGGATGCCAGGGTGTGCCAATTGTGGAATCAAAAGTACAGGTTAGGGAAAGAACACTGGTGCTGGGGCCTGGTTAGCAGGCCTCAGCACACTTTCAATTCAAAACATAGCATCAGCAAAGGCAAAAAGTCAGGGGGTAACCATGCCAAGGAGGCATTTCCTTACAATATTCAAATCCAATTCCTCTGCCCCATCATCGGTACCAGCAAAGGATTCATGGTATGCTTGGCTGTGACTCAGAACCTGTGCAAAAATACACTCTATGTACCGCAGGACACTGATGAGGGCTGAAACCGAATCCACCTCCCCCTTATTACACTGATTCATTGCATGTTGACCTAGAAAATGACAGAGGACTATCACATTTCTAGAAACTGATGTAGAGACTCCACCTGGGCTGCCAATGCAGGAAAACGTTATTTAAAATGGTGCTGAAAAGTGCAGCTGAGGCATTAGTTGCAGTTGCCCACAAAAGCAAGGTGAATTGTTATGTGGTGTGGTTGTGAGCCCCCACCATGTAATGTCAAAATCTTTATCATGTCCAGTTAGGTTGCTTTAAAAAAAATCCTTAGCTCAGTCTTGGGTCGCTAGGGCACAGACCAGTCAGGCTTAATCAAAGGAACAAGTGTAAAACATTTAGAAGTATTGAGACAGTAGATAAGAAATAACGCAACACAAATCCAACACCAGTTCATAAAAATAGTTTTTTAAACTTAAATTAGACACCAAGAGAAGAAAAATCTATTGAGGGGAAACTGGAGATGCTGTTTTCCAAAGGTGACTTATTTTTAAAAAATGCTATAAGTCAGTTTAATTGGTTGAGGTTCTTAGCCAACTAGCTAGTACGGCTACTTATTTTTTTTTTTTAGTTTTTTATTTAAACACGACAGGCCACAGCGGAGTGGTGTCAGCGAAATGGTTAATTTAGAGACCTGTCCGTCCCTTTCTGCAGTCTTGGGGCCCTCAGTGTCTTTTCGTATTATAATGCAGTCCTGCCAAGGAGTGGTACGGAATCTGGGTATGCAAGATACTGGAGATACTGGAGATGCTGCAGAGATGCAGTGAGTGTTTGTGAGGCCCCCCTGGTTTCCCGGTGCCTCAGCGGTCGTCTTTGGCCTTGAGCTCTCATGCTGAGGGTGGGGGGTGGTCCAGTCGCCACAGCCCATTTACTCTTTTGTTACAGCGTTTGTGGGTACGTTTTCCTTTCTCGCAGGGTAACCAAAGGCCACGTCACCATCAGCCACTGGTGTCACTGACTTGGATGTCAATTTGGGCCATTCAATACTCTGTCTCCCAGCAGGCTTTTCCCAGCTTTTGTGTTTCTTGTGCTAAACAGGGGCCTAGCAAACTAGGGCTTGATGTCACTTCTTCTGTCCCAGCACCTGTGGAGCTCTTTTTCATGGGTAGGTACAGTCCTCTTTGCGAGTCCTTCAGGTGCAGTTCATTCTTTGATGAAGCCTATCTTTGCTGGGTGCAGGGAATGGGAAGGACTCACTAGTGAATGGGGCAACAGTTCCCATGTTGCCACCCTTTACTGGGGGTTTGGCTAAAAACTATTCCAGCGTACCCTTCTCTGCATGAATCCAAGATGGTTCAGGACTTCATTTCCTGTGAGGAGCTCTGGGCACACCACTAGGGTGTTCCCAGTATAACAAGCCACTTCTCATGGAAAACTAGTTCTGCAACAAGGTTCCCCTCTCTAGAGGCAATGCCAGCCTGTCTGAGATAAAGCCCTAGAAGGCTTGAGTGTAATCGGCATTTACTTCACTGAAGCACAAGCCTGTTTGATGCTGGGCCATCTGTTGTCATCGTCCGATAGTCATCCTGTTAGAGCAGTTCATGTATCTTGTGTTCTTTGTTCCCTGTACCTGGAAGCACTACACACTTTCTACTCTGCTGACAACTATAGCAAACACTAAAGAAAGGCAACCGTAGGTTTGGGATACCAAGTGGTGACTTAATATAAAGATGCCTCCCTAGTAATAGTTACCTTAAATCCAATTTCAACGTTCATTTGTGTTTAATGTAACATTTAGCTCGATACTTTGGAGCATTTGTTAGCGAATCATACCTGTACTTTAAGGTGTCAGAGCATGTGCACTGGGAACTGAACAGCAGGGCTCAGCATACTAAAGAGTCAAAAAACCTGCAGAATCTGTGCACAATTTGTGGGATGGAGTTGATCATAAAGTCCTTTCTGATGGATACAACTACCTGTGGATTCCTCACCTTATGAATTCTCCCAAGGGCATAGCATTCGACCGAAGTTTTCTTCCTAGCTCCACACGTTAACGAGGCAGTCACAATTGCACGGCTCTGCACGCGACTCCGTCTGACGTTATCGTGGAAATAAGTCCTCGCCGGCGTGCTAACGTGAGTTCCCTATTTTCTGCGCCTTCGACGCTAACGGTTTATTCCTACCTCTTGGCAGTTACTATTTCGAGGAATTTGTTGTAGAGCATTACAATGTCTCCACTGCAAAAATTGGGATTTAAGTCTTGTAATGAATGGAGGTCATTGCCGGTGGCAGATCCTCACAAACTGCATGTAGTGCCGAAGCTCCGACCACGACGTGGAGGAGTGCATGTCCTGCCAGCGGATGAACCCGGAGGCCTTGAAAGAAAGAGGCTAAGCTTTTCTTGGCAAAATGTAAGAAGGAGCAGAGAGGTTGCCGAAGATCAAAGGCGAGGGAGTCATCACATACATCCTCGAAGTCGCATAAGCGGCGCCGACACGAATCTCGACGTTGGTTTTCCAGAGATCGGTCTCATGCCCCTCTGGGCCCCTCCTGCCTTTCAATGATTCCCTTATTGAGTCCATTTTAGAACTTTAGAGGAAGCCTGTCATGACTCCAGCCTTTTCTAGGACTGTGGCTAGGAGATAGTTGCTCCAGGAGTTCCGCAGTTTGTCACAACATCCCACACCTGAACTTGGTGGTGCAAGCCTCTTGTTCTGCACGATCTGCTCCTGGTTCGTTTCCTGCGACTCCATCTGACAGGGAGTCGAAGCGTATGGAGCAGATTTCTAAGAAGTACTTCTCCTCTGGCAGTATGGCCGTGAAGTCTGTCAATGCTACGTGTGTGCTGGGAAGGTATATCCATGTCCTGACTGATTAGGCAAGTGCTGTTGTGCCAAGACTTCCTAAGGATGTGCAGAAACAATTTGATGTACTCCTCCTGGACAGTCAAGTGGCAGCAAAGCAGATCATTCAGTCTAGCTTGGACACTGCAGATTTGGTTGCCAGGGCTATGGGCACTTCGGTAGCAACCAGGAGGCGCGCGTCTGGTTTCTCCTCTGATGTTCAAGCTACGCTTATGGACCTTCCTTTTGATGGCGAGAAGTTGTTTGGGACCAAAGCTGACTCTGCTTTGGAACGATTTAAAGAAAGCAGGGCTACTGCAAATCTTTGGGACTCCAAGCTTCTTCGTCTGCACCCTTTAGGTCTTTTTGAAGATTCAGGGGTTTTGGTCGAGGGTCCTCTTTTCGTGGAAGGCCACAATCCAACGTTCAGCAGCCTGCCAACTCTCTCTACAGATCTTTTAAGGGGCGTGGGAGGGTTAGAATGCGAGGAGCCACTCAGCAGCCTTCCGCTTCATCCTTTTCCTCTGGGGGAGCCCATCAAGGAAGGCAGCCCTAGTTTTCTCTCCGTATTCCAGCATGTTTTACCTGGAGGGGGAGGCTGTTTCATTTTCTCCACGAGTGGGAGTTAATCACATCGGGCTCTTGGGTGCTGAATATAGTGGGAAAAGGTTATGCCCTTCCTTTTTGGGAGTTTCCCCCTCCCATCCCTCCCTGTCATTCGTTTTGCCCTGAGATCATCTCCTATTGCTTCAGCAGGAGGTGCAAGTCCTTTTCATAAAGGGTGCAGTGGAGTTCCTTCTGGAGCAGGAGAAGGGTCAGGGATGTTATTCAAGGTATTTCCTGATTCCCAAGAAGGATGTTCGATTGTGGCCTATCCTGGATCTGCGTATTTTGAATTGGTTCCTCAAACAGGAGAAGTTCAAAATGCTGACCCAAGCTCAGGTGCTTCTTGCGTTGAACAAGGAAGACTGGATGGTGTCTATCGACTTGCAGGATGCTTATTTTCATATCCCTATTATGAAGTCGCACAGGAAGTATCTGGTAGGGTTGCAACACTTACCAGTTTCCGGTCCTTCCTTTTGGTCTTACTTCTGAACCTCAAGTATTCACGAAGGTGATGGCAGTGGTTGCAGCTGACCTCTCAAGGGAGTATCTGTTTTCCCTTACCTGGACGATTGGCTGATCAAAGCCGGGTCCCCAGAGCTCGTGCTGCATCACTTGCAAGTGACAACCCAGTTGTTGTTCAACATGGGCTTTACAGTAAATGTGCCCAAATCTCACCTGGAGCCCCCTTAGTGCCTTCTGTTCATAGGGGCAGTATTGGACACATTGAATCTGGCCTACCCTCCTCCTCAGAGAATTCAGGACATTCAGGTGTTGATTCCAATGGTTCAGAATGGAGCAGCTGTTCCAGTCCGCAATATCCTACGTCTGCTCGGTCTGTTCACTTCCTGCATTCTGTTGGTCACTCATTTATGTTGGCACATGAAGGCTCTACAGGGGTGCCTCCGCAAGAAGTGGTTTCAACACAAAGGGGATCTCTGAGTCGATAACGATCTCCAGAGACTCTGCAGTGGATCTAGATGGTGGGCTATGGATGGCAACCTTTCCCAAGGAAGGCCATTTGGTCTACCACCTCCGATGGCATAACAGATGCTTCCACTCTAGGGTGGGGAGCTCATCTGGGGGCCTAGAGATCAAAGGTCATTGGTCTCCAGTGGAACAGATGTTTCACATCAATCTGTTAGAATTACGGGCAATACGCCTGGCTCTCAAGGCCTTCCTCCCGTCTCTTTGCAGTCAGTCAGTTCAAGTCTTGACAGACAACACTACTGCGATGTGGTACATCAACAAGCAGGGAGGAGTAGGGTTGTACCTTCTCTGCAGAGAGGCTCTGGTCCTGTGCACAGGACTATCGGATTTGCATTGTAGTAAACCATCTGGCCAGGTTCTCAGCGTACATGCGGACACTCAGTCAGCATTTCTTGGCCGATCACGAGTGGCGTCTCCATCCAGACCTGGTTCTTCACATCTTCCGAATGTGGGGATTTCCACAGATCGACCTGTTTGCCAGGAGAATGCACACTGTCCGTTGTTCTGCAGCCTCCAGTATCCAGTGCAGTGGGCGTTGGGGGATGCGTTTCAGATGTCTTGGTGCGACAAGTTGCTTTATGCGTTTTCCCCGTTACCTTTGTTTCCTTGAGTTCTGAGGAAGATTTGCCAAGATCAGGCTCAAGTGATTTTAATAGCTCTGGATTTGCCGAGAAGGGTGTGGTACACGGACCTTCTCCAACTCTCACTGTGCCTGTCGCTCCGTCTCCCTTACAGGTTAGACCTCCTCTCGCAGTCACAGGGGCAGTGTCTACACCTCCACATCCAGAGCCTGCACCTACATGCCTGGAGATTGATTGGGGTAATCTGAGCTTTTTCTCTCCCTCTAAAAGTGATGGATGTTATCTTATCGGCCAGGTGATACTCCACAAAGAAGATCTTTGCTGGAAGATGGACAAAATTTGCTGCTTGATGTGGAGAGACAGATTGATCCTTTGAAGGCCCATTTGTCTGATATTTAGATTTTTTGCTCTTTCCCTTGCACAGGGGGGCAGTGCAGTGGCGACAGTGAAGGGCTATTTGTCAACACTGTCGGCCTTTCTTTGCGTTCCTGATCAGCCTTCCTTATTTAAGTCCCCTTTAGTTCTTAGGTTCCTTAAAGAGTATAACACTTTTCCTCCCACTCAGTTTGTAATGCCTCCGTGGGATTTGAATTTAGTTCTTACTTTTTTAATGGGTTCACCGTTTGAGACTATGCATTCTTGCCCGTTGAGACTTTATTTTAAAAACCGTTTTCTTCTCAGCTGTCACGTCTGCTAGACGTGTGAGTGAGCTTCAGGCTCTTAGCGTGAAACCTCCTTTCACAACCTTTCATGCTGACAAGGTGGTGCTGAGAACCATGGCGGCTTTCCTTCCTAAAGTAGTCAGTCCCTTTCATCTGGGACAATCTATAACACACTCCTTTTACCCTCCTCCCTATCCTTCAAAGGAGGAGGAAAGACTGCACCGCTTGGATCCAAGAAGGACTCTTAAGTTTCTACATTGAGAGGACAAGAGACTTTAAAATTGATGATCAACTCTTTATTGGATATGTTGGCAAGGTGAAGGGCAAAGCCGTCCACAAGAGAAACCTTACAAGTTAGGTCATTCTTTGCATAAAGATTTGTTATTCGCAAGCAAAAAAAGGTTCCTCCTGAAGGTATTAAGGCCGATTCCACCAGGTCTAAGTCTGCCACTTCGGCTTTAGCTAGAGGTGTACAGGTTGTTGATATTTGTAAGGCAGCGACTTGGGCTTCCCCCACACATTCACAAAGCAATATTGCTTAGACTCCGAAGTTAGGAGGGATGGCCGTTTTGCACGTTCTGTTTTGCAGGACTTCTTGGTTTGACCAGTCTGGCACCTACCTCAAAGTGTGATACTGCTTTGGGATTCCATTCATAAGGTGAGGAATCCACAGGTAGTTGTAAGTATCAGAAGATCGTTACTTACCTTCAGTAACGCTTTTTCTGGTGGATACAGTAGCTACCTGTGGATTCCTCACAGACGCCACCTGCTTCCCCGTTGCCTGTCTTTTCATACAAAGACTTCTGTTATTATAAATTTATATAATATGTTTTTGGTGCTTCTATATAAACAGATATTGTGGTTTATATTTATATTTAGATTTGGATTGGCATAATTTGTTCTTGTGAGGTCGGTATTCACCTGTTCGCCTAAAAGGCATGTAAAAAAAATAGTGAAACTGACGTCAGCCCGCCGGCGAGGACTTCTTATTGCCACAATGATGTCAGGCGGAGTCACGTGAGGAGCCGTGCAATTGTGACGCCCTCGTCGACGTAGGGCGCTAGGAAGAAAATTCCTGTTGAATGCTGGTTCGATGCATTCTCTACTCAAACTGACTCTGACAATTACTATGATGCAGTAGATGAGTTTGGTCGGCCATACAATGAAGACACCTGGTATGAGGACACTGAAGTAATCTGGATTCCATTTCTTGTATATTTGATCTATTTTATTAAGTTTAAGTCCTGTGTATAGAAGCCTCATCCTGTCAACAAGACCTTCCACTCCAACTGCCCCAGTTAGGAACCTTGTTAGGTTCTTTCACATTCTATGTTCCATATTCTTAGAACAGTCTTGTTCACAACACATAGAGCTTCCTATACAAACAAGTACATGTACAGTGCTTAACAACAAGTAACTTGGTACATCAATAAGAGTACAATACCACATCACCTCCCTTACATTACAGACTAAAAACATAGTACCATTGGAGACTATAAAACAAATACAATTATACATAGTCCCTTAGTTTCTCTGGTCTCCGTGTTGATCTCACAGGTCTGAAACCCACCTTCTTTGTTGCATCAACATGAGACCTCCCATCAATTACTTCCGGAGTACTTGCCTCCGGAGTGACAGATTTATGAAACTCCTCCAGTCTACTGATACCACATTTTGCCACTCTGTTTAAATTCCATATCTTATGATCATTCGTCTTTATTGCATTTTTAAAAAGTTTCAAAACCTTAAATGGACCTATGAATTTGGTATCTGTTTTCTCCCTTCTAGGAGATTTTATCTTTATCCAATCTCCAACACTTATTCTAGTTTCTTTTACACTTTTGTGCACATCATACCATTTTTTTCCTTAAATTCTTTTTCTCTTGTTCTTTCTTCCTCCATCCCCTCACATCCCCGCAAAGAGGATCTATACCCAAACGTTTCTCTTGTACCCAACGAGGAGCTACCTCATGACAAGGTAACCTTCCCTTAAATAAGCGAAAGGGTGTCACCCCTGTGGATGAGTGTGGAGTCAAGCGATATTCCCGTACTTTCTTTTTTATTTCGCTCTCCCATTTACTACCTTGTCTTTGTGCCAGTTGTATACTTTCTTTGAGTACCTTAATGAAGCGTTCCACTACCCCATTGGATTCAGGATGATATAAAGCTGCCCTTTTATGTTTAATCCCTCTATCTTTTAGAAAGGATTCCGTGGCTTTTGACACAAATTGGACCCCATTGTCTGTAAGAACGGAAGAGGGAAACCCTTCCCTCTCAAAAAGTTCCTCTAAAAAAGCAATTACATCCTTAGATTCCACTGAACTTACTATCTTTATCTCTGGCCATCTTGAATACATATCAATAGAAACTAGTACATACCTGTCTACTGAGCCCAACCTCACTGGCCCCAAAATATCTAAGGCTATATCCATCCAAGGTCCTAAGGCATCCTCCCTTATCACCATGGGTTGTGTTCTACATTTTAAGACTTTGTCTGATTGAACACAAAAGCGACATTCCCTTACCTCTCTCTCTACCATAGTGTCCATTGCAGGCCACCAATATGTGCATCTAAGCCTTTCTTTAGTTTTTGAAATACCCATATCACTAGAATGAGCATGTGTCAATAATTTTTCCCTCAAAGAAATGGGAGGAATCAACTTACTACCTCTGACTAAAAGATCATCCACAATCACTAACTCATCCTTTACTTGCCAGAAAGGCATCAAGTTTTCCCCATAACTGCCTTTAACACCCCACCCGTTTCTAGTACATTCCATCACTTTTTGTAAGGTGGTATCTTTCTGTAGTTCTTTTCTCCATTCTGATTCATGGATAACAGCATTTTTTACTAAACAAACTCTGATATCCTGATCAAAGTCATCACTGAACAAGCCTACATCATCAACAGTATCATGCTCACACTCGGTTTCCTCAGAGAAATAGGGTTTACATAGTCTAGAGAGACAATCAGCTTGTATGTTGAGTACTCCTGGTATGTAAACAACTGTATAGTCAAACTCTTGTAGGGCCACAACCCATTTGCGAATGCGGTGTGAGACTAAATCAATTCCCTTGTTCTTGAAAACTTCCTTTAGAGGCTTATGATCCGTGATGACTTCAAAGTTACAGCCCCACAAAAATTTCCTCAATTTTCTTATTGCCCAATAAACACTCAGTGCTTCCTTTTCAATAACAGAATAATTGAGTTCTGCTCCCTTCAAACTTATAGATAAAAATAAAATTGTCCTATCAACACCCTCAGCCCTTTGCATCAACACCGCACCAATGCCTTTGGAGCTGGCATCGCACATCAATTTAATTTCATCATTTGGATCATAGCTCCCTAAATCAACTGCACAGTGTAATAACCGTTTAATCTCATGAAACTCATTTGAACATTGGTCATTCCAGGAGAAATCACTACCCTTCTTCAATAAACATCTCATGTTTCTTGTTCTCTCAGCAAATTTTGATACAAATTTATTATAAAACTCAGCCATACCAAGAAACTTTATAAGTTCCTCTTTGTCTTCTGGAGTTGGCATATTTATGACCGTGTTAACTAAAGGCGATTTTGGACGAATCCCTTTTCCCGAGATCTCATGTCCCAAATATTCAATAGTAGAGGTGTTGAATTTGCATTTTTCAAATTTCAGAGTTAGACCCGAGTTAATCCCACCTTCGTCGCCAAAATGAAGTAATCAGGATTCCATTTCTTGTATATTTGATCTATTTTATTAAGTTTAAGTCCTGTGTATAGAAGCCTCATCCTGTCAACAAGACCTTCCACTCCAACTGCCCCAGTTAGGAACCTTGTTAGGTTCTTTCACATTCTATGTTCCATATTCTTAGAACGGTCTTGTTCACAACACATAGAGCTTCCAATACAAACAAGTACATGTACAGTGCTTAACAACAAGTAACTTGGTACATCAATAAGAGTACAATACCACATCCACCTCCAGGATGACAATGGCATTGACACCTCCCCTGATACTGGCCTAGTCTTCCCTCTGGGCCATACCACTGAGGGAAGTACCTCCTTTGCATTGGTCATATAGAGGGCTGCCGAGGTCGTTGACCTCTAGATCCCCACGTTGAAGGTCAAAACTCAGGTGCTAACCAGTTGTCCAGCCAGGGCAGACTAGTACTGAGGCCTTGCGACACTCTAATGGGGCTTTCACTAATACTGTTTCTAGGGGCCTTGGCCAAGCTTTGCTCCAATTCTCCAGTGAATCACCAGATTGTGCTGCAACAAGTAC
This sequence comes from Pleurodeles waltl, assembly GCF_031143425.1. NCBI lineage: Eukaryota > Metazoa > Chordata > Amphibia > Caudata > Salamandridae > Pleurodeles > Pleurodeles waltl. Next base: position 552,728,541 of record NC_090449.1, read on the forward strand.
AACTCTGTATGGGTAGAGACCTTTGGGAAGAGGGTGTTTTCTTCCAAGAGTTTGGGTCTCCGATTGGTAAATGCCTTTTAGGCTGGTGTTTTGGCACGCTGAAACTGTAGCTCAAGTTTTCCCATAGGTCATGGGGCAGCTTCATTCTGTATTGACCCAAGCAGTACAAGTTGGCCGCGACCCTCCAAAGTTTACTGGCCTGAATACCAGTGATTACATTGGTCGCGCTATTGCCACTAGTGTTGTTGTCTGTCACCGTGCCTGGTTAAGGTCTACATGTTTCTCTGACTTTAAACAGTTCCTCGTGAACTCACCCTTCAGGGGACAGAACAGCCTGCCCAAGAATGAAGAGCCACAGCACGCTCTCAGGGCTTGTCTGCCCCGCCAACTGCATCATATTTTTTTCTAACATTCTACGGCTCTGGCATGGTCATCCCAGACAGACAACCATCATAGGAGATAGTAAAAGGCCTGCAGTGGTGGTAGCTTGACTGCTGTTGGATCTGTGGCAGACCGCTATTCCCTCCTTCACCCAGAGCTGACCGTGATGACTGATGCATCGATTTTGGATTGAGGCAGCTCCCTGTGAGAGGTGAAGATCATAGTTTTCTGTTCTTTGGCAGAGGCTCAGCTGAACATCAACTTCTAGAGCTCTCGGACATTCAGTTGGCATTGAAAGCCTTCCTGCCCTCCATCAAGGGAAGACTGGTATGGTGCTCACATGCCCAACTGCCTTGTGGTACTCTGCAAACAGAGGGGTAGGGTGGACCCTGTGCCAGAAGGCTCTGCCTCTGGAAACGGCTGGACCATCTAGGGGTCTTCATATGGTGATGAACCAACTGGTGTATCTTTGAGTGCCAAAGCAGACACTCAGCTGTCAATGTGTAGCTTATCATGAGTGATTGTTGCAGTCTGAAGGAGGTGCAAGGTCTCTTGCATGCTTGGGGAGAATCTTGGCTCGATCTTTGTCACCAATAAGAATGTGCAACATCTGCAGTTGGGCGTTTTGGGGTTTCCAAGGCGCGTCTCTGTAAGATTGGTTCCACCTGAATTTGTACTCCTGTATGCCTTCCTGCGAATAACTTGTCTTCTGAAGGTCAGGAATGACCAGGCCAAGTCGTTCCAGTGGCCTCGTATTCGGCACGGAGAGTATGGTATGCCGAGCTACTGGGCATTATCTTTCACCGGATCAGTCTATTACTCTGGGGGAAATGTGCAGTCACAGTAACACAGAAGAGTCTTACACCTTGCCTTCTGCACTATTCACCTTCATGCTTGAAGGCTCAGTGGCAACAGCCTTTGACCTTCCTCTGGAAGTGGTTGTCATCTTGGCAGCCAGGTGTCCCTTGACATCAACTGTTTACTCCTGTTATTGAGACAAATTTGTGGACTGGTGCAAATTGTGAGAGCTAGACCTCCAGGCCAAATTGATGTTTTGTTGCTTATTGCTCTCTCCCTCACCCAACAAGGCTTTGCTTCAGACAGTCTGAGAGTACCTTTCAGGATTTTAATTTGTTATATTTTTTTTTTTTTTTTGCGGTTCTTAGACCAGTGCTATTTTTTAAATGTTTTTGTTTCTTCCTTCTCCCTTTGTGCTGCAGTGGATTCTTAACCTGGTCCTCACATTTTTGATGTGTACTTCTTTTGAGCCTTCACAGAGCTGTCCTCTGCTACTTCTCACCATCAAGACAGTGTTCCTTGTCATAACACCAGAGTGGTGGCCCTCTGTCAACCTGCCTTAAAGCACCTTCTTCTCACACAAGCTTCCTCTGCGTCTAGGTTATCCTTTCTTCCCAAAGTAGTGACTCTGTTCTACTGCAGTAAATTTAGCACCTTGCTACCATTCTGTCCTCTGCCTCACCCCTTTTGAGAAGGAGACACTTCAACTATACTCCACAAGAGCAGTGAGCTTTTATATTGGTTGTACACGAATACACCAAGTGGACGATCAGTTTTTGGTTTGGTTCATAGGAAGGGAAAGGAGAACAACTGTGCACAAAAGGGCCATATTGCACTGAATTGTGCTCTGCGTAACAATCTTCTATGTATTTGCCAAAAAGCTGCTCCAGGAAAGGTTGAGGGGTTATTCCACCATACCCAGGACTACTACCACTCAATAGGCACATGAAGCCTCCTTGACATTTGCCAGGTAACTGTTCTTTCCTCTGCATATTCACAAAGCACTACTATTTGAACAGCTAGGTGCCGATGGCATTTTGCGCGCGCAGTCTTACAGTACTTGGCTTTAGTTAATTCACACCCACTTCTGAATAGATATTGCTTTGGTATTTATTCATAAGGTGAAGTGTATGTGCCCCCAAGAGGACTTAATGGCTCGATCTGCTAAAGCCAAAGCTATTACCGCTGTGTTGGCGCATGCAGGTGCCTGTCTTAGACACTTCCCATGCATCAACGTGGGCTTCCCTCCATACATTCACAAAGCCCTATTGTCTGGATGATCAGGTCAGTCGAGAAGGCCACATTGTCCTCTCGGTCCTGCAGAAACCTTTGGTTTCAGTCCATTCATAGACCCTTCATCCCAGAGGTACTGCGTTAGCATCTATTCAAAAGCTGAGGGATCTGCAGTTACAATTCTCTATCAGTAACTTAATTACGTTTATAAATGCTCTTTCTACTAGAGGCTGTAGCCAACCGCAGATTACTCACCAGTCCTCCCATCCTCCCCTCTCTATGAATTGGGCACTGCCCCTTATAAGATTCCAAGTTTGGGTATCTATACACTGGCCCGTGTCAGCTTGCTGTTGCGTTAAGTGTCTGGTTGTACAGACTTCCACAAAAGCAACTGACATTAGTGCCTGGCAGTGGTGCCTATGTTGGCTCTGCACGTCCTTTCAGGGGCAGAGCGGCATTAGTACTGAGGCACACACCGCCACCTACCGGCACTCATAGTTACTACTCAGACGTTTCCAGATCCAGCCTGGGGGAAGTATTCAAAAGGTGAGGATTCTGCAGTTAGTATCTACCAGGAAGGATGTTACCAAGGGTAAGTAACTTGTCCATTAGGCCACTTAAGTTCGAATGCCTGACTGCTAACACTCAACATAAACATTTCCCCCTCACCTGAATATTCATCATCACGGATGGGTCTTACAGATTGTGCGAGAGGAGATACTGGATTCGAAGAAAGGAGAAAAATGCTATTTGTTTTGCTTCCTCAACCAACGAAACACCAAAGCCCAAGGCCTAGTTTGGACATCCACTGTTGAATATCTTTCTCAAGGACTGGTTGAAAATGCTATCTGGATCAGATGGTGTCTGTTCTAGACCCAGAAAATTGGATATGATCTTCAGACTTTAAGAATGCATGTTTCCATATAACATCCTGCAGTCCTGGGCATTACCTCCCGTCCCTCCCTCGCCTTCCTTTAAACCAATGAGGCTTCCTGCCTCCCACTAGACCCTCCCCTCCCCTTTCCTTTTAAACCCCCCCCCCCCCCCCCACCCCTACCCCCTCCTGTTCTTTTTGTCTATCCCACGCTAGACTTTCCCTTTTCACTTACCTTCACGTCGGGGCCTGGAGGTCATCGTTGGATGCACTCCTCGGGAAGCGGAGCTCCGCGAGGTGTGCTTCGGCCGGGCGCGTCTTTTCTGAGCAGGCGGGGCTGCTCGTAAGACGCGTCCTGTGAGGCGGCTGACGGGGTCAGCCGGCTCTTGGTGGCTGGGGCGTTCAGTTCCGGTTTTTTCTTCGCTGCGGAGCCGCGGGGGGATGCCGAAGAGTGTTTTTGGGTTTCTGTGCGGGTAAGACGGGCGTTCTGCCCTCATTTTGACTGATATTCTTGTTTTATCCTTTATTTGGATTGGTTCTGGGATATGGTTCCTGGGCCCTGTATATTTTATCTGTGGATGAGATCGTGCCTACAGATTCAGTTGATGGCCGGAATCCAGGTGCTAGAGCTCAGTGGCGAGGTCAAGTACCTTTGGTGCGGCAGGTTACCTGTGTACAGTGGTACGACTCCCGCCTACACCCTTAAAATGTCTTATGAGGATTATTTCTTCTTCCTCCTCAAAGGAGGGAGGTGCTGATGGCATTTCCACTCCTGGGAGCCCCCAGATTCAGGGTGGTGGTGCTTCACCCATCATGTCCAGGGAGGAGGTGCAGGAGGCTGTTTCCAGAGCTCTTCATGCGGGGATGGCCTGGCCTAGTGGGGCTAGGGCTACCCATTCTCCTACAATTGCAGGGAAGTCCTCCTCTGAGAGTGTGGGAGGAGATGCTCCATCTACGTCCTCTGGGGGGTGATTTTGGCTCCTGGAAGGTGATGTGGGTTGTGATGGCACATGTACGGGACAATTTGGGGTTTCCTGTGTTTAGTCCCGCCGACGCTGTCTGAATTTTCCATGCCTTTTCGGGGACCTGTGGAGGATATGGTGTTTTGGGAGTGGGGATGTGGATATGGCTCGGGTTCCACGGTTCATTCAGATACGTTCTTTACTTTAGGGTAAGGAAGTATGGCCTCCCTCGGTCCTCCTGGTTTCACGTTTGGCTCCCCTGATTGGCAAAACAGCTGTCGATCCGGAGGATTGTGTGCCTGCTGATGCCACGGCTCTTAGGGTGGACTCAGGGCTTAAGAGGGCTTTTGCGGCTGAGACTCTGGCTCTGAGGGCAGGTATTTCTTCTGCTTATGCGGCCCAGTCGTTTGTGCAGGACTTGGTTGACCTGGCAGTGGCTGTTCAGGATGGGGCAGAGTGTTCGGAGCTCCTGGCTGGTATGGGGCAGCGGCCTGGTTGTTGGCAGATGTGTCTTCAGACGTGGTCCGTACTTCGGCTCTGGCTTCTGGGGCTTTGATTGGGGCTCGTAGGTCCCTCTGGTTGCGTTCCTGGAAGGCTGATCCAGGGGGGAAGGCGGCCTTGTTGAGACTGCCGTTTGAAGGCCGTAACCTATTTGGTGGGCATTTGCCGTCCATGCTTTCCGAGGCATTTAAGGAGAGGAAGCATGCCTTACCTTATAAAGGGGGTTCTTCTTCGGGTAAAGGGTGGAAGAATCATTCCAGATCTTCTCCTACTAGGGATGCTAAATCCTTTTCATTCGGGAAACGACGTTTTCTGCCGCGTTTTTCGCCTAAGGAGTCTGCTCCTGCGACCCGGGGTGGTTTCAAGTAGGGGTTCTGACAATCACTGTGGGCCTGGCAGAGGGCCGGTTGGGGGAAGACTGTCACTTTCTGTCCGCTTGGGAGGACAGTGTAGACGATCATTGGGTAATAGACATTGTGGCCGATGGTTATGTCATAGATTTTGTTGTGGTTCCTCCAGATTCAGGGGTACGTCCCACACCTCTGCCTTCAGGGGGGTCACGGAGAGGAGCATTGTTGTACGGAGTGCGAGAGTTACTGGTCAAAGGGGCCATTTCCCGTGTTCCGCTAGACGAACTGGGTCAGGGCACTTATTCGGTCTTGTTTCTTGTACTGAAAGTTTCAGGGGGATTTCGGCCTGTGCTCAATCTAAAGGAGGTGAATACCTGGATCGGGACAGTGCATTTCCGCATGCTGTCCATTCAGACTATTTTTCCATTGGTCAGACGTGGGGACTTTCTGGTGTCACTGGATCTGCAGGATGCTTACCTACACGTGCCGGTGGCAAGATCCTCTCAAAAGTTCCTGAGGTTTGCTGTGGATCGGGTGCACTGTCCGTTTTGTGTTCTGCCGTTCGGCCGCAAGACTTCTCCTCAGATTTTTTCGACGGTACTGGCCCCCCTGGTGGCTTTGCGACATTCAGAAGGGGTGTTTACTCATCCATATCTGGACGACATTTGCTCCATTCTACCTCGCAGGCCCTATTTCGGAAGCAGGTTGCCCAAGTTCTGGTGTCCGGCAGAACCACGGTTTTTTTAATCAACGGGGGGCTATCGGTTTAGTCCCATCCCAGGATCTGAGTTTTCTGGGGTCTGTTTCGGACTCTTCTTGGCTTGGTGGCAGTGTCAGTGAAGAAGTTTGTGGTGCTCCGGTCCATGGTGTGGATGGTTGTGGTACAGCCGGCCCTCCGTGCTTTTCTATGATTGCGGCTGCAAGGTCATTTGGTGGTTCTGCGGTGCTTGTTCGGGCAACGTAGTGGCCAGGGCTTATGTCATACTTCAAGGGGGGACCTGGTCTAGGGCTTTGTTCGGTCTGGCCTGGAAGATTTTTGTGTGGGCTCAGGAGTGGGTTTCTGCTCTCTGGGCTGCATACGTTCGGGCATTGTGTTACTTCCTCTCAACTTTTCTCCGTCCAGAGTTCGCTGTTTCTTCATCTGGTTCGGCTCTGGGGTCTTCCAGTGCTGGATGTGTTCGCGTCCGAGAAAAACGCGTAGCTCGGTCACTTCGGCTCCCGGTTTTCGGTGTCCCCAAGCCTGGGAGGTGGACGGGATGTCGTGTCCTTGGCCGAGGGGCCTTTTGTATGCGTTCCCGCCGTTTCAGCTACTCAGGCCTTTGCTGTTAGGGGTGCGGCTTCTGGGGGCCAGGGTTGTCCGGATTGCTCCCCATTGGCCTAGGGCGAATTGGTTCCCATTGCTGCGGCTGAGGGCATCCGGTCGGATGTGGCCTCTTCCTCTGTGTCCGTCTCCCCTGGAGTTTCCCGGCCTCTCGTTGAGGTCTTAGGGGAGGTTACACTTGACGGCCTGGGAATGGCCCGCCGAGGTTTGACGGGTCTGGGGGTGCCTGTGGCTTTAAGTTCTACTTTACTGGGTTCCAGGCGGCGTTCCACTTTACTTCCTTAGGGTAGGCTGTGGAAGGTTTTTTTGTCTTCTTGATGCTTGAGGCATGTATTGGATCCTACTGGCACGTCTCTCTTTGATGTGATGCAGGTCTTGCAGGACGGTGCACAGTTGTAGTTGTCTGGGGTGTCTCTGCTGGTACAGTGGGCGGCTATTCAGGCATTTTGAGGTCCGTGGCGCAGCCTTCCGGTTAAGGGTCGTTTGTTGCCGGGATTTTTTCAGGGGCTTCTTCATTTGTTTCCTCGCCCTGTACGTTCTTTTCCTTCAGGGGATCTTTCTTTGGTATTGGAGGTTTTAACGGATTAACCTTTTGAACCTCTGGGGGACTGTTTACGTCGTCTTTCCTTAAGGATGTTTTTTTTTGGTGGCCATTGCTTCGGCTCGCCGTTTAGTTGTATTGGGGGCCTTGGCCTGTTCCTTTCCTTTTTGGGAAGTTTTTCCGGATCGGGTGGTTCTGGTTCCGGTACCTTCTTTTATCCCGAAAGTCAATTCTTCTTTTCATGCTCGCCAGGAGGTCATCCTTCCTTTCTTTTGTCCGAATCCCGCTTTGGTGGAGGTGGTTCGTTTGCATTTGTTGGATGTACGCAGGGCTTTGTTGGAGTGCCTGAGGGTGGTGGCTCCTTTCCGTGAGGGTGATTCGCTTTTTGTAAATTTTGGGCCGGCCCGTAGCGGAGATGCCTTCCACGGCTTCCTTGAGTCGGGGGGTGAGATCATTGATTCGGTTTGTTTTTTTCCTTGATAGGGGTTGTTCCTCATCAAGGGGTTTGGGGTCGTTCTACCAGGGGTATGGCGGCTTGGGTGGCAGAGTCTCAGGGGATTTCAGTGGTGGTAATTTGCAGGGCCGCCACTTGGGCCTCGCCTTTGGCGTTCGGCATTCTGGCCGGTCGGACTTGGGTAGTTTGGAGTCGGTATTGGTTCACCGGGTCTTATCCTCTATGAAGTCTTAGTGGCGGGGTTTTGGTGGCCTTTGTGCATGATATTGAACTTCTTGCAACTCAGTGTCCGTCTCCTGTGTGATTCTTGCTATGTCTCATTGGTTTAAAGGAAGGCGAGGGAGGGACGAGAGGTAATGCGTCCATTTTCTTGCGATAATGGCATTACTCCTAGTACTACTCCCTCGCCTTCCTTTCCGTTCCCTCCCGGTACGGACTGTCTGAGTTGCTGCTTGGGCTTGGTTTTTGTACAGGAGGGGGTAGGGGTGGGGGGGGGGGGGGGGTTTAAAAGGGAAGGGGAGGGTCTAGTTGGAGGCAGGAAGCCTCATTGGTTTAAAGGAAGGCGAGGGAGTAGGACTAGGAGTAATGCCATTATCGCAAGAAAATGGACGCATTACCTACAGTTCAAGGTGGACCTGGAACATTTCCAATTTACTGGCCTCCCCTTCATTCTTACCTCGAATATAGATGGAAATGATGGCAGTGGTGGCTGCTCATCTTCAGATATCATAAGTAGACTTATGCCTGTATTTTGACAACTGGCTACTGAAGGCAGGCTTGCCAGTGTCACTTGTAGACCATCTCTGGACAACGGCTAAATTTTGACATCAGCAAGCCTAATTCCCATCCTATCCCCTTGCAGAAGCTTCCACTTAATGGGGCAGAACTGGACACAAAGGAATCAAGGCTTTTCCTCTGTCAAAATGAGTCCAGGACAATCAGGATATGATTCTGACGTTTCAGAATCAGTCTTGGTTTTTGGTGAGGACGTCTGAGACGTCTTGGTCTCCTCTCTTCATGCATTCTTATACCGAATTCCAGATGGCTCAATCAGGTCCTGCAGCGTAACTTCTGATTCTGGTAAGCCCAGCATCAAGGACAACCTCTGACTCCATTCGGATATCAAGGGAGGGGACCACAGTATCTGCAGTTGTAGCTGACCCTTGGAATGCCACTTACTCCACATAGAGGTCATGGTGGTCACAAATGCATCACTGCATTGTTACAGGTCCTGTCTGGGAAAAGTGGAGATCTAAGTCCCTTGCTCTCCAGTGGAGAGCCAGCTCCCCATCAGTCTTCTGGAGTTTTAGATGATCCATCTGGCCCTGAAAACCATCCTGCTGTCTACAAACAGGGAGGCGTGGGGTCCTACATCGTCTGTCAGTAGGCGAGACACCGCCAAATGTCTGAACATACAGAACATCATCCTCGTGGCTAACCAGCTAAATTGCAAACCAGAAAGAATATTACCGAAGGTAAGTAACATTTTCATAAGTCCACTGAGAATACTACGAGTGAGCAGGAAAACTTTGTTCATATGATTTCCTTTAGCATTTCCCTCTGGCTCATTGTTTTACATCACACGGTTAGTGAAGTCACTACTTTTTTGCTATTTTACAACTGTCATTATTACTTAATCAGTTTTACTATTCGCTGAAGTGCGAATTATATTTAACTGAATAGAAAAGACATGTGCAATATAGGCTCGGAATGGAAGCACCCTCATCCGATATCATGCAAATCTGATGAATTTCTAGATAATTCCCATTTAGTTTGTGTATGCATATTTATCTAGTGAGTAATGACAAATTTTGCTTCACGTCAAACCTTCCTTGACATATATTGGTCACCCCATTCCTAGATAGAAATACTTGTCCAAATTAATGTAAAGTAATTAATTTGCATAAATTGTAGCTAGTGAATAATTAAATCTAGTTAACTGCTAGTATATTAGTAGGAAAACATTGTGTGCCTATGAATAAATAAATATTGCTATCTGCTTTATTGGCTTTGTCTGGTCAGGAAACAAAACACACTTCATGCTGACTTTGTTAATCACTGTAGTGCTAAAGTACTGGTGTCCCTTATGGACTCGTGCAGTTCCACTTACCAACCATGTCATCTGTTCCATGACGTTTTCTGTGAAATGAGGAAAACTACCCTTCTGCCTTGCGTATCGTTTACTCAGTGACGCAGACTTAATTTCAAGGGCTCATGGGTCGCTGTGTACAGAAGTCCTAAAAGATAGAACTAAACATTTGCTTTAAGCCTTCCGTGATTAGTTACACCTTTTGATCATAAAAAAAAAAACACATACTGTTGACCACACAGTGCTCTTAAACCAGTGCTTATTTGGGGTTATTAAAGTAAGGATCATTTATTACAGCTTTTATCCCATTTAACTTTTATGTCATGCTAGCACTAAGTTCTGTTTAGTACATGTTCTAGTGAAATAATTATTAACAATGTATTTTTTATCAACAGGTTTGATTTTTGTAGTGGACAGTAATGACAGAGAGCGAGTAAATGAAGCACGGGAGGAGTTGATGAGAATGCTAGCAGAAGATGAACTTAGAGATGCAGTCTTATTAGTATTTGCTAACAAACAGGTAAGATAAATCCTTCATTTGGAACCTTTTTTAATAGTGGGACAATCCTCCAACCAGGTTTGGTGATCTTGTGATGAAGTGGGCCATCATTTAGTCCAGTGATTAACCTGTGGTCCAAGGATCCTTGATGTTTTTTACGCCTAGCTTGGGTCCTGGACTGCTTAGAAAATGTAAAAAATATTAGCTGATTGGTAGTTTATATAGCTGAAGTAGCAAAATGTAAAACTGAAAATTTTATGACGTTCCATAAATATGAAGGAAGTTGATACTCAGGGCTACAAATGAAGGTAATGTCCCCATATTTAACTTGTTACATTTAGTCCTTGCACAAGACCCTTCAGTTCCTTTGGTAATGGATTAGCAATGAGGTCACCTGATTATCTGTTAATTACTTCAATTTGGCACATCCACTACCATAATCCCTTCCCCCCCCGTTGCTTCTTCTCAGGCCTGATTTTCCTTTCATTACTCCTCTTAATTTCTGCTGATTGCTGCCTCACCTCATCAGTTGTAAGATTATGTATTCCTTATCCTACTTCATTTTATTTTTGAGAAAGGAAAACAGTGCTGTTGGGCTGAACATTCCTGAATGGTACCACACAACGATTCCGTTTTCCTTGCACATACTCGTATTTTTCCAATATGTACTAGACCGTGGGGAAGCAGGAGTACTGAAGCACAGATGCCTTAAAACTAATGACTTCAGGTTTGGAAAACACAGTAGATGTTCCATGACAGCAAGAGTGAGACACATGCCTCTCCCAGTACTACTTCATTCTGTTCTCTGGCTTTTTCAGAAAACACATATATTGTCATTTCAAAGCAGTCTGAGGGTGTGGTTCAGAGATTGAGACTAGTCACTGATTGCAGAGTCATGTAAACTGTCTCTCTGTAATACTTGCACTTTCATGTGTATCACAGTTTAAAGACTTGTCTGGACTCCAATCGTAAACACCCCACTGCCAGATGCTATTTGAAATGTTTGTGACCATTGGATGTGCCTAACACATGTTTATACCGTCCGTTCATGAGCCAAAGCCACTAGCTGCTAAAGTTCGATACCCCAGAAACTACACCAGTGGACTGTTTACTAGCTGTACCATTTATTGTACTGCTAGTCAGTTGTGCTTAGTACCATTTTGCCAGTGATCACCATAGCCCACGATAATCCTACAACTGGAACTTCTGACTCTGGACCAGTGATTTTGCATACCTTAAAGTAGCCAATTTCTTGTGTGTGGGGAAAGTCTACATTGTCTAGATTCTTATGAAAATAGGCCCCCTAGGTGTGGCTCATTATATGTTTGTGCGCGTTTGGTCACTTGCACTGTGCACTTTGAGTTGTCGAAAGTCATGCCTTTGATACGTATGTAGACACTTTTCTCTTGTTTGTATAACATTATTCTATTTAATTAGCAGGGATGGCATTTGGTGGAGTTCAGTGTTGATGATCAGTATAATTGTTAAACGATTCTTGGGGAGATATTGCTTTTCTATATATCATTTTTACCCACTTTTCCTGGAATACAGGGTGTTTGTTTTTTTCTTTCTAGTAATAACCATAGTCTGTATTATCCCCTGTAGGGGTAGCCTCAGTACCTTTTTAAAATATTTTTTGGGGCATTTCATAAAGATAACAAGACAAACGCCTCTGAAAGGGGAAGGAAAGTGAAAATGGAATGAGGGTACAGGCAAAAACACCACAGTGAATTTGTTGTAGTGCCTAACAAATCATTTAAACGGCACTGCATCAGAGAGATTACCAAGTTAATTATACACGTTATTCCTTTCTGCTCTGTGGCTCAATGTATCGGGCAAACGAGCGATAGAGGGATGAACAGCCACGTTCTCCGGTATCCCCTGTAGGCGTAGTGGCAGCTCTTTAATCCAGTGGATCCCCCTCCCTTCCTTGCTTTGTCTTAAGTAAGCTAACGTTGGTTCCCAGATGCCTTTTGGACTGGATCTCGGTGGCATGAATTCCTAGTAGTTAGAAAACTGCTCCTGGAAATAGAATGCATCCTGCAGCCAGGTGTCAGCCCTCGGTGCAGGCCTCCTGCCCCAGTGCACGGAATGTGAACTGCTGCTGTGTCCTGCATCTCTGCATACAATCAGGTGACCAGTTTGCGAGGGGAAAGGTTTTTCAGCATGTGTTCTAGCATGTGCAGCTTGGGGAGGGAGGGAAGCGGGGGGGGGGGCACAGGGAATATCACGGAAAGCACAACATGTAGCGCAGATCTGGTACATTAGGATGTCTAGCGCAGTGGGTCGAGGGTGCTCATCTGCGAATAGAGGCAGAAGTTGACCCTCCGGGTGTTTGTCTGCAAATGTAGTGATCCCTTGCTCTGGTGCCATTGTCTTGCAAAAGTGGCAGCATGAGATTCCACGCAAGTGGGATAGAATGAACATAAATGCAAGGCAGCCTGGTATGTTGCATGCCATCCCACTGCGAGCAAACTCACTCCACTGTCATATCTGCTTGCAGTCACCTGGAAGGCTACTAGAGTACTCAGGCCAGGTGGGCATGGGGCTGCTTCCCCCACTGTGGGAAGTAAAGCCCCAAGTGAATGTATTGGGCTTGTGCGCAAAGAGCGTACATGGTCATATTGGAAGCATTCCGGCCCTCCTGCTGAAACACAACGGTAAGCGTCTACCATGTAACCCTCCGCTGCCTGCTGGCCCAGACTGGGGATATCAGATTAGAACACAGTAACAAGAGGAGGTGTGTCGTAAGTGGGAGTGGAAGGTTAATAAAGAGATGCAAGAAGGTAGGTAAGACCAACTTTTCCAGAACAGCAATCCGCCTCATCACTGATAGAGGCAGCAGAGGCCTGGATCCTCTCCTCTAACCACGTTATGGCCCTGCTGTAGTCAGCCCTCCAGTGTTCGTCCACGTCTCTGCTGAGCCATATATCCAGGTAGTTCACCTGGTCAGTGTTCCACTGTAAGGGATATTCAGATTCAAATGAATGTGTACCAGAGGTGAGGGGGGGGGGGAGGGAGGGAGGAAGTAGATTTAGCTGCATTTATGTGAATTCACAAATCTCTGCCAAATCTGATGATTTCACAGATGGGAGCCAGGTTTATTTGAGGTTATCAGACGCATATTGTGACATCAGCCAGCATGCACCTGACTATCCTCTGGGCCGTGAAGTTGAGCCCACTGTGTGATGCTGCCATAAGCCAGTGGTTCCATCTCAACAGCAAAGAGGACTGGAGATAAGGGGCACTCCTACCTACTTCCAAGATCACCCCGTTGAGGCAAAGTTGTGCTGTTAGAGAGGCATACAAAAGTTGAATTGGGTGCATGAAGCAAGGGCTAGCATCACAATACCTTAAAATCGGTCCCCGTCTCCACTTCAATGCCACAGTTGATGGTTGCGAGCAATGCTAGATGGCCCGCATCAGCTCCCTGCATCTCTGCAGTGTCTAGCTGTGCCACCCTACTGCTCAACTCCCCACCGTAACAGACATAGGAGAATGACCAAGTGTATCCATGGCTCATAACCACCACAATGAGCAGGTTTTCAGCAAAAATGCACTCAACAACCGTTTGTTGAAGACCAGATCCTAGCCCCCACATATAAGCAGGGCTTAGAAGCTCAGTTACAGAATCACCGAGGTATGCAAAAACGTACCACTTAGGTATTTGAAATAGTGCACTTGGGTAGATGACTGTCATGTCTTCATATTGCTTTTCTATTCAGAATTGTGATCCCATTCACGGAAACCTGCAAAGTAACTTGTAACATAAATGTGGTGAAGCATACGCCTGTATCCCTGTAGGCTCTCCATTGTCTCATCCCTAGCCAAATTGAATGTTCAGCATACAGGTTTTCAGATTCTGATCTCCAGGTGCAAGTTGTGCCATATTAAAAGTATGAAAGTTATAATGTAATTTTACGAATGGCTCTTTTTGTTCTATCTTGACTGCATTATGCAGTTTACTGCTACATAAATATTTAGAATTACCAAGTGGCGGTCGCCACTGGGTAGTTAGTTAGGATCGTGTTTCCATAGGAAATGCCTTTTTGTGTTGCTAATAACTTTGACGCCATTTGACAAATCTCAGTGAAACGTTTCACAAAAGTGGTACTTTCTGACTAGTTTGCACATGGAAGGTTGTAGGGGATCCGCCAACTGGGAGCTGAGAGAAAAAATGGGCAGGTGGCAAAAAACGTGTTTTCCCCATAAATTTTTCCATAGAAACTTTAGACACCGCTACAGCCCAACCATTGAACAGATTTACCAAATTTGGTAGAAAGCTAGATCTTGGTCCAGAAAAGGTGCTTTTTTTTTTTTTTAGGTCTCAGCTAGACAGCACATGTGCTATCTCTTCTAGACGATTGTAATTTTACAGTGGTCTTAGAGCCTGCCCATTGCTCATCATTTACCATTTATTGGCTTGTGTTGCCCTCTTCTTCACAGTCTTGTAATTGGTCACAACAGGCATAGCATTGTTTCCGTCACTGAGTGTGAAGCAGGGACCAGGCACTGATTGATTTAACTTAATCAGTGCCTGTCTGCTGCTCCCAGCGTGATTGATTGTACTTCTCAACAACTTCTAAGGCCCTGCAAACTGAAGGTGTGTGACTGGCAGCAACGTGCCCAGCAGGTCAAACAAAATTGTAAAGTTTTATTTTCTAAAGTTCACTCTTTCCTTTTAATTTTGCCAAGTTATCTTTTCTCACTTTGCACTAATTTTTTTGCTCATGGGCGCTGTTCTTTAAAGATGATGATTATCTTCTAAATATTGCAAAGTGGCATTGTTTCTTATGTTTAATTTCTGAAATTATTCTTTAACGCATCGTGTAGTACACCCCAATGCACCCCACTACAATCCATGCCAGTCCACCCCACCTCACCCAAACCAATCCATAGCACTCAATCCAATCCACCCCAGACCAATCCATCCTCCCCAATCCAAACCACTCAACCCAATCCACACTCCAATCCTCCCAACCTGCTCCACTCTGCCCCACTCCAGTCTTCTCCAGTGCAATTAAAAACAATCTGCTTTAACCTCGTTTTTGGTTTCCTTCAGTTTTCTGAGTGCTTTCTCCTGCTTTTCCCTCGTTTTTTTACTTTCTCCTTGTTTTTTCCTCATTTGTCACTCCCTCCTGCTGCCTGTTTTCCCAGCGCCCCTCCCTCCTCCCAGGATTTACTCATGGAGGCAGGCAGCAAGGCCCCGCTGCTAGTGCACAAAAGGAAAGCCCTTATGCTCCTGGACTGCGCTCAGCGCCAGGAATCCTGGATCTTACACCCCCTGCAGCTACACCTTTTCAGAGGTTTGAGCCCTGGACCCCAGGCTCAACAACTGCTGCCACACATCTCCACACACCACCAGAGGACTATTCTCCTGCCAGCGCTGCCACTTCACTTGCAACACCGAAGCAACCACCAACGCTGGAGACGGCACAAGCATGACTGTGCCCACTACGCTGACCAAGACCGCCACTGCACAACTCAAGTGCATTCTACTCAACGCACAATCATTCGGCAAACACACTACGGAGATGTGGGACATGTCATCTTTCACCCCAGGCTTCCTCTTCCTCAGAGCCCCACCTCCGTGCCAAACATTACCATCAGCAACCATGGAGGTGGAATTGTCATCTACAAGGACACCATCCGCTGCACAGCCTCCTCAGACGATCCGACCCCAATAATGGAGCATCTGAATTTCCAACTTCACATGACTGAAATAGCACTATCAGAGGCACCCTCACATACATACCACCAGGACCACACCCCAACGTCTGCAAAACACTCCCTAACCGCATTGCCCCAATCGCCATAGACTCCCCCCCCCCCTCCCCCCCCCCCCCACGACATGAACACAACTGACCTGGAAAGCATGAGCAACGTCTACCTCCAACAACTTGTCACTGACCCCACCCACATCGCAGGACCCATGCTCCACACATTATGTCCAGCAGCAGTCAATTACAACCACGTCTCGCAGCTCACCTGGACCAACCACTACAGGATCCACTTCACCATCTCAGGAGCTAACACTAGCACTGTGGATCCCAGTTTCACACGCAGAAACTGGAAAAGGGTATCCAAAGACTAGTGGAACAGTGCTCTCAACCCCAACCTCCCTGATTCATCACCAAGGACCAGAACAGGCTACGAAGATCTCCTCCCAGTTGATCATGGAATGCGCCAACATAGTCGCTCGCCAAGCTAAACCCGAAGTACCGGCTAAGAGAGCCAGCTTGTTCACCTAGCCAAGGAACGACACTTGGTGGCCTGTTGAACTTCCCCACTCCAATCCAAAACAACCTGTCCCACTACAATTCAAAACAATCTGCCCCACTCCAATCCAGTTCACTCAACTGTATCCCAATTCACCCTACTCCAATCCACCCCCACTGCAGCACAATCCAGTCTATTTCAACCCACTGAATCAAATCTACCCAACTCTAATCCAGTCCACCTCGCCCCAGTCCGCCGCACTCCAGTCTAATCTACCCCAACCCACTCCTGCCCACCCCATTCCAATCCAGTCCACCTTAATTCGCCCCACTTCTGTCCAATCCACCTCATGCAAAACTACTTTAATTCTACCCACTCCAGTCCAATCCACCCCTCAATCTGATTCCATACACTCAATTCCAGTCCACCCCAATTCCGTCTACCACAATCAATCCACCTCTATCCACTCCAGTCCACACCACCCTGTATCAGTTGACCCCAATCCACCCTACTCCAGTTCACCCCACCCTAACCCAGTCCACCCCACCGGAGTCCTATAACTCCAATTCAGTTCATCCAATTTAATCGTATCCACCCCACTCCAGTCCACTTCACCCCATTTCAGTACACACCACTCTACTCCAATCCAGTCCACTACCTCAATCTACTCCACCTCATTTCACTTTACTCCATGACATTCTGCAACTGAACACCACTCCACCCCAACTCAGCTGACACTATTCACCATGCTCCACTCAGACTCCTCTGACGGTCCACACCACTTTAAGCCATGCTGAACAGCAGCCATGTGTAGACAATAGCTGTCAGCTTTGCCGGTGCTTATTTTGATTTGGTGTAAATGCATTCAATAGTTTCTGAGCAATAAATACTCAAATATTTTGTACATACCACCGTGCATAGCCTGCAGAGCGGATGCTGAGATCTGATTGGCAGCCACCATGTCAACCAGGAATCGACACAACCATCTTAGGACGGTGGACTCCGTCCCAAGTCCTTTTTGATATAAATAAATACAAAAAAGACGGGATACCCTGACCCCCTCGACCTCTTAGAGGGACCCCATCTGAAAATATTCAGCAAATCTGCTGTAAAATTGGGGGGGGGGTAAAGGCAAGCGTGTAATTTAGGGGGAGAGGGGCACGTGGCTGTCCCTCCCCAGGCTTCTAGGCGGTCCCAGGGACCCTCATCCCCTGGGGCTGATATTTGTTGGGGTTGGGGGGAGGGAGCAGGCACGTGCTCCCTGCCCCCTTAGCCGAAAAAAAGCCCCAGGAATCCCTCCCCTGGAGCTGATGTGTATAAAGGAGGGGGAGCCCCCCACCCCCACCAAAAGGCTCGGAGGACCCCATCCCAGGCCAATATTTAAATGAATGGGAGAGGGACTCTACAGCCCCCCTTCCAAGCCTTAAAAGGCCTGGGCAACCCAGTCTCCCAGGGCCATGGGCCATACTTCAGTTGAGGGGAGGATGCTCAGCCACCTCCCTGAACCTCTAAAGGCCCCAGGTACCCCACCCTCTGGGGCTGGCTCTATTACTATGGCCCAGGGAGCCTATCACAGGCAGGAAAGGCACATCTACTCCCATCCGGCAAGAGACTTTAACGTGGTCCCGCTGGGTTTGAGCAGACTTCGGTGGATCCCTCCTGGAGAGACCATACAAGAAAACAGCTGCTCTCTCCAGGCAGGAGCAATGCCAGCTCCCGCAGCATGCAGGGGACCCAATGGCATAACCGCCCTGCCCAGCTCCACAGACAGGCCCTGGTGATGGCGGTTCACATATCCATGATAGACTCAGGAATGGGGACGGCTGGTTGACTAACTGGGCGACTGAACAAGGGTCTGGTCTGTGGCCTGCAAAAAACGAAGTGGGCCGGGAATGGCTGGCTGGCTGTACATACGGTGACAAAATATTATTTTACAACCAAAAAAAGTAGAAATACGCAGAAAAAACAAAGGTTAAAGTAACATTAGATAAGGGAGTTTTCAGTCGTTTTAGTGATTAACATGGACAAAGCCGCTGAAATCCAACAGTTATAGTTAGCTATAGTAGCTATGCCTCATGCCCTAAGGTAACTAATGCATGCTCTCGCCATGTACTGCTATTTACTCCACATAATACAACACTCATGACACCTATGACATTATTGATAATATCACTGCAATAGTTACAATGAAATTAATGATAAGAAAACTATACATGGTGATTGCGCGGGTAAAGCTTTGGGCAGGTTTAGGCTTTGCAGGGCCCTGCATTACTTTGCGAAGACTTTGATTAGCCCTTCAGTTAAGGAGGGAGGAGTGCTTTTACTGATGCCAGCCTAGGGTCCAGGATCTGAAAGCACCTCTTGGGGATGGGTGATCAAGACTCGCTCCAGCAGAGGGCTCCGGCAGATCTAGTTGCAGGTCTAGTTGTAGCAGGTCAGCCGGGTAGTTGCAGGGAAGTCTCTGAAGCTTGTTGTGTTGCTGTACCTCACACACGAGTTCAGCCAACCAACGCTTGGAGTCACTCTTGGTAGCAAGCAGGTCGAGTCTTCCTTTTCTGACAGAAAGGGAGTCCTTTAAACAGGGTAGTCCTCTGGGAGTTTGGCAGTCCATCTTTTGTAACTCCCACAGACCCAGGAGTGTGATGAGAGGTGAATTTGATAGTCCAGTATTTTACCTAGTGCCAGCTATTGTCGGGAGGGGGGACACCATGTCCTTCCCCCAAAGCTGGGTCCAGAAAGATCTTCCCCTTCTCTGTCAAGGTTCCAAACAGTCTGGGGACAGGGCAGGCTTTTAGAGTAGGATTCCTCTGTGCGTGCAGGAGGCAAAACCTTTTTCAAGTGCAAGTGGTGCTGGGCCCACACATAAGCCCCTTTGTGTCACTGCCTGGAAGGACTACACAAACCCCAGTAGCAGAGCCATTTAGTTATGTGACCTGCTGACAGGTTGCGCAAATGTTGTGACAAGAAAATGCTAACTTTCTAAATGTTTCACGCTCAGAATTGACTTGAAATTTTACTTTTATCATTAGAGAGGATTTTAAATTACAATTAGAGTGTAAACGGCATCTCACTATCTGCTTCCAGGCCAAAGTTATCACTTATTAAAGGTAATAAGGTAACCCAGTGTTAATGGGTCAGCTAGGCCTTACAACACCGACAAACATTTTGGAGTTGAACTGCTAGGACATGTAAACGTTAAGTACACATGCCCTAATTTTTAATTACAACACACCCTGCCTTGTAATCCTTTGGGGCCTTCACCTTATGGGTGACTTGTAAGTATTAAAAAGAAAGGTTTAGACGTGACGAAAGGTTTATTTTGCCAGGTTGATATGACAATTTTTAAACTGCACACAAACGCTGCAGTAGCAAACCTGAAGTTTTACAGTGCTACTTTTGTTGGTGGATCAATGAGTGCTGCAGGCCCATTAGTAACATTTACAGGCCCTGGGCACTTGTACCATTTACTTGCGACTTAGAAGTAGATTAAATGTGTCAATTAGGTGTAGTCTGATTTTACCATGTTTTGGAGCAAGAGCACAAGAACATTTACCACTGATTAGCATGTAAAAAGTGCAGAGTTCCAATGCAAATAAAAACTGGTTCAGCAACAGAAAGCAAAAATCTGGGGTTGACACTCCAAAGATTACAGGTCCAACAATGTTAATCAGTGAGGACATCAGTTGCATTACCCACTGCAATACTGATAAGCCTTTCTCCTCCTTTGCATTGTTTAGACATATAATAGATGAGCCAGAACCAGAGAGGTATATGGGCCCTTTGCAATAAACCAGAAACTGAAAACAAAAAAAATAGATTATAGTTGGAGAAGAGAAGCATGACATAAATTGATACAGTTTATCTAGGATTTGGGACTGTTCATCAGAGTATAATACTTATAATAGTGATTTCACATCAGGAAGTAACTAAACAGATGAGCTTGAGATTGTTTCCTGAAATTTTGCAAGTAGAATTAATGTTTTTAGGTTTGCTGACAGAGTTCCAGATAGAGGCGGCTAGTCCTAAGAATGACTGTTTAGTAGGATGAAGAAGATTTAAATTTAGGAACTTCTAGTAGAAGTGAGTCTTGGGCTTCTCAGATTTCTAGATCCAGTGGCCATGAGTTAAGACAGAGAAGGGGGTACTTTCATGTAGGTAGATCCTAAAGTGAGGTGGCATATTTTGCCGCATGAGCGTACCTTTAAGGGAATCCTGCTTGGTCTTGGAGGATGGGTGATATCTAATCAGATGTTTTTTTTCTCTGTGGAGTAATCTACCTTTATTTTGGACGTTGCCTATGAGTAGGGTAGAGTCAGATAATGGAACACATGCAAGGATGTCATTTCTCCAATCCGCTCTTGAGATGATTAGAACATTACCTAATTTTAAAAGCTACTGTGGTAATAGGAGATGTGTTTTCTTCTAATTAATGACCTGGAAGCTGTAGTCTTAGCTCTTATTTATGTGCAGAATGAAGGGTGGATTTTCACAGGAAATGGGGAAAAGCCACTCGATTCCAGATGCTTGAGAGGGTGGAAGCACTGTCACATAAGTCAAGGTATCAGTTGCAAGATGAGTATCCTCATGACTGTAATGTTGCTAATTATAGTAGTTGTGACCATGTTCTGTAGATGTTTGCACACTGTACTAGACAGTTTGTGTTTCCCAGGGATCTGTCGGTTATCTGGCAGTATGCTTGCTCAGAATTCATTTTTACTTTTTAGAGTAAAAAAAACTAAATAAGAATCACATGAGTTTGCTTCAATATGTTCTACATGATCAAGATGACGAAGATTGAATTTATAACGTTTTGTTTTCTTAATCCACTTAATTTTCATTCAATTGCATGTTTCACTTAAGTATACTCATTAATTTTCAAGACTATACATCTTTGAGCTCGTCTTCTAGAAGTCTTAAGTTCATGTAGGGCATCTGATTTTGCTCCCTCCAATACTTCTGTCAGAAACTTGACTCTTGCTGTGAAATTACTTGCTTTCTAGGTCAATGTGTAGGTCAAGCATGGTTCCTTGTTGATCCCTAACGGCAAGTTTATTGGGTTCCCAAACCCATTCTGAGGAACGTGGTCACATTGAAGAGGTCTTAACCAGTGACAACGGTTTGCTGGTTAAAGCGGCAGGTGCTTAGAGTTGGTCTTCCCAGTACTTACTGTGTTTTTTTTCTTTAATGGATGAACTCAATTGAAAAGTTGTGGGGAGGGTTGGTTAGAGAAAGCAAAAGTGAAGGGTTGTATCCTCCATGACTGTGATTGAGTGTCACACTTGTAGACTCTAGCATCACTGCAGCAAACAAGTTAATCAGCAGTGTTAATAGAGCTATTATGCACATGGAAAGATTTGCACACTTCAGGTGGCATTGGCATCCTGTTCTTTTCACCTCCCCTCATTCTTCCTTTTGGTGGGAAGTCATCCTGTTTGAGAAGAGGAGAGAGCTAGAAGTGGGATAAAGTTACTTCATCGCTGCTCTTATTGCTAGTTTGACGTTTTCCTTGTCACACAATCCTACGCCCTGCTCTTTTCACAAGAGGGAAGTGAGGAGGAGGTGACGAACCTTCTGCACATAACTTAAATGAATAGCTTTCATAAACAACTGACAAGGTTCTCATTGGTTAGACTAGAAGGCTTAGGTTTACGATTAAAGGAGTTCTCTAAAGATAGATTTATGCTTCTGGATACTTAGTGGACTTGTTGCCATGTAAATGGTTTAAAGTTGATATTTTCATTGTATTTTGTACAAATAGCTCAAACATCTGTTGTATGACTTTTTGTACAAATAGCTCAAACATCTGTTGTATGACTTCTTAGAATTCATAAACTGCACAATACTTAAAAGTATAAAGAAATCCTGAGTTTAGCAGGTAATTTTTGTTTGTATGTATTGGGGCCAATTAGAAATCTGTATAGGCTTCAAGGTCCATTTGACTAAAACCACAACCTTCAATGTCCTCAGAAAAGAAAGAACACAGGAGGGAAATTGGCAACATATGTCTTTACATATGGGATTAATAATGCCCCTTTAAGTTTCCTTGTCATATAAATGCACAGCAGAGACTATCATTTATGTTTACACGTTTGAACCTTGGGCACCAACTACCTATTCTAATTTTTCAGCACATAATTTGTTCTTCTTTTTATTTTTTTTTGGCGCCAGACAATGTTTGCAGGTGCCAGCTGTATAGCCGCTCCCTTTCCTGCCTCACCAAACGGTGAACCTGTTTTGTTTCGATGAGTTTCCACTACTGTGGTGGTAAAGTCTTGCAGGGGCAAACACATAGTTTGTGTGATCTGTTTTGGTGTTTCATGATCCATTTAGACCAGTTTTGATAGGCTTGCAAATTGTGTAGTTTTGGCGTAGATAAAATGCTGTTAAATGTTATGATGTCACCTTCTAACTGAAAATAATTCACCTTGTGAAATATTCCCCAAGGCGTAAGTCTGAATCCAGAAACTCAAGTTGTACTTCATACCGGTAGGAAGCATCATGTGGTTCTGCACCAGCATCCTTCCGCTACAGAAGTGAAGAACAGGGCTACATATAAATGCAAACCCTGTGAGCTTCTGTTTGTCTACCCCTTTCATCTCAGATGAGAGAATTATTCCACCTCCTGAAACTGTAGGTCTTCTTATAAGTAGGGACTGTTGGAAACACATGTCTGACACTCACACAAGGTATTCCTGTGGTGCATGGGCTTAGTACACAACTCCAGGGCCTGTAACGAATTTCCCCAAATTAACTGGAACTCCAAATGGGACAGCGAAGCAAACTATCATCCAAAATCAGAAGACTGACCCGCAACTGATTGAAGTCAAAAGTAAGATGAACCTCATCACAGTTGAAGTCTTCGGGTAAGTCGAAGATGCCCCCCCCCCCTTTTCTCTGTAACTTCAGAGAGAGTGCTAGGGCGTCAACATGCCACTCTGACTCCTGAAGAGACGATTGTATACCAGGTCCCAATGAAACCTAAATTTTTGGGTCTGTCAGCAACGTCGCAGTAGAAAGTTCTTTAGGGAAGGCATGCTGTGCATGTTTGGCATGCTTCCAGTTCTCTCTGGTGCTCCTTCACGCCCCATGGATCCGCAGTGACCTTTATTCATGATCCTGCTGGTGGCTTCACCATTTGCTCTGTCTCTCTTGAACCTGCTTTGGGTTCTGCACCGGCCTCAGCATTGACTTTGGATCCAGCGCTACTCCATGTGATTGTCTTAATATAGACTGTAGGCACAACACAGGCCCCAGAAGAGAATCCACAAGTTTCTGTCTCCAAGGCAGCCTCATCTCGACCAAGGATGCTTTCCAGTACCCAAAACGTTAGACTCTGGCACATTTCCTTTATCACATATCAGAGCACATACTTTACACCAGTTTGGTTCTGATTTCAACAACGATGCTATGATGTCACTTGCGGACCGCAATTATATTGGTGTGTAGCCTCACAATGCTGTCTTCTGGCACACAGAAGTAGTTCTTATGAGTTTGCAGGTCCTTTCTGCTTGTCTGGGGGAATAGTTGCAAGGTGATAAATCTGCAGTTAGATAGTATCCACCAGAAAACATTATAAAAGGGTAATTGTATGGGGGTGCAGTACTCAGTGGATGCAAACTTTGCACCCCTTTCTGATTTGTGCAACTTGAAATGGAGTGGAATGGCAGATAATGCACTAATGGTAGTGCAAGCTTTAGACCCCTACATATGAACCTTTTTGTCTGATGTATTTGCACCCAATGACAAAATCAGGAGAGCCAAATGTTCCATATAGGAAATTGGCACCTGAGTTGTAATAGTGTCAGATGTCTGTGAGTTCATGCTCAATTTGGTGTTAGTACACCATTGAAATTTGTTTCCTTTTGTGCCATGTGTCAGGTGGTTAGGCTAGGTCAGCTAGGAAAACGTTATTTTATTCAGGGCTCAGCCGGACCTCCTTAGAAAAGAGAATGGAAAATTAATCTGTCTGTGTCCCCTTTGGAAAAAGTGTATGATGCCTCTTCCTTCACACTTGGTGGTACCCTTTCTTTAGCCCATCACTGATCCCTCAGAAAAACATCTCTTCCTCACTGCACCTGCTCACTGTTGAAATTGAGACATCCAAAACAGGTGTTTGGCTTCCACCGCCTTACTAGAAAACTATTAAACTGGAGGGACTATGTGCTGTTCATACCTTTTGAGATACACTTCACTTTTATGCTACTGTTTTATCAACTGCTGCCTTGAAATCTGCACCAATTATATTCAGGAACAAGGGAAGGAAGGCTTCCAGCCATACCAACAGTATCAACTGCCCAGTAAGTATGTTCAGTCTGACACTTGAAAAAAGGTGTATTCATAGCATGTCTGGCTGTAGAAGCACATGCTTTGCATATTCCTGCTGTCTAGTGTTGGGCGATAACATTTTAAAGTTGTTTTTCTTGGAAGTAGTTCTAGAGTTGGAAAACCTGTTGTAGCTTCACCCTTAGTCTGCAATGTACCAGGCCACAAACTCCTTCTCGGATTGTTTCTTTTCCTTGCCCTTCTGTTTGGTTGTTCAAGTATTAGATCAGGAACCAATGATGATTCTGTGCTGGGGTAGTTGAGGCTAGCCATTGGGACTTTGACTCCAGCACTGGGACAACTTCTACGGTGTCAGTCTTCCTTCATTGTTCATGCCGCATCTAGACAGCTTCTTTGAGGGATCCGGTCATATTTTGAGAATAACTACAGGAGGGTGTTAGGGAGAAAACACCCTTTCAGTTTTGCCCCAAGTGCAGTGCCAAATACCAGTGGTCATACAAACAGTGTTCAACCTGTGCTGGTCTACTCAGCACAAGACTACTGAAGCGACCAACACCCTTCAGCTCCCCAAAAAACTGCCAGTTTGGGCTGGGGAGAAGAGGCACCCATCTCCACCGCCTCAATCTGCAGCCCTAAAAACCCATCTCAGAGACCAAATGGACTTAAAAGTTGACACCCCGACATATTCCCAGGCTGGCTCCTAAAAGAACCTTTCACTCAGGATGGATTGAAGCAAGGTATTTATAGTCCTGCAGCTTTCAGATTTGCCTGATGTGAGCCAGAAGATC
Source organism: Pleurodeles waltl (assembly GCF_031143425.1). NCBI lineage: Eukaryota > Metazoa > Chordata > Amphibia > Caudata > Salamandridae > Pleurodeles > Pleurodeles waltl. The sequence continues at coordinate 552,753,834 of NC_090449.1, forward strand.
TTTATCCTTCCACCAGGAAGATCCTAATCCGATTCTCTTGCAGGAACACTCTCACAGCCCTAAGACTGTTTAAAGTAGAAGGCTTACTTTAAAGGAGCAACCCCTCACATATCTGCCCTCCACCACTTTAGCCACTCACCCTAGATCAGGGATAGCCTCCCCCTGTACCCCCACCCCACCCCCAAAAAAAACACCACCAGCATAGCTCCTTGTTTGTAGGCCTCCTACATTGCATTCACTACATCCTTGGCATTGCACACCACCCACCTCCTCAGTCACTACAGTCAGAACAAATTGACTTGGACAAGGGCAGCCAGTAGAACTTCTGGGAACCATGCTGGGCCAAGCACACCAAGGAATATAGGATGATCCCCAGGGGGACTATAGGTTTACACCCCTTAGAAGCTCAGGTCGACTTCATGTTAGAGAAGATAAAGAACATGTAGACCACCAAAGCAGAAGGGTGCCCTGCAGACCTCAACACTCAGGTCTGCCTTCCAGAAGCAGCAGACAATTGGAGGTCCTAAAACATCTAATTTCCTCATATGCAAGGGTATTTACAGCCACTGTCCTTTCATGACACATAGGAGGCCAAGTCTTACGGCAGGGGGTGGATACTGTGGCAATAGTAGAGCATGTGGAGAAATGGCACCAATAGAGACACTATTGCCTTTAAGCAGTGACTCCACTGCCATTCGGCCTGAAGTACAGCACACCATTTAGGGGAAGACTGGTTCTTTCTTCCTCTAAGAGAGGATTGAACCTCTTGCAAATAAATGTTTTCAGTGGTACAGCCTGAATTACCACACCATAAAACATTCTGCCATGCTCTCAGTCATGACTTTCTTTGTCTGCTGAAGGAAGAAGAGCTGATGTTTCTAGCTAGAGGGGCCGTCAAGCTGGTGCCCCAAAACCAGCATGGCAAACAAGAGCACTGCTTGATTACCCCAAAAGGTGGGATGGTGTGGCTAACCCTAAACTTCAGACCACTATCCTGCCATGGGACTCGAGATGACTACTCTGCAGGACATCATCCTGCTGCTCTGAAGAGGGGTCTGCATGATGGCCCTTATCCTCAAGGACACCTGTTTCCACAGCTCCACACATACATCTCACCGTTGCTAACTGTGCTTTGTGGTAAGTGGACAAAATTAACAGTTCAAAGTGCTAGCTTGTGTCACTACTGCCCCAAGAGAAGTGAAATTGGGTTGTTGGTTGAGTAGGGTGTTAACCCTGCTCAAGCAACAGCCATAATCACTGTCAGGGTGAACCACAAAAGTCACTAAATTAACCTGTTTAACCCTCTATTAGCTTGGCACAAAAGCAGTCCGGTGTAAATTTGGGGAGTTATGCGAAATATTTTGAAGCACACACAGAAACAAAGTGAAAACAAAAGGAAAATCCCAAACCAATGTAGAAAATAGAGTACATTTTAATAAATTGTTTTACACCAATTTGACCTTCAACTTGTGGAACCAGTGTTATGTTGTAAAAACTAGTGCCTAAAATATCAAGGCGCCAACCGTGTATTCTAGTCCTGCAAGCCCGGGGTCAAAGTTGAAAAATATGGCAGACTAAGATGGGGTGCAAGTTGGATACAAGAAGGGGAGTGCGTCCGATCTGCACTTAAACTTCAGACTTGGAAGAAATTGCAGAATAATATTTTCAAAGAAGGTAATGTTCAGCCGGGCAACACTGCAGGTGGCATCTGAGTTGTCAGGAGCCGCTGGACAAAGTCACTGAAGATTTCAGCATATAAACCTAGTCTCATTTTTTTGGAAGTGTGAAATCTGCAGCGGGGCGAGGATACATTTGGCAGGAGTTCTATGAGGCTGGATACCCCTTTGGCGGAGAGCACTGAACAGAATTTGCTGCTGCGGAGCTGAGCCTAGCAAGAACTTCCACAAAGTCAAACCGACCGGCGGGTAGATGAGCAGGTTGGTCCTGATCTCTCGGTTTTTGGAGCAGTTTTTAGCCCAAAATGTATTTTCTTAGTATAAGATTTGGATTTTGGTTATCTGGGTAGCTTCACCACCACGGTCCAGGATTGGCGGGGCAGGCTGGGTCCTAGTGCAGGTTCAGAATGGTGGGAGCCTTTTCCGTCCCTAATGCTCTGATCAGGAGACCACCTAACTAGGCCTTGGAGTCACTCTGGTAGTCCTGGGTTCAATAATTAGAACAGGGTTCAAGGAGCAGGGCAGGCCTCCGAGGGTTTGAGACACGCGTCAGACAGCAAAGCAGACTTTTGAAGTAGACCGCAGGCTGTTCTCTAAGTCCTTCCGCTGGTCCAGAAATTGAACTGAAGGGTAGGTTTTAGGATCTTATTTGTATACCTTTTGCCTTCTTCGAAGTAGAAGTTTCTAGAGAATTCCCTTCGAAGTGCTGGAAGTTTCATCCTTCCCCTGCGCTGGCTCCAGGCTGTATGTCCTTTATGTAAAGGCAGAGCACAGCCTATTAAGTTGCAAGTAGGGCTATGCCCAGTTCTGCCCCTATCCTGCCAGTGATGGCCCATCCAGGCACACCTAATCCCTCTATTTTGTGACTGTCTGGGAGGAATAACAAAGTCTGACTGCTAACTACACCCAGTCATGTGACCTAGGAACAGGCTGCAGGCACCAAATAGCTAGTCAGGAAAATGCCAACTTTCTAAAAGGTCCTTTTTCAAAATTGCAACTTAGAATCGATCTTTACCTTCAAAGAGGGGTTTACATTACAATTTCACCAAGACACCAAGCTGTTGCCAATCAACATTTTCATTCATTAAATGTAGTAAGGCAACCCACTGTTACCTTATGGGAAAAGCTAGGCCTCACCGTAGTGCAAAGTAGGAGTTTTTCACTACCAGGACATGCTAACCTTTATTTGCAATGTAACCTGCCTTATGGGCTACCTTTGGGGTTCCTTATATGCAACAAAAGGAGTTGAAGGCTTAGCAAGGGGGGTTCTATTGCCAAGTCGAACTGACAGTTTAAAACTGTATGCAGGATGCATTGGTAAGTCTGAGGCATGTTTTAAGGGGCTATTTAAGTGGGTGGACCAATCAGTGCTGCATGCTCACTAGTAGCATTTAATTTACAGTCCCTGAGTGTATAGTATACCACTTTACTAGCCACTTTCAAGTAAATTAAATGTCTATTGGGTGTAAGCCAGTTTTACCATGTTTTAGTGAGCGCTCAAGCACTTTACCACGGCTAAGCCGCGGTAAAGTGCACCGAGTCCTTAAGCTGACAGAAAAATAAATTCAGCCAATATAGGAGGGATGAAGGCAAAATATTTGGGGGTGACCCTGCAGAGGGCCAAATCCAGCAGTGACATTTAAATGGCAACCTTTTTCAGAAACAATTTCTCACAGTGAGAAGTCTCTTTTGTCGATGATAGGTTTCTCATTGCAATAGAACCATGCTGAAGGCGTCACATGTGCCCCTTGTGACTACTTTCTTGTTATATACTCTTACAAGTGGAGGGTCACTGGGAAGATCTAGTATTGGTGCAGCCCTGGATTCCACATTCCATCCTATGGCTGAACAACAAGAATTTGTTGCTGGGTGGATCTTTTCTAGACCCACTTTCGCTGGTGACCATTACCACAGACTGCTCACTCATGCGGTAGGTGAGCACACCAGCTATATGACGTTGCAACGTATATGGATGCCACAGCAGCTGAGATACCCTATCAGTTATCCGAAACTAATGACAACTAGCCGAGCACTCAGTGTTTTACACTCTTTAGAGGCAAAACAGACCTCATAAAGATTAGTAAAAGGACAGTAAAGTAAAACACCCAGGAGCAGGGGAGGTGGGAGCACCAACTCCAGTCATCTGGAGGAAACACTTCAAAATTAAACAGGTCTCACAATTCGTAATGTTGTAAATGAGGCTTTGTTAATTTGTCAGTATCCTCATTTGCAGACAAAAACGTCCCCATTCCACCAAAAATTAGTACATCAACACCTTTTACGCTGATATCCACAAACACAAGTTATGAAAAGAAAAAAAAGATTTGTTTTAGAAATATACCTTATACTTTGGACTTGTGACTTTTTGGGCCTATTATTGAATAGCTAGGAATGGATTCTATTAGTGTATTACTAAGTTTGTGGTGTGCCCTTTTCATCTGTTTCCCTCGATGTAGCTCATTTGTTTTCTGTGTCTTAGGTACGGTTAACCCGGGGAAGTAGAGCACCCACTTTTGTGGAACGACGTGTGCAGTGATAGATTACACGACCGTCCCTAATAATGGTTACATGGATTATGGATGAACTGGTTAGGGATGTTTGCTTACTCTCTTCATCCACGTTCCCTGACCCCATATGTGGTGAGGAAAATTATGCAAGTGTCATTGACACTCATCCTGATAGCGTCAACTGGCCAGTCAACCTTGATTTTTCATGTTTCTAGAGAAGTCTGTACACCCTCATGAAAAACTACATGGGAAGCCAGATTTTCCAACTATACATCACGGTCCGCAAATATACCCAGAACCTCCAGCAACTGAATCTAGATGTCTGCTATATAAGGTCTTAAAGTTTAGTTATCTGAAACTTTAAGAGGAGCCTGCTAAATAAAAAAAAAAAAAGTTTGTATGCCTACACTGCTCCTACAGTGGTTAGAGTATTGTTTATATTTGATACTTTGTAGTTAAGCATCAGTGACCATAAATCGTTTGATTCTAAATGTTGTTGCTCATTATGTTCGACTCAAGCTGTGTACTCCATCTCAGTGGCTATGGTAGACTGGCTGCAGAATTAGGATGCTGCTTGTAGAGGCGTTGGTCTTAGAAATGGCACTCTGTTGTCAAAAGTGCAAGTCCAAATAATGTCCGGACGTTTCTAGGACAAAACCTACTATCGTACAAGGCAGACGTCTTTAGGCACCAGTGTTTACAAAATAGTACCTGCTTGATTCTAGTGCTACGAAGGGTTTTATTGTCTTACAAATGCAAGCGATATGATGGCATGTAGTCATTGATATATAGTACTGCCAAACATGAGCGATGATGCAATTACTACTGAGCATTGCTTGAATTCCAAAGACCCGGAAGCTTGGTGAATTTCAGAAGAATTGACAGTGATTCGGGAATCTTGCAATCTATCAGGAATGGAGAGCGAGTTTATAAATATGTTGGTATTAACACGTATGTTATGGGAGCACTGTTGAAGCTCTTTAATTTTTTATTCAACTGCTTCCTTTAAAAACTGTTTACCTGGTCAAAATATTTCAGAATAATCCGTTTCTGTACACATCACTGCAAAGTTAATATGCGTGTGAGAACCTTTTTTTGAGGATTCTAATTTTCTAATTTCTTGCCACCAGGATCTTCCAAATGCAATGAATGCAGCGGAAATCACAGATAAGCTGGGCCTGCATTCCCTTCGTCACAGGAACTGGTACATCCAGGCGACTTGTGCCACCAGTGGAGATGGTCTCTATGAAGGACTGGACTGGCTGTCCAATCAACTCCGAAACCAGAAATGAAACCTAGTTTCTTCCCCACTTTTCTCTGTCCTCTTACTTCCTCCCCTGCCCTCTGCTTTTATCTTTTGTGGCAAGCTGTGCTACTTTGTGGTATTGAGTGCCGGAATCAGTTTTCATTTCTTTTGTCACAGTACGTATTGCACCATGCTGTAAAATGTGGCAAAGACGAGCCTGAAAACATTTAGGTGTCTTATTTAATGTAAATAGTTGGTTTCCAATTGAGGCAGTTTCTGGTACTCCTATGCAATATTACTCGGCTCTTTTTTTTTGTAAGGAATCAGAGCTCAACATCAAATACTGGGAAGAGATTTAAACACGTGGGTCGCCAGTAGTTCATGCGCAGTAGAGCCTCCAGCCACCTTATTGGCTTGTCAGATCTATGTTGCGATCCATTTTGGTTGCTGATTTTTAACCCTGAATAGTGTACTTTCTTAAACTGTTAGTGACACACTTGAAACATACAAGGGACAAACGTGACTTATGTAGGTTTTTCAGTGACAGCTTGAATGCCTATGATTTTAACAATCTCTCGCTAAAATTGAGAAGTGGTTAGAATGTGACTTGATCTTTAAAAACTAAAATGATCTGTTTTTGCATGGGTAAGATGTAGATCCTTTTTAATGCTATGCTTTGGATCTTTCTGTATTTTGTAGCGTTTGTGCTTGTACTTGTGCTCATATCGGGATTTAAGACTTATTTGAGCAAGCATTATTTGAAAAAGATTTTAGAACAGACTGCAAGTTGAGAATGGTTGAATTTTAAAAAAACTTGGGCATTTTCTATGCTTCAGTCGATCAACTCGGGTAAGGTTAATATCTGTATGTATCGAAACACTTGAAATATTCTTGCCAGTTATACACAGGCTACCTTTTGGGTTTAAAATAGTGTGTTTTGCCTTGAAAGTGAATTGTACTTTTGCCAACCACTCCAGAACTAACCTCTCAACAGAAAGCACAGCCTGCATCCATTGTGCATCATATTTAATCTGACAGTACTGTATTCCTGATTTAAAAAATAAAACACACACATAACCAACATCCTTTATGTATTGTTGAGCATGTTGGTGAATCATTCCATTATAGAAGTTTTTTTTCCTCATTTTGGGATTAATCCCTTTATCTGTATATTTGTGCAGCTATTCCCCATTGGCATTCTCCTCGCTTCAAGGGTCTGGTTTGCCATCTGAAAAAAGTACCTTTTTGTTTTTGTTTATCTTTTTATATACTTTTGATCAACACTGAAGAAGTTGGAGCAGTTGGAACATTTAAACTTGAGGATATATCTGAACTGGTTTGTTTAGTGACGTAATTGCTTTCAGTACATGACTAGTAATCAACTGTTTTGTATACTTGTTTTCAGTTTTCATTTTGACAAAGAAGCACTGTAATTAAAGCTATTAGAATAAAATCATATCTATTTTATGTGGGTTCTTTTTGTGAAAAACTGTGTGCCTTTTCTTCATTTGTTTACCTGACATCTGATAAGAATGCATACTATTAGTACATGTGCACAACCTACATCTAAACTAACACTTTAAAGCCACATTTCAGGCATTAGATTGTTAATTTCACCTTAAAAGTTTCATTAGCTCACATTTGAAAGGAATAGAGATTAATTTACTTTTCATTCCTGCCATGGCTATAAACGTTTTATCTTGTATTGGCACCAAATACACATACAGTTCAAAAGTGACTTAATCTCAAGATAGCGCACTTATCCCCAAATGCATTTGATCAGAAACCATATTGTCATGTACATGAATTTGTTACAGACATGAAACAGATGTAACATGTCTCGTGAATTAATTGTTAAATGTCATTGTTCAGTTCATTGCAGTCAGTGCTTGTTTGAACCAAAGCTTTCTTTATTCTGTTAGGATATACCGTAATTCGAGGCATAGGAAAATAAATCTGCTCATCCATTGGAAAAATGGTTTGTTCAGCTTGGGAATTCTTAGACTATATCAAGGGTCCTCATTCCACAAAGTACCAGCTTCATGTGTTCAAGTGGTTTGCCTCTTCAGGTCTTGCTGCTGCAGAGGATATTTGTATTCGATCTTTCAGAGACCTGCATTTAAAGCGCAAAAGGAGCCACAGCAGCAGCTTAAAGCACAATGTTGCTTTCTCCTTATGGGCTTGGTGGTGGAACACAATTTCGGTCCCATCTCTCCTAATACAGATCTCCAAGCAGTAGGACATATATCACAGATTTACCACATCTTTAGCTCTTAAGAACTTCACTGTGGTTTGAAGTCTCTGCTGCGGCCGCCGCCACTTTAAGGAGTCCGCCTTCTATGCCGTTTCTAAATCTTCGGTAATTAATCTGTTCTAAGAGACATAGTAGTTACTGATGCAGTCTATTATTTGTTGACCTCAGCTGGAACCTCCGTCCAGCACCAACCAGTCTGTTCATCCAGAGTCCTGGATGATTGCCTTAATCCAATAGGAAAACATCTTAATGCTGTCATTTTGTCCTCTTCTTTCTTGAATGCCATCTAGTGAGTTATTCCAAGTTGACAGGAAAAACAGTTGTAATCACTTAGCTAACAGCCTCATCCAGACCGTGATTTGCAAAATGTGCATCCTTAAAGCACGTGAACACAGATGAGCACAACAGTCAGACCCCCAGTTCTGAAGAGGAGCTAGTAAACTAAAACACACTATTTCTTGGTCATTGCCAAAGTCATCCAAGCTGTGTCACGCTTTCCTTTGCAAAGGTTGAATTTCAACTTGAAGTTTTTCTGCTTTAGTGGCTTCCCTGTTGTAGCAGTGACAGCTGTTCAGGACTCCTGCTCCTCACAAAATGGTGGCTGTGCTTTTTGTTGCAAAGGAAAGTGCACTTTAGTTGGTGGACGGTTAGCTGAACTTCCAGCCAATTGAATGCAAAGCTCAGGGTGCCTCTTAAGTTGACAAATAGTCTGCTGAATTCCGGTCAAAGCTGCAGTCTATGGAGGAAGTCCTCTTAGATACGCTGGGTTTGAATATCTCATACTCTGATACCATCCCATGTCTATGCGGACATTTTAATGAGGACAGCGTTTTGTTTTCACATTTTAAACAGCTCCTTAATGCGTTGATAAGTGAACCAGTTATTGAGACTTTGGATGAGTGCTTTCCAAGAGGGGATGTTTGAGCCGAAGCAGCACCTCTTTAGAAAGTCTTTGCCAATTAATTTCCAGCCTACTTCTCTGAGCCGTTCACTCCATATTAGTCTTCAAGATACTCCTTGGTGAACAACTAAACATAATAGCTATTTCATTCATTGACTTAAATCTTTTGCCACAAGATTCCTCAAGGTGCATGGGTTCAAGTTGTGGAATTGCGTACAACAGCATGTACTTCTGAAAATCTTTTTTTAAGGCTGCAGAGGAATACAAACACACCAGTTTTTGCTATGTCCATGAACTGTACTCCCTGATTCTCCAATGATTCTAATCTTCACATGGCACTTGTACATGGGCTAACTGCATTTTACCATATTTTCTTTATTGCAATGCTGCCGCCACAATACGTTTGCAGCATGACATTTCGTGAAATAACATACTGTACGCTCTCCTGTTTATTGTTGGGTTTGAAATACTGCTGCTTGTTTTTCTTAAATATATTTGTTTCAGAAATAAGCCTGCACAGAATGATTCATGGCCGTGCTTCTTGAAAATCAAAACAGTACGCAAGCTCTAATATTGTCCATCATCTGGCTCAAAACTGACGTTTGGTCTTCATGTCAGTACCAAGAAGGAGAATCCAGATGCTCAAACTATTGTGTATAGAGAATCATGATTTTATTAAAGACCAGGAATGGATAATTGTCAACTTTTATATACTACCTTCAAGCACGAAACACTTCAAAGTTTCAAAAACAGAAAGAACACAGTCCATAAAACCCCCTCAACATTCCATCTTGTCCTTGTTTTGGCACGGATTTCCAGTCATCCTGTTCTCTATTTTGCCTCATCCAATGTTGTTTACTGGTTATCTGCCCCAAAAAATATTTCTGTAAGATTCCATGGCAACAAATAAACCCACAAAAATATAATATAATTAGTTTAGTAAAGATTAATTTCAATTTCTTGTAATATACTCAATTTAAAATGCTATAGATCAAAAACATCCTCCCACCACACTTTTTTTTTCTTCTTTTAAACAGGGAAGAGTGGGTGGGATAATGCTAGCCTTCTCGTTTTTCGGCGTGAATTTTTTCTGGATTCACATATACTGTGCATTATTCCACCATCTAGTGGGTGGGTCTGGAATTCACTATTTTTTAGTCCTACTTATAATTTTTGTTGTGTTGACAGACCCACATTTGGTGTATCCTGTGATGTACTTCTTCCTCCGGAGGCTCCCACCTTTAGTCGCCATTTTCATATTCTTTTTTTTCCCCCCGCTGTTGAGTCTGGTTTAGTGGAAGAAGGCTTCCCAACACGAGGAAGAAAACTTGGAATAAACTTCTAAGGAGCTTGCCAAAAAGTTGAACAAAAATCGGAGAAGAATTCGGACGGGATACTGAAGGAGAATTCACTGAGAAGGTGAAGAATTACCTCAATGGGTTTTCGATTCTGCCTGGACAAGGGGCTTCTTGTATTGCCTTAGGGAGAAGACTCCGATCCAGTTCTGCCCGAATTGTCACCACAAGTTCGTGCAAAAGGGACCAACACCCAGCCTGCAAACTGTCTACCCGTATATGTAGACCATTTAAGGGACAACTGCAATGCCTGCTCTGTGTTCATGTTGAAGACACTGAAGATGAGAGAGAGGCTAACCGATCATATCATATATGCTGGGACCGCAGAGGATTCCATTCCTAAGAGACCTGGGTCTGTTGTGCGACAAGGAGGAAAATGTCTCCATGGTCGCTGAGGGGGAAACTGCAGATGCCAACATGAGAATCAACGTCAAAACCCAGGCAACAAATAAGATCAATAAGTCGAAAGTCCTCAACCCTGAAAAAAATTGTCAGAGTACCAAAAATCAGACTCAAGAGCATCAAAAGCAGTCTCAGCTTTGAAACACATGCTTACTGCAGGCATGTCTGGAGAAATAGAACCCCTCTGATCCCTCAAAAGGGACACCGTTGGAGAAAGCTCCCCTGAAAAAAAAAAAACTGTTGTCAAAGGACTGACGAGGAAAATACGCTTCGTCGAAAAGGGAGAGGTCTTGAGAAGAACACCAAAGCTTGATGACAAGGCATGCCCTAAGGAATCTGACATCAAAAAGAAAGGCTAAGCCAAACTTCGATGTTAAAGAATGCATGGCACAGATTGAGAAGTGGCACCTCGTGGCCGAAAGGCCACCCTTATCCAAATCTCACGAATCCCACTGAAATCTATACAAAAAAAAGAAACCGGGAAGAATAACAGGTCAAAGCCACCTTAAACTCCTGAGTTGCAGTAGGAGGACAAACTCTTCAGTGAAGAGGCGCAGGAACAAATGGGAGGGAATGTTCTAAGGCTCTGAGGAGTCAGAGTTCTGAGTCCCAATGGTAAGACCTTAACACAGACTCCTCGAAGGAGTGAGTAGATGACTATCCCTCAATTCCATCACCTCCAAATGATATAGGCATGTGTAATTGGGTGCATAAGACGACAGTGTACAAGTATGGGGTGCAGCTGGAAGAGGAAAGAAAATCATTTTTGTTTCCTGCTGGAATATATTTTACCAACACAAGCTAGAAATCAATTCTTGCCAATGCTTCCATGTGTCAGGGACCATGGAAGAGAGTAGTTCAAAGAACCTGCCACTTGTGGAGCCATGACTCCAGGGCAGAGACAAAGTACAAGTATTTGTCAAAGGACCCTGCCTACATCAAGGGAAGTGTGATGGCTGAATTGATAATCACCTCTGTAGCACTTAGGAGGGCTAACATCCCATCTACATCAGGCCTTCCAGACAAGGAGATCAAGAGGATTGACCTCATTGGTCATAAAATTGAACGCAGTGCTCCAAACCAGTGGCTTATTGCAGATTAAATTGTCCTCCTAAAACAGTCATGCCTACCAGTATTTGGAAGCAGTGGTGGAACTGATGAAACTCCTGCCTGAACAGTACAGAAGAGAGCCACACACCTGGCACAGGAAGGCAAGAACATTGACGACTTGTTTCTCAAATCCGCTTTGGATGTGGCACACCTCCAACTCCAACCGACAAATGGTGATGGGCATCGCCATATGCGCTCACTCGTTGCGAATTTCAGATTTCGGAGGTGCAGACTAGCATACTCAATACCCCTTTTAATGGTGAGCAGTTGTTTGGAAGCACAGTTGAGGACACCTTGAACCGCTCAAAAAGGACAACAAAACCGCAAAATCAGTGGGAGCATTGCAGTTTCAAGGAGGTATGTGAAGGGGAATCAAAGGCTCACAGGAAGAGGCGGTTTCCAATCAAGAACATCTCACCAGCAGTTTCAAGGAGACAATCAAACACCTACAGCCCAGCAGAGCTGTCAGTTCCAGCTCTAAGGATGACTGTCCTTTCATGGAAGATCACGAGGAAGGGGACAGCCCCATTTGGGGAGGCCCAACCCCCACCAAGTGACGACTTAAGAGTCCCCAACCTCTCATAATACCAAGTAGAGACATAAGAGATCATGACCTCTTACACATAACACCAGTGGGATACAAACACTTCCTGCAGGAGTGGAAGACGATAACATCGGACAAATGGATCCTGAATGTAATTCAATATGGAAACAACATGGAACTAAACAAAATGCCTCCAAGAATGTCGCCAAAAAAGAAGGTTCACTCAAATTAAGAAACAGATCTTCTCAAGGAAATAGATGAATTGCTGGAGAAGCAAGCAATACAAGCAGTGCGAAGGCAAAAAAGAACAAAGGAAATTATTCAACATACTTCCAAATACCAAGGTGGGCAGATCTCTGCCCTATCCTGGACCTCAGATTTATAAACCAGTTTATAAGGACACAGAAATGCAGGTGGTAATTCTCCAGTTGCAAATGGTGGATTGCATGGCAACTGTAGATGCATACTTGATTATCCCAAGAATGTAAAGCACACAAAAAAAACTCCGGTTTGGGGTGAACAAAACGAGGTACCAGTTCAGTGCTGGCCTTTCAGGATGAAGTCTACCCTGAGTATTTACAAAGTGCCTAACAGCTGTAGCAACACACCTAAGACGACAGGGCAGTAATGTAGATCCTTACCTAGAGGAATGGCTATTAAGAGCAAATTCACACTTGTGCAAGGAACATATACGGCAAGTCATGAAAGCTTTATTCACATTGGGATCCTCAATATTTAAGTCATCACCTACTCCAGAGCTGGAAAAAAGTGCTTCTTGGAGCAAGAAGCAACTCATCCAACTGAAGGTGTGCCCCGGGTAAAAGAATGGTCATTACTGCTAGAAACAGTCCAGTACCAGAAGGGGCAAGCTTTAACAGTGAGGTCAGTGAGGAATATGTTCTGGAAGATGGCATTATGCATTCCACTGATCCCATATGAGAGACTACACGTGTGATTCAGAAATGGGGAAAAAAACAATTGTCGCAAGCAACAGGGAGTTTGGAAGATCTAATGGTTGTCATGCAAAAGGTGCAAGAGAAGATAGCGATGTGGAATACAGCACATATTACTCGAGAGGAACTTTGCACAACCAACTCCAGCAGTGAAAATCACAATAGATACCTCACATATGGGTTGGGAAGCTCACATGGGCTCGCTCAAAGTGAGGAGAGTCAGGAGGGAAGATGCAGTACAACACATCAAGATCCTCAAACTGAAAACAGTGTTCTTAGCCTAAAAAAGCCTTTCAAAAGGGGGCTCTTAGGCACATCAGTATTGATCCAAATAGACAACACAACTATGATGTTTTGTATCAACAAATACAGAGGAACACAATCTCTTGCGTTATCAAGACTAGCCCACGAACTCTGTAAATGGGCTATACAGAGGAAAATGGAATTAACAGCAGTCCATCTGTCAGGGAAGGACAATACAGAAGCTGACGGGCTGAGCAAACCAGCATCATGCTTACACGAATAGGAAATAAATCAGAAAGTACTCACAAATCCTTTGGAAGTGGGGAACTCCAAAAATAGATCTATTTGCAACACTAATTAATGCAAAATGCCAAAGCTTTGCATCAGTACTGCCACACCACCAGTCACTAGGGGAATACTGTTGATAAAGTGATCAGGGACATTTGCCTACTCTTTTCCCTCTTATTCAACTATTACACAGTGATCAGCAAAAGAAGCAAGATGACTCTTAAACTAATTGCCCCATAGTGGACAAAACAAGCATGGTTGTTGTAGCTAATAGAAATAGCAAAAGGAAACTTTTAAGGATTACCAAGATGACCTACTGTCAATGGAAAAGGGGAGGTACTGCTCCCGGAACACGTTTTTGAGCCTGGCTGCCTACCTAGTGAACACTTAGAATTCGGTCATTTAAAGCCACCGGAAAACACAATGGCTGTTCTGAGGGAACAAGAAAGACAACAAAAAAATGCCACGTTGCAAAATGGAAAAGATATTCTCTGTGGTGTCTTAGAAACAGGTTATTGAGAAGGAATACAAAGGATGCAACATTATTAAAATATCTCACACACCTCAGTGACTGCAAGTTAACATATGTATTGCTAAAGGTACACCTATCAGCAATAGTGGCGTACACAGAGGGTCAAATGTGAAGAAGCTTTTTCACCGCCCTATTCATAAAATGTTTTTGGAAGGAGCAAAAAGGATTGCACCACCAAGTAGGGTGCCAGCACCTGCATGGAATTTAAATGTGGTGCCCACACAGTTAATGAAGGCACCCTTTGAACCATTACACAAGGCCATGTTAGAAATGCTCAAACTGGAGACAGCATTTCTGGTGGCCATAACATTTCTGCACAGGGTGAGCTAATTACAAGCACTTGCACTTCAAGAGCCATACTTTCAAGTCCACAAAGACAGGATTGTCATGAGTACTAACCCACAGTTCTTACCCAAAGTTGTTTCACACTTCCACATCTACTATACAATACAAATTTCAAATTTGTTTTTTTTTGGGGGGGGGGGGGGGAAGAGGAATAAATCTGACACAAAAAAAAACCCCCACAATGTAGGGCTACAAAATAGAGCATTCCGGACCCAACCACTAGATAGCAGAATAATGCACAGCTTGTAAATACAGAAAGTTCTTCAAGCTTCAAAACTACACGTACAGGTAAACTGTTTTAGTAAGATCATGTTTTACTGTAGACAGCTTTGAGAATAAACATTTTATGATGAGACAGGAGGCTAATGTTATGCATGTTCAAAGAGCTTCAAAGCCTGAAACATGCTGAACAGTTTGAAATAAAAGAAAATCCTGAAAACGTCTGCATTTGACCACTCCGCCGTCTTCGTAATCTTTTAATCTTGCTCCTGCTCAAAACTCTTGAGGCCGTTGCTCCTTTCATAGAACTTAAATCTACTAATTTCCACCCCTGCTTCCTCCTTAAGTGGCTTGCGCCATTTTGCAATAGTAGTAGTTACTGATACTGCTCCATAAGGTTTAACATCAGAAATCAACAGTTTATTCACATTACCTCTTCTGAATCCCTGCATGCTTCACTCATACTTATTCATACACCTTACCACACATTTGCAAATTTTTCAAATATAGGAAACAAAACAGAATCAGAGAGTCTTAGTTCTTCGTCGAGTCTAAAAAGAAAAATCACAAAAAAAATCTACCTAAATCCAAAGCTTGCACATCCAACACCCTTCTGAAGGATAAGTAATATTACTAATTTCCAAAACAACTCTCTTAAAGCTAAACACCTATTCATTGGCCATATAATTCCAAAACGAAATTAACATCACAAAGACACTCATCTAGATTTAGGAGGCCTTTATAAAGAAAAAATGTACACTCTACATATCTGAGGACTTCTGCCTATTGACAAACCCTCTAAAAGGGTATGACTAGCTCCAATTGCTGACCAATAACAATTCAACTTCTTATAGGAAGAACATTTAGTAAATAATTCCACTAAGAAATTAGCAATTGCAATCTCATTTGCCTCCATGGGATCCAAATCTCTTGTCAAGCAACAATGAAACCAGGCTTTTGATGCACTGTATATCTTTTCCTTGGTCCTGGAGGCCATAATTAGTGAGAAGCTTGGAAACCTCCGAAGAAAGCCCCTTGAATCTTTCTGAACTACTGATATTTTCTAAACCAGAAGGTTGAGCATACCAGACTCCAATAAAGGATGTTGCTCTCCTACTACTCCTACAATGGGAAGCAAATAAATCCACTGCTAGAGGATCCAGATTAGCGCCTATCTTATAAGATATGTCCACCCTCAACTTTCATTCGCTGTAATTACTAAAGCTGCTTGAATTCCAATTTGCTACCACATTCATTCCCTACCAAATAATTCCTCCAAGTCATTTACATTTTTACAACTTTTTCACCTGCTTTCCCTAACATTTTTATGCAGATCATCACTGTTGCGTTGTCCATCCTAAGCAAAACTGAACAGCCCGGCAAATGATCTTTGAAACTGCGAAGAACAGACAGACCTGCAGTAATTTCTATGTAATGTATGTGTTTTTCCTTCTCCAAATGAGATCTTCCTCCAGGCTCTTGAACGTAACACATCACACCTCGGCCGAAGCTGCTGGCATCTGAATCTAACACAAAATCTGGAACTAAACCAGACAGGTTGACCATTCCAAATTTCCAGCCACCGGGTCAGTTCTTCCTTCAACTCCTCTGTCACTTTCACCATGTCCTCTTGATGGACCTGAGGTCTTCATGCAGTGTAGAGCCCTGTAATGTAAGAGTCTCTGAATCAGTGAGACCAGAAGCCACCCACACATGCTTACTACCTCAAAGTAAATTCCTGTCTTGTCTCGTGAGATGTACTTCTTTTTTTTTATTTTTTTATCCAATGTATTTTTCTTTTTGGTTACTGAAGTTGAATTTCCTTGGTATCTATCACGAAACCCCAAAATTCCACTCTGTGTGAAGCCTGAAATAACAACGTTTCCTGGTTAACAATGGAAGTCTTTCCAGCAGATTCTTTCCCATAGATAGTCTCCTTCAAAACCCATTCTTTTTGACCTAAGAGAAGAATATCGTCCAGATAATTATTCTCACACCCTCCCCCCCTCAACATCCTCATTACTGTCTTCAGTACTTTAATAAAACACCATGGGGCAGAAGAACTAAATGGAAGATACTATAACTGAAATAATGGACCTTCCCACCTAGCGTGAAGAAATCGGACGTTACACATCTACTGTAATTGTGACGTAGGTAACCTCTAGATCCAATTTCACCATCCAACTCCTAAGAAATATTCTTTAACGTATGCACAGTTCATCTAGAGAGAAATAAAGTACTAACAAACCACCTCTCTCCATTGTGTATTCTTACTATAGCACCCTTTTCCAACATCTGTACTATTTTGTTCATTACACGTTCTTTTTGATCCTGTTGAAAAACCAACTCCCTTGTTTCTCGGTCTTGAAATAGAATTTCTTCAACTCTATTGTATAACCTTTCACAGTTGCAATAACCAAACCATCTTAAGTTATGTTTCCCCACTTGTTCATGAAATGCGTTTATCTGCCTTCCACCTTTCCATGGAAAAAACAAGTAATAGTCCTCATACTTGCCTTGTCCAGAAAATATCTGCAACCCGAAGGTTACCCTCTTTCCAGCCTGGTCATACAAGGTCTTTCCACCAAACACCTTGTGCGTTGAATTTTGAGCCTGTCTAGGGCAATAAAAGTAGATGTGTTTTTCTTGAGTTTTTACCATACCGTCTCCAAATAACAAGCCCTGTGCTTCCTCTGCTGACTCATTCCTTGCAAAATTTCGCAGTTTAGGGCTTATGATTCAGTATTGCCTTATTTCAGTTATGAGGCCTGTATTTGCATTACCAAGAAAGCAGATTGCTGTCTGGCTTCAACCTCTCAACGGTTCAATATCTATGTTAGTTCCTTTAATATAAGTAGCCTTCACCAGATCAAAAATTCTGGCGGCCAGAGGGCATGAAACATTCAACAACTTATCTTCACACTTCTTCAAAGAGCGGTTCAACTCTTTCTTGGATCCCTACCTAATTTAAACAAGTTTTAAGCTTGGGGCCAAAATTTGGTGTCCTGGTCTTTCTCACCAGCAATTAATAGCCCTTTAGTGGCGTGCGGACATTACAAATTAAGTACTGCTACACCCTTCTGCTTTGAGGGATAGAAATCTGGCCAGTTGTGGTGCTCTCATTCAACAACTTTTCTAGCTGGTAGACAAACTTTCCAAATTCAGCCAGATCAGATGGCTCCTTTAAAGCAGACACCAGTGACCTTGTCTCATTACAAGTTCTTACACTGTGGCATAGAAAGAGAAGTTTTAATAAAGTGTGACTTGCATTCATCATTGCCAGGCAGCAGCATAGCAGGTGAATTATATCCAAAGAGCCTGCAGTTGACAATCGTGGAACGAGTGCCATTTTGGGTTCATCTTGACTTTAAAGGCTTACAACCTTGTAGCCATGATTTGTGTCAAGTAGGCTTTCCCAATTCCATACATTTAGTACGGCTGTACTGACCGATAGTACAAATTATTAGCATAAGATGCCGCCACTGCTGCTAACACCAATGTGCTGCTCAATTTTGCCTGATGAGTTGTCCTGGAGAGTGTTTTTATCTGCCTTTTCAACAGTCTTAAGCAGTGTGAGAAAGCACCAGCTTGTTAATTTCTGATGGATACACCTACCTGTGGATTCCTCACCTAAAGAATTCTCCCCTCGCGCCAGCCCTCGATGGAAATTTCTTCTAGCTCTGCACGTCGACGATGTCACAATCGCCTGACTCCACACAACGCCAC
Organism: Pleurodeles waltl; assembly: GCF_031143425.1. NCBI lineage: Eukaryota > Metazoa > Chordata > Amphibia > Caudata > Salamandridae > Pleurodeles > Pleurodeles waltl. Next base: position 552,772,135 of record NC_090449.1, read on the forward strand.
ATGACGTCATCCAGGCAATAAGAAGCCCTCGTCGACGTGCAGACGTCAGTTCCCTTTTTTTCCGTGCCCGAGTAACGGTTAATTCTTCGAAGGCTCACAGGGAGCTACTGTTTCCAACGACGGTTACGATGTCGCACCTTAGAAAATCCGGCTTTAAACCTTGTAGCCAGTGGGGGGGGTCGAATGTCGGTTACCGACCCCCACGAAAATTGCCTCTGGTGCCTTAGTTCCGACCATGAGGTCGAGTCATGCGGCTCATGTCAGCGCATGAACCCTAAGGCACTTAAAGAGAGGGAGGCGAAATTGTTCTTGGCTCGGTCCAAGAAGAAGGAGAGGCGTCATCGGAGGGAGTCTTCTTCGAGATCCTCGAGGTCTCGTCACCATCATAGTGACTCTCGGCGCCGTCACGTATCTCGGCGCCGATCGAGCAAGGGACGGTCCAGGTCAAGATCGGCTTCTCCGTCGGCTCGGCGTCGTCCGACGTGGGAGATAAGCCTGACCGTCACCCCTCCGCATCCTACGACCCTGACGTCACCCGGGTCGGTCTTTGAGGTCGAGCCTCCCCAGAGGCCTGAAGGTTCTCCTGGCCAGGAGTTACCTGGACCCTCCTCGACATCTATGCCGGCGCTGGTGCAGCAGCAGCAATACCCGGCTTTCCCGACTCCGGGATCGGATCCTGCAGCGTTTTTAAATGCAATGTTTAACATTTTTGCTTCCATGACGCCGGGTGGAAGTCATGCAGGTCCGTCTGGCCCTCTGGCCTATGATTTGGATGTTCCGGCGTCTTACAGATCGACGCCGTTCACCCCATTTTTATCTGCTGCACCTGAAGCGGCGCCGATGCCTAAGACGTCGCCCAGGCTGACTACACCTGCTACGGCGCCGTCGGATTCGCCTCGGATCCGATCGACGTCTAAGAATCCTTTGGAGCCGGAGCTTCCGGCTTCGGACGGATCCGAGGTTCGGCGCTGACGAAGATCTTCGGTGTCGGCCGACGCCTTATCGACTCCAGGCTTGGAGTCAAGACTTAAATCAAGACGTCTGGCTCTTCGACTTTTGGAGGAAGAAGAGTACGCGAGACAACACCTGGAGGAAGGTGAAGTTGTAGAGCCCTCTGGTGACTTCCAGGGACTGGATACGGCTAGTGGCCTGGACATTACCCCGGAATGGGATTTAGCTTTCCCTGGAGAGGTCACGGAGGAAGCTGCTTCATTCCACGCATTCAGAAGGCTGCAGACTTTTTGGATCTTCCCCTTCCTACCACGGAGGTCAAGAGAAATTTATTGACAGAGGTTTTACACCCGGCTTCTGCTGAGCCTCTTTTGCCCTTCATTGAGGCTCTGCGGGACCCCATTAAGGATATCTGGCTGAAACCGGTGTCCACCGCTGCGGTCAGCAGAGCGGTGGCTCGTCGATACAGGACGGCGCCTTGGGATCCGGTGTTTCTCTCCAGACAGCCAACTCCGGAGAGTCTAGTGGTGCAAGCCTCTTGTTTGTCCAGATCCTCTCCTGGCTCGTTTCCTGGGACCCCTGCTGACGGAGTCATAAAAGATGGACCATGCTGCAAAAAAGACCTTTTCATCTTGCAGTATGGCCCTAAAATCTTCCAATGCAACTTGCATACTGGGGTGTTACATCCAGGCCCTTATGGAAGAGGCGAAGGGCCACCCTAATTTGTCCCAGGAGATGTTGCAGCTGTTGGCGGATGCTCAGGCGGCTGCGACTCAGGTGATCCAGTCGGGATTGGATACTTCGGACTCGGTGGCTAGGGCTATGGGCACAACCATAGTTTCTAGAAGGCAGTCTTGGCTACGGTCATCTGGCTTCTCGTCGTACGTGCAGGCCATACTTCTTGATCTTCCTTTTGATGGAGAGAAGCTCTTCGGCACAAAGGCTGACTCTGCCCTGGAGCGTTTTAAAGAAAGCAGAGCGACTACTAGATCTTTGGGACTCCAGTCGTCAGCCTCATCCTCCATTAGAGGCTTTCGGAGGTTTAAAGGATTTGGACGTGGTTCCTTTCGTGGAAGATTGCAAGGACCACAACAGTCTGCTTCTACCCTGCCATACAGATCCTTCAGGGGCAGGGGCAGAGCCCGTACGAGAGGAGCCACCTTGCAGCACTCTGCCTCTTCCTCATCCTCAGGAGGGGTGCAGCAAGGAAAGCAGCCGTAGTCCTCCTCCACTCCCTGTCCACTTGTCTCCGGTAGGGGGGGGAGACATGCCCATTTTCTTCCAAGGTGGGAGGTTATAACATCGGACTCCTGGGTCATAGTCATTGTGAAGAAGGGGTACGCTCTTCCCTTTCGGGAATTCCCTCCTACCTTCCCTCCCCGCCCATCCTTCTGTTCGGAAGACCATCTTCTCCTATCACAGCAGAAGGTATTATCCCTATTAGCAAAAGGTGCTATAGAGTTGGTTCCCGAGCAAGAGAGGGGTCAGGGTTGTTATTCACGATACTTCCTGATTCCCAAAAAGGATGGTCGGCTGAGACCGATTTTGCACTTGAGGATTTGGACTTGAGGATTTTGAATTGGTTCCTCAAACAGGAAAAATTCAAAATGCTGACCCTCTCACAGTTTTTTTTGGCGTGGAACGAAGGAGACTGGATGGTGTTGGTCGATTTGCAGGACGCGTATTTTCATATTCTGATCCTCAAATCGCACAGGAAGTATCTCCGGTTTGTAGTGGGTTCGCAGCATTATCAGTTTGCGGTCCTCCCTTTTGGTCTTACTTCAGCACCTCGAGTCTTCACAAAGGTGATGGTGGTGGTAGCAGCAGAGCTCAGAAGAAGGGGGATAGCTGTGTTTCCCGATCTGGACGATTGGTTGATCAAGGCCAAAACTCCGGAGCTCGTGCGGTGCCATCTCCAGTCGACGACTCAATTGTTGTACGACCTGGGTTTTTCAGTCCATGTACCCAAATCTCACCTGGAGCCCTCTCAACGCCTCCTGTTCATAGGGGCAGTATTGGACACGACATTGAATCGGGCCTTTCCTCCACCCCAGCGGGTCCAGGATATTCAGGCGTTGATTCCAATGTTTCAAAATGGAGCGGTAGTTCCAGTCCTCAAGGTCCTTCGACTGCTCAGTCTGTTCGCTTCTTGCATACTGTTGGTCACTCATGCACGCTGGCACATGAGGGCTCTTCAGTGGTGCGTCCGCAGGCAGTGGTTTCAGCACAAAGGGGATCTCGAAGAATCGATCAAGATCTCCAGAGACACTGCAGTGGAACTTCAATGGTGGGCAGCGGCCGACAACCTGTCTCTCAAGGAAGGCCGTTCTCGCTGCCACCTCCAGTGACCACGGTGGTAACGGATGCTTCCACTCTAGGGTGGGGAACTCATCTGGGGGACCTGGAGATCAAGGGCCTTTGGTCTCCAGGGGAACAGAAGTTACATATCAATCTGTTAGAGTTGCGGGCAGTACGTCTGGCTCTCAAGGCCCTCCTTCCTTCCATTTGCGGTCAGTCAATCCAAGTTCTAACGGACAACACGGCCGCGATGTGGTATATAAACAAACAGGGAGGAGTGGGGTCGTATCTTCTCTGCAGAGAAGCTCTTCATCTCTGGTCCTGGCTTCAGGGCCACAAGATCTGCTTGATTGCACATCACTTGGCCGGACTCCTGAACGAGTGGAGTCTTCATCCAGATCTAGTTCTGTGTATCTTCAGGATATGGGGATATCCGCAAATAGATCTGTTTGCCACTCAAGAGAATGCGCAGTGCCCGCTATTTTGCAGCCTCCAGTATCCGTGCAAGGAGCTTTGGGGGACGCGTTTCAGATGTCCTGAAAGGGTCAGTTACTTTACTTGTTTTCCCCCCATACCCTTGATTCCTCGAGTTCTCAGGAAGATCCGCCAAGACCGAGCTCAAGTCATCCTAATAGCTCCGGATTGCCCGAGAAGGGTGTGGTATTCGGACCTACTCCAGCTCTCTCAGTGCCCTCTGCTCCGTCTCCCTTGCAGGGTGGACCTCCTCTCGCAATCGCAGGGTTAGATTCTGCACCCCCACCTCCAGAGCCTGCATCTTCATGCCTGGAGATTGAACGGGGCAATCTGAGTTCCTTTTCTCTCCCTCCAGATGTGGTGGAGGTTATTTTATCGGCCAGGCGACACTCCACCAAGTCAATCTATGCTAATCGTTGGGCTAAATTTACAAGCTGGTGTGGAGAGAATAGTTTAGATCCTTTAAAAGCTGGTTTATCTGACATTGTCATTTGCACTCCATCTGGCACAGAAAGGTTTTGCAATTGCCACTGTTAAAGGTTATCTGTCTGTACTATCTGCTTTTCTGTGCCTTCCTGATCAACCATCCTTCTTTAAATCACCAATTGTTTTAAAGTTTCAAAAGGGACTCACTAATAGGTTCTCACCCACACCATTCGTTATGCCTCAGTGGGACCTTAACTTAGTCTTAACTTTTCTTATGGGGGCTCCGTTCGAACCAATGCACTCTTGTAAGTAAATGCCTCCTTGGCATGGTTACCCCCTGACTTTTTGCCTTTGCTGATGCTATGTTTTGAATTGAAAGTGTGCTGAGGCCTGCTAACCAGGCCCCAGCACCAGTGTTCTTTCCCTAACCTGTACTTTTGATTCCACAATTGGCACACCCTGGCATCCAGGTAAGTCCCTTGTAACTGGTACCCCTGGTACCAAGGGCCCTGATGCCAGGGAAGGTCTCTAAGGGCTGCAGCATATCTTATGCCACCCTGGGGACCCCTCACTCAGCACAGACCCACTGCTTGCCAGCTTGTGTGTGCTGGTGAGGACAAAACGAGTAAGTCGACATAGCACTCCCCTCAGGGTGCCATGCCAACCTCACACTGCCTATGCACCCCTCTAGTAGGCCTTACAGCCCTAAGGCAGGGTGCACTATACCATAGGTGAGGGCACCAGTGCATGAGTACTGTGCCCCTACAGTGTCTAAGCCAAACCTTAGACATTGTAAGTGCAGGGTAGCCATAAGAGTATATGGTCTGGGAGTCTGTCAAACACGGACTCCACAGCACCATAGTGGCTACACTGAAAACTGGGAAGTTTGGTATCAAACTTCTCAGCACAATAAATGCACACTGATGCCAGTGTACATTTTATTGTGAAATACACCCTAGAGGGCACCTTAGATGTGCCCCCTGAAACCTTAACCGACTATCTATGTAGGCTGGCTGGTTCCAGCAGCCTGCCACAACCGAGACATGTTGCTGGCCCCATGGGGAGAGTGCCTTTGTCACTCTGAGGCCAGTAACAAAGCCTGCACTGGGTGGAGATGCTAACACCTCCCCCAGGCAGGAGCTGTAACACCTGGCGGTGAGCCCCAAAGGCTCACCCCTTTTTTTTCCAGCACCGCAGGACACTCCAGCTAGTGGAGTTGCCCGCCCCCTCCGGCCACGGCCCCCACTTTTGGCGGCAAGGCCGGAGGAAATAATGAGAATAACAAGGAGGAGTCACTGGCCAGTCAGGACAGCCCCTAAGGTGTCCTGAGCTGAAGTGACTCTAACTTTTAGAAATCCTCCATCTTGCAGATGGAGGATTCCCCCAATAGGGATAGGAATGTGACCCCCTCCCCTTGGGAGGAGGCACAAAGAGGGTGTACCCACCCTCAGGGCTAGTAGCCATTGGCTACTAACCCCCCAGATCTAAACACGCCCTTAAATTTAGTATTTAAGGGCTTCCCTGAACCTAAAGATTTAGATTCCTGCAACTACAAGAAGAAGAGGACTGCTGAGCTGAAAGACCCCTGCAGAAGAAGAAAAGAAGACACCAACTGCTTTGGCCCCAGACCCACCGGCCTGTCTCCTGCCTTCTAAAGAAACCTGCTCCAGCAACGCTTTCCCCAGGACCAGCGACCTCTGAATCCTCAGAGGACTGCCCTGCTTCAAGAAAGACAAGAAACTCCTGAGGACAGCGGCCCTGCTCCAAAAAGACTGCAACTTTGTTACAGAGGAGCAGATTTAAAGAACCCTGCAAATCCCCGCAAGAAGCGTGAGACTTGCAACACTGCACCCGGCGACCCCGACTCGACTGGTGGAGAACCAACACCTCAGGGAGGACCCTCCGGCGACTCCGAGACTGTGAGTAACCAAAGTTGTCCCCCCTGAGCCCCCACAGTGACGCCTGCAGAGGGAATCCCCAGGCTCCCCCTGACCGCGACTGCCTGACTCTAAAATCCCGACGGCTGGAATAGACCCTGCACCCGTAGCCCCCAGCACCTGAAGGAACTGAACTTCAGTGCAGGAGTGACCCCCAGGAGGCCCTCTCCCGTGCCCAGGTGGTGGCTACCCTGAGGAGCCCCCCCTTTGCCTGCCTTCACCGCTGAAGAGACCCCTTGGTCTCCCATTGACTCGCGTTGGAAACCCGACGCTTGTTTGCACACTGCACCCGGCCGCCCCCGCGCTGCTGAGGGTGTACTTTTTGTGTGGACTTGTGTCCCCCCCCCGGTGCCCTACAAAACCCCCCTGGTCTGCCCTCCGAAGAAGCGGGTACTTACCTGCTGGCAGACTGGAACCGGGGCACCCCCTTCTCTCCATTGAAGCCTATGTGTTTTGGGCACCTCTTTGACCTGTGCACCTGACCGGCCCTGAGCTGCTGGTGTGGTAACTTTGGGGTTGCTCTGAACCCCCAACGGTGGGCTACCTTGGACCCAAATCTGAAACTTGTAGGTGATTTACTTACCTGCTAAAACTAACAATAACTTACCTCCCCCAGGAACTGTGAAAATTGCACTGTGTCCACTTTTAAAACAGCTATTTGTGTTTTATGTGAAAAGTATATATGCTACTGTAATTATTCAAAGTTCCTACAGTACTTACCTGCAATACCTTTCAAATGAGATATTACATGTGGAATTTGAACCTGTGGTTCTTAAAATAAACTAAGAAAATATATTTTTCTATAACAAAACCTATTGGCCTGGATTTGTGTCTGAGTGTGTGTTCCTCATTTATTGCCTGTGTGTATGTACAACAAATGCTTAACACTACTCCTTTGATAAGCCTACTGCTCGACCACACTACCACAAAATAGAGCATTAGTATTATCTCTTTTTGCCACTATCTTACCTCTAAGGGGAACCCTTGGACTCTGTGCATACTATTCCTTACTTTGAAATAGTGCATACAGAGCCAACTTCCTACAACTCTTGTTCTTTACGGTTCCTAGTATTCAAAACTGTTTTCCTGGTGGCCATAACATCTGCCAGAAGGGTTAGCGAGCTTCAGGCTCTCACTGTGGAAACCCCATACCTTTCTTTCTTTAAGGACAAAGTGGTGTTGAGGACCAAGGCGGCTTTCTTACCGAAGGTTGTTAAACCCTTTCAGCTGGGGCAGTCAATTACTCTCTCTTCCTTTTACCCTCCACCTCACCCATCCAAGGAGGAAGAGAGGCTCCACCGGCTGGATCCACGAAGAGCTCTGAGCTTCTACGTCGCCAGGACGAAAGAGTTCAGACAGTATGAACAGCTCTTCGTTGGATACGTGGGGTAGAGGAAAGGTAGAGCGGTCCACAAGAGAACGCTATCCAGGTGGGTCATTCTATGTATTAAGATCTGCTATTCTTTGGCGAAGAGGGATCCACCTGTGTGGCTTCGTGCCCATTCCACCAGAGCCAAAGCAGCCTCATCAGCTTTGGCTAGAGGTGTTCCTGTGGTTGACATCTGTAGGGCAGCGACTTGGGCGTCCCTCCATACTTTTGCCAAACATTACTGTTTGGACTCTGAGGTTAGGAGGGATGGCCATTTTGCTCACTCGGTGCTGCAAGATTTCTTGGTTTGACCATTCGGGCACCCACCGCCGGAGGTTATACTGCTTGGGGACTCTATTCTTTAGGTGAGGAATCCACAGGTAGGTATATCCATCAGAAGAATACCTTCGGTAACGCTTTTTCTGGTGGATACAGTAACTACCTGTGGATTCCTCTCGGTCCCACCCGCCTCCTCGTTGCCTGAATGGTCAAGCCAAGATCTCTTTGGGTGCGCATCCTTGATCTTGTTTATATATATATGTATATAGCTGTTTCATGCATATAGTTGGGATTATACATACATAAATTTATTTCTCTCTCGAATTGACTATTCATAACTGTTATTAATATTGAGTTTTATAGTAAATGTTTTATTTTCATTTATTCTGTATAAATGTGTACTCTAGGTTTATCCTGTTCGCCTCCATGGCACGTAAAAAAATGGTGATAACTGACGTCTGCACGTCGAAGAGGGCTTCTTATTGCCTGGTTGACGTCATGTGGCGTTGCGTGGAGTCGGGCGATTGTGAAGTCATCGTCGACGTGCAGAACTAAAAGAAATTTCCGTTGAGGGCTGGCGCGAGGGGAGAATTCTTTAGTTGAGGAATCCACAGGTAGTTACTGTATGCACCAGAAAAAGCATTACCAAAGGTAAGTAACTTATTCTTCTGTTTGATCTATTTGGAGGGAGTCAGGCACTTTAGTTATATACTGCAACCAAGGGTTTGTTTTTGATTCGAAAATGGGGCAAAGGGCTGATTTCAAAGTATTGGGCAAAGCAACAATATTTCAAGTAAGAGCCCATATTTGCCCAATTCTGTCCTTCCAGGCCAAGTTCTAACCTTATCAAACATCCCTCTATATATCGAGGCAGCTTAAACATCCTCTTATAGACTTTGACTTGAGATTTTTACACTGATTTAGTGCGTTACCCTGGAAAGGCTTGGTGGCCATAGTTTAGCACTGGCAGAAGGGATGCCCTAAACACTCGTCAGATACTGAAGAGGGACTTTCTATTAGGTTGTTGAGCTGGCATACTCTTGTGACTATGAATTCGGTCTTGGCTTTAAGATGACCCAGATGAGTTTTGGAATTTCCCTTTACAGTTAACCACACTCCTAGGTAATTATACAGTTGGTCCTGCTGATCTTAAGGGGCCCTATATTTCAGCAGTAATTTAGGTGTTTCGACCCTCCCCCTACTAAAAAAGTTATTACTTTGGTCTTTGATGCGTTTTCCTTCATTTTGTTTGATACATTGTAATCATGGAGGGCATTAGTGCTTTTTGAAGCCCAATTCTCGAGTGGTCTAGCAGGACCGTATAATCTGTGTATTGTAGTATTGTGATTTTGAGGTTCCCAATTTTTGGCAATATTAAGTTAGCATGTCTTGAGGCCGGGGACTTGTCTGCTGTGTGAAAGTGGGGCAAGGACACATCGTTGTTTTAAGCAATTATCTGTGGGACCTTTCCTGCTAACAGTACTTTGTGACAGCTTAGCCCTCACCCAAGTTGATGTGTAACGTGAGACTATAGTCCTTACTTGTTTGTTTGGAATACTCCAATCTTTTAGCTCCCTCCATAAATGGATTCTACCCACAGTCCAAAGCAGAGGAATAGTCCACAAAACAGGCTCAGAGAGTGGGTGACTTCTTGCTGGCAGCCTGAAGGATTAAAAAGAGAGAGCTACAATATTGTCTATAGTTGCAGAATTCACCCTAAAACCTGTTTGCCAAAAAGGGACTATCCTATTGGCTTCCAGTCAGTTTTCCAGCTCGATCAGCAGAACCGAGGCGAAAACCTTGGCTTCAATGTCCAGTAGGGCGATAAGGGAATAGTTAGCTGGGTTGCGCCTATCCCCTTTCTTGTAGATTGGGTGTAGAATAGATCCCATCCAACTAGTGGGTACCTCCTGTGTCTCTAAGCATGAGCTGTTCAGTGTAGAACGAGTTGATGGCCACAACTCAATATCTTCCTTGAAGACTTGTGCAAGAATACCATTAGAGCATGGGCACCAGTAGCCCTCATGCTACGCAAGATGGTAGAAATTTCCCTAACAGATGCGACTAGGTTGTGATCCGATTGTGTATCTTGCATGCAAGTTTTGGCTTTGGAACCCACCAAGGTGTCAGTGTCAGCTACATATAGTTTATTCACATGATTTGTGCATTTGTTCATTGATTGCGTTGATACGGAGAACCTGACTCATCTTATTTTTGATGTACCTCTGTAGAGCCGCCTGGTTATGTTTGCCCAGTAGTGAATAAAAATGTAGCCACTCCATCTCTGCCTGATTACTTTTTAGGGACCAGATCAGTAGCTTGTGTTTAGAGAGAGCCTGCCACTTTAACAGTAGCTCTGACTTGATTGTGGAATTTCTTGTTTTGCGGCATAGTGTACGCAGCCAATGGAGTCTCCACTTACTCTCCATTATGAGGCACACTCTGAGACAATTTGCATGGGTCCTCTGAAAGAGTGGTGAGGGGCCTACGCTCTGTAGGACATAATAAATGATTTTTGGCCATTTGCTCTGCAGATATTCTCCCATCATGGTCGACATGGAGGGTCCCTTGGAGGTTATCCAGATTTTCAATTATTATTATTATTATTTTTTTAAAAGGAGATTGTGGCCCATTTTATTTGCTTGATTAGTTGTAAATTTTAATCTCCTTGTGAAGTCCCCAGTGTCTTTGGGGTGTCCAAGCAGCTTAAGTGCATATTCCATTTTACAAGGAGAGGTAAATGGGCGCTTGCTTCTGTGGGGGAAATTCAAAGGTCTCCAAATGCATGATGACTTCCTTCAAGACAAATATATAATTAAGAGTGCTTTTCCCCTGAAAGGTTTTTAAGTACTTTTGTGCCAGAAAGCTCTTTTCAAGAGTATGTTGAATAGAAGCAAGGCCTTGTTTGGCAAACAAGCATTGGAACAACTTAGTTGCTGGTCATACCTGGGGGGGAGGGGGTCATCCGCCTCTATCCACACGTGTCTATGATTAGTCACCGCACATAATATTGTATCCAGTGTAATCACATAGCACAGAGTCTAAGCTTTCGACTAATTGAGACATCCTCTCAGTCCTTCTATAGCCGAAGGAGTTGAAGTACAGATAAATTATTAAAAACTTAATCCGGCGGTCTTTAGATTTTAAGCCCTCCAACGTAATTAGCTGTAACATATCATCCTGGGTAGCAACTTTGTTCACTTTTAAGTCCAAGACGATGTTTAAGTATATCGGAAGACCACCAAATGGCCTCCCAATTTTTTTAAATTTTTATTGCAGATCAATGCACTTCAAAAAAACCAGGGATTGCCAGAGGATTTGTTAGCCAGGTTTCTTGGAAACAAAGCATATCAGCATTCCTCAAGAGCTGATAGGTTAAATCAGTTTTGAGGAATCTTGTTAATCCAGCTACGTGTCATGACACGATTTGTAGTTGACATTTCTTCTCATGCACTCGATTACTGTTGCTAGGAGTACTTGTGTGAATGGCTGGATAGGGCAGACGGTAACCATGTCCAATCAGTTGTATTATTTTCTTAGCTAGACTCTGTCACGCTCCTGATTGGATCCGTTGGACTTGTGTAGATATTGGATATGCACATTTTGTTATTTGATCAGGTTGGTTTCAGACGCCCCACACCCCTAAGACTACAGTAGGTGCAAGCTTTTGAGTTTGAGGATTCACTTTGCTTTTTTTTAAGGATGGAGGATATTTAGGCGGGATTATTTTGTCGACCACTATACCCCATTCCTCCAAGATCATCTCATTTGCTAGTATTTGTTCAGCCAATGTCCGAGTTCTTAGTGACAATATTGTTGATTCTCGATGTTTATTGTGTTCTGGTAGTATTTTAAATGCTATGCGTAAAATATCTCCAGAATTCGTTAATCAGATTTGGTAGTGCTTTAAAAAGCTGTAGCAGATTTGAGCGATTCATGATAGCCTTCTGTTTGGTATTGGGATGTAAGTGCCAGCTTAGTGGGCATTGTCATACTTGCCAGTTCCCTCGGCACATCAGAATTGTTTGGCTGAGTTACTTTTGACTGCTCAAGAAAGAACCCATCTGCAGTGATATGGTTAACTCCAACGGATGGTGAAACTGCTAGTGGTTTGAGTGAGACTGGATGAGTATCTGAAGGTTGGAAATCTGGTGAGGGTTTTCCTAGAATCTGGTGTCCTGGAGGCACACTGGGCTTCAGGAATACATTGCCAGTATTGTGTGCTAGTCTGGACTGGCAAATCATCTCTTTCATTGCTCAGTGCAGGCTGATGATCTGACGATTGGGACACATTCTGGCTTTCCGAGTGCTTTTTTGCCAGTCTTCCTATCCTTGAAGATATGATATATATTGGTTTTATTTTGGTCCACCAATATCTGTTCCTTTGGGTGCTGCAGGTGCAGTTGTTCCATTGCAACCTTATTCTTTTTTTTCTTTTCTTTTTTTATGCCCTTTTTTGCCTCTGATAGAACTTTTGATCAATACATTTCCACACTGTGTATATGATCCTTGGGTATTGCTAATGAGGTATGTCTTTGCCTCCATATTGTGTTGAGACTCAACAGGGACTTATTGCACCATTGGGCCTCAATGTGAATGTCCGCCCCAGGGGGTTTTGGGTAATTAGATGGTTTATCCTGCTGGAGGGGAGGCCTCCTAGGTGTGGCTGGTGTTACAAGTGCACATCCTTCCAAGTTTGTTGTAGACTTGAGTGTGGGCACTGAAGTCTGTTTAGTGAGTTTGGCAGCTCAGTCAAGCAAATGCTGCCTAGCTGTAAATGGAATGTGGAGAGCTGATTTCCGTTTTGAGATCATAGAAGTCAATACTTCTGGTAAAATAGATAATTTATCAAGGATTGGGAGGCAGGCGCATATGGTGGTATATCCTGACTGGCTGTGCTGCTGCAAGCACTGAGCCCTCTTTGTTCTAGAGTGGTGAGTTTAGCATCTATCTTAGTGATGGATGTTGTTTAGGCTTGTATGAAATATCAGCAACTACTGTTTGAGCTGCCAATTCATTGGCTATTCTTGGACGCTATAACAGGTAAATGTGGTCAGACATTGCCACATACATAGATCTCTTGTATGATCATTAGAAAGGGGTTCCATCAGGACAGCAGATGAAGTGCAACCACTTAATGCTAAATACCCCCGGACGATACTGGTGAACTTTGGTGACTTTCATATTAAAGTACGCATTCTACATCAGGCGATCAAGAGCAAAGTACATCAGATCCCTGGCGATAAGACCTTTAAAATCTTTGACATGTCAGCTGCTGCTGCACAAAGGAGGAGGAAACCGAAGGAAATGATTTCGGCATTCCAAAAAGCAGGCGCTCTGGCTGGGCTTGTCCAGCAATCAAAGCAAAAAGGATTTTTTAAGGGTAGGTCAAATATAGTCCACACAATGGATGCGGCTAAAACTCTTGCACTCAATACGAAACGGGGTGGGTTGAGAAGGATAGTAATCATTGGGATGAGTTTCACTGCAATTTTTGGTATAGTACACCGAGCACAGCGCACCTAGCCACTATGTGTTGTTAATACCCTCTTCTGCTGGCTAAGGTGCCGTGTCATGGCATCCAATTGGGAGAGGGTGGGGTGGGGTGGGTGGTGGCCCCGGATTGCCCAGACGGGAGGGCCCCAGGTGTTGGCCACGTAAGGAGGTGATGTCGGGAAGGGGAAGGAGACTCCAACTCAGAATAAGAGTAGCCAATTAGGTAGACATGAATGTAGTATGATAGATGTGTGAGATGGAACACATGATAGCACAGGGTGCAGGGCTCGGTTGAAGCAACAGAGGGCTATTAAGGCAGCTACAGAGCCTATAAAACGGGGTGTACCAAAGGGTGGGTCCAACCATGGGCAATTTGTTCAGATGCTAAAATGATCAAATGGCAGGGTTAAACGTCACCTTGAGAATTTTTTCCTGGAATGGTAATGGGCTAATAGGAGATAAAAGGGCACGATGGAAGAATGGGTTAAAACATTGAATCCCTCTGTAATCTTTTTGCAGGAAACCCATATCTCGGGCAGCAAAATCGGGGGCTTTGTCATGTTTAAAAACTGGATTGACTATAAGGGGGTTGCTGCGGCCCAAGCTGCTCATAGGGGCACAGCAGTCTTTCTAGCTGAAAGATTGGGGGCTCGAGTCCTTGATTTTGTGAGCGATAAAAACCGGCGGTGGTGTTGGTGAGATGCAAAATATTAACGGAGAAGTTTACTTTTGTGAGCCTTTACGCCCCTCTAGTAGATGATCCCGGGCCATATAAGGACCTCTTCAATCCCTTCTACACCTTACAGGTAAAATTCTTATTCGTGGGGATTTCAACTTTCTCCAAGACCCATATATTGACTCCTCAGTGAAAGGGAAGAAGCAACAGAATCCTAGAGTGGCGAGGGTGTTTAAGGACTATGAAAGAATACTGGCTCCAGAGGACCCTTGGAGATTATCAGCGCCAAACAAAAGAGAATATACATGTTTTTCTGGCTGTTTTAAAAGCGCGTTCCGTATTGATTTCTCTCAGGTGTCCAAAACGCTTCACTTTCAGAATCAGCGAGTGCAGCATTCCAGCCTTTCGGTTCATGCAGTCCTTATTCTGGATACATTATTATCCTCAGACTCGGGTTTGCTGCAAACCATAAGGTGGATTTTTAATCATCAGCTGCTTCAAGAGGAAGGCTGGGTACAGGTTTGCAGAGTCAAAATTAAGGACTGTCTGAATAGAAATAGACTCTGCTACTCTTAGTACGGTCTAGGACTCTTTACAAGTCCATATTAGAGGCATTATAATTTCAAAGGAGACAGCAGACAGGCGACATCTTAAACTACAAAATAGGGTGATGGAAGACACAGTTCAGTGTAGGTTGCATAATTATCTTTGGACCCCCACGGAGAGCAATAAAAAAGCATTGGATCTGGCTAAATAAGCACTGTGAGATAGATATACGGATAAAGCCGAAAGAGCGTTCCAGACCCACAAGCAAAAAGTTTATGAGGAGAGTAATTTCACAGGCAGATTTTTGGCCTGACAAACACGAGATCAAGCGGCCCGTAATACGATCCATGCGTTAAAATGCCCGATTACAGGAGGAGAGATACACTGAGGCTAGCGCAGTGGGAGATGTGATGTTGTAACACTATAGGCAAATCTATTCCCAAACTGACTATTGACTGTACGGCCATGGGGGATTTTCTGGGGAAATTATGTATTCCCTCATTATCAAGGGGAGAGGGTGTTACCCCCTCCCAACCTTTCACTAAGCCAGAATTGGTAGAAGTGGTGAACATTTACCTAATGGGAAAGCTTGTGGACCTAATAGACTTCCAGCAGAATTATTTAAAAAGTTAATTGATGTCTTAGCAGATGACTTTCTGGGGCTTATTAATATGTTAGACGGGGGATGATCCCTAACTCTTGGCGAATGTAGTCAGCTTCCCTAAAAAAGATAGAGAATCCAAATTCGTACCGCCCAATCACACTACTAAACACTGATTATAAAATCATTATGAAACTTGGCTAATCGATCAAATTCAATTTTATCTACTTTGGTGCATCCAGACCAAAATGGGTTCATAGCAGGGTGGCAAATTACAACCAACACACGTTTTGGTTGAGGCGCTGGACTACTTTGCTATTAATAAAATCCCCGCTGCCATCCTTTTATTAGATGTGGAAAAAGCTTTTGACATAGTGGTATGGGATACACAGTTCAGGAATCCATCCAGATTCGGGGTCCCCTCCCATGTCGCTGGGCTGATACAAAGGATGTATCAAAATACCGAACCTAGCATTGTAGTTAATTCAGTTAATGTAGGTAACTTACAGGTTCAGTGAGGCACCCGGCAGTGGTGCCCTCTTTCACCTATCCTGTTTGCCCTATTCATTGAACCTTTAGCCATCGCAATAAGACAGAATAAGGGTATTCATCCTCCACTAAAATCGCTGGGAAAGATGAAACTGTACACTGACAACATTATTATGTTTCTAGATGGTAATCAGAGCTCTCCGGAAGCAGCCTCTGAAGTATTCGCTCAATTCAAACGAATTGGGAGCTACGAGGTGAATAGGAGTAAAACTGAAATTATACTTTGGGGATGTACGCTAGTAAATTACTTTCCGAATTGGTCCCCTGTGCGAATCTAAGGCCTAAGAGATATCTTGGGATTAGATTCTCAGCATATATTCGAGACCTCTATGATCTCAACTACCCCTCTCTGCTATCTAAAGTACAAACATTGTTAACATGGTGGGGGACACTTCCGCTGTCTATCATAGGAAGGGTTGCACTGGTTAAAATGCCAATCTTGCCGCTGTTCGTCTTCCTGTTCTCAGCCATTCCTTCTGTTTTAAAGTCCTCATTCTTCAACAAAGTTGATTCATTATTTAGCTCATTTATCTGGCACAATAAAACTGCACGTGTTGCATTGAGCACATTATCAGCATATTGAGAGAAGGGAGGCCTAGCTCTGCCCAATCTGTACGATTACTATTTTGTGACTTTCGCTCAATACATGACCAACTTTAAAGCTGCATCTTTTGCGGGGAGCCATTTTTTTACAGGATCTTTGCAAACTAATCTGTAGGGAACATGTGATCGTAGACCCCGAATTAATGGTGAAATCTCCAAAAACGGTACGATACAAGACTTTTGAGTGGTTCTTTAACCCCTTCGCTGCTAGGCCTTTTCCCCCTCCTGTGCCAGGTCTTTTTTTGCCTATTTGAAATAGTTCTCGCTTAGGCCCTCATAACTTTTTGTCCACATAAGCTACCCACGTCAAATTTGCATCCTTTTTTCCCAACATCCTAGGAATTCTAGAGGTACCCAGACTTTGTGGGTTCCCCTGAAGGAGGCCAAGAAATTAGCCAAAATACAGTGAATATTCAGTTTTAAAAAAAAAGAAAATGGGAAAAAGGGGCTGCAGAAGAAGGCTTGTGTTTTTTCCCCTGAAAATGGCATCAACAAAGGGTTTGCAGTGCTAAAATCACCAGCTGCCCAGCTTTCAGGAACAGGCAGACTTGAATCAGAAAACCCAATTTTTCAACACAATTTTGGCATTTTACTGGGACATTCCCCATTTTTACGATTTTTTGTGCTTTCAGCCTCCTTCCAGTCAGTGACAGAAATGGGCGTGAAACTAATGCTGGATCCCAGAAACCTAAACATTTCTGAAAAGTAGACAAAATTCTGAATTCAGCAAGGGGTGTAATTTGTGTAGATCCTAGAAGGGTTTCCTACAGAAAATAACAACTGAAAAAAATAATATTGAAATTGAGGTGAAAAAAACACAAATTTTTCTCTACGTTTTACTCTGTAACTTGTTCCTGCAATGTCAGATTTTTTAAAGCAATATACCGTTATGTCTGCTGGACTATTCTGGTTGCGGGGATATATAGGGCTTGTAGGTTCATCACGAACCCTAGGTACCCAGAGGCAATAAATGAGCTGCACCCTGCAGTGGGTTTTCATTCTATACCGGGTATACAACAATTCATTTGCTGAAATATAAAGAGTGAAAAATAACTATCAAGAAAACCTTTGTATTTCCAAAATGGGCACAAGATAAGCTGTTGAGCGGCAGTGGTTATTTACACATCTCTGAATTCCGGGGTGCCCATACTAGCATGTGAATTACAGGGCATTTCTCAAATAGATGTCTTTTTTACACACTCTCTTATATTTGGAAGGAAATAATGTAGAGAAAGACAAGGGGCAATAACACTTGTTTTGCTATTCTAGGTTCCCCCAAGTCTCCCGATAAAAATCATACCTCACTTGTGTGGGTAGGCCTAGCGCCCGCTACAGGAAATGCCCCAAAACACAACTTGGACACATCCCATTTTTTGACAGGATACCGAGGTGTTTTTTGCAAAGTGTCTACCTGTAGATCTTGGCCTCTAGCTCAGCCGTCACCTAGGGAAACCTACCAAACTTGTACATTTCTGAAAACTATAGACCTAGGGGAATCCAAGATGGGGTGACTTGTGGGGCTCTGACCAGGTTCTGTTACCCAGAATCCTTTGGAAACCTCAAAATTTGGCTAAAAAAACATGTTTTCCTCACCTTTCGGTGACAAAGTTCTGGAATCTGAGAGGAGCCACAAATTTCCTTCCATGCAGCGTTCCCCCAAGTCTCCCGATAAAAATTATACCTCACTTGTGTGGGTAGGCCTAGCGCCCGCGACAGGAAATGCCCCAAAACACAACGTGGGCACATCCCATTTTTTGACAGAAAACAGAGGTGTTTTTTGCAAAGTAGATTTTGGCCTCTAGCTCAGCCTGCACCTAGGGAAACCTACCAAACCTGTGCATTTTTGAAAACTAGAGATCTAGGGGGATCCAAGATGGGGTGACTTGTGGGGCTCTGACCAGGTTCTGTTACCCAGAGTCCTTTGCAAACCTCAAAATTTGGCTAAAAAAACACGTTTTCCTCACATTTTGGTGACAGAAAGTTCTGGAATCATCTGAGAGGAGCCACAAATTTCCTTCCACCCAGCGTTCCCCCAAGTCTCCCGATAAAAGATACCTCACTTGTGTGGGTGGGCCAGGTGCCTGCAACAGAAAAAGGCCACAAACTTGTAGAGATTATGGGGATAGCACAGCGAGTTGATAAGCACATATTCTACTTTTATACATCTTTAGGCTGACTCTGCTTTGAGGACCCACACAAGTGAGGTGTCATTTTACTTGGGAGACTGAGGGGAACCCTGGGGAGTAGGAATTTTGTGCTGGAGCGGTGATTGTACAAACGAAAGTCAGGAAAATATGCATTTTTTAAGCAAATTTTGAGGTTTGCAGAGGAGTCTGGGTAAGAAAATGTTGGGGGATCCACGCAAGCCACACCTCCCTGGACTCCTTTGGGTGTCTAGTTTAAAACAATGTCTGGGTTTGGTAGGTTTCCCTAGATGAAGGCCGCACCCAGGACCAAAAACATAGGTGCCCCCTCCCCCCCAAACACAGGTAGTTTTGTAATATATCATTTTGATGTGTCCACATATGCCTTTGATGTGCCAAACACTAAAATTGTGAAGAGAAACGCACTTGGGTTATGTGAAAAAGACCCCTCACCCACCAACCAAGTTGGTGGCATGCTTCATCATTGGGTCCCACCTGAGACACCTAGCATGTCACAAGTGTGCTGCGACGCCTGATTACAGCGGAGCAGGTTTTGTCATTTGTACCACACATACTGGTTGGATTTGGCACGAGGGTAAGTGATGGTTCAGTAGATCAAATTTTATTAACAAGAGATTTCACAAAAGTGAAATGCACTGGTAATAACTGAAAGGCCAAAAAACTGAACCAATGACTCACAGCTTGAAAGCTGTAAAGCCACGGCAAGGCACCAACCGCTTTACAGTCCATTCACACACCTTTCATACATGACATGCACAAGACCATTCACGCCGCCAGCCACGGGCCCAGCACATTACAACACTTGCATCGACAGACAGCGCCAGTCAAGGGCCCATCACTTTCATACGCCCACAGCAATCACACCAGCTGATGAGTGTGTGGACTGGCGTTTGGCTGGCACCGCTAGCCAAGCGCCACCCCTCGCACACCGCCAGCCAAGCGCCACCCCACCCATACCGCCAGCCAAGCACCACCCCAGGCACACTGCCAGCCAAGCGCTACTCCAAGCACACCGCCAGCCAAGCGCCACACCACCCATACCGCCAGACAAGCGCCACCCCAAGTACACCGACAGCCAAGTGCCACCCCACCAGCCAAGCGCCACCCCAGGCACACCGCCAGCCAAGCGCCACACCACCCATACCGCCAGCCAAGCGCCACCCCATGCACACCACCAGCCAAGCGCCACCCCACGCACACCGCCAGCCAAGCGCCACCCCACGCACACTGCCAGCCAAGCGCCACCCCACGCACACCGCCATCACTTTTTTTTTGTTTTTAAACAAATAAACCACTAACTAATTATAAAATAAGTACAAAACTACAAACACAAAAGCTCTAACTAAATACATGACAGTAATGCCAACCGTGAAACTGAACATATGAAAATATAAAACAGGCAGTTTATGCTCACGGTATTTCCCAAAAATGTTTCCTAGTGTGGTAACTTCTAAAACAGCCTGGCACACACAGCCCAGGCTTTGAAGGGCATTCGGGGCAGTACATCCGACTCTCCCTTCGGCTTGCTCTCCGGGCACATACTCTACATTTCTTTGTGGGCAAGTCTTTTTTGGTAGTGGGAGGAGTGTGATCTGGAAAGTGGCGATCTTTCAATCTAGCCACTTCCTCAACCACTCCTACTCTAGGAACTCTTGCCCATTCCACCACAATAAGGCTCTCTATCACTGACTCCTGAAATTTAACAAATGTCATCCTCGACTCAGGTGAACAATCCTTGAACACAATAAAAGCATTAAAAGTTGCCAAATGAAATAAATGTAGGGCCAACTTTTTATACCACAAGTAAGCCTTACGAAGAGCAGTGTAAGGTTCCAACCTCTGATCTACTCTATCAACACCACCCATGTGCCTATTGTAGTCCAAAATGCACGCAGGTTTGCGCACTTCCACAACCTGACCCCAAACAGTCACAGCGGAAGTACTCTCATCATGGATGGTAGATAGCATGTACACATCCCTCCTGTCTGACAATTGCATAGCTAGCAGCTCATTATTCCGCAAGGCACTGCACTGTCCCCTCAAGTTTTTTACAGACAAGCGCCCTTGAATAGCCTTTCCGTTAGAACGGATTGTGCCACAAGCAACAGTGTCCTCTCTAAACAACTCCTTGAACAACTGCACTCCAGTGTAGAAATTATCTACATACAAATGGTGACCTTTGTTAAACAGTCGTCTACCAAGTTCCCACACAATTTTTTCGCTAACTCCAAAAGTGGCCGGACAACAAGGAGGGTCAATACTGGAATCCCTACCAGCGTAGACCCGGAATTTATACACATATCCTGTACTGCTTTCTGACAGCATATACAATTTAATCCCATACCGTGCCCTCTTACTAGGAATGTACTGCTTAAACGCCCCTTGAAAAGGACCAAAGACTCGCCCACACTTATCTCTATGCCTGGAACATAGACATCTGAAAACCGATCTACCAAATGATCAAGGACAGGCCTAATCTTAAAAAGACGGTCACAATCAGGGTGATCTCGTGGCAAGGCTAAAGCATTGTCTACAAAATGCAGCAAATGAAGAAGACGCAAATAACGATTACGTTTCAAAGTTGCAGGAAATATAGCTGTTGCCATCAAGGGACTAGTAGACCAATAAGAAGCCAGTGACGGCTTCCTGATCAACCCCATCTAAAAAGTCAAACCTAAAAACTTTTTCATCTCTTCCAAATATGTGGGAACCCACTGAGTAGCTCTAGACTGAGGCCTAAGTCTGGCAGCGTTG
Source organism: Pleurodeles waltl (assembly GCF_031143425.1). Lineage (NCBI taxonomy): Eukaryota > Metazoa > Chordata > Amphibia > Caudata > Salamandridae > Pleurodeles > Pleurodeles waltl. The sequence continues at coordinate 552,793,259 of NC_090449.1, forward strand.
TCCCTCAAATATTGCTCTGCATACAAATTAGTCTGCTCCACAATCTCTTCCAAAAATACATTGTCCATAAACAAGTGAAAGAAATGGACAGGCAAAAAGTTTTCCGTATTGACTCTACACCCTGGGAAACCAGTAATGCAAGTAACTGTGGCTGCTCCATGTTTGGGGCAATCCAGGTGTCAGGTCTTCTAATGGGAAACCCTTCAGCCCCATGCTGCTGCACTCTTGGCACATCAATGTCCTCCTCTAAAACAGGCCCTTCATCTGCACTGAGAGTAGCTTCCTCATCAGAAGAATACTCTCGGACAGAAAACTCACTGTCAGAATCTCTCACTTCCTCCTCTGCCTCAGACGCAGAGTCAGTCTCGTAATCATGGTCTGAAGACGACTCAAAGAGCATGCCAACATCCTGCTGAGCGGTCACTCTTCGGCTAGCCATGATCCTCACTAACAACAAATGGATTGCCAACAACAACTAGCACTAAAATAAGTAATAAACAAAGTGTAGCTTTATCACAAAGAGTTATGTACTAAAAAACTATACCACTCACTTGCCTGAAAAAGCTACTCACCAGCAACTACTCTGCACAGACACAGCAATCACCAATGATATCCCACTAAAAAGAAAAAAGCAAATTAGACATATGACAAAACAAATATCATTGTGCTCAAATCTAAGGACAATTTTACACACAATACTACATTTAGTACACCACCTACAAACATGTCATTCATGCACGTCAACAATACTCCTTTTAAGTAAATTGCTTTCACTTACCTAAAACATGCAACTATGCAAACCGCAGGACAACTACTGCCAAAACCGCAAGGATCCACAGCAAAGGAAGCAAAAGCTTTGAACTAGAACAAAAAGAAGAAATAAACTATTATAATCACAAATACAAATACTTCGCCAGTTGACAAACACCCCCCACCAAGAACTTCGAAATTGTCCCTGGTACCTAAGTGGCTTCTGCCCCACTAGGAGGCAGATGGGCCTAAAAACAATAGGCTGATCTGCCCCCACGTGGGGCAGAAATGGCCAACAGCTCTGTACCCTGTTTGAGGGGGCGTCCCTTGCCAAAGGGGGCGAATGGGGGTGCCCCCAGCACAAAAAAACAAAGGGAACCCCAAAAGAAAATCTGACATCTTGGTGCCTTCTGCCCCCCTTGGGGGCAGATGGCCTTACAAAAATAGGCTAATCTGCCTCCAAGGTGGGCAGAAATGGTAATCACTAATGTGCTCCCTTTGGGGGGGGCGACCCTTGCCAAAGGTGCCTCCCCCCCCACACACACACACACACACACGATCCCTGGTGCCTAAGTGGATTCTGCCCCCCTTGGGGGCAGATGGGCGTAAAAAAAATTGCCCTATCTGCCCCCAAGGGGGGGAGGGGGGGGGGGCAGAAACGGCCAACAGCTCTGTGCCGCCTTTAAGGGGCGACCCTTGCCAAAGGGGGCACCCCCACCACAAAACAAAAAAAAAGGGAACAAAAAAAAATATTGGTGGTTTCTGCCTCCTTGGGCAAAAATAGGCCCATCTGCCCCCAAGGGGGGCAGAGATAGCCAATACGAAATTTCCCCACTTTGGGGGGCGACCCTTGCCCAAGGAGTGCCCCCAAACACACAAAACACACACACCACACAATCCCTGGCGCCTAGTGGGTTTTGACCACCGGGGTCCAGATCGTCCAAAAACATGGGCGATCTAGCCCCAGGGGGGGCCGAAACAGCTAAAAAATGATTGCCCCTGGGCCAGCGACCCTTGCCTAAGGGGTCGCTGCCCAAAAACATAAAGAAGATAAAATCCCTGGTGTTGAGTAGTTTTCAGACCTACCCCCGGGGCAGATCACCCCAGAAAATCGGCCAATCAGCCCCTGAGGGGAGAGAGGGGGGGGCAAAATAGGATTAAAAATATAGCCCCCAATGGGTGCGACCCTTGCCCAAGGGGCCGCTCCCAAAATACATTACAAAAATCAAATCCCTGGTGTCTAGTGGTTTTCGGCACCCCCTGGGGCAGATCGGCCTATCTGCCCTCAGGTGGGGCCGAAATGGGGAAAAAAAAATAGCCCCCCATGGGAGCGACCCTTGCCCAAGGGGTCGCTCCCAAAATACATATGAAAAATGAAATCCCTGGTGTCTAGTGGTTTTTGCCCCCCCCCCCCCCCCCGGGGGCTGATCGCCCAAAAATCAGCCGATCTGCCCCCGGGGGGGGGGGGCGAAATACGAAATAAAATAGCCCCCATGGGAGCGACCCTTGGCCAAGGGGTCGCTCCCAAAATACAATACATAAACAAATCCCTGATGGCTAGTGGGGAGGGCAGGGCCCGCGATCCTGGAGCAGGAATCCACTGAAAACAGGCACTGGGGGAAAAGGAAAAACCCTTTCCTTTCCCCCGTGTCTGTTTTCCCCCCTCAAGCCCCCAAAAAGGGAAGGACTCACCTCTAGGAAGTCCTCTTCCCTCGACACGCTGGAAGCAAATGGCTTCCAGCGCGTCCCGGCAATACTTGATGACGTCGGCACGCTGTGAGCGCGCTGACGTCATCAGATTGCCGGGGGTTGGTCAGGGGTGTGTGGGATCCCACGGGGGGAGCACTAGCACTCCCCCCGTGGGCTGGGTGCAGGACGAGGTGATCTCGTCCAAGGCACCCTACGGATTAAAAAAAGGTCTGTTTTTCATCAAAGATACACAATCCCTTTTGTGAAATATTTTACTTCGCTCTCTCAGTTTGTAATGAGGACCGGGCCCATCTTAATCCAGAGACAGTCAGGAAGTGGGACAATGCAGGTTTTAGGAAAATTAGAGACTTCCTAATTGGTAATAGATGGGCAACACGTTCGAACATAGGGGCCGCAGTACGGAACGATTTTTGCTGCTGGGGTCTTATAGGCACCTTCTCCATAATTTTGAGGTTTTAGACATGGATCAGACTCTTGATACCAAGGAGATAGTGAAAAAATTGATAGGTCCCGGGGGTAACAGACGCATGGGGGAATGACAAAGTTTATTCTGGGATTGGAAAAGCTCTAATCTCTGGGTTAAAGCTGCTAGGAAATGGGAAAAGGACAAAAGTTTGATATATCCAAGGACAGCTGGGAGACGGTGAATCAATTACGTTTTGAGGCACTGAAAGGAGCTAACAAGCACCGAATGCTTTATTTTACCAAATGGTTAATCTACCGCACCCCGGAAGCTCGGTCGCGGATTAACCCCGGCCATCCAACTCGCTCTTTACATTGTAAAACGGATGGCACCGTAAACTGGATGCACGTGATACGCACCTGCCAACTTGTCCAAGAAATTTGGGGGAAGATTGTCAGGCTTTTGAATATGAATATATAGATCAAAATAGTCCCTAGCATCTGGCTTCTGATCCTGGGCTATGACCCAGAGGAGCAACTTTCTCCTAGATGGGTAAAACTAGTCTTTATTGCCACAGTGGTTGCTCGATCTCTTTTATAAAAAAATTGGTACTCAATGCAGATGCCAGCTGCGGAAGAATGGTGAAACAAAATGGCTCTGGTGAGATAGCAGGAGTGGAAGTATGCCATGAGAACTGGCGGGCTTAAGAGATTCGGTCAAACTTGGGGTAGTTTATTCAAGACACAGGATACCAAGGCTGTGTAGGCAAAATTGAGAAGAATCACTGATGTCTAAGATATGGTCACTGAGTTGTTGGGGATGTAGGGGAATGCGATGTAACTGCTTCATGGCTAGCAGTATAAGTACGTTGCTGTGAAATTCGTGTTTTGAGTGGGATATGTTGTAATTGGGTTGGATGTCTCAACAAAACAATAAAAATAATTGAAAAAAAATAAAAAAAATTAGACAGCCACCAACAGCGGCTGGCAACAAATAAACTCCAAGAAGGAAAACCTTCTCAAGGAAGGAACACTAGTCGAAAACAGTGATTAATTGATGGTGCCGGTTACCGCTTTTTTTATCCTGGAAATGTATTGGGTGGTAGCCTGTTAGAAATTGGGTTTCTGGTTGGCAGAGGTTTGCACCCTGTCCAAGCAGGATACAACCCTAGTCTGGATAAGTCACCATCACCCCCTAGGTTAAACTATGCTAACCTCCTGGTAGCTTGACACAGAGCAGTCAGGCTTAATTTAAAAGGCAATGTGTTGAGTATTTATGCAACACTTCAAACAGTAAAACAGTGAAGAAGCACACAAATGGTACCACACCTGGTAAGCAAAATAGAGTCTAACTTAATTAATAAAACAAGACCAAGATGACAAAAAGCCAATCAGCTGAACTTGAGTTTTGTCTTTTTAAAGAATAACCTGTGAAACACTGCTTAGAAACAAGAAGCGCCAAAAGGAGATATCTGGCCACGCAGGACCGGGACAAAGTCAAATGTTCCGGCTGACAGCGATGGAGAATGGTCCAGCTACGGGGGCCCATGGAGTCCCGCTGAACAAAGGTGCTTTAATCCTGGTTGCGTCAACATCTAGGATGCAGGGAAAAGACTGAAGTGATGCGTCAGTATTGATTCCCTCAGTGGAGGCTATGTGTAGATCCTATCCACATTTTAGGGAAGATGTGTCCATTTTCTCCAGATAACAGGAGTGATGTGTCAGGTATGAGCAGCACTTTATACCTACTTCCAAGGGCACATGACTGGATTGGCACCACTTGGCAGGGCAAGACTCACAGTTAGCAGAGCCCATGTGCTGTAGCAAGTGAGTTGAAGGTCTTTTGTGTCTGAGAAAACAGGAGGCAAGCCAGCAAGCCTTCAAAGTAACTTTGGTTGTGGGATAGAGAGAAGCAGGTCCAGTCCGTCTCCTTCCCAGGCAAGGAGGGCAGCAGGCCAGCACAGCAGCGCAGGATCCCAACAGAGTGTCAGTCCTTTCAGCACAGCAGTCCTTCCTGGCATAGTATCCACAGGTCCAGAAGTGTACTGAGTTGGTGGTGTATGATGTCTAGTACTTATACCCAGTTGTGCCTTTGAAGTTAGGGGGACTTTAAAGACTAGTCTTTGAAGTGCACAGAATCCCTGCCCCTCCTGCCCTGGCTCACCGCTCACTATAGGTGTGGGGGGGTAGGGAAGGGGGGTTATGCAGCCCTTTGTGTGGGGACAGGACACAGCCTATTCAGGTGTAAATGTCAGCTCCTCCTTACCATCCTGCTCAGGATGGCCCATCAGGCTGTGGAAAGCCCATCAATCACATCTAAACTCATTATGTGTGTGACTGTTTAGAGGGAATGTACAAAGCCCAGCTGTCACCCACACCAACGTGTATTCAGAGATAGGCAGAAGGCACCAAATGGTTAAAGTAAGAAAATGCCAACTTTAAAAAAAGTGGCATTTTCCAAACTACAATTTAAAATCCAACTTCAGTATAAATTGTGATTTTTAATTGTGATACAGAGACACCAAACTTCGTAGTCCGTTCTCTTCCCAATTGGAAATTACTTTTAGAAAATGTAAAAAGGTAATCCGTAAGAAGAGAATGTTCCAGGATCAGACAATGTTCAAGCAGGTATGTCAAGCAGAACTAACTACAGCTGTTGTGTGGGAGCTCAACCAGGAAGATCTGACCAGCATTTTCGATCATTCAGGCAAATTAAACCTGGATCTATTTATGATGAGAGACCTTGCAGTAGTAAAAAAATATGGAAAAAAAAGGGAAACACAAGGGAAGTAAGGGTGAAAAATGCCGCACTTCTAGGCAGTAAAACAATAATTTTTAACAGGTATATAAGTTAAAGCAAAGTCTGGTGCAACCTGGCCCAGTGCCTTACTACCCAGTTGGCACCAAAACGGGTATTAAGGTACCCAAGGACAAAAATGGAACAATTTGGCCACAGCACACAGAATGTATTGTCAAATAATATGACAAGGATGAATATCCCTGATGGTGTGTTGTAGGTTGGAGGAAGTATGAGGTTGAAGAAAAGTCTTGAGTCTTGTTAGTAGATGATCCCTTTATTCGTGGGTGTTAGAGATCATTGTGCCATCATAGATATACAGCCAACACGTGTTTTGTCACACAGGTGACTTCATCAAGGCTGGGCCGTCCGGCCAGAGTGGTAGGTAATAATCAGCTAAGTGGGCTATAGAAGGTGAAAATGATCTTATTGGATTAGTAGACCTGAGAGTAGTATGGCTGCCCAAGCAGCAGCAGGTGAGCAAGGTATTGAGCACGTAGGTTAAGACAGGTATAGAAAGCCCTGATAAACCTTGAATCAAAACCTGAAGAAGCCGAGTAGATAAGCGCGGTATGTAGTCAGACCATCAGACGCTCCTAGACTACGTACCGCGCTTCTCTACTCAGCTTTTTCAGGTTTTGATTCAAGGCTTATCAGGGCTTTCTATACCTGTCTTAACCTAGGTGCTCAGTACCTTACTCACCTGCTGCTGCTTGGGCAGCCATACTACTCTCAGGTCTACTAATCCAATAAGATCATTTTCACCTTCTATAGCCCACTTAGCTGATTATTACCTACCACTCTGGCCGGACGGCCCAGCCTTGATGAAGTCACCTGTGTGACGAAACACGTGTTGGCTGTATATCTATGATGGCACAATGATCTCTAACACCCACGAATAAAGGCATCATCTACTAACAAGACTCAAGACTTTCTTCAACCTCATACTTCCTCCAACCTACAACACACCATCAAGGATATTCATCCTTGTCATATTATTGGACAATGCATTCTGTGTGCTGTGGCCAAATTGTTCCATCGTAGTAAAACATTTATTTAAGAGGTTTTCCCTACTGAGACATGTAAAACTAAACAGGGCATCCTCATTTTAAAATACACTGCACCCTGCCCTTGGGCTGTCCAGGGCCTACATTAGGGGTGACTTATTTGCAATAAAAAAGGAAGGTTTTGGCCTGGCAATAGTGTTAACTTGCTAGGTTAGCATGGCAGTTTAAAACTGCGTACACAGGCTCTGCAATGGCAGTCCTCAGACATATTTGAAGTGCTACTGAAGTGGGTGGCGCAATCAGTGCTGCAGGCCCACTAGTAGCATTTATTCTACAGGCCCTAGGCAGAGGTATTACACTTTACTAAGGACTTATAAGTAAATTAAATATGCCAGTTGTTGATAGGCCAAGGTTACCATGTTTAAGCGCAGAGCACATGCACTTTAGTACGGATTAACAGTGGGAAAGTGTCTAGAGTCTTAAAGCCAGCCAAACCGGAAGTCTGAAGGCAAAAAGTCAAGGCAAACCAGGTCTAACAGGGCAGAATCATAAGTTATTTACATCAATGGAAACTGATAACAAACTGATAAACTGCAGGTGGATTTTGAATCTAATCACCTAAGATCATACCTTGGAATTAATTGATAAACCTCCAAATTCCTACCCCCGTAAGAAGCGTCCCTACTAGTCTGCACTTACTTCACCGTGCAACAGTAACCATGATCACCAAGGCATGATAGAGTACCGCTCACCCAGAAAGGAATGGGCTTTTTTCCCTGTTCTTCTTGATCAGTGGTGACCCATGTTGGATCTGCGAAAGCTAAACAAATATCTAAGGAAATAATTCTTCTGCATGATTACTCAAGACATTCTGCATCTTCTCAATAACAGGGATTATGTGTCAACATTGATCTCCAGGATGCATACTTCCACATGCCAAGCCACCTAAAACATCAAACATTCCTATGATTCAGGGTGGCTGACACTCACCAATTTACCCTTTTCCCTTTTGGACTGAGATCAGTTCCCTGTATTTACACAAAATGCTTAGCTCCAGTTGCAGTTCATTTGAGACAAAGGGGTTTTCAACCTACAATATTCAACAACCAAGGGCTGGCAGTCAACCTGCAGAAATCGTCTCTCAATCCTTCGGTAAAGATAATGTTCTTGGGAGAAGTTCTGTAAACAATTCAATACAGAGCATTCTTGTCGCAAGAAAGGCTAGTAAGATTCAAGTTCTCAGCACAGAGATTACTGAAAAGAAAGTTAGCTTCAGATCGCCTATTATAAGTCACTCCTCAGGATGATGTTCTCTTGCATTTCTCAAGTACTATATTGCCACCTCTAAATACGGTCTTTACAAGAAGAGTTGGACAATGTCTTCAAATTCAAGGGTCATTCGACGACCTAATACAAATTACTCTAAACATGAAACATCTTTACATTGGTGGATGAAGCATGCAAATCAGTCCATAGGATTAACCTTCCTACCTGAGGTAACCAATTTTGTTATTACCACAGGTGCGTCCAGAGAGGGGTGGGGCGCTCACCTACAGGATCAGTGGAAAATGGACTAATTACCAAATGAAAATGCGCATAAACCTACTGGAACTCAAAGCCATAGCGGTAAGTCTGCAGTCTTTCCTACCTAGGGTAAAAGGTGCATCAGTATTGATTTCTACAGAGAGCACCACCAGCATGCATTAAATAAACAAGGGGGTACAAAATCAGCAGCTCTATCGCAAGAAGCACAAGAGATTTGTAAGTGTGCTCTACAACAACAGATAAGAACCAAAGCAGAGAATGTTCCAGGATCAACCAATGTTCAAGCAGGTATGTCGAGCAGAACTAATTACAGCTATCGTGTGGGAGCTCAACCAGGAAGTTCTGACCTTCATTTTCAATCATTCAGGCAAACTAAACCTAAATCTATTTATGACACAGGAAAATCAAAAATCTAAATCTATGCATATTGGCAACCACCAAGTTTGGCGCTTTGCAGGATTAGCATAAAAAATGTTGACGCTAATCCTGCAAAGCACCCAGAGCCCGATTGTAACCAAAAGAAATGATGCAAAGAAATATCTCTGATTTCTTTGTGACGTTTTGTCAGCCACACCTTAATGGGGGAATGCCCCCTTTGTATACATTATGCCTGGCGCAGGTATAATGCAGCGCAAAGAGTTACAAAGTGGCGCAATGAATGCATTACATCACTTTGTAAATATGGTATGGTGTTTTTGGCCATCTAATACCACATTAGTGTAGTGAAACGCCACGCAGATGGTTGAAGTAGTAAGTTTATTTATATTGCTCCTCACACCAAACCTTCTCTTCTCTTCCCAGGATGTCTTCAACTGCCAGCCCACAGAATCTACAACATCCCACTATTCCACATTGATATTCCAATACAACGTTCTAACAATTCTTAAAGGCCTACAAGCATCACCATTACCACACATCTTCCCCTCTTTAATAACATTACAAACATGTTCAAAAGGTTTTTATTTTTTATTTTTTTATACTCTATTACTATACCATATTACACAGTTCCCATACTTATTTCTAATACTCTATTGTTATACAATATTCCAAACTTTTCTATTACACTGTTCTTATACCCATTTGACCTGCATTTTATTTACACACGTAGTCTTTTAGTTTAACAGGAATCCTAATGTGTCTACCAAATCTACCACTTTTGCTTCTGTTCGCACTCCCAACTTCACGCTCGTTTCCACACTGATCATTCATAGCATCTCCCATTTGTACTTCCTTTGTCATTCCTTGTTAATCTACAATTATCTTCCATCCAATCATAATTTCTATTGCTCATTTCTCAATTTTCCTTCCTACATTTTGCCATGCGACTCAAATGGCAGACCTTCCCGTCACTTAATAATGCAGAATTATAAAATAATTTGCACACTTTCATGGGTTTAGAAAATTTGCTTTCACCTTGGCGAATTTTTCCATCTTTTTTTACTCTAACCCACGATCCAACTTCAATAGGTACTATTTTAACACTTTGTTTCTTGTTGTACCAATCCTTATATGCCTGTTTAGCAGCCATAATCTTACTTTTTACTCTCTCCAGCGCTAGCTTGCGTCAAAACTTTTACCGCCGGCTAACGCCATTCCTACGCGCCATGCGGGTTCCTTATTTAAGGAATGATGTTACCTGGCGCTGCGGTCAGGTCAGAGTTAAAAAAAAAAAAAAATGACTCACACCAGGCTGCGCCGGCGTAGGGGTAAATGGGGGTTGTGCATCAAAAAATGGTGCAAGTCAGTTTTGATGCAAAAATCATGCCTCAAAGGACTTGTGCCATTTTTTGACACACACCCCCCATTGAAATGACTCCTGTCTTAGCAAAGAGTGGAGTCATGCCCCCTTGCCCAATGGCCATGCCCAGGAGACTTCTGTCCCCTGGGCATGGTCATTGGGCACAGTGGCATGTAGGGGGGCCCAAATTAGGCCCCCTATGCCACTTAAAAAAATATATATATATACTTACCTCAACTTACCTGTAATTACCTGTAATGGGTCCCCCCATCCATGGCTGTCCTCCAGGGGTAGGTGAGTGTGGCAGGGGGTGTCCCTGGGGGCAGGGAAGGGCACCTCTGGACTTCCTCCATGGTCAGAGACCATGGAGGTGAGCCCACAGATCCCTTAACGCCTGCCCTGAACCAGGCCTTAAAAAACGGCGCACATCAGGCTGTGCGCCATTTTTTAAGGCCCTCCCCCTCCTGTGCGTCAAAATGACGCAGGAGTATAAATAAGGCGCACAGGCCTTAAAGTCATTTTGGGGCGGGAACGCCTACCTTGCATGTCATTAACGCAAGGCAGTTTCCCGCATCCCAAAAATGATGCACACAGAGGAATTTTGACGTCCGCGGGCCTCAAAGTTTAAATATGGTGCACAGTTTGTGCCAAATGTGCGCCAACATTTTTGACGCACATTCGGCGCAAACAGAGTATAAATATGCTCCTTAATGTCCCATCCTCTTGCAAACTGAACATTTTTGATTCTTAGCTGGACATTTTTTGTTATCGGCTAGGTGCTCTGTACTTCCACATCGATAACACTTCTTGTTACGGTCACTTCTATTACAGGGTTTGTTCTCTTCTTTATTTCTTTCTTTACCTGTCTTGTTTTTGGCGAAGTCTTTACCACCCTTTACCATGCTCAACTGTTTAAATTCCTGTATCTCACTCGCTACAGCTTTGGCACATCGCCCAGTAAGTTCTGTTTTCTTCACCAGCGCAATGACCTCTTTTAAAGGTGCTTCTCCATTTACCCATAGTTTAGCCTGTATATTTGGATTGCTTGTGTGCATTATTATTTGATCACAAATTAATTCCTCTTGTATCACCCCAAATCTGCACGTTTTTGCCAACTGTTTAAGTGCAGCCACATACTCCTCCACAGTCTCTGTTTTCCCTTGCTTCCGTTGGAAATTTCTTTTTTTTTATAAACAAATTTTTATTGCTTTTAAAGTGAAACAAATAAAGCACACAAATAACATACAAGCCTTGGTCTGTTTGATACCGACTGGATGATCAATTCTAATCAGACATTTCTGTACCGGAGGTATACAGGAATTTCCAAAACTTCATAGTTTAGTAATACAGAGAAAAAGAGAAAAGAATGAGCCTGCACACACATTCTTATGGGCCCCTTTAACCTAGCAGTCCTGTCCATTTTCCCCAAATCTTCTCATATTTTTGGGGGCATCCCCTTGAGTCGTATACCACTTTTTCTTGGGCTGCACACCAGTCTACCCCCTTTCTCCATTTCTGAAGGGAGGGGCCCTTGGCGGTATTACAAGCGGCTGCAATGTCTCTTTTGGCTACCAGTGCAGCTGCTCCGACCGAAGTCCTGTCCGCTCTGGACCCATCCATGTCTTCCATTATACCTAGTATCACCATTTTTGGGGTCAGTATTTGTGATGTTCCCAAAGCACTGTTCAACTCTTGGTTTACTCCCTCACAGTACAGCCGAATCACGGGGCAGGACCATATCATGTAGAAGAAGTTGGCTTGGCCCCCACTGCACCTCGGGCACCGGGAAGAGCAACGGACACCCATCTTGTGCAGCCTATCTGGAGTTAGATATGCTTTATGTAGAAAATAGAATTGAATCGCCCTTAGTCTTGCCGACACCCCCAGCGCTCGGGGAGCCATCAGTGCCTCCGCCCAATCTGTTTCTTCAAGCGGCCCCACCCACTTCTCCCATCCCTTCTTAAGGTGGTTTAGATCTCCAGGTGCATTAATTACTAACATTCTGTAAATTTGGGAAACACCTTTCTTCCCCAGACTTCGCATGAGTGTTTTAGCCTCGATTGGGTTGAATTCCGGCAAGGAGATCGTCCCTTTCAAGTGTATACCAAGGGCATGCCGGAGTTGGAGGTACCTAAAAAACTGCTTTGTGGACAATTGAAACTCTTGTTGTATTTCTTGGAAGGACTTCATCATGTTACCTTTCCATACATCTCCCACCATATATATGCCCAGTGTGTCCCATTTCCCGAATCCCTCCCTCCAGTTTGGCTGTCTCTCTCAGCCAGTTACCGTGCCACAATGGGGTTTGCAGAGTAACTATCTTGTTCCACCCAGTATGTCTTAGAGCTGCTCTCCATGCTAAGAAAACCGCCTTGGTCATAGGCTCTATTTCCCTGGGGATCGGCGCACCATAGAGCACATCCAGGATGCGGGGGTATCCTAAAGCTTCCAATTCTACCTGATATGCCAGGTCCGACCAACCCCCATTGAACCAATCATGTGCCACCAGGAGTTGCGTCGCCAGGTAATATAGGTACGGGTCTGCTACGCCCAGTCCCCCATCATGTACCCCTCTTTGGCAATTCCGGGATGCTACTCGGTGTCGCGCCCCTCCCCAGATAAAGGATGTAGTAATTCCCTCCAGTTTTCTAAACCATGAGCGAGGGATTGTGAATGGCAGATTCTGGATCACATATACGAGGCGCGGTAGGACCATCATCTTATGTATAGCTACACAGCCCAAAAAATTCAGCGGCAGTGATTGCCACCGCCTAAGGCCCTCTCGTATGCAAGACACCAGTGGAGTTAGGTTCAGGGACCAGGATAATTCCAGGAGCAGCGCAACCCATGTTCCAAGATATTTTAAACTTAGCCGGCGCAGAGGCACCACCTCTTGCCAGACAAAGCAGTCTTGTGATCTTGCCAGGGGGACCAGCACCAACTTAGCCGGGTTCATTTTGAGCCCAGAGGCTTCTTCAAAACACCGGAGTAGATGGAAACTTCGAGGGCCGGTCACTCCCGGATTTGCCATGTATAGCAGGACATCATCTGCATATAAGGCCACTCGATCCTCACATGAGGGGCCCCATTTCCATCCTTGATAAATCTGGTCTTCTCTTATCCTTCTCGCCAAGGGCTCAATGGCCAGGGCAAAAAGGAGAGGGGAGAGGGGGCAACCTTGTCAGGTACCCCGATGGATCGGAAAGTCCGAGGACAAGACACCATTGATCTGTACCCGTGCCATAGGCTTTGTATACAGGGCCCGGACCAATCAGCAAAACCTTGGTCCAAAGCCGGCACGTCGGAACACCGCAAGAAGGAACCCCCAGTCGATGGAGTCAAATGCCTTCTTGAAGTCGATGAACAGGAATGCTAATTGTTGGGGCAGTCGGTGTCGCCCTGCGAGGTCCACCTGAAGTCTTCGTATGCAATGACGCGTGCTACGTCCGGCCATGAATCCACATTGGTCCGTGTGCACTAACAGGGGCATCACCCTCTTGAGACGGGAGGCCAGTATCGTGGCATAGATCTTTACTTCACTGTTAATCAGAGATATGGGTCTGTAGTCCGCGCAGCAGAGGGAGGGGGTTTGAGTCTTAGGCAACACGACAATGGTGGCAACGTCTAGCCCCTCCGGGAAGGAGCCTTTCTGGTCCACCTCTGCATAGAGATTCATTAGGTGTGGAACCAGGTCTTCTTTAAACCTCTTATAGTATTCGGGTGGGAACCCATCAGGCCCAGGTGTCTTTCCTACTCCCAACGCCGCTATAGCTTCACCTATTTCCGCTTCAGTGAACGGTTATCCAGTGTCCGGACATCTACTGTGGGTAGCTCCGGGAGCGGAGTGCCTGCCAGGAACCGGTCGGAGGCTCCCGTCCTCACTGGATTAGTTGCTTGGTATAAAACCCTATAGAAGTCAGCGAACGTCTCAGCCACCTCCTGGAGCCCAACTAACCGCTCTCCATGCTCATGCAAATTTCAGGGACGATTCGCGGAGCCTGCTGTTGGGAAATTAGACAATATAATAGTTTCCCTGTCTTGTTTCCCCATCCATAAACTCGGGCCGTGGAGGCCCGCCACATGTGTTTGGCCGCTTCTAATGATAGACTATGAATCCCCTCGAGCAGGAGTTGTCTGGTTATCTGTTCATTCGAGTGTGCCTCCTGCTCTGTTTCCAGACGGATGGCACGGGCCTCTAGTTGGGTAATTCGGGAGGCCTGGCAGCGCTCCCGTGTACGGATTAGGCCCTTGGCTGCCCCTCTCAGCACCATCTTGCTCGCCGCCCATAAGGTCCCAGGCGACTTCACTGACCCTCCATTAATACTGAAGTACTCGCGTAGCGACACCCTCAAGCTATCGACGTATTCCTCGTCTTGTAGATACCAAGCGTTTAGACGCCACATGGGGCGGATCAATGGGTTTGCGAGGCCCACTCTGAGCCGGATTGGCTCATGGTCCGAGATCCCACGTGGTAGGATCTCGATGTGGGAAAGGTGACTGCAATCACTGGCCGGCATGAACACCAGGTCTATCCTGGATTGTGTACTGTGAGCTGCGGAGATATGCGTGAATTGCTTGCGTCTTGGATGCCAAGTTCTCCAGGCAACACAGAGGCCCGCCGATGACATCCATCCGGATAAGCTAGTGGCCATGGTCTGTCTGTGGGCCGATGGCCCCCCACTCGTGTCCAGCTCTGGGTTCGGGACTGCATTAAAGTCGCCCCCTATTACCGTGTTTCCGGGGGGCAGTTCCGCCAAAATTCATGTCAGATCTCCTAGGGTCTTACGCACGATATTTGGGGGGGCATATACGCTCACGAAGTTCATCGTTCGACCCTCTACAACACCTGAGATCGCCACATATCTCCCTTGCGGGTCTCTCCATTCTTGTCTCACCACCAGTGGTAGTGAGCGATGCAGCACTAGTGCCACCCCCCTTGAGCCTCTCGTGAACCCCGCGTGAAACACCCTGTCAAATCCTTTACGGGCTAGGAAGGGGCAATGATTCCCAATGAGATGCGTCTCCTGCATCAGGAGTATATTGGGTTTGTGTCTATGAACGTGAGCCAGCACTGCTGACTTTTTAATCTTATCAAGGAGACCGTTAACATTCCATGATATAATGTGAGTCATCCCCATTTTATTTGGTTTGTTTGCCTATGGACGGACCGCATTATTCTTTCCCTTGGCTCCCTTTGTGCGATTCGGGGTAGATGAAACTCGTCTCTTCCTGTGTGCTTTCCCCACTGGGGCATCCTATTCCTGCTATTCCCAGCTGATATGTGAGACCCTAAACCTACATTAACTTTGGGTAACAGTAACAACAGCCTACTGGCTGGATAGAAACAAACATACCCCCCAACTCCCCTCCCACCCCATAATTCCCCCCAGAAGCATCTGTCGCCCAAAACCAGCAGCTCACTCCCGAACATAGTGAGCTGATAACTCTTAGTATCTGAGCTGTGGTGGACCCCTACATTCTTGCAGATTACGAGTGTTATGATTGAACGTAGGTCCGGTGACCTAGTCCTGTTCATAGGCCCTCTTGGGCAGGCCATCCCCTCTCCGGAGGGGAGTCACAACACCGGGCTTTGGGAGAGATCAGTATCCTCCGCCGTCCCAGGGTGCAGTTCCTCAGAGTCTCCGATTCGCTGGTCAGTTCCTGTGCCCTCTGGCACCTCCACCGACCCCCGAGGCATCTCTCCCGCGTATCCCTGGGGGGAGCCCGACGGCGAGCTGCCCCTCTCCTTGCGCCTTCTGGAACGAGTTATTCGGCGGGACTCCCCCCCTCCCTGTCGTTGCGTTCGACTATTTTTCTGCTGTCCAGTGAAGGCCTGCCGCAGCCCTCCTTCGTTAGGGCTCAATGGGACCTCCTCAGTCAGCTACGTCCATGCCTGTCCGGGGGTTTCGAAGAAGTAGGTCCTGTTATTGTGGACCACCCGTAGTTTAGCCAGGAATAGGAGACGGTATGGCACCTCCATCACTCTTAGCTTTTGTTTTACTTCTATGAAAGAGTGGAGTTGCACTTGAACGTCCCTTGTGTAGTCCAGAAACACCATGACTTTGGTTCCATCACAGTGCAAGTCTCCTTTTGATCGTGCCGCTTGAAGTATTGCATCCCTATCCCTGAAGTTGAAAAGTCGGAGAATCACCGGCTGCGGCGGAGAGCCCGGGGAGGGGTCTGGCCTGCAAGGCCCGGTGGGCACGTTCAATCGCAAACCAGGGTGTTAGACGATCCCGTGGCATCCAGGACCGGAACCACTCCTCGAGGAGCGTGGACAAGGAGGAGGCCAAGGTGTTTTCTGGCAGTCCCACAATTCTGAGGTTATTGCGGCGGGATCTATTTTCGGCGTCTTCAGCCCTTCGTATAGCTCTGCTGTGCGGGTTGTTAGCGGTGACACCTGTGTTTTGAGGGCAGCCAGGTCATCTTCTTCTGTGGAGATTCTGGACTCCGCTTCTGTTATCCTAGCTGTAGCTTTGCGGAGATCTTGGCGCACTAGGGCCACGTCCACCCTCACCTCTCTGATCTTAGCCTCCACCGCTTCCTGGGATGTCTGGATCACTTGGAGGATGGCCGCCAGGTCACTGTTTCCAGTCTGTTTTCCATTGCCACCTTCCGTCTTTTGGTGCTCCACCGGGGCCTGTGGCAAATTGGTCAATGCGCGTCTGCGCCGCGGTCAGGCGGGTCTGCCGGTCTTTACCCATTACGTCTGCCTCACGGAGTCTGCCTGTGGGTTACCTCCGTGCAACGCTTCATGCACTGCCTTTCTTTAGGCCTCGGGTACTGATCCTCGACAAGGCACCCCCGGATGTCGTTTCTTTAAGTCCACTAGTGCCCCAGGAGGGGGGGGGGGATTTCCCACCTCTACCGGAGTGCCTTTGGCCTTCCCCTCTTCCACCTCTCCTCCTGCGGCACGGATCCGCAGCTTCGGCTCCAGCGTCCCCGGGTCCATGACCGGCCTTCGCTCTTGGTCACTGGGGTTCTCTTCCTCTTCCTATGCCAGGGTTTAATACCCCATTTCCGCCTGCCCTTCTGTCCACCACACACTTCAGTTCACCGGGCTCTCAACTTCCGGCAGGCTATGGGGCCGGTATGGAGGCGCCTCTTCCCCCACCTAGGATCTCTTTCACGCCGTTCTCCAAACCTTCAGCCGCCCCCCCGGACCATCTCCCGGAGCTGCAGTCACTCACTGGTGCCCCCCAGTCCTGGCGGGGATGCGAGGGCGGAGGGGGGCCTCCCAGCACGCAATCATCTAGGTTTGTTTCCGCCCGCCGGGGCAACCTTCTCTATACTTTAGGCCTCCGCCTCCTCCTATCGGCGCCTCTCGCACTCCTCTCCTGCTTGGTGTTCCCTCCTCTCCCCTCCGGTCAACGGGAACGAGGAAGGGAGGGGGGGAGAGAGAGAAACCCCCAGCACCTCGCGGCCCAAGCAGCTACCGTCCGCTGCTTTCTCTAGCTGGAGCGCCCACCATTTTGGGCGTGGGACGCTCCGTATGCATCTCTCCCCTTTGATCTTCAGCATGTCTCGTGCGTGGATCGGATGGCCCCGGTCCCCACACTGCACCCGCGGCCTCTCCTCTCAATCAGGGAGGGCTGCCGACAGCCTCCAGCGGGCGCTACTTATTTCGTCGGAGCGCCCGCCATTTTGGACGCGGGGCGCTCCGTCTGTTTCCTACGCTTCCTGGAGCCGCGGGTTCCGGGACACGGCTCAAATGCCCCGGGGACTATTCACGGCCTTCCTGGGACACCCCTCTCCTCCGGGGAGGGCCAACGATGGGTGCATTTTGAGCGGATGATGGAGGGGTCTGGAGCACTACGATAGTGCGGCCGCCATCTTGACGCTCAAGCCACGCCTCTCCCCGTTGAAAAAATGTATATTGATCCATAGCAACACATACTATTAGGGGAGAAATGCGCATCCAAGTCTTCCAATGCTTGGCTGAATACATCCCCTTCTCCATCCAGTCTAACTTTTTTATCCATGTCATTGTAAATTTTCAATCCCCCCTGGGCCAATACAATGTAACAAAATGTTCTTTAGCCAGTAGAAATGCTTGTGGTGTGGTTACATTTAAAGTACTCATTTTCCTTCTACTACTTTTGTTTTTATATTATAGTATAATTAATATGTATTTTCTGGATAAATTATCCAAAATGGCACCCATTTTCACTGTTTAGCACTCCTGCCGTCGCGTGTAATCCTTTTTTAATGCAACCAATTAAAAATGGTGCCCGGCGTCTTGAAAGCAATTCAAAATGGCGCCTGATGTTTTGCTAGACGTTACGCGTTGCTCCTGTCAGTGCGCGTCGAGTCCCGCCCTCTCTTGTGCTTGCACTCCACTCTTGTCAGCGCACGATGAGTGTCCGCTCATGCCTTCAGCTCGCGCCCTCCACTGCACTCGCTCTGCGCCCTGATTCCGGATCAAACTGCAAAATGATCCTCAAGCGACTCCAAAAGCAACTATAAGATGCCGCTTTTCCAGGTACACTCACCCACGCTGTTCAGTACCTCATTCCATTCGTATGTTGCGTCCTTAAGTACTCTGTATTTTCATATTGCCAGTCGGTTAGTGTAGGGGCTTTTCTCTTTTTCTTTTTCTCTTACATCGTTCATCGCCAATTCTGTAGTGAAACTCCACGCAGATGGTTGAAGTAGTAAGTTTATTTATATAGCCCCTCACACCAAACCTTCTCTTCTCTTCCCAGGATGTCTTCAACTGCCAGCCCACAGAATCTACAACAGCCCACTATTCCACATTGACATTTCAATACAACATTCTAACAATTCTTAAAAGCCTTCAAACATCACCATTACCACAATTGAATCCAAAGAAATGACGCTATTGTGTTATTAGAATGGCGTTAGACCCTCTTAAATCTGGGCCTAAGTTACTTACCTGTAACTTTAGTTCTCCAGTATTGGCATCTTTCCATAGATTAGCATGCGATCAACCCTCCTCTCCACAGAGGCTCCCCTTATTTTCTAAGATTCCGTTTTCCCACCAAGGCTTGAAAATCTGAGGGAGTGGTGCCTCTGTGGAGGAATGTATTAGAGGGTGCTGATTGGCCGAAGTTTGGTTCTTAAAAAAATGATGTGGTTAGATTATTGAAATGAATGTTATCTAGCCATTATGGGCTATGTGTAAAATGTTGTACTGCTTTCTAAGTATACTGTGGGACTCTCACTTCAACGACTGGGAATGATTCAAGCATGTGAAGCTATGAAAGATACCAATACTGGAGAACTACAGTTACAGGTAAGTAACTTACTTTCTTTGTGGCATGTGTAGCCCTGTATACACATGCTTTGTATATTAATGTCATCTAGTGTTAGGCTGGGATGTCTGCAACATGTTTTTCTTTGAAGAAGCCTTTCAAGTCTTGAGTTATAGTAACTCCTATTACTGGTAGTGAGCCTGGGCATTGGCTCCAATGCTGAATAGTTTTTTTCTCTGCTGTCTGGTTCGGTGTCTATCCAATGAGCTCGGGGTTGACACCTCAGGTGTTTGTCGTCATTTGTCGTTTGTTGTAGTGAGCCTGGGCACTGGCTCCAATGCTGAATTGTTTTTTTCTCTGCTGTCTGGTTCAGTGTCTATCCAATGAGCTCGGGGTTGACCCCTAAGGTGTTTGTCGTCAGGCACTTTAGGCTTCTCCTTTCCCATAGAGGAAAACAATCTGTGTTTGCAGTACCTGTAAGTGTCACAGTGAACTTTGTCTGGTTCAGTGACCGGGTTCTATTTGACACTCTGCCCTGGAGCCCTCCATTTCCCTCTTGGAACCTTCTCCTTTGTCTTTTCCCTCAAAAATGTTGACTTCTTGATGGAAAGGGTTCCATTTCAAAACTGTCCACAGTGTCGTACAAAGCATCCCAGGGTGGACCCCCTCCCAGTTTGCAACCTTTGCCTCTCCCAGGAGCACGAGAAGGCCTCCTCCTCCTCCTGCTGTGCCTTCCGCTTCAAAGAGTCATCACATTATTGGCCCGAATGACAACTCTCTCAACCACCCATGGCACAGTGGCAAAGAGACAACACCCTGACCTCTTGGATGTCTAAGATGTCAAGGAGGAAACAGAGTTGGGCATTTGGGTGAAAAGCCCCTTCACCTCAGCCCGAGTGAGCTCCAAATTCAGATGGAAGAACCACAGGTCCTCAACGTTCAATCAAGGAAGACATTGACCATGCGTATTATGTCACTCCCTCCGCCACCTTCCTGTCATCTAAATCAGGCTGAGCACCGCCCTCATGGGAGTCTGGCGTCAAGCCCATAAACCCGGTTTATGGCTTTAGTTCTTCCACTGCCAAAGGCCAAAAACGCTTGGATCTCCAAGTCTGCCCTTGGCACCAAAACAGCCACAGAAGACCCTGCCTCTGTTGCTGACTTAGAAAACACTGTTGAAGCCCTCTTTGGCTTTGAAGACTCCATCGCACCAGCAAGCCATAAATCTTCTTTGATATCAAAATGCCTGGTGCCCAAAGCCTCATCTTCCTCCTTGATATCTGAGGACCAGGAGTGGCTCATCCTGCAGCATCTTGAGAAGGTTCTTGATGCAAGACAGTAGTGGAACCAGCAGGATCCTCACTAGCTTCCACCAAGGCACAGACCACTATCGGTTCCAAAAAGAACTTGACTTTTGAGAAGGCTTTTGCCTTGGAGCCTGAATCAAGATACATCACACATGATATTGGGATACCTTGCAGCTATGACATTTGTTGGGATGTGGAAAGTCTTGTGTCATAATTTCACCACTATCCCATGTGCACGGTGACAGCACTATTTTCACAAGTACAGTCACTATATCTTATATTGAATGTTTAAATCCTGGTGTGTTTGGCAGTTTACCTGCTTTTAATACTGACATGTTAGAAAAGGGGATCGATGTATAAAAAGAGTTCACCAATTCATCGTCTTTGGTTAAATTGGATAGTGCATTGGCCAAGAGTCTTATGAGCTAACCATTCCACCAACCATTGAAGAAATTGAACACTACCAAAAGATCAGATATTATTTTAACATTCGAAGATTCTCAACAGTGTATGAAATAATTAGATCCAATCTAACACGTGCTTCTAAACCCTGCACTTTAATCAAAGCACACAAAGCTGAGGAAACAAAAGGAGTAAATTATATTTGAGTGACATTTCTAAACAAACAAAACTCAAGCAGAATAACAGGTAGCCCCACAGAACCCCAACCGATACATGAGGTGGTGTCAATGCTTTCTTGTTAATAATAGGGAGTAGTGGTAACCCAAACGATTACAAACTCAAGATCACTAGAAATGGAATATGAATTTCAATATATTTATTTTAAAATGCTAAGATCTAGTACACCTAATGTTGATTACATCACAGAAAATAATAAAAAACAGCTAAGCTTTTAAATAACAGGGAAAAATCATAACATCACAATTTATAGTCCGTACACCCTCACTGTGCTGTCTCTAAGCGCTATGCTAGTTCTAGAAGGTAAATAAATAATAAGTCTCAGTTTTGGAAGTGATGTGCAACAGGGTTCGATGTCTCTTTGGAATAGCTTGTCAACTACTTTGAGCACGAGGCCAAGAGATAGAAAATTACATCTGCTTTAAAGCACAATTGTGGCACCAGTTTGTGAAGGCAAAATGGAATGTTTCAGGGAGTCTTGCTGGAGGCTTCTTCGGTTAAGATAGAATCCAGTTTTGTGCTCATCTGGATCTGCGTTGGTGACCTGGGTGAAGTTTCTCTGCTAGCTAAATGGCCAAGTGATAGTCTTTTTTTTTTTTAATTAATTTTTTATTGTATTATAAACACTGCAGTACACTACAAAACCAAATGGGATCAAAGTCCCGGCATTTATAAACAATTGTATATCAAAGAATAGAAAAGAACGGACGAAATAATAGGATAGTCACATTTGTGCTACGAGAACATGATATACTGTTCAAATCGGACGTGCAGTGGAAAAAGGGGGTTAAAGGAAATATGGATAGGGGTGAGAAAGAGAGAATGAACAAATAGGCGGGCAAACAAGATATCGTGTCGACAGTCACTCAGGATGTGGGCAAAAAAGGTTAAGGAAGGGAGGCAAATGGGCAAGCTAGTCGTGCAGCAGGGATTTGAGGGCAAAAGCACCTGGTTTCCCAGGGGCACAAAATAGGTTTGTCGCTATGCCGATAACTGGAATCGGAACAGGTCAGGGAGCGCCAGTGCCACAGGGCGCCCAGCCTAACATCTTAACCTTGAGGGTCACAACGCTTATATATTAGTATGCAACGTGGGTCTCCTGTCGCCGCTTGGCTAGTTCAGGCTGGTGCCATGTATTCTACTCATGGCACGTGTTGAGGAATCTACGAAAAAGGTCACCTGAAGATGATGGAAAGCATCAATATGTAGCCTCCAGCGAGGGTAAGAAAGAGAAAGGAAAAAAGAGGGAATCAAAATAGGGAAGAAAGGAAAGGAGAGGGTTAAGAGTAGTAAGGAAGAGAAAGAGTACAAGACGGAGGGGGAAGAGGGAGATAGGAAGAAAATAGGGAGGGAAAAGGGGAGGGAGGTAGGGGAGAGTGGGGGGGTGGGTGTTGTTTCCAGGTGGTTTGCTATCTTCTCACTGTGAGGAAGGGGGCCCACACCTGAGTAAATACTAGGGCTCGGCCCTGTAGGTTATAGATAATTCTCTCATGCGTGGCCGTGCGGGTTATGGCTACGATCCTTTCCTCCAGGGCTGGTGGGGCCTCTGACCGGCAATGGCGGAGTATGCATATTTTTGCAGTAGCTAGTGCAGTGTGCAGCAATCTTTTGTGTGGTCTAGAGAGGTCAGGTAGGGAGGTCGTATCGTGCAAGAGTATGAGGGAAGGGGGTGTGGCGACGGGAGCAGCATAGATTCAGCTAGAGTGGAGCTCACAACGTCCCAGAGTGGTCGAACTGTGGGACAGTCAGTCAGAATATGTTTTAGATCACAGGATGTCTCTGGGCATCTCCAGCACTTCGCATGTGGGAGGAACCCTGTCCTGTGTAGTTTCGCTGGGGACCAGTGCCAGTCGTGTAAGACCTTAGACAGAACTTTAAGCGTGCCTCCCGAGTACCTCTGTCCAAGGCTTCCAGAACGTCTTCCCAGTCGGCTGGGTCTAGGACTACTTGCAATCGGGTTTGCCATTGCAAACGTAGCCTATCCGCCAGGGGCTGGGAGTAGAGTTGTCGGGTGATTAAGTCATAGAGGCCTGCCATTACTCCCCTATGTTGCCCCCATTGTTGCAAATAAGCCACTATGGGGAGGGCTGGGACCCCTGTCGGACAGGGTCACCTCCTAAGGAGATACAGTGTTTAAGTTGTAGATATCTCCATTCCTGGCATGGCTGGATACCGAACTCTTCCCGCAGCCTGGGGAAGGGTTTGAGCACGTTGTTTTCTAGGACCTGCGAGAGGGTAAGGATGCCGGCCCTCCTCCACTGAGGCGTTTCGGCGTCCATCGAAATGGATAACCTAGAAGTGCTGCCTTTGTGGTTACTCGCGAAAGGGGAAGTGCCTCACTCTTATCCCAGATGCTAGAAATAGCAGGCTTCCAGTCGCAAATCTGTGGGCTGGACCAACGAGTGACGACAGTAGAAGCCCAAGCTGCTTCCTGGGCCAACAGAGACAAGGAACTCCTGCATCTTCACAGCAGGCTAACCGATCTAGAGGACAGAAGCCGCAGAAACAACATCCGCCTTCTCGGAATTCCAGAAGGGACGGACGGTGCGGACATCCCCTCCTACCTATGAGACATGCTACCCATATTAACCGACACAACATTTGATCCACCTCTGGAATTCCAACGGGCGCACAGACTCGGTCCCAAGAGACAAGATGGAAAGGGCCGCCCTAGCCCAATCATAGCCTGCATGCTGTGCCATGGACAGGCTCGCCAACTGCTACAGACAGCCCGAACACAAGGCCCACTCCGGTTGGGTATCCTGGAAATACAGCTTTCTGCTGACTTCTCCAGAGAGACTGCAGAATGAAGGAGAGCTTTTCTCTCCCTTTGCCCCCGCCTTCGTCACCTAGACGTGAAATTCGGCTTATTCGAACCAGCCAGGATGTGGATCACCAAGAACGGAGAGTCACAGACCTTCTATGACCCAGAGGACCTGAGAATGTTTCTAGAGGGACTGCACGACACATCACAAACCATGGAAACAACGGCACAGCCCTCCCACCTTCCCAAGAAGTACAGGGCCATGTCCTGGGAGATGGCCAGCCAGAAGCTGTACTAGACCCTGACAGAAGAACAGCTACGGACTCTCAAACTAGGGGGAGAGACTTGGAGAGACTAACAAAAAACTATGATGACAGGGGTCAAGTACTACAGGCGGTGGTGATGTATACACAGCTGTCTGATAGAGATAAATCCCGATCCCCTTTGAAATCCA
Source organism: Pleurodeles waltl (assembly GCF_031143425.1). Taxonomy (NCBI): domain Eukaryota; kingdom Metazoa; phylum Chordata; class Amphibia; order Caudata; family Salamandridae; genus Pleurodeles; species Pleurodeles waltl. Next base: position 552,817,587 of record NC_090449.1, read on the forward strand.
CAGTGCCCTCCACCTGAGGCCAAGCGGGCACAAGCCCCCCCGATGGGTCCCCGCCGTCGTGAACCATGGGCTATCGTAGAAGCGCCACAGAGGCCTTACAGCGGAGACGGCCAGATGGAGAGATGAGTATCGGTTCTATGTGCATCTCTAAGACACTATAACGCCGAGTGCCAGTGCCTTTAATAGACCTCGAATGTTTTTAATTGTTTTGATTGTTCTTGACTGCTATTTATGCCCTTGCTTATTCCCATTTGCCCCTGGATGTCCCTCCCTGCCCTCTCCTCCCTCGGAGGCCGAGAAACCTCTCTTCCCCCCTCTCCCGTCCCCGTCCCCCTCCGCTCTTTCTCGGAAACGATAACCCTACCCCACCCCATTTATCCTGTCTGGAGTACCGTTCTTATGCACTTCCTAGGACCTGCGGGAACCATTTTATCATTTTATCAGCATACTACTCCCACTTATGGCTAGTTTATCCTGGTTAGAGAGGGGACGCTAGGTTTGAGGGGGGACTCAAGACCCTGGTTTTCAAGTGAGTAACATGGAGGGCCTACCGTGGGTGATGGGGGGGGAGTAGAGCAAACCACGGACATACCTACCTAGCGCAAAGGAACATCATCACATTTCGGGGGAGGAAGAGGGGAGGGGGAAGGGTGGAGCGAGGGAGAAAAAAAGAAAGAAAAAAAAACATGGCACACGATCCTTTCTTTCTTTCAATGACACAACATTACCCCACCCCCAGATCTGGGTTGCTAAAGGAGTAGTGTACGCCCTCTACATGCCCCCCTCTCCCCCCCACTTTTCCTTTCCTTTTCTTGGGCCACCTGTCCCCACCGGGCACGATCCAGATCCACGTGCGGGCGAGGATGCCTGCGCAGGGGGGGCCTGGGCGCCACACGTGCACCGCATCTCTCGGCGCGGGGTCCGCTGGCCGAGCGTCGATGATCACTTGGCCTAAGTTTTAGACCCGCAGGTTAAAGTTCGCAGATATCGGGACCCCAGTCCTGATCTCTTCCTTTACTGTCTTAGACTTCCATTAGTTTCCCCTTTTCCACTGATAAGCCTCTTTCTTTCTTTCTCTTCCTACTATCCTACACATCTACTGCCTTCCCCCCTCCTTTTTTCCTTTACCCTCTCTCTCCGCCTAAAGACTCCTACCCCTGTCCCCACTTACCTCCATCCTGCCCCACCCCTACCCTTATTCCCCTACCCTACCCCACGTGGTCATACCCCCGGGTGGGTCGACAAAAGAAGGGGGGATGCCCAACACGAATAAGGCACCGGCAGTACCCCTACGGATAGTTTCATGGAATGTAAACGGCCTCACCCATTACATTAAACGGAAAAAAGTCTTATCCTATCTTAACTCCAAACAGGCTGACATTGCCCTATTGCAAGAGACACACCTGGACAGACTTGAATCGGATAAACTACAACGGGACTGGGTTGGTACCATCTTGTTTAGTTGTAACCCACCTCTATCCAATACGGAGAGCACCCCAAGAAAGTGTGGGGTGGCGATCTTACTGCGCAAAACCCTCCCTTTCACGATCATCAAATCATGGACCGACCCTGAAGTCGCTATGTATTTGTCAAACTAAAGATGGGAGACTCTACACTATGTGTGGGCTCCGTCTATGCACCAACGGGTCCCAAACGCCTCTTCTTTCTACAGGTCAGTCGACTCCTGACTGATATAGGGGCATCTCGCTATGTAATAGGAGGTGATTGGAACATAGCTAGAGACGCGGTACTGGACAGAACGGGACCCCTGGACACATGTAACAACACAGACAGGGCCCTACAGACTGATATACTTTCGGACAATGGCCTAGTAGACCACCGGAGGCTGACTCACCAGGCAGAGAGAGAATTTACTTTTCTCTCACCGGTACACGGTACCCAACCCGGCTTGATTACTTGCTTCTATCTCACAATCTAGTAGCCCATACTGTTGACGATAGCATACTAGAGGGAGGCCTTTCGGACCATGCTCCCATTCTTGTAGCTATCCAGTTGGGTCTAATATCCCTGGGCCGCAAACCCTGGAGGCTACCAATCCATCACTACCGATCCCCCCCAGGGTAAACTACAATTACAGCACCATGCAACTACTTTCGCCCAGGATAACCTGGGCACTGTAAATTCAAGTCGAATCATGTGGGCGGCAGCTAAGGCCTCGGTACGAGGGCAGCTTATGCAAGATGCCACACTGGCGAATAAAGATAGGAAAGAGCAAAAGGTGGCACTGGAACTCTACATTCGTCTACTTCCTAGACAATATACGGCGCATCCCTCCCTTCCAGGGCGCCGAAAACTAGAGCGCGCCCAAATGGCTCTCAACGAGCTGTATACCACCCAGGCTGAATATGCACTGCAGAGGCTGCAAGGGAGACATTACGAACAAGGCGAGAAGGCCGGACGACTGCTGGCAGCTCAACTTCGTCAAAGAACAGCCGCTTTGGCTATCCTGGCTATCTGGTCCTCCTCTGGGGAAATACTGATACACCTGCAAGCTATTGCAAATGAATTTGCGCTGTTTTACAGACACCTCTATACACCGGAAACAATAGCTAGCCCGACACAGACTGCCACCTTCCTAGAAGGCCTTGCTCTCCCCTCCCTATCAGAGGAGGGACGCAGTCTCCTGGAAGGGGAAATAAGCAGGCAGGAATTAGATAAAGTAATCTCCGACCTCCCCTACCACAAATCACCCGGGGAGGAGGGATACCTGGCGGAATTCTACAAGTGGGTAGGGAAAGAGGCGATCGATATCCTGCATGAGGCCCTGAATGAAGCCTGTGAAACCCAGACACTGGGGGCCATATCCAATAACGCCACGATAGCCATTATACCAAAACCCGGGGGAGACCCTCTACTATGTGGCAGCTACCGACTCATCTCTCTCCTAAACGACATAAAAATTTTAGCAAGCGTTTTGGCAAACAGGCTGCGCAAAGTAATTCTGTCCTTAATTCACCATACGCAGGTGGGATTTGTACCAGGCCACACCTCTAGGAACCACCTGCGCACCCTATGTCATACCCTATGGACTGCAAGGGACTCACCGGAAACAGCGTTAGCCCTGTCCCTAGATGCTGAAAAGGCGTTTGACCGCATAGAATGGCCTTACCTGTTCGCGGTTATGGAGAGATTCGGCCTCGGAGACAAATTTATCTCAATGGTACGGCTGCTTTCTGACCAGCCTGCGGCCAGAGTCAACTGTGGAGGCTTCCTCTCGGACCCTTTCCCTATCCATTGAGGCACACGACAGGGCTGTCCCCTCTCGCCCCTTTTGTTCCTGCTAGCGATGGAGCCCTTGGCTGTAGCTATTCGATCCTCCCCCCATCATATCTGGCCTACTGTTAGCTGGAGGTATTTCCAAAATTTACCTGTACACCAATGACATCCTACTAACCCTCACGGACCTAGAACGATCCATACCAGCCTTGCTAAAGGTCATCGAGGAATTTGCAACCCTCTCTGGCATTAATTGGGATAAGAGTGAGGCACTCAGAGGGCGGATCTGTGTCCCGTCCTCCGAGGGGTCACCGCACGCGGGGGCAGGCGAGCGACGCGTCGGCCGCTCTGCGCCTTTTCCGGTGGTTGCGGCAGCGAGGGCAGAGGGTGGGCGCTCCTCTTACCGTGAGTCTCCGGGAGGCGCGTCTCTCCGTCGTGGGCCGGCCCGCCACTCGAGGCCGCAAATTGTGCTCCTGCCACAGGCCTCAGGTCCGTGCTCCGCTCTCCCCACGGTGTATCAGGGGAGAGCGCTTCTAGTTTGCACCGGGCATCGGCCCCCGCTGCCTCTGGTCCCTCGCATATGCTCCGGCGTTGCCCGGGAGGGCTCCTATGCGCCCCCAGCGCCGCCACCCTCGCAGAGCTCGGCTCCTAGGCAGCCATCTTAGATCGTGGCCAGACCACGCCCCCCAAGTGATAGTCTTAATAAATTGTATCTCACCTGAGATGTCATTTGCATTGTCATCTATGGAACATTTGACATAATCACAATAGGGTAAAATATGTCAATATAGACTTCATTGTTTTTGTTATGATTGTTATTTGACCTTGAAAAAGGCACCTGTCCCAGGCTAATGTCGCACTGGGAGTTTTGTTGATTTCTATATCTTAATGTGTTTCACAGTTCTTGTAAAGACAGACACAAATGACCCTGCGTCAAAGGCAGACGTTGAAAATTCTGCAGAAAGTGAGAAGAATGGCAACTTCCATTACCTAAAATGGAATAGATGGCGACTTCCATTGGCTAAGTTGGATTTGTGGCCTACTTAAAACTTGAAGTCAGACTACAGGACTTTAAGTCGTAGTGACACGCAATATCTGGGCCAAAGCTAGAGGGACTAACTAAAAGGATACTGTAGCTAAAACAGAACACATCTTGAATGTGTTTAAGAACCTAAAACTAAAAGAAAGAAGCCTACAAGAAAGTGATTAAAACAGATAAAATGCTAGAATTAGGGAGAGAAACAGTCAATATTTATGACATTTCTAGAATAATTTCTAAGGCAAATAGTCATTAAATTAACACTGAATGTGTTTTGATTGATTGAGCAGACATATTCATTATACATTTACAGTATAAAAGCACATGGCAAAAATGTGCATTTGATGAAGAAGCAATTCAACACTTGTTACATGTTCAATAACACTTCTTGATACTGAAATGAAAAAGGTGGTCTCTGCCCTGGAAGAAATTATCCTTACAACACTCCTTCCATGTGTAGTTCGAGGCTTGAGCAAGCATCCCTCACTGTGATCCAAGGGCATATAAGTCACTTTTAACTGTAGCCAAATCCTCCACCTGAGGGAAAATGATGTAGCTCCGAATGTGTTTCAGCAGGGCAGACAACACTCTGGACAACACGTTGGAAAACATAGGCTGGGACATCCCTGATGCCATGGCCACTGTTGTTTGAAATGACCCACTTGCAAGGAAATGGAGCACTGATAGCCCCTGCCCTTGAGGGAGGATCCCTGTGGGATGGTGGATAGCTGACATCAGGCCAGGCTCCAACTGGGTAAGCAGTTCCTGGATTGTGGCACGGTCAAACCTGTAGGTGATGATTACATGTCGCTCCTCCATTGTGAACAGGTCCACCAGCGGTCGGTACACCGGAGGATTCCGCCATCTCCTCACATGTCCCAGCAGTCGGTGCCTAGGAAGGACAACAGCAACCACAGAGTCAAACAACTCAGAGTTATGCACCCAGTCTTCACAGAACACAAAACATAATCCAAAAATTTGTCTGTATGCATGTTGAGTCTAGGCCTAGGTATGTGTGACGCAGTTGAAAATGAAGCCATGTGGGCCCCTAAAATGGCGGCTGCCTGACCTCTAAAGTGGGACAATGGGATGTGAGGTAACTGCGCTGGCGTCGTACACCGTCGCGGTAGGCGGTCAAAGACCGCAGCGCAATGCTGCATTGGTTAACATTGGACCCCATGGGTCCCAGGAGCCAATGACGAAGTGCGCCGGCGGTGATGATACGCACCGCCGCGGACGTGACTGCCATTTTCTATCTGTGCAATCACTTGATACCTGATCTTCGACAGGAGATGACCTACACTGCAAGTGCTGCTGTGACCTGGGTCTGGAAGAGACAATAGCTCGTGCGTCTGGGGAAAGGGCCCCTGCCTTCACTGCACAGGAGTTGGAGAATCTTGTGGACGGGGTCCTCCCCCAGTACACGCTACTCTACGGTCCTCCAGACCAACAGGTAAGTACACATGGAGCATGTTGTATGGGCTGTGCCTGTGTGGAGAGGGCTGGTTGTAAAAAGGAAGGGGCCACAGTTCTGCGTGCATGACGGACTGTGAATGCATGTGCCACATGGCAAGGGTAGGGATGTGGGCCACTCACTTTGACGGTGCAGTTGGTAATGACTTCTCTTCTTCCCCTGTACATGTCATGTCGGTCAGTGCCCCCCAGAAGAAGGATATTTGGCGTGCCATCGCCAAGGATGTCCGGACCCTGGGGGTCCACCACAGACGGAGCACCCACTGCCGGAAAAGATGGGAGGACATTCGCCGCTGGAGCAAGAAGACGGCAGAGGCTCAGCTGGGGATGGCCTCCCAACGTGGGAGGGGTGCCTGTCGCACCATGACTCCCCTGATGTTCCGGATCCTGGCAGTGGCCTACCCTGAGTTGGATGGGCGCTTGAGGGCATCACAGCAGACACAAGGGGGTGAGTACAACATCATTCTGCGGACTTTGCGCGCAGTGAAGGTGTCTGGGTGGGGGAGGAGGGCTGTGGGTTTCCCTAGGCCAGGGCGAGTTCCGTAGGCTATGCCCCTCCGTAATGCAGGCCATGTGGCACTCCACCCCACCTCTGTAGAGTGCCAACTACAGGTATACATGCCCCTGTGTCATCTATGTGTGCTGATGTCCACCATAGCCATGTAGGCCATATCCCAGGAACTGCATCTGTAGAGCTCAACAGCGCGGTGTAGTGCAGGGGGCTGCTGTGTCTGTATTGTCCGCCAACGGTAGCGGTAAGCCATGCACTCAACCTGTCTTTTTTCTGTCGTTCCCCCCCCCCCCTTTTTGTGGTCTCCCTGTTCTTGTGTGCATCATCAGGCGGAGGTACAGTGGCATCGGAGCACGAGGGATCTGCATCCCACATGGCCATGGAGGGCCACACCACGGACTCGGAATACACCAGTCGGACGGAGGGCGAGGGGAGCTTCACGGCAGTCACAGGATCTGCAACCAGCGACACGGACTCGTCCTCCGATTGGAGCTCCCTTGTGGTGGTGGCAAAATCTGTGCCCCCCACTTCTACAGGTACAGCCGCCACCCCCCCTACCAGCACCGCCCTCCCAGCAGCCCCTCAGCGTTCGCCCCGTGCCGCTCACCCAGGAGGGTGGGCATCACCTTCTCCCCAGGCACCTCAGCCCCTGCCCCTGTCACCTCTGCTGCCCTCAGTGACGAGGCCATTGACCTCCTCAGGTCCCTCACTGTTGGGCAGTCTACCATTTTTAATGCCATCCAGGGTGTAGAAAGGGAATTGCAACACACAAATGCATTCCTGGAGGGCATTCATTCTGGTCAGGCTGCCCTTCATCGAACCCTGCAAACTCTGGCCTCACCACTGATGGCAGCCATTGTCCCTGTCTCTAGCCTCCCCCCTCCAACTTCCTCCACCCAGACCCAATCCCCATGTACCCCAGCCTATCCCAAGCACACCATCAGACCAGCCTGCACACACCTCAACACACAAGGGAAGCTCAGGCAAACATAAGCACCACACATCCCACAGGCACTCACACAAGCATCACACACATACAGACACAGCAACATCCACTGCCTCCAGTGTGTCCCCCTCCTCGTCGTCCCCCTCCTCCCTCCCAGTCTCGTCTACACTCTCACCTGCATGCACTATCACTACAGCCACTAGGTCCCGCACCAGCACACCCACCAGCACACCCCGCTCACCTGCACTCACCACCCCCACTACCATTTACACGTCCCCTGTGTCCTCTCCCAGTGTGTCTGTGACGCCCCCTCCCAAAGTACACAAACGCAGGCACACACCCACCCAACATACATCCACCTCACGACAGCTTCCAGCGCATGCACCTGCACCCAAAGCCACAAACGTTACACCTCCTACAACCACCTCCTCTCCCCCTGTGAAGCACCAGAAGTTGGACAGTGCCCAGCGGGAGTGGGAGAAGACTCCAGCCAGCAAAGCCGCTCACAAGGGTCCCGGGGGGAGTGTCCACTCAGCTGTGACTCCTCCCAAGGTGGGGAAGGGGCAGAAGAAATCGCCAAAGTCTGGGAAGAGCAGCACGGCGGAGAAGACTGCCATCATCCCCGCTGCCCAGGAGGCCACCGCCAGAGTCACTGCCTAGGAGGGCAGCCCCGTCATCACTGGCCAGGAGGCCACCGCCAGAGTCTGTGCCCAGGAGGGCAGCCCCGTCGTCACTGGCCAGGAGGCCAGAGTCAGTGCCCAGGAGGGCAACCCCGTCGTCACTGGCCAGGAGGCCAGAGTCAGTGCCCAGGAGGGCAGCCCAGTCGTCAGTGGCCAGGAGGCCACCGCCAGAGTCAGTGCCCAGGAGGGCAGCCCCGTTAACACTGGCCAGGAGGCCACTGCCAGAGTCAGTGCCCAGGAGGGCACCGCCAGCCACAGCCCAGCTGCCCCGGAGTGCCCCGGCAGCCATAGCCCAGCTGCCCAATGAAGGACCGCCAGCGCCAGGCCAGCAGGGCAATGAAGGACCGCCATGGCAAGCACCGCTGAGCAGGGCAAGCACCGCTGAACAGGGCAAAGACCGCCATGGCAAGCACCGCTGAACAGGTCAGAAACTGCAAACTCAAGCACCGCTGAACAGGGCAAAGACCGCCATGGCAAGCACTGCTGAACAGGTCAGAAACTGCAAACTAAAGCACTGCTGAACAGGGCAAAGACCGCCATGGCAAGCACCGCTGAACAGGGCAAGCACCGCTGAACAGGGCAAAGACCGCTATGGCAAGCACCGCTGAACAGGGCAAGCACCGCTGAACAGGGCAAAGACCGCCATGGGAAGCACCGCTGAACAAGTCAGAAACTGCAAACTCAAGCACCGCTGAACAGGGCAAAGACCGCTGAACAGGGCAAGGACCGCCAACTCAAGCACCGCTAGCCCATGAGCAGCAGGGGCAGTGACAGAACTGGGACAATCCTGCCAACAATGCACTCACTGTTGCTCCCTGGTGCAAGGATGCCTGCATTGGCGGTATGCTGCAGAAACGACACCAGCGCCGGGGGAAAGGGCAGGAATATACCGTATTGCATAAATACGGTGCATTCCTGCCCTTTCATTGTGGCATAGGGCAGTGTAGCAAGGTGACTTGCTGCGCTCTCCTATGCCAAATTCCCATAAATGAGGGCCAGAGGGTTTAGGGGTAATTGCATAGGCCTAGCTTACAGGCAGCAACAATCTTTCTATCTTGTTCTGTATGAAACACAACCCTCTCGCGGCAGAGAGCGTAGTGGTGGTCTAGGCTGTTCACTCAAGCAGTAACAGCAATCTTCCGACTCATTTGCACTCTCAGGCCCAACATCAGCCAGTGAGGCAAGGAAATTGTATTTCTTCTACAGCTTCAAATCCAACAGACTGATGATTTTTTTCATATTGTTTAATGAGACTACACCCTGCATTTCATTCTATCTTCAGGTTCCCCCCTCCTGCCCACAGACAACAGTCTTTGGCAGATCATGCCTCTGTTTTCATTTATGAAGTCAATCCCCTGTTGCCCAAAGCATCATCTAGAGGATGCTGGACACTAAGAAGGCGAGGGGTGCTACTCATGCATGTAATAATGCATACAGGGGACCTGTGTCTCATAGCAGATAAATTAAGTCTCCAAATGACCATTTTGGTAAAAAATATAAATGCACACAAGCTTTGACACAGCCTGTTCATATGTGGCAAGCAGATCTAGCCAATGGATTCCCCTATGACAAAAAATGCACTATGCCTGCTCGGGAAGGAGACAGCCACCTTAAAAAGATAGTCAAGGTGCTAGAACTTCACTTGCTCATTTTAGAAGAAAAGACAATCATCCTCACTGAAGTTTTGCAGCCAGCATCCTCAACCGAGTCACTGCTTCCCTTCAATGAGGCATTAATAAAGCCTGTACTAGTAAAGCGAGCCAAGCCTACTGCTTTCCTGGCAGTGAACTGGCAGGTCACACAACCCATTCATTGGTACCCAATGACCTGACGTTTTGTATGTTCTAACCATCACCAGAGAGACTAGTGTTGTAGAACTTGTTCTGCTCTTAGATGAACTTGGGCTCATTTCCTACAGCTGTGAATCAAAAAGTTCAAGGCTGTGGAAAAGAAAGTGTTCTCCTCAGGGACCCTCACCCCAAGTCCTCAAATGTGGCCTGTCTCCTTGTCCCACTATTCCCATGCTCTATGAGAAGTGGCACAGATGATCATGCTAAATCTGCCTTACCTCTCAAGGCACCAGTTCTTGGAGGACTTATGAGACAGGCAGGATGCAGCCAAATAAATCACAATGATCAGCCTATGCTTGAGCTGTTAATAAATATTTGCAAGTCTTTATCGGTACATGTGCAGTTGCTATTTTTCACTTAGGCCAGGGCCCTGCCTTTGCCTCAAGGGCATTCAGGGACACCATGGATTTGTTAGGGGTCCAACTCCATTTCTCGCCCCCCTACCATCTGGAGGGTAACAGTGAAGTGGAACAGAAGAATCGAGACTTAAAGAAATCCTTAACAGCGAGAGTATTAGACATGGATCGTAGTTGGCTTAGTAATCTGTATGGATCCCAGACAGCATTTACTAATCTGCCCAGAAGGTCCTTGGGAGGGCGCACCCCTTCTGTTCTGGACAGAAATATATGTTCCAGATCTTAATTGCTCTGGCGCAAAGGCGGCAGACACAAATTAGCATGTCACTGTCTTGTAGGAATTACAACAGTCCCATGATGAAATAACGTCTCCCTGTTTCACCTCCTTGGGAATATGGGATACACCAATAAGATCTACCGGTAGGATTCTGAAAGTTGGAGATCTAGTGCAAGAAGAGATTGCTGTCAAAAAGGAGTTTAGTCCTTCATATTCTGCACCAGTTCCAGTCCTCGGAATACACAGTACCAGAATTGTTATTCTACCACTGCTGCCTGGATTAAAAGAAATCCACTTAGTCTCCAGTGATAATGTCAAGTTACACCAGGTGGCTGATCCTACACAGCAGACCTATAGGGCTCCTGGCTAGTTTCCTAATCCCTCTCCTCACAGACCAGGAAGTTCCTCTATAGGTTTTGAGCAACAATGTTTACATTTCCCAAAGCTTGGGGAGGGTGGAAAATTATCCTTTATTAATAGTATCACTATTTTCATCTGCGACAAGAAACAACTAAAACAATGAGCACTACTACTCACATGCAACTCAAATTGATGGAATCATCTACTACGAACCACAGAGGGAGACTTCTGCTAGTTCTCCACTTTCTCACACGGCTCCAGCTTTTGCACTAACTGCCTTTGGATATTTCGCTGATCGCAATGACTTCTTCTCCAACGTACCCTCTTCTTCTACAACACCAATGTCATGACCAGGTAAGCTAATAAATTGGCTCAAAATTAACTATTTTATTTGTCCATGGAACTGTCTGTGGCTCTTACTAACTGTACTTGCCTTACTCTTTTGGATCGGGTTTGTCGTCGTCGTCTTCTTACTTATACATGAACAGTACCTTCCTGAATGCTCTGCAGTCGAAATGGTGGATGAGGTCCTAAAATCACATTTATCCTCACATAAGGTCGAGGCTTCTCCCTAGTGAACATTTAAGCTATACTAGTTCCTGATGGGATTGTTTGGGATAAAGTATCTTTTGATAGATTTGGTCCGACTGAGGTTTTTCAAATTCCATGTTTTCAAACTTTTCTTTAATGATGTGATAACACCTGGGGTTGTTTCTGTAGACTGTCATGTAAAAACAGTTGATTCTATGCCTTCTGAGCTAGAGTACTTTACTGTAATTGAAAGTGGCGATATTTACCAAACAAATGAAAATTATGGAGATTTGTTCTGTTCTAATTATTATAGACATCATTTCATTAATAAAGCAAGTACCCAGAAAACATTAATTATACAGAGTTGGAACATTGTCCTACCCCACCAGTGGGTAGCTCTAACACATATATGGAAAAATGTTCACATTTTTCTGAGCAAAATGTAAAAAATGCTGCAACCTATTATTTTAAATTGCCTTTAATGGAAATGCACAATGTACCATTAACAGACACAAATTTGATTTATTCTGATTCCTTTGTTTCCCGGTTGGCTATAGAAGGCTATGAATTTTGGATGAAGCCAATTGACTTAAAGAGTGTTTGGGGAACTAAAAATTGTCAAGCACAAGGAAGGGAAGCTTTATTTAGAGCACGCCTGATACCTTTACAAATTATATTTTCAAATGACACAATGCATCAGACATGTTGATTAGGCTTGTCAAAAATTAAAGAATTGAATGTGCCCAGTATCACCACGCCTTCAAAGTGTTGAGCCAAAATCTGTAAAAAAAAACAATCACCAGCCTGCTCCTTAGGTAAGTAAAGTAGTTTATTACGTGCACATGGAGACTGAACAGCCTAAGAGATCAAGCTTGAACAGAATAAATAAGGAAGTAATACATGATCTTTTATACTATTAAACCACAATCAAATTCGTACATTTCATTGGTTCTTCATATTGACGTATAATTATTCCTGCAAGATTGCTAAAGTTGTGTATCATTAATTCTTCATAATGCTCCATGTATGGATGATAAAACACAGATAGGAACTTGCATAATATGCCCTATGTGTCTAATGTCGCGTGATACATCTATAAACACAAATTGGAACAATGAGTGCACCGGATGGTACTTTCGAGAGGGAAGATTGCTTCAGCTAGCATGCAATTATATTTCATTATGGCTGTTGAAATAGCAAGCCTTTTAATACAATGCATTCCAAGCTACATCAAAACATATCAAAAGCACAGTTCATGACAGGTTATAAGTTGTTCAACAGAAGCAGGCCTAGTTGTCATTGGGTATCACAGGGCCCAGTAGGCCCACAATGGGTCCTAGAAAAATGTGATTCCACAACAAATGGCAAAAAAAATCAATTTGTGCATCCATTGCTATGTGTCATCAGACCATTTGGGTATTGTGACAACATACAGTGTAGGAAAATAATGCCAACAATGGTTAAATGTTCCTCACTAGAAAAAAGAACACCTCAGTTTCTTGTCAAATAACACAGATTTACAAGATTTTCTGTTAGGCCCCAGAAGACAATGAAAAAAGTGCTTCTTACATGCAATTTACAACAAAATTTGGAAACTTTGACAACAAGAAGACGCTGCCTGGTTACGGGAAATAGATCAGGAAAACTTACAGAAAGCATTAGTCAATGTAAATAATGGGATTAACACCTTTTCTGACTGCATATACACTCTTAACAACATAATTTCTTCTGCAATTGACGTTATGCAAACTGACATGTCATATTTACAACACAGACAGAATCAACTTAGGTCCATTATGCAGTTTGATTGGACATTACAGACTTTGAAAAATTGTAACGTTCCATGGCATTATGTCAGAGCAAAAGACTTGTTTGCCGCATTTAATTTGATGCGGCAACAACAACTAATGGCTGAGAAAGAAACAACATGTTATGCTGAACATTGAAATGTTAGAAAAGTTGCCTTTTACTGTGGTGGAAATACCATCTGCAGACTGGTTTATTCATGGGCTAATCAATCTGCCTATTTCAACACTCCAATTCTCATCTTGTTTGAAACACATTCCTTTATGGCAGATATGAAAGTCTAGGAGATACTTACATTCATGATGTGTAGGAGCCATCCTTCTCGTACAAATGTTTCAACGGCAAGAAAGAGGTCTTTCTTAGCGGCAGCAAATGCAAGACCTCAGTGAGCTATTCAATGGTTTGCAAACAGCTGTCCTTGCACGGAGTTTGTAATGCTTCTGCAGCAAATTTGGCCTGTTATCTGAAGGGAGTTCCTGTCCCCTTGATTTAACCAGTGTTCCCGGTGCTCTCAAATGGAAGTTATGTGGTTCTAAACAGCTTGTTGGGTAATGTCCTTTTTCTCCTCACACAACAGACAAATGTAGCAGACATTTGGCCTCTAATAGCTACTTCTAATGTAAATTTTGACAAGCTGAGCAGACTAAAAGCTCTATTGTTTCAGAAACATGTAGCACTGCTATCTGCCTGCTAGACATATGCGCTCCAAGTAGCAAGGTCATCCAAGGAAATACAGTCCCTTTTAACTACAAATTTTCCAAGACACTTTGGTGAAGTTATGGGATGAATTTTTAATGTGTTCAATACTGCCAGGACTTTAAGGCAGTTGGTTCTGGGTTTGTCAGCAGCTTCTCTTCTTTATTTGGCATAATACCTTCAGCCATGCACTCAATATTTTTAAGTGTATTCGGAAGATTCCCAATTACTTTGGCATTAATTGGTGGCAATTTGCTGTTGCTATTTTTTTATCACAATGGCTACCCAATCTCAACAAGAAGGACTGATGACGCTTCCACCAGCGCAACTGAATTGATATCTCATTTTGTGATTCGGTAATAGGATACCGAATTGCAAAATAGGTTTGTGACACAGTAAAACACATTTTTCCGGTCGCAAACGGCCCGATTCTGCAAACTGGACCATTTGCAACCTGAAAAAATCTATTTACATCTTGGTTATAGTATTGTGTTTAACCATGCTGGACTTCTTTTTTCTTTCAATGAATTACTTGTCATGCCTTGTGGGTGGGAGGGAGATTTCTGGGGGATCATTACTTAAATTATTACATCAGACATGGCCAAAAGCTAGACTCATTAACTTTAATTGTCCACTGCTGCACTTTGACTTCTGTTCCTTACCAGGCTTTAAAAGCTATTCTCTACATCGGTGGTCTGCTTCTCATTATCAGCCAATGTACTAGTTCCTTGTTCCCCGTTCTTAAATATAACAAATAACATTACTACATTTTAGTTAACCAAAGTCCTTGGTGTCCATATTGAATTTTTGTAGAAACTGAGGGCTATATTTACAAGGACCATGGTCCAGGGGGGTGCAGCAAGTGTCTTGCTGCACTGCCCTGCGCCACTGGGAAAGGGCAGAAATGCGCTGTGTCTACAAGATACGGCACATTTCTGTCATCTCCCCTTGTGTTGGCACACACATTTCTGCCACACGCCAACACAGGCACCCTTCACCATGGTGCAAGGGTGCCTGCATTGCGGGTATGATTGTTTTTGTGCAAAAAGGGACACCTCCCTGCACAAAAAAACAATGGAGGCATTTCCTCCTTCTTTGTGTGCTGCAGAATGCAGCAGAGAGAGAGAGAGAAAAAAGCAGGGAGAAATATGTATTTCTCCTAGTTGCACCGGTCTTACACCAGTCTTGGGGAGGCGTAGGCTTTTTATGCATTCCCAGGTTTACGAAACCGTGTAAATCTGGGAATGTGTACAAATCCATGGGTGTTGCGTGGGAACACCTATGCAACACCCATGGAAATGCCTTTGTGGCGCAAAGTAAGGCAACACAGAAACTTGTGCTGCATTGCCTTACTCCATATATCTACAAGGCCATGTAAAGCCACGCAAAGTGAGTGGCTTTGGGTAGCCTTGTAGATATGGGTGTGCAACTTGCGCTGCCGGTGTGCCACCAAATTTGATGCACCGACAATGCAGTCAGCTTGTAAATATGGGCCTGAGGCATTTTCTTGGCCTTTTAAATTCTTTGGCAGAAAACACATACTACTTTTAAGAACTCCTAAGGAGTGATCACAAATGAATAGAGTAATTTGGTCATGGACAGATATGAATTGTATTTGCTAGTTACATAGGATGATAATGAATGGTCCTATAATAGCACTGGAACTACAATCTCTTTATTTAGAAGTATGTTTTCCTCGTGCTTGAACTTCTATTTGTTTTAAAAGGGAGAGCAATTCCTTCAACTCGATTATAGAGCAGTGTATTAAAGAGGTTTCTCAGAAAGTTGCTGAGCTGACTGACCAACCAAAAGCCTAACTTCAAACAAAGGCCCAGATTTATACCCTGTTTGCGCAGAATTAGCATAATTTTTTTTACGCTAATTCAGTGCAAACTTAACTCCATATTTATATTTTGACACTAGACTAGTCTAATGTCAAAATATTGGAGATAAAGTCATTTTTTGGATGCGTGAACCCACCGTGCATCAGTGAGATGCATGGTGGGCGTTCCCATCCAAAAAATGCCTTATTTATCCTGCAAAAACGGTGCACGGGAGAGGCGGGCCTAAATAATGGCGCTAAGCATGCTTAGCGCCATTATTTAACGCCTGGGTCTGGGCAGGCGTTAGGGGACCTGTGGACCCATTTCCATGGCCAAACACCATGGAAAGAGCCCACAGGTGCCCTCCCCAAGCCCCAGGAACAACCCCACCCACACCAGAGGGACATCACAGGATGGGGAACCACATCCCAGGTAAGTATAGGTAGGTAGAGGTGAGTATTTGAATTTTTCTTTTAAAGTGTCATTGGGGGCCTTGACATGGCCCCCCCTACATGGCACTGGGTGCAATGGCCATGCCCAGGGGACCCTTGTCCCCTGCGCTGGCCATTGGGGTGGTGGACATGACTCCTGTCTTTTATAAGACAGGAGTCATGTGGTATGGATGGCTTTGCATCAAGAAATGACGCTAGGCTGGTTAGAGCCATCTTTTTTTACTCTAACCAGCCTAACGTCATTTTTTGGTGCAAAACACCATTCTCCCGTACCGCCGCCCAGCTAATGCCATTTTTTATGACGTTAGCCCACCCTTTGCACCAGATTGTGCCATTACATTGATTTGGCGCCCGGCTGATGTCCTGGAGTGGTGGAAACCGGCGCTATACTTTTTGATGCAAAATTGCGCAAACGCAGTTCTGCGTCAAAAAACAGAAATCTGGGCCAAAGTTTCTGTGCGAGGGAGGCATCAGTTAAAATCCAGGCATGGTTGGTTACTGTAACAAGAACCACTGATTTTGACAAATGAAATTGCTGTGAATTTCTAAAAGACAGTACGCTCACAGAAGGATTATATTGGTATACGTGGACCTGTGTGATTACCGCCACTGGTTTTAAAACAAATGAAACTTGCAGAAATCTACACCTAATTCACATGAACATTCCTTGTTAGGCTTTTCCGCTATCCTTGGGGAAAACATGTGGGGCCCGAGGTTTACAAGCTGACTGCTTTGCTGGTACATCACTTTTTGTTGATGCACCAACGGTACAGGCCCATATTTGCAAGGCCACGCACAGCCACTTTGCGTGGCTTTACATGGCTTTGTAGATATGGAGTAAGGCAATGCAGCGCAAGTCGCTGCGTTGCCTTACTCCACATCCCACGCAACATCCATGGATTTTGATGCATTCCCAGATTTACAAGGATTTGTAGACCTGGGAATACATCAAAAGCCTACGCATCCCCAGGGGAGGCGTAAGGGAGGCGAAACGAGGAGAAATACCTTTACTTCTCCTCAGTTTTTCCTTTTCTATGTGTGCTGCATCTTGCAGCACACATAGAAAGAGGAAAACACCTCTCCTGGAAGGAGTTCCTTCCTGTACAAAAACAATCATCCCTGCAACCAGATACCCTTGCACCAAGGTGCAAGGGTACCTGCTTTCGCGCATGGCAGCCCATTGTGTGCCAGCGCACAAGAAAAGGACAGGAATCTTGTAGGAAAGGTGCATTCCTGCTCTTTTCTTTTGACGCAGCATAGCGCAGGAAGAAGGCTTGGTTCACTGCCCTGCATCAATAGATTTAAAATATGCCCTTGTTGTCTATTGTTTACCCCTTAAGAAAGTCTGTCAGTCAGTGCAGTTCTCAGACTGATATTTTAGGGTCAAAGCCTTTGTGATGCGTTGTTCAGCATGATTATTCGTTCCTGCAAAATATGAGTCGGGAGAGAATAAATGGCCATTGGCTACAGAAACTGACACTTCAACAAAAAGGTAAACTACGACTTTTGGAATAAAAAGAGCCAGGATGAGTTGATAACTTACTTCAGGGTATTTTGGAACATCTAACACTTTTCCTGGCCCATGTCCCCCATCAGGCAGTCTGCATTTACACTACGTTTAGTGCACTAACCCTATGCTTCTTGCTTGGCTTTCCTTTACGGATGCAGGATAGGGGAAGATGTAGTACTCGTCAGAGGGCCCTCGTGTGGCTGGACCTGCAGGGTGGAGAATCAATGAACATGCTAAAATATAATTTCAAGATGCCATAATGTGCATCGTTGGCAAAGCGTATATTGCTGAAACTGTTGAACATTGATTGTTTTAAAAATATTTTTCACTGAGCTGAAAATATGACAGTCTGTGATTTGCTGGGCCTTCCTTTGTGAATTTAGGATGGAAGATGAGGCAGGTCCCGTCAGCCAACTACAGGTGACCCAGCGGAGCGGAGCGGATGGTCGAAGGCGTGGGGACTTTGTGGTATTGCCTTCTGTAGTTTATGTAGCCCATCCATCTCTTCTCATGGAATGCGTCTTGAGACATGGAATGTGAGGTTGGAGATTCTAGAGTGATGGATTAAGGCTGGGAGAGGAGGAGAAGGATGTGAGGAGAGCTGTGGGCTGATTATCTGTGGATGAGATATTTATTCCAGGACTTAATAAAAGACATCAGAGCACATCGACTATGAATATCCTTATTACAATGGCGACGAGGGTGGGATGTGCCCAATAGAATATCTCAACACAGCAGTTGGATCGTTGGATGTTCATGTGACAGTTGGATCCTATCTTACTGATTTCTAAAATTACTGTTGGTGAGTTTATCCAGTTTTTTTTTGTGGATCTACTGCCATCAGAGCGATTTTCACAATCTGTATTGTGAAAATTGGATACATTTTCGTTTTTTTTTCAAGCGTGTGTAAGCAAACGTTGCTGTGCCTTGTTTTGATTCGAAATACGAGGTGGTTACCGCGAGCGCTGTCACGCTCCACCATTGCTCCATTGCTCTTTACGAGGAGTGTGCCACGCGAGCGCAGCATGTTTGTTTAATCGCACGGTCTGTTGAAAAGCACAGACTGCAGACCGCGCGCTTCCTACCAGCGAGCGCCGCGTGTGTAATCAAACACGCTGTTTCAAGAAAAGCTGTAAAAGCGCAATTAACAGACTAGACATTGCGCGCTTTACATTAATTGTTAACGCGCATCGGAAATATTTACCGCGTTAACTTCAAGATATTGGATACTTAGCGTTTAAAATACGTACACTACGAGATGCAAGGGAGAAGAAAATAACTCACCTGTCTCTGTCTCTTCAGTGTTATTATGACTCAGCCCACAGCCTGAAGGTTTTTTTCTTTCTTTTTTCACATGTTTCAAGGTGAACTTCCTGTAGAAAATGGTTGTTATGTTTGAATTTTTCTAATGACTTTGATATTCTACAAGACGGTCTATTGTAATTCCATAGTGATTTAAAAGAAGTACATAAGGGAATTACTATAACGTGTACTATATACGTGTTTAAGGAAGAACATTGGTTTATTTTTTTTTCTCAATTCTATAATGCAAAATATACCTCCACCTCCGTTTTTTTTTACAGTACCTGGCGAAGCTCCTATTATATGGGCCAAATGGAAAAAGTCATTTTTGCACTATACAAGAGTATGTACTTCATCCCTGTCAAATGAAAGAAAAGTTTCTCTTCTTATGCATTGTTTAGGATGTGAAGGACTGGAGATTTTTGAAACTTTGCCTGAGCCGGAGGATGATGGAACGGAGTTAAATGAATTTGAACTATGCATAAAGAAACTGGATTTACACTATCTTCCTAAGATTAGCACGATTTTGGAGCGATATCACTTTGGTATGCGGGCACAAGCTTCGAATGAATCTATAGAGGAGTACATTACTGCTTTAAGGAAATTGGCGGCTACTTGCAAATTTGGACTAACACTTGAAGAACGCATAAGAGATCAATTCATGCTCAAATGCTCTAGTGACAAGATCAGGCAAGAGCTTTGGAGTAGGGACGATCCGTCTCTACAAGAAGTTGTGACAATTGCCAAAAGTGTAGAACATACGTTAGAATGTGTAAAGGAATTAGAGAAAAACAAATTTCCTCCAGTGAATAAGGTGTTTCCTAAAAACGAGCAACAGGACATTCATACATTGATTGCCGAGGGAGGGAAGGATGACACTAAATTAACACAAACTCAGAGATCTAAATTCAAAGATACTAAGTGTTTTCGATGTGGAAATTTAGGACATTTCGCTTCTTTTAAAAAATGTCCTGCTATTAATGCTATCTGTAAAGTGTGTGGAAAACGTGGGCACTTTGCCAAATGCTGTAGGTCACAGAAAGACTCTGCAGTTAAGATGATACAGGATTGCGTATTAATGGTTGATGAGCAAGGGAGGAAAAATAATTATCCGAGAGATACTGTAACAATGTGTGGTATTAAGTGTGAAGTTCTCTTTGATTCTGGTGCGTGGTTAACCTTGATGTCAAATGAAATATTTGATAAATATTTGAATCAGTATGTGAAATTGGAAGATCCTGATGTAGTCCCAGGGGCCTATGGTGGTCAAACCATAGAGCTAAGGGGATACTTTGAATCTGAAGTTATCTTCAAATCGAATTCCATTTATGCCAAGATCTATGTTCCAGTAAAAGGGGACAGCGTCTTAAGCTGGCCCCATCAAAGAGAACTCAAGGTCATTTTAGATCCTAATAATACCACGCCTGTTTTACTCAAACAAGACTTTCTTAAGGGTATCAATGATGTGTGTGAAATATCTACAGATGTTAATAATGAAAGTATACCAAACTTTGTGCATGAATTCAAGGAGGTGTTTAGTGACACTCTAGGGTGTCTCACCAAATATGTACATCGCATAAAACTTAAAGAAGGTGCAATTCCAGTGGCTTGTAGGGTGCGTCCAATACCGATATCTGTGAGGGATGATGTGGAGAAAGAGTTGAATAATCTATGTCAGAGTGGGATCATTGAACCTGTGGAGGCTTCAGAATGGGTTTCTCCCATTGTGGTCGCACGTAAGCCCTCGGGGAATATCAGACTGTGTGTTGACTTAAGGAATCTGAATAAAGCTGTAGTGAGTGATTTATTTCCACTACCAAATATCACGGAAATGGTAACTCTTTTGCATGGTGCTAAGTATTTTAGTACATTAGACCTAGCCTCAGCCTACCATCAGGTGAAGCTTCATGTAGATTCAAGGGATCTAACTACGTTTATCACTCCTTTTGGAACGTTTAGATATATAAGGATGCCATTTGGGCTAGTATCAGCCTCATCGGTGTTCCAAAGGTTGATGCATGATCTGTTTAGTTCGGAGAAAGGTGTGAAATATTTTCAAGATGACATTTTGGTGTATGGGCGAACTAGAGAAGAACATGAAGAAAGGGTTAGGAGAGTGTTAAGCATACTAAAAAATCATGGGCTCACGTTAAAGCTTAGTAAATGTCATTTTGGTAAGGAAGAAATAGAGTATTTGGGACACAGAATTACTTCTACTGGTCTATACCCGAAGCAGGACTTAATAGAAGGTATTTTAAGACTACATTCACCAAAGAACAAAGAGGAATTGCAGGCTTCCTTTGGTATGGTTGAGTTTCATGGAAAGTTTCTACCTAACTTAGCTATGAAAACAGAAAATATGCGGAGTTTACTGAAAAAAGGTATTGAAGATGTATGGAATGATTTATGTGAAGAGGAGTTTGTGGTTATGAAAAAGCAATTGTCTAATGTGGGTGGTTTGAAATCGTTCAATCCTAATGAGTTGAGTGTGATCATGACTGATGCTAGCACAAAAGGTTTAGGGGGTGTTCTCTTACAGAAGGGAGGACAAGAGTGGAAACCGGTTGTGTATTGTTCACGAACTTTAAAAGGGGCTGAGGTGAATTATTCTACAATTGAAAGAGAAGCGTTAGGTGTTTTTTGGACAGTAAACAAATTCAAAAATTTTATATGGGGAAGACTCTTTCATGTGTATACTGACCACAAACCTTTGATTGAAGTTTTTATGAAAAAGGGTCTTGACCAGATTTCTTCCAGAATAAGTAGGTGGGTGGTTAATCTTCAAGATTTAAATTTTCAAATGTTTTATGTTCCAGGAGCATATAATAATACAGCTGACTGTTTGTCCAGACTTGCATCGGTATTAGAAGAAAATTTGTATGATAGTCAGGAAAACAATTTCAGTGTGTGTAGTGTTACGGATGGAATTATTGGGCATGATGACTGGGTTCGTGCAGTTGCAGATGATTCCGTTTTGCAAAAAGTATGTGATTTCCTTAAGGACAAATGGAACTTTGATGAGTTAAGGAATTCTAATATTTTAAAAACATTTTGGAAGATAAGGGATGAGTTGTCAGTTTCAGGTGACGTATTGTTTCGTGGTGGGAGATTAGTGGTACCGAGTACATTAGTTGACAAAATCATTCAACTTGGTCATAGTGGTCATCAGGGCATAAGTAAAACCAAAGCTAGGATTCGGATGAACTATTGGTGGCCGGGGATGGATTTATGTATTGAGAGAGTAATTAGAGACTGCTCTGACTGTTGTAATAACAATAAAATCTACAAAACGAGAGTACCTTCAATGGGTGTTAGGAGTTTGTCGAACAGGCCGTGGGATGTTGTGGCTATGGATATTGTTGGACCTATTAATGGTAAAGGTGGAAGCAGTTATATTTTGGTTCTAATTGATCAATTTTCCAGGTGGGTGGAAATTGGTATAGTTAGTAGCGTTGAAACCAAGAGAATAATCAATCTTCTGGAAGAGGTTTTTGCTCGAGAGGGCTTTCCCAATGCCATTCTGACTGATAATGGTCCACAATTTGTATCCAAGGAAATGGAAGGTTATCTGAAGAGATTGGGGATTAAGCACAAGTTGTGCTCGTTGTATCATCCTGAAGGGAATGGGATTGTTGAAAGGTTTAATAGGTGTGTAAAGGAGTGTGTGCAGTTGGAAGTAGCTGCAGGGAGATGTTGGAAGGAAGGGCTGAGAAAATTCTTGATAGTTTATCGCTTTACCCCACATGTTACGACAGGATCAGTTCCCTTTGAGTTATTCAGGGGAAGGAAACCCAATAACATGCTTGTTCCTGGTTGGGTTACAGAGGGAAAGGATAAAGCTGTTTCTTGGTCTCAGGGAGAATATGATAGGACATGTGAGAAAAATTCAGTGGAGAAAAGGAAGGAGTACTTTGACGGAACTAAACGTGTATGTGACGTGGAAGTGAATGTGGGTGATGAAGTTTTGGTTAGGAGACCTGTATTGGGAAAGGGTGAAAGCAAATTTTGGGGTCCGTTTAGTGTAATGAAATTGTTTAAAAATGCTGTGAAAGTCAATGATGGTCGTATATGGAATCTCAATCGTATTGTGATCTCAAAAAGGAAAAGAATCTGATTTTTCAATGTGTTCTTACTGTAACTTGTTTTATGAGTTGTATTTATATTGTAGAGGAAAAGTTATACTTGTGTTCAATGTTTATAGTTTATAATATGTATTTTCTGTTTTGTTTGTTTTCTTTGGGGGGAAGGTGTGTGGTATTGCCTTCTGTAGTTTATGTAGCCCATCCATCTCTTCTCATGGAATGCATCTTGAGACATGGAATGTGAGGTTGGAGATTCTAGAGTGATGGATTAAGGCTGGGAGAGGAGGAGAAGGATGTGAGGAGAGCTGTGGGCTGATTATCTGTGGATGAGATATTTATTCCAGGACTTAATAAAAGACATCAGAGCACATCGACTATGGATATCCTTATTACAGACTTGTATCGCAACTGACTTCACATGTTGTGTGCTTTGACCTTTTCCTGCTTTTTGACCCTCATTGAGATAATTTATTAATGTCATAACTATCATTTATGTATATATTATATTATCCATGCTTCATACGTTTTAATGATGCTTTGATATAAGTTGACAGTGCATCGATTGTTCACATTTTATGTATTCATGTCATATGATTTATAGAAAGAAACATAGTAGGGTTAGGGAAACGTGGAAGAGAATTCTCATGCTTCTTTTCCCACCTTATCACAAGTCTAAAGGTTCGTTTTTTTCATAATAATGTTGGTAATTATTAAATAATTTTAGGGGAGAGAAGCTCCAGAATTTCGAGGGCGCACTTAAGTCACAATCAATCTACTTGCAGGTCACCCACTGATGCAGGCTGATACTATCTGTCCCCTTCTCAAGAGCAGTGTGGCATAAAAACGACAGAGCCTGGTGTCACTTCTGAAAGCAAGGCTATGAGCTGGGAAAGCCTCAATGACCATGGACTAAAGGTATGCTTGCTAAAGATCATATAGGAAACTGGTTATTAGGGGATGTTGGTGCTTATGTAGACATTGGTTTGGGGCTAAGAAGGAAAGGATTCCAACAAAGACGGATTCCACCAATGTTTTGATTTAACTATTGCCATCTAATATTTTGTCAATTTTCTTTGTTTTTTTATGTATTTCATTTATCATTTTCACCATAACCGTTACATCTTCAGTACCACTTCTTTATATAATTTGCACTGAGTGGGGCTTTAATATTTAATAAAGGTTTTAAAAAAGTTATGGGGTTAACTTCTTGTTTTGCAAGTTTCCAGTGTCCAGGTATGGGGTATAAGAAGCCTATACTGGCCAAGTAAGCCCTGGAAGCCTTAAAGGACCCATTCTAAAAGACTCCACTATATTTGGTAACACCCCCTCTATCCATGATGGAGATTCTTGGACTCTTATGGGGGATTTCTTGTTTCTCATAAGGTATGTATTAAATTAAGAATGAAAATTAGGGGGGCGTGATCTGGCCACGGGAAGAATGGCTGCCTGATTGAAGAGCTCTGCGCGCCAATGTGTGCCTTAGGACGGCAGCAGAGCCGACCAGCTGCTAGAGGTACACCTCCTTCTCGCCCACCCTTTCTGGTTGACAGGGGCGAGCCCCCCGAGAGACGGCTCAGATCGCCAAGAGGGCTAGGGTGCCCTAGCGGATTCAGCACCCCCTGTGCTGACGTCTGGGCCTGCACCGCAACGAGGAGCCGCAGGGTCAATGTTTGAAGTTCGGTCGCACACAGCCGCAGAGGACCCGCCGGAGCGGCCTGGCGGGCGCCCATCTTGCAACTTGGTGCACACATCCTTCCTCATCACCCACCGCCGGACAACAATACTGAGCCCTCACCAGTCGGGTAGGGCCACCGGAGCGGACCCTGAGGCCCAGGAGCCATTGTCTGGGCCTGCAGCATAGCGTGGAGGAGCGGGCCCAATCATCAGCATTCTGCCACACACAGCTGCTGAGGACCCGCAGTGGCCTGATGACCGGCAGAGCCAATAGGCTATTGCGGGTGCACCTCCTTCCTTCCCACCCTCCCGGATGACTGAACTGAGCCCCCACGGGTAGGTGGGAGCCATCTCAGCGGACCCAGTGGCCTGGGAGCCAATATCTGGGCCTGCGGATTAGTGTGGAGCCACCAGCTTGATTCTCATCTCAGCACCCCGCCGCATGCAGCCACTGAGGACCCGCAGAAGTGTCCTGTCTGCCGGCAGGGCTGACGAATAAGTGTAGACACACCTCCCTCCTCCTCACCTCCCCTCGGACGACTGCACTGCCTGTGAGGATCACTGGAGTGGACCCCGTCACCCAGAAGCCAACTCCTGGGCCTGCGGCATACTGTGAGTCCACTGGCTCGATTTGTCAGCACTCTGTCGAACACGGCCACCGAGGAGCCGCTGGGGACGCTTGATGTCTGCTCAACCCACCGCCTGGACTAGTCTTGCCCTGAACACACCACCAAGAAGAGTGACCTCACGGCCCAGCACAACATTGGATGGTGGAGCCACAGAACACAAAGCGGGGTACTACCTCCCATCTGGCCTACTGACTTGGCGCTAAAATGTCCCTGGTTCTGCCTGGACCAGGAGCTTGCCATTCCCCACCTTCCCTGATGTGGCTGGAACCATGACCCCATCCAGGCCGCTGGGGTCCACATAAGACTTTACCGGGTTCGGGGATCCTTGCTTGGACCCAATAATACACCCTTTGGCCCTAAATAACGTGCATCCCATGGACAGGTAATTTGCACCCCCATACAAGGCGCTACAAGCTCACAAACCTCACGCCCAGGACCTGCTAGTGCCACCGCTGCCGCAATATCTTTGATGACCTAGAGGCCTTACATCACGCCGAGTCGCCTTGTCCCACCTTCTTGCATTGCGACAGGTGACCGCATGTGAAATAGCTTTGTTACACTGGCACGGGGATCATGGGGTCTGTGACACCAACAGTACTAACACGACAGGGAAGTCTTTTGGAACTGGATCACCCGGCTCCCACGTCCTCCCTGGTGCCACCAGCAGCATCATTCTCCTTCAGGCAAATCTACTTGTCAGCTGTTTTTTTCAGAAGCTATTTCACAGCCATGACCCATGGTCTCTCCTCCAGCTCCTATTGGCTCAGGCTCCATAGACGTTTCAGCAGGTACATGCTCAGACACTGCCATGGAGCGCATACTACAGGAAGTTGCCACAGTGGGCTGCCTTCTGGAAGCCATGGACTCGAAGATCACAGACTTGTCCACGGACTCCAAATTGATCCGGGCGGACATAGCCAGCTTCCAGGCAAGGGTCACGGAGCTCAACCATCGCCTCAATGATGTTGAAGGCATACTAGAAGTCCTGCCAGACAGGGAACAAGAACTGCAGTTTCTCCGAAACAAGCTCACAGACCTAGAAGATGGGAGCTGGAGGGAAAATGTCTGATTTTTTGGAATACCAGAACGAAAAGAGGGCACAGATGTCAGAGCTTTCTTCGGGGGCCTTCTCCGTGAACTCACAGACCTTGCCTTCTCCCCCACACTGGAATTCCAATGGGCCCACAGGATCGGTTCCCCTCCCCATAAAGACACCTTTGGGAAATCCCGCCCCATCATAGCTTGCTTTCTTTGGCGAGAACAAGTGCACCAATTGCTAACAGCTGCACAAGCTCACTGCCCATACACCGATGAGGGACATCAAATCTGCATGGTGGTGGATTTCACATGAGAAACAAATGAGAAATGGAAAGCATTCCTGGCCCTCCAGCCTCAATTGAGAAACTTGAATATTACATTTGGCCTCTTCGAGCCGGACCGAATGTGGGTAACTAAGGATGACAGGTCCAGGGATTTCTTCGACCTGACCGAACTGTGTTTATTTCTGGATGGCCTTATTGCCAATCCCATGGAATATGCACCCATGGAACTGTTGGAGAGCTCCTCCACAGTAGGTGGCTTTTCCTCACAAACCATCCTCAGTGCTCATCGAATCAACTCAATAGCACAGAAAAGAGGCAGGCTTTTGAACGATCACCAAGACCTCAAGATGGTAGAGACAATGCCCTCCAAGCGTGGTGATCCTTGCTCAGGACCTGTGCAGGGAAAAATTGAGATCTCCCTTGAAACCCCCGCCCCCTGCTGCCTGACCCGCATGCAAACTTGGGGCCATTTATGAATCGCTTGAGGACACTCAGGATGCTCACACAACAAACAGCTAGGTATCCCGCCTGTACCTTTCCTCTGATATTGCAATTGACCTATTGCATGATCTCTTTTGTAATTTCTGGTTCTGCCTATGGCCTGTTCGTGGCTCTCCTATTACTGTTTACTGAACAACGTTTAAAGCACTGATGTACCATGTATGCCATATGTGTATATTTCTGTAATTTTGTATTGCCGGATGTTTATTATCCGATGCTGGACTTTTTGTTTCAAAGGACCCTCTTCCACCTTCTATCACCATTCCTCGGACTGGCATAAGTCCCCTACCACTGAGACACAGGGGTTTGCATGGCAACTGCGGTACGCCCCATTTCCCCCCTTCCTTATCCACCCCCACTCATCATCATCGCCCATTATCCTTTTTACAACCGCCACCTGTCAATCTTATCTCCTTCACTCCTGCCCCTATCCCGACCCTAATCCAAGCTTGGCACTCCAGTCTGAGCCCATCTCAACACCCGCGCCCATCAGTAAATTACTACCTTTAATGGACACCTTGGGATACCTGTCCGACTCGGATGGTGGCCACTCTCCTAGGCTTCTCTGTAGAGGTGGGCCCCCTAGCCTCTATGACCCCTGCTGATGCTAACACCATGACCCATATTTATACTTTTTGACATAAAACTGCGCCGACGCAGTTTTGCATAAAAAAAATTAACGCGCGCTAACGCCATTTCATTGCGCCACCCAGGCGTCAAATTTATACTTCGATGCACAGCGGCACAAACCACTGGTGAGAGTCATTATTTTTTACTCAAACCAATGCGCCACGGCATAAAGAAAAACTAAATTAATGCAGCGCAAATGACTTTTATCCAGTTTACGACGTCGCAAACCGGACACGCCCCATTTTTTTATGCAATAGCATCAAAAAGCATAGCAAACACTACAAAATGTGCAAAGAAGCCCCAAAATGGATTCCAGAAGCTATGAGCGACCCCATGAAGATGACAACCGACCAGGAACCAGCCAGGAGGACCCACAGAAGACCCAGGAGAGGGAAAAGAAGAAAAGGAAATGTCGGTTCAGTGCAGAGGAGCATGAAATACTGGTGAAAGAGGTGACGGAACACCAACACCAACTTTTTGTCACCTCTAAATTGCCAATTGGTAGGAGAGATGCAATTTGGCAACAAATTGTTGATAAGATCAACAGTGTAGCAGAAGTACGGAGAACAGTCACGAGTGCAAGAAATGCTAGCATGACTGCAAGCGCAGAACCAAGGAAAAGATGGCCAGGAACAGGAAGGCAGCATTGCAGACTATAGGTGGGAGTCCAGCACCGCAGGAGGCCATGGACCACATGGAGGAGATGGTGGCAGCCGTCATCCCTGAGGAGATCGTCACAGGGATTCAAGGACAGGACAGCGCAGACTACTAGGAAACTACACAGATGCAGGGTAAGTGGCATGGGGAAAAAAATGCCTAATTGTTAACTGAAAGCGGGGGGGCATACCTACTACACAATGCATGTCAGCCATGATAATCAGGCAGTGGAAAGGGCAAAGGGGCAGGGCACAGCGGCATAGGCTGTGCAGGGGAAACCTGGGGCACAGCACAACACTACACCAACAACCTTTGCATGGGGGTATGCTGCCATGCCAAGGATGTTGGAAAAGCAAAGCCATTACAGGAGGGTAGGGTACAACGTAAAACTGGCATGCTGTCACACGACAGCTGGTATTGTCGCTACATGAACTAGGGCTCAATTAACAGCCTCAGGCCATATCCGCAAGTGGAATTTAACATTGACAGCAGGTGCCACTACCACCTCTGCTGTGTGTGCAGGTCAAGTAGCTAATGGCAGTTACGTGCCCATTGATCAAACACACCCAAATTAGAGGGTTCAGGATGACAACGTTATCAATCCCCTGTAATCAATAAAAATGTGCTTATCCTGTCAAATGTTAATGTCCATAGTCGCTACAAACATCAGGCTTTGTCATAAACATTATGAGGTACACAGCAGTAATGTCATACCCATGCTGCACAATACAGGGTATACCCTGTGCCTGGGTCACAATAGCTGCAATGCCACCATGCAATATCTCAAGTGTCATAGTGCTAATTTTGCAAAGCCAACAGCATTCAGGGGTAGGACATATGTTTCCGGTTAGTGAAACACACCCGCACAGTTAGAAGAGGAAATGGAACACTGCTAGGACCATCAGTGCAATCCAATGTAGCACACATTCCCCAACATCAACATTACACACTACCAATGCTGGCATCTGTATTGTGCCATGCCAATGCTATACATAGTGGGGCATATTAATACTCCGTTTGCGCCAAATTTGTGTCGTTTTTTTCGACGCAAATTCGGCGTAAAACTAACGCCATATTTATACTTTGGCGTTAGACGCGTCTAGCGCCAAAGTATGAGGAAAGAGCGTAATTTTTTTGCGTGAACGCCTTCCTTGCGTTAATGAGATGCAAGGTAGGCGTTCCCGTCTAAAAAAATGACTGCGACGCAAATGCGTCGTATTTATACTCCCGGGCAAAAATCACGCCCGGGAGTGGGCGGGGCAAAACCCCCCGCATTTGCGCTGGATTTTAGCGCCTGGGTCAGGGCAGGCGTTAAGGGACCTGTGGGCTCAAAATGAGCCCACAGCTGCCCTCCCATGCCCCCAGAGACCCCCCCTGCCACCCTTTCCCACCCCAGGAGGACACCCAAGGATGGAGGGACCCATCCCAGGGACATTCAGGTAAGTTCAGGTAAGTATAATTTTATTTTATTTTTTTATTTTTTTTTGGCATAGGGGGGCCTGATTTGTGCCCCCCTACATGCCTCAATGCCCAATGACCATGCCCAGGGGACATAAGTCCCCTGGGCATGGCCATTGGGCAAGGGGGCATGACTCCTGTCTTTACTAAGACAGGAGTCATGTAAATGGCGTCGTTAAAAATGGCGCAAATCGGGTGGAGGCGATTTTCTTGCGTCAACCTGACTTGCACCATTTTTAAGACGCCCGAACGCCATTTTTCCCTACGCCGGCGCTGCCTGGTGTACGTGTTTTTTTTCCACGCACACCAGGCAGCACCGGTCTGCTAGCGCCGGCTAACGCCATTCAATAAATACGGCGCCCGCATAGCGCTTCAGAATGGCGTTAGCCGGCGCAAAAATTTTTGCCGCTAAACTGCGTTAGCGCAGTTTAGCGTCAAAAAGTATAAATACGGGCCCGTATATGCTAGGTCTCAGCAACATATAACTGGATGTGAAATATCTGAGACTGGGTCAGTTCCAGATTGTAAAGTGTGGTGCAAGTGCCATCAGAACACCCACATCCATTGCAAGGCCATACCATGATAATGGAAGTAGACAGAGGGTTGGATAGGACAAGATGGTCGCAACATACAATTTGGGCAGCACCTACACTTAGAGGATGTGACGCAGACATTTCCCCAAACTGCCCACACTACATGTGACATGCAGGTGGGGCATAGGTCTGTGAGAATGCTAATATTGGTGACAGTAACAATGAACAGGAACCAAGATCACAATGTGAAACTCATAGGAAGTCAGAAAACTCACATAACAAATGTCACAACACAGACACAGTAATTGTACAATATCTCATTGCAGTGGATGAAGGCTCTCCTGGGGCTATGCCTGTCCTGGACTTCCCGGATGACGAGCTGACAAACATCAGCCAGCAGACACTCCAAGATGTCCTTGGAACCCTCCAGACCCCACCTTCAGTCGCAAGGAGGAGCACAGAAGTAGCAGCCATCACAGAGGACCCACCCACCACCCCAATTGTACAACCTGCCAGCTCCAACCCAGCTGAGGACTCTGACTACACTGGCATCAGATTTGAGAGGGCTGTAGTTGGAGTACAGTGGGAGCTGGCCAAGGAGGTGCAGGTGGGAATGCAAAATATGGCAGCCAGCCTAGAGGGGATACATTTGTGCATGAAGTCATCTGCAGAACAGGCAGCAACCATGCAAGAGCGAACATCTATCTTGCAAGAACTTCAACAAAGTGTGAAGGAAATCAGCACAGCAGTAAGGGAGTTGCCACAACACCTCGCACACCAAAACCTTCACTGCGTGCACAAATGCAATATTGACCCCCTCAGGGCCAACCTGGCTGCCTACCACAGTGATGTAGCTGTTATACTTAAGAACCAGCAGCTCCTCCTTGCTGCAGTACTGCCCTTAATAGCCCCACAGTTGGCAGCTACTGGGATTTCTGACTCCATGTCTTCAAACACTGAAGTGTGTGTTGCCCCTTCAAACCCACCACAACCAAGGGCAGAGGAGACAACACACACATCAGAAGATGAAGACATGGAACAGATCACCTTCACCCGTAAGAGTACCCGGTAACACAAGTCCCTGCCACATGGGCACTTATATCCAAGGTCCTGTGCTTCGTAACATGCCAGTCTTGCAACAGCTGCTCACATGCACTGTTCTCCAGCCCACTGTTTACCTTAACACTATGCTCTATGATTGTCTCTCACTACCTCATTGGCAATTCATGTTGCTCTGCACTGTATGACACTTCACCCCAGCATGTCCAATGACATGTCCCATTGCACCTGTGTAGTATCACAATAGAAGGCGTCACACTAATAGACCCGCAATCCTGGACTATGTAAAAATTGCACTACAGCACTTTAAAATAAATAGCACTTACACAACCACTTTGTCTCTGTGTAATGTGACACATCAACCGTGTAGGAGATTAGTGATGTTTGCCTCATGTCAATGGCCAAAGAATGTCAATACAACTGCCTTGAAAGATTGTGGGCTGATAACTATGCACTGGGGTCTGGATTGTACCATCATCTGCCCTTCCTGAGGGTTATTTCTGAAGTAAATAGCAAAGTTACAGTATAATGCTGTGTTGGACAGAATAAGTCTGCTTCGAGGGATGTCTAAGCAGAAAATCATTGTCTTTCCTTCTAGACAATCTTTAGGTATGTGACATCTGACTCTAAAATTCCATCACACACACACCATACAGCAGGAATGGATGTGAACGAGTGTACGGACAAATATGTAACCTGGCAGTACAATGTAAGAAATTATATGTGTGAGTTATGTATAAGGAACTACATAAGATTATACCATCACTCACCTTGTCAGGGTACACATGAACCTCAGGCTGCAGGCAGACTTACCACAGTGCCAAAGATTCAAAATCTGGTCTCAAAGTATGACAGATTGAAAACATACATCCAAACTTAACAACACATTGGGAACCATAGTAACCTTGAGTGGTAGGTGCAATGGATGGCAGATGCATAGAGAAGTAGCTTTGGTGTAGCTGCCAATTTGACAGCTCATTTGAGGTTTGGATGCAGGATGGAACACAAATGCAAATACTAATTTGACACTGTTCACCCATGCCAAGGCCCTGATCCCCAAGCATATGACACATACTGTAAAGGAGTACCTAAATATTTATTTAACTGTGAAAAAGGATAATAAAACTAGGGGAAACACCTTAACTAACCTTAACCTATCCTAATTACACATTACCCACAACTGGCCCTAACTACCATAAGCTAAACTTACTTATCACATTTAACTAAACAATCTAAACATCAACCCCCACCCCTCTTTTATGATGAACAACATATGCTAACCTAAACACATACTATCTTATCCTAAACAATTATATATATATATATATATATATTTTTTTTTTTTAAATATATATATATATTTGTATTTTTTTATTTTTTAATACACAAAAACCCCAACATCATCCCCCACCCACCCACCAAAAAAACACATGTAAAAATATCATACCCTCCACCCCCCAACCCACTTATACTAACTAAACTAACAGCCTATTCTAACCTAACACTAAGCCCCCTAAACCCACTAAATATAAGAACCGGGAAAGAGGAGGGAGGGTAGGGAATCATGGCTGAGGGTCCAACAGTTATAAGTTTGCCCTCCGCAGGATCTTTTTTTATCCCACGCACTCTCTTGTTAATCTGGGACACCTCCTGCTGCAGCCTGTCCATTCTGCGCAACATGCGTTGCATGTCACATTGCATGTTCCTAAATTCAACATTGTCAATGACTGCAGCAGGGGTGGTCTGTGTGCCAGTTGTGGAGGGTTGTCCTGTTGCCGGTGCCATACTTGGAGGGGGAGGTGCAGGGGCTGCTGTCAGTGGTTCAGGAGCGGATGATGTTGAGGGACCTGCAGTGGTGGCTGTCATCCTTGGTGCCACTTGGGTCGGAGTGGTGGTGCTGGTGGTGGTGGCTATTGTGGGCAGGGATTGGCCCCCTTGGGCAAATGCCCTCCAGACTCCTGTGGCTCTCTCATGGCGATAACGCCGTGCCATGTGGCGGAACCCAGACTCAACATCCAGAATGTGGCGGTAATGCATCACCCTCCTCTGGAATTTGCGGATCTGATTGGTATCCATATTGGCTGCTGTTAAAAAAAGATGAAGCCAAACATTAGTTACATCATTGTGTGACACAGCTACTGATGATATCCAAAAAATCATAAAAATTAGCTCAAACAAGCCAAATCACAGTACAGCTCACAGATTGTCCCAGAGAAAGTACATGCCAACGCAGCCTACACATGTCCTATCTAGTAGCACAGCACTGCTCCAAAAGATGTGTACCTACTTAAATGATCTAAGCATCATTGTTCTGCCTTTAGTCACATAACAAATGCTGCAACTCCTCTACATGTGACAGGACAACTAATGACTATCTTCTGGATGACAATCAAGGGCCACAAGAGCTGTGATTTGTAAATGGCATTGCCAGGATGGTATGCAGTTGCCAATCATGAGTGGGTATCCTAGGTTGGAACAAATTAATTTCTGAATTACATGTCTGTGTACTACACTTGGATCCTCACACCAAGATACACAGATTTCATAACCCTAAGCCTGTGCCTTGGGGGGATGGACATGCAACACATACTTTCAAACATCAAGGACAGCCAGGAAGCTGTGGACAGCTGTCCATGGGTTTAGGTAGTCCACTCCACCACAGGTAAGGAGGGTGTCCAAGTAGGATAGACACAAACATTGTACAACCACATCCACATTTATGTTCCTAATTGCGGACAATTGTCAACATCATTTGAGATCACAAATACCTGTCCTACAACAAGCACATAGATGCAAGCACCCATCTGGGCTTGAGCTGCATGCACACCTATGACATTTTATTCAAGTGCCACATAAACGTAGCACAACATGTGGAGCTAGATGCTGCTAGGAATTCAAACATACAGTCCTACATGTTCATTAGTTAACAGGGAGGCTCAAGTCTATGGGTGATACTTCGGCATCCCTGCTCTGTGTGATTCAGGGTCTGACTTGCTGACTAAATCATGAAAATGGTTACCTCCAAATTTTTCATTACAAGAAATGTAATAACAAATGTTACCCTATTCACATGGCCATGCCTGCAGCGCTGCACTACAATCCCAAATGATGACTCTACACCACTGATTGTCCAACTCAAATATGGAAAAAACAGTCAAACTCCAATCAAGTCACTTATCAGATCATGTGCCAGCACATCATACCTTGCTATGTGTCCAACATACAGGAGTCAATCACACAACAGCTGCAAACAGAACACAGAATTGAAATATCAACACTTACCTGATATGTCTGGGCCCGCAAATCGAGCCACTTCTCCAATTGTGTAGGGGGCAGGTCCACCTGTAAAGCATGGAAGGGTGAAATGTACTCAATGTCTGTGCACTATACAACACTTTGAAGAAATTACTGTGTGTGACATTATATCTGATAGTCCAGCCCCTCAGGCATGATGACACTCCAACACACATACAACTGCAAACATGTATTGACCCTGTCACTCCAGTGAGTGATACACACACATATGCACACATACAGTGGCTCTAACAATCATGTGGTGACAAACATGATTCCTCAATTGGTTGCAGATTCATTTATAGAGTGTACTCCATTTATTCATTTGTTGTTATGAGAGACATGCAAAGCCACGTTCCTGGTGCACTGCAATACAAGTCACTCAGGTATTGTGGCTTGTGCATAAAGAGACAATCAGTTACTGTGTGATGCTCATGTGGGTTGAGTTTAGCTCATGAAGTATTACACGTTCTATGGTCCATTACATGTGGGCATGTGTTGTCTGTAGGTTACATATGCTACATTGACAGTGTACCCAGAGCCAGATATGCCCCCTATGACACCATAATGGCATGGATCCTGTGTGTTACTTGATGACAATCTGACACTAAATATGGATTGGCTATTTATTTAAATGAATACAACAAAGAATTATATGCTGACAGTGTCTACGTTGGTCATCCATGACAGAATGCATGGGCACAAGTGTAGTTATTGCACCTGAAATGTGTAACTCATTGCCCTGTGTACCCATATCGGGTATTGGAATTCACAGTTAGCCACATTCATCATCTTACATTAGCCAAGTTGGGTGATCTGCGGGTATACAACAAACTGACACTGTCCCATTATTGAAACATGGTTTAGCAAATGTCCTACTGTGGCAATCTTGATGATGTAGGTTTCAATTTGTATGCACCTTGGGAATGCAGCAGTCACAGGAATGCTGGTCTTCTGATCTTAGCATACACCCATGTCTGTGATAGCCTTCATACTGGGAAGTTAGCTATTGTACATGTGCTGCACTAGATCAGCAGGGGTGTACCAAACGTAGAGTAGCAAAGTATTTGGGCACTTTATATGTATGATGGAATCGGTCAGGGGCCCCTTGCACAACATCATGCAAGTAATAAATTGTGAACATGCAATCACCAACTTCAGGTATCCCATGATGACCCAATAACTTATGAGAATTGCATGGCTATAAAGTGACACAGATGGCAAATGCATCAGCTCTGTTCCATCTATTGTGCCCAAGGCAAATTAAAACACACAGGAACAATGAAGAGAGGGCCAGATATATTTTTTATTCCTCAATTTGTAGCATTTGGTTCATGTTTTACGCTACAATTATGGAAAGTAGCACCAAACGTTTAGATATGAACCCGTGTGCATTACTTTGACATCCATTTCTAATTTAAATGCTGCACAAACCAAGTCAAAGTATCAGCCTAAGATATTACCTGAGGTTAGGAAGAACTTTGTACACATAGCCAGGAATACAGTTCAGACATGTATTCCAAATAATTGGGGACCACATTAATTCCTTGCTTTAGCTTGTAAAATATATATCTTCCCTGGTACACTCACAGACCATGAATGAAACATATGTTTGAGCTGCATTACCATCATCTATTGACGTCAAAGCAGCACTAATTTACAAGATCAAGTTGTGTTTTGTAAGTTTGTGCAGCTGTTGCGTCAACAAATGATGGTAATGTGTAGCAAATATTGTATAAATCAGGGCCACTGTATATTTAACTTGCATTCCACATGTCCAAAAACATTGCATGCAGCATTTCAACAAATCTCCTACTGTCACTACAGAGCATTCAAATGTGCACATTATTCTGAATTGTACTCATCAACAGTGCCATCAATCACCACACCCAGGTGGTTCAGCAGGTCTTGCTCTCTGGCAACAAGGTCAGCCCAGCGATGCTTGAGTTGGTGGTCATTGAGCAGTGTGTTGAAAATTCTTCTCAGATGGTAGAGCACCTTGGACCATCTGAGCCTCCTCGCCTCTGTGTGATACCCCTGTATCACCAGCCTCAATCATCAGGGGGAGGAAGTGGCCCACCAGCCAAATGAATGCCCCCAGCTCCTCCTCACCCATTCTCCCCAGACGTGGCCTACCAAACATGACCAAAATGAGGGTACAGAGGAAAATACAGGGAAAGGAGGGAGGAAAATGAAAGTTCAGAAACCCACAAACAGCCCAACAATCCCCAAACTAACAATACCCACTACACACTCCCAACAGTACAAAGACAAAATTAGACACCAAATATGACAAAAACACACTTACACTGAACAACTGAGACAATTACTAAAACAACAGATGACAAATAGGATGGCACACAGGAGACAAAAGCACAATTTGGACAGACAAAACTCTCAGCACAGCCACACAGTCTGGAAAAATCACAGACTGCAAAGTGAAAGTACATCCACTGTACCATTTCTGTAAACAGGATATCCTATTACATCCCTTCCTGTCTCAAATGCAGTGCGTTTTTATCATGATGTGTGAACATTTTATGGCGCTTACGGGCTTTGCATAAATTTTTTTTCTCGCAAATGCTTACAAATTCCCTCGCATTTATAGTTCCATATATTTTTCATTGGTAACCAATTTCATGGGGTACACTGTAGGAATTACCGCTTGGGCCCAATGGATGTATAAAGGCTGGGAACGTCATTTTTCAACGCATATGCGGCAAATTCCGATGGATATGCGTCTTTTTTGACATGTTTGTCTTTAACTGTTTTTTTTGTCATTTCACTCATTTTTAAAGATCATGAAAGCTGTAACTGTACAGAGATAGGCTGTCTGTACCTATGTTCCAGTGTTTGGGCACATGTGGCAAACCACACTACTGCGGACCATAATACTCATGTTGTTGTACCGGATGAGCACTCTTAACTGACGCAACAGCTACCCAAACATTTTGAATAAAAATTGGTATTACCTAGTTTGAGCAGGTTGTGCATCAATAGAGGATAGCAAGGCTACGCAACGTAATACATTCACTCATGGCCTGTGTGTTTATGTCTGTGAATTGGCTATTTCAATTGTTGTTGGGCCTCTCTGTGAACGTCACAAGACGTGCTTTCAATAATGTGCTTGTATGCATATGTTGTAAATGTGGATAACCATCAGATGCAATTCAGTGTGGAAATGAGTCAGGAGTCAGGATATGTGTTTGTCATACACGTAGCATCTAATGCTGTGTGAACTTCCATGACTTTTGGGACAAAACATCTCCCATGAGAAACTATGCACAGGATAGATAGAGGACGGTTGATATTGGCAATGCTACAAGAGTAAGCCATCACATGTACTGGAATGTTGGATACAACTTCCTGGTCACTTGTTTGTATATGACAACACCATGACCGCAAACGCTCTAGGGCCCGCCTGATGCCAGAGTCCGTGCATTACTTTTTCCACCACACAGTCTTGGTCCGGAGACTGCCATTTGCAGAGTCTAGTAGCTGCTGCAGCGCGCTGTGCGCACATTGTCTTTATTTCATGCCATTGGTCCAAAATATCTTTATGGCAGCCATCTTGGGCGGGGCACTTTGGGTGTGGCACTTGGGGCGGGGCTCTTTGGGTGTCACACATGGGGCTGAGCACAAGTCTATTTAAGTGACCCCGCCCAGTTTTCACTGCTCACTATTCTGAGGACCTCGTGAGGACCAGAGCTTTTCTGTTTGAAGCTGGGTGTTTCCATGTTCCTGCTTGTTCACCTGGGATTTCCCCGTGTTGAGGCATTTGAAGCAGCAAGTAGCAGAGACTCAGGGCGGTAAGACGGATGGTGGTTTCTAGCTTCCATCATCCGTTTTCTTATTTGATAAAACTGTTTAAAGGTTGAAATTCTTTTTTTTGGGGAGAAAGTAGTAACCTTTGGCAATCAGCTGTAAGTCTTTAAATTGATAACAAACTAAGCGAATGTTTTGCTGTTACAGCATTACCGCTTTCTCGCGGTCACTTTTCAACTTCAGCTGCTTACTTGTGGAGTCGCTCGGTAGCGACAGAGATACATTGTATAAGCGCGGTTATTCAGAAAAGGTTTAAATGGTTATGAATAAATGCTAAGGCAATAATTTGAACTCAAGGAAATATTGGATTACGGTTTATGTAAAATACAGACACAAACTGAAATCGTGTATCGTGGAAAGTTTTCGAAATGTGAAGTAACATTTCTTTGAGTGAATACCGTGTTAACCTTTCATTTCTTGAAACTTAGGAAAGGCGCTATGATTTACTATTGTTCCAAGCGACTGCTGGATTTATAGTTGACAGATTCCGAAGAGTTCTGTGATTGATATTTCTCTGTAGTATCTGTGATTCTTGTTTCCGCAGGTCTCCTTCCCTGCTGTACCCTTCCTTAACTCCCCACCCCCCACTTGGCCACGCTAAGACTCTGCGCTGTTAAGGCTTGTAGAGTTGGAGCTGCCAGGAGGTGCGCCTATTGACAACAACGCATGTACCCTGAGGATTTGGTTTTGCTGACAGTATACTACCCATGAGTCAGGCATTTGAAAATGCTATGTAGGTACACTGTTTGTGACACAGAGTCCCAAAACCAATCCAAAATTGTAATTTCACTCCACAGTTTGAGTCATATAAATGACCTATGTTTCTCTTGTGGCAGTGGAGGTCCAGCATAAAAAGCTGCCTGTGTTCACATATTTCCAGTGGTTGATTGCACAAAGGTGTCCAGTTCAAGTGTGTGGCCATATGTACCCTCTGTCATTATTGGCCTCCATGTTGTCACAGTTACGTGCAGGTCTAGTCAAGAGTCTCTGGAGCCATTCCCTGCAGTAACAGAGTATCCTTCAAAGCAGAACTGACCAAAAGCCAAAGAGGAATTGACAACACACATGGGGATAGTCCAGCTATGGCACTGCAGAAGTTTTATGAGGCAGACAACAGGGCAACTTTGGTGTGCTCACAAACTTAATTGATCAGTAAATGGAAACCAGCAGGTTTCATCACAACATTTGTACACAGGGTGGCCTCTAAAATTCCCACTGCAACAGGGAACATCAGTGCCTCTGTGCTGATTAATCTCACAGCTAGGCACCACGCAAGCACCATCACTAGGTTGCGGCCAATGTGAATCTGTGTGTGGACTGTCAGGGCACAAACATGTTTTGTCCTTTCATGCACATTAACAAAAGTTGTTTGTTGTGCTGGAGGCACCATACCCAATCCATGCATACAGCCATAGTACACTGTCACTGTTTGTCACTCATGCATACATGAAACCCAGACAAGGGATAGGGCCAGGATTTAGCTATTTGAATACATGTCCCAGACCATGATACGATAAGTAAACTGATTACACTATACAATCTATTTGAGGATTAATCGTAGACCTACCAGACACAATACCCCAGGAGGAAAGTGAAGGCATGGAAAGCAACTATGTTACAAAAGTAGCCACAGGGAACCTCTATGGTAACACAAAGACAGAAACCAATCAGGCATAATAGGATGCAGGCTCTGTCAGGAACTAACATGAACAAGGCAAATGCACAGTGAGCAGACTCTGACAGTGAAAAGCTGGAACAACACTGTGGAAAATCAAAACTGTATTTGTGATGTGGGCTGCAACGTTACACAATAACCCAAGGCCTGTGTTACACAAGTGATTTATACTGCAATGCACAACAAGGATATTCAGAAAATGGCAGCTTCTAAGCCGTTCCAGGCAGCAGCAATGGCAGTGCAGGTTCAAATGGCTGGTCTGCATGGAAGTGCTCACAGGTGTGTGCAGCTGCAGTCTCTCACAATTCCTGTATGTGAGGATCAAATTCAAAGGGCCAACAGTACCTTTCACATGGGAAGCAATGGACAGGTGATTACAGGTCCTACAGCCTACCAGGCAGTGCATTATGGGACCTGAAGTCCATGCAGACAGGTGAACTAGGACTATGGCCTCCATACTAAAGAGGGAAGCACACTGGAGTCAGAATGTGATTCTGGGTGTGTGTAGATGAAGGATTATCAGGGTACAAATAGTCCAGTTACAAGGCCCCCTAGAGAAGGGTGGGGAGAAAATGTAAACATGCCTGTGGCAGGACTTATAACCTGGGATGGCATGCGCAGGGCATGTCTTGTGAGCAATGCTTGTCATAACTGGGGCACTCGTGCTATCCATTTGCAGCTTACATGGACTTCTTGTCACACATGCTCCTTGCAGAGATAGCTGATGTCACACTTACTGCTGTCAAGGGTCTGGTCATACATTCCTGTTACCAATGCAATAGCACATCCACTGCCTCATGTATGAAGCAGTTTTTTTAACTTATGATTGATGGTGTCTTAGTTGTGTGCCATATGCTGCAATGAACCATGTTGCCAACATGGATGTGTGCCATAGCTGTGCTACTCTGATATTGCCCTTCAAATGTGAAATGGACAAGATATATGCCATTTACACTGTGTGTGAAGTTGGGTGTACATTCATACCCATCAAATGTGATGTGGCTTTTCAGTATCCTAATCTGTATATCTGCAATGATCCATGAGGCTAAACTCTGATAACGATTCCTAGGGATCATGTGATGCATAAATAATTACCCAGACCATGATTTAGTGATGAATTGAGGTGTTTAATGACATATGGTAAGACAGTGGTGATGGTGACTATAGTTAAAAGAAGTTTTGTTCAATCTGTTGTCTCCAACGCAATCCTGCTGCAGTGTTTGGATGGTCCCACTCATGCTGATGTACAGTATCCTCCTCTTCCTCTTCAGGCATTTGTGGGCCTGGTTCATAGAGGGGAATGTTCCTCCTTGCACATATGTTGTGCAGGATGGCACATGTCAAAATGATCTTGCAGACCATTTCAGGGGAATATAAGAGGCTGCCTTCAGTGATGTCGAGGCACCTGAATCGCGACTTCAGGATGCCAAAAGTCCTCCCTGCTATGGTGCGTGTCCTCTGATGTGCCTCATTATAGGCACGCTCTAATGTTGTGCTTGGGTTGGCAAATGGGGTCATGATCCATGGCTGGATCCCTTACCCCTGATCAGCTGAAATAGAAAATGAGTGAAAAAATGTTGATGTAGCTTGCACCATGATTATCACTTTGCATGGCAGTTGTTATCTTGTGTTGTCTGTGACTCATCTGTGTTTGTGTTATTGTGTGGAATCCTAGGCTTCTAGGATGTACCATCAGCATTAGGTTGTTTAATTATCTAAACTGGTGTTTGGCTGATGGACCAGATATCAGCGTTTTTTTTTGTACACTTGCAGTACATTGTGTACTCCCATGCATTAAGTCATGAGAAAGAAGTGTTCATGTGTCTTCACTGGGGGTGACATGATAATTCCACACACAGAATCGATTCCACAGTGGTGGTAACACGGTTGCACTATGTGGGCTGAAGATCCCATCCAATTCAACATATGTAATAGCATGTGAAAAACAACAGTGAGGACCTTTGATTTGGCTAGGTGACAATGTACAACACATCTCCATAAGTTGGCAGCACTGAAATGTTGACAATTGACAATGCAAAAATAACCCATGTGTGACAAGTTCTATGCAAACCTATTTTTGTGCCCTCACTGAGTTGGCTCATGTGAAAACGTGTACCTACACTACTGAACCTGATCCTGGCTAACTTGGTTGTGGGGGAGAAGGTTTAATTGTAAGAAGGTCCATATGCCTCTCCATCTGTTGTGTAAATGTGTAATTGTCTCAATCTATAAGTGTAGCAATGTTCACTTTGCAATAATATCACATCAAAATGTGTTCTTAGCACAGTCCACTTGCTTATTGAT
Organism: Pleurodeles waltl; assembly: GCF_031143425.1. Lineage (NCBI taxonomy): Eukaryota > Metazoa > Chordata > Amphibia > Caudata > Salamandridae > Pleurodeles > Pleurodeles waltl. The sequence goes on from NC_090449.1 coordinate 552,860,079, forward strand.
AGTGGGCAATGTCACCCCAGGAGTGATGTGAGATGTTGGTACTGCCTCAGTGATTCCATGTCACCTTCATTAGAGTCATCATCATCATCATGCTATGTGTCTCATGATGTTTGACCTGCAGCGAAACACATTACACACCCATTACACAGTACGTATTGCTTGCAAGGGTGTGTGATTGAGTATTATTAATGTGATACTGAAAGATTCATCATCCAAGTTGTACTGCAAGTTAAGGCCATGTTATTGTCACTGTGTGGTTTTAAATTGGTCCCTTGTGGCTCTGGAGTGGCATCTATTGTTATTTGCATCTGTCATTTGTCCATAGGTGTGTATCCCATTGGGTCAGGATATCAAACATGACTAGCAGTGTCACAACATCAGTGTCTTCCTGGCCACGTGTAAATGTAGTGATGTATGTGTTGTGTGTCCTACAGGGTTGATGTCCAGTGTGTATATAACTGGGTTTCTGTACTTACCAACAAGTAGGCCATTTCCATATCGTCCATCCTGGAAGTGTTGATTGATGGTGCAGTAGCGGAAGATGAATGAATCATGTATACTCCCAGGGTACTTTGCCACGATGTTGGTGATCAATCCCCGGTGATCCACAATGGCCTGCACATTGATGGAGTGTGTGTGCTTCCTGTTGTGGTATAGATGCTCGGTTGCAGCAGGTGGCACAATCCGTACATGTGTGCAGTCAATGGCACCAAGCACATGTGGGAAGCCATTGATTTGGTAGAAGCCCTGTTTGGTCTACTGCGGCTTCAACTGTGTGTTGGGGAAGCCGATGTGGCGGGGTGTGAGGGAGATGATGGCACCCAGTACCTTTGGTAGGAAGGCAGAGAATGAGGGCTGTGAGATCCCGGCAACCAGGATGCCAGTTGTTTGAAAAGAGCCACTTGCCAACATGTGGAGGACAGCTAGCAGCTTGGTCTCTGGTGGAATAGTGTGGGGTGTCTGCAAGCTGGGTGCCAACTGTGGCTCAATATTGCGCAGCAGTTGCTGTATGGCTTGCCAGTTTAGTCTGTACCTCTGGATGATGTCATGTTCCCTGAGGCCCAGAGGGTTGTCCTGGCCCTGAATATCCTCTCCTACCTTCTGTGTTGCCTTTGGGGTCCCTGTTGGTGTGGTGGAAGCTGCTGCTGTTGGCCCTGTGCTCTGCGTCTTCGTGCATCCTGGATGAATAGCACCTCCATGTCTTCCTTTTGGAGTTCTGATGTTGCTTCTGTGTGTTTTCCTTAAGTACTGGTGTGTTTGCCCCATTTTAACGCCTGCCTGACCCAGGTGTTAATTTTTGACGCAAATCAGGCTGTGCGCCATTTTCCGCCTCCGCCTCCCAGCCGTGTGGGATTTTTCCACGGTTGGATAAATATTTCTCACGGGTGTTTAAGTAATTTTTTGGACGGGAATGCCTACCTTGTATGTCATTAATGCAAGGCAGTTTCACGCATCAGAAAATGACGCACACGGCGGAATTTTGATGTTCGCGGGGTCGGGCATCAAAGTATAAATATGGTGTTAGGTTTGCACCCAATTTGCGTCAAAAAGAATTGACGCAAATCCAGTGCAAGCACAGTAGAAATATGCCCCTCTGTACCTCCTCCTCCTTGGGCCTGGGCGAAAGCACAAGGGGAATACTGTAGCTGGCCTCCTGGCCAGGAGGTAAAGATACATTGGTATGCAAGAATGCTGCTTGCCGAGGTCATCTCTTCCTTCAGTAACCCCAGTATCCTAATGCGGGCTCAGATACTCTACACTCCCCTGGGGTATCACTGCCCTGCCGGATGTGGATAGCAGTCCCTCCCTCCCCCCTGTACTTCTCCTTGCCCCCTCCATATGCCCCTCCGAGCCCCCCTCTCAATGCTGGCCTTAGTTCATCCCAGCTACTTTTTCACCGGTGCCCCAACCTGGGCGCACCCGGCTCGTGGGCCACAGAGGATCAGACCCACAGATCAACAGTATTTAGCCCGCACAAGATATCTCCCTTGGTTCCGAACCGGCTTCAGAACAATTTTCTTTTTTCACAAGTTCCATTCCTCTCTCCCTTTTCTGCTTCATTTTTCCCCTCCTTCCATCCTTCTTTCTTTCTCTATAGCTGGTCTGACTCTTTACTTGTGTAAACGTGGGATTTCCATTCTCTCTCCTCCCATCCTTCCCCCTCATTATACTGACCACGATTACCTTTGCCACCACTTTGCGCCCCATAGACCCTGTAGCGGTTACTCTGCCTTCAAGGGGTAGCATGCCCGATTCAGGAATGGGGACTACCCTCCTATTGAAGACCACAGCATGGAATGTTAATGCCCTGACGCACTAGATTAAACGAAAGAAGGTCCTGTTGTATTTGCAATCCAAAAGAGTAGACATTGCCCCCTACAGGAAATACACCTTTCCCCTCTAGAATCGGAGAAACGGTGCCGCAATTGGGTAGGTCGGGTGCTCTATAGCAGCAGCCCACCGAGGCTGCCAGGGGGTTCTGGCTCACCACAAAAATGCGCGGTTGCGATTTTCCTCCGCAGATCCCTACAATTCAAAGTACTCAAGACATGGTCCGACCCAGAAGGTCGTTATATCCTCACCAAACTCAGACTTGGGGATCGCACGATATGTGTTGACTGCGTATATGCCCCCATGGGCTCCAAACACCTCTTCCTCCTTCTCAGTTGTCTCCTGACAGAGATTGGAGCCTCCCAGTATCTATTAGGCGGGAATTGGAATTTGGCCTGTGATGCCGTTCTTGACCGAACGGGCAGGTTAGGCATAGGCAACAATGCCGACAGAGCATTGTTGGGGGACATACTATCAGACCATGGTCTTGTAGACCACTGGCATCTTTCACACCCGCACGACCGAGACTACACCTTTGTATCGCTGCTCCATGGGACACAATCTAGGTAAGACTACTTTCTCACTACCCACAGAATGGTTCCTCTGGTCAGGGAGTCCCAGATTCTAGAGGCCGCTTTGTCAGACCACTCCCCTGTTATACTTGCACTAGACCTGGGCCTTGATACCCTGGGGCGCAAGCCATGGTGCCTGAATTCTTTGCCATACCTCACACCACAGGGTAAGGACCAATTAGGCTCCCACGTTTCTAACTATATAGCGAACAATAATGGACTGGTCTCCTCCCCCAGGTTTTGTGGGCAGTGGCGAAGGTGACAATAAAAGGTCAGATCATGAGAGATGCCGCTATCACCAACAGGCAAAGATCCTCTCGTCAATAAGCCCTGAAGGAATCAATAGTGACATGCACCAGCGAATACACTGTGCCCCCCTCTCCTCTCACACGCTGCTGCCTCAAAAGGGCCAAAATGGAACTCAATGCCCTGTATAATTCTCAGGCGGAACATGCAGTGCAGAGGATGAAGGGACGACACTATGAGTAAGGGGAAAAGGCAGACTGCCTCTTGGCAGCCCAATTACGTCAGCAGGAAGCAGCACTAGCTATCCCAACCACATGGGCCACAGATGGTACGATCCACACTCACCCTCAGGCAATAGCTTGTGTGTGTATATAAACCCCCGAAACAGAGGTGGACCATACTCAACTTGCCGCATTTTTCGAGAATGCTCGCATACCTAGTCTTACCGCTGAGGGCAGAGGGGGAAACAAGCAAGGAGGAGATAATGCAAGCAATATCCAAACTCCCTTACCCCAAGGCTTCGGGTGAGGAATTCTACAAATTGTCAGGAGCAGAGACGGTGGATTCATTGTATGAGGCCTTCCAAGGAGCAGAAAGTACAGTTCTTTGAGCCATATCTCTAATAGGCCCTCCATAGGGGTCCTGCCGAAACCGGGGAAGGACCCTCTACTGTGTGGTAGCCATCTCCTCATTTCCCTCCTTAACGGGGATATCAAGATACTAGCAGGGGTCCTGGCGACCCACCTTAAGAAAGTAATCCCGTCCATTATTCATCATACTCAAGTGGTATTTGTACCCGGAAGGTCCTCCAGAAACCATCTCTGTACCCTGGGACATACTCTATGGACCACCAGGGACCTGTGAGGTGAGGTCTTGGCACTCTACCTGGATGCTGAAAAAGCATTCGACAGGATAGAGTGGTGGTATCTTTTTGAGACCTTGAGTTGATTCAGATTGGGAGATGGGTTCATAAACAAAGTCAGTTGGTTATATGATTCACCCACAGCACAGGTCAATTGTGGGGGAATCCTTTCAGATGCATTTTCCATTCAATGGGGAACTTGACAAAGCTGCCAACTGTCACCAGCACTATTCCTCCTAGCTGTCGAGCCCCTGCCAGTTTCTATTCGACGGCCACCCCTCATTGCTTGCATTCCCATCCCGGGCGGCCGCTCCACAATCTACCCATATGCTGACGACATATTGCTCACACTCACGGATCTCACTCACTCCCTCCCTCCCAGCATTACGATCTAGCTAAGCCAAATTTGAGGCACTGTTGGGATATAAAATAAACTGGGATAAAAGCGAAGTGCTTCCTCTGTCCCCAGTGACCACATGCACTGTATTAATGGTATTCCCGATTCACTGGAAACAGTCATGCCTTAAGTACCTGGGAATCTACATAAATAGAGGCCTGGACCATATGATGACAGATAACCTGGAACCAATGCTTACCCGCATCAAGTGGGATTTTGAAAAAAGGTCCCACCTGGGTCTCTCCCTGTGGGTGAGGGTACAGATGGTCAGTATGGTGACTTTACCATGATATACATATGTCCTTGTGATGTTACCAATACAGGTCTCTGTACCTATGCTCAGAGCGGTTGATGGATGCATACGTGCCTTCGTATGGGTCTTGATGAGACCACGGTTATCTAGAGCTAAACTCATAGCTCGACCTGTGCGGGGCGGGCTAGGATTACCCTCTGTCGAGCACTATGCATTGGCTCTACCCCTTTCTCAACTTGCCTATCTGATCCCAGGAGCGCCAGATCCACTGATGTGTGTGGAAACCGAATGCACGCTGTCAAAAACCTCACAAGCACTCAGGTTGCTCTACGGCACCGGAGATACTTTGCTCAGACCTGCCACCCCAATGATACAAGCCCTGTTGAATTCCTGGTGCCAGGTTCACCACTTGTAGATCCCCTGGTTCATAATCACGCACCTCTCTAGGGTAATGCTGGTTTGCTATTTGGGTGAACACGGCTGATTGGAACGGGTGGCGATCGAAGGGCGTTTTACATATTGATCAGCTCTTGGCTAATGGGAGCCTGAAGCCATTTACTGTCCTAAGGTCAAATTTGGCTTATCCGGACACCAATCATGGCGCTACCTACAGCTCCAACATTGCTTTATCACCACACGGGACCTGCCCGTGGACACTCCAGCAATCCCCAGTGCTTACCTACCTCGCATCCTTGGGCACCTTCAGGGGAGTAGTGTCGGGCAAGCATAACCTTCTGAACCGACATTTATTCTCCCTTCCCCTCTTAACCACTCTCAGAACTAAATGCCAAGCGAAACTACAGGTGGAATATGAGATGGAAGACTGGACTGACCTATTAGAAGCAAGAGAACGGGCGCACGGGAGGCTAGGATGAAATTCTGACTTTTCAAGACTCTGCATGACTGATATTGGATGTCCCAGAAACTTAGAGCTGCAAGACTCCTGCCCCATGCAAACTGCTTGTGCTCCCCTCACTCACACTGTGATCTACTCCACATACTCTGCGATTGTCCAAACATTCAACCCTACTGGGAAGGAATGGGGAACACGATGCAGGAGGTCATACCACTCCCACTCTCTCTCCCCTGGCTCTTGCTCATCCTGCATAACACAGGCATGGTCCAAGGCCTCTCTCGCCCTCAATTCCATCTCTTACACGCAGCACTGGCTACTGCTACGTTGTGTTTCCTCCAAAACCAGTGCACAAATACGCCCCCCCTCCGATGACAAATGGCTCTTGGTAATGTACCAAACAGCCTCTCACGAACACATTATTTATAGCCTACAGTACAGGACAGAGGTCTTCCTTCAAACCTGGGCCCCTTTTCTCCGTAACACCGATTGTTGATTGCAATCCTTCCCGACCCCATCTGGGCCTCCTTTACCATTAGCCTGCCCTCCCAATCAACACCAACACCAAAGCTACACTTGTGTCTACCGTGGCACTTCCATGCTGTCCCACCTCTGTCCTACCCCCCACTCTCCCTTGTCTTCTCCTACCCATGGTCGTCGCCCCCCCCCCCCTCCGGTCACTCTTCTTCTTCTCCTTCTCTCTTCTTTCTTCTTCTCTATGCACCTTCCCTTCTCTTCCTCCTTTCAAACTACTTTCTTTGTCCTTTTCTCTCTTTAGCCACATTCTTCACCTTTGCCCTCTTCCTGATATGGGAAAAGAGCTTCTTGTGATTGACGATGCCCCAAGCCAAATACATCCTCTTAGCATCACCACTGCCTCCATCCTGCATTATCCCCCATTGACCTGAGTTATGCAAAGATCTACCATCGGGCTGGCAAACTAGGAGTCTTTCTATTAAACAAGGGTTCAAACTTTGCATTGGTCCTCCCACATTTCCCCCCCTCCCCTTGTGTCTGAATCAACACTACACTGGGATTTGAACTTCCCTGACTGACATTTACTCAGGGCCCGAACCCCACTGTGGAAGTATGTGGCAATGTACTTATCCACTGATGTTTATTGATGTAAGTGCTATAGTGAGATGAGCTTGCTTCATTGCATTGTTTTGTAATATGCTACTTCAGTTTATCAATAAAGAATTGCAAAACAAAAAAGATTGAAAATTAGTTCAGCCATTGTACTTTGCAAAGAATAGAAAAGGAAAATCTGCATAGCGTTTCCAAAGTTACATTATGGTTATCGTTGCTGATGTGAATCTCACACAAACAACGTTTTCCAAAACAAAATGGTTCACCATAAGGGACAAATGGCTCCAGTCGAAAACTGCTTTTGGATACATTGGACCATACAAGGGAGTGTGCTAGATATGGCTCTTTGGTAAAGAGTGCATTGCTGGAATTGTTGTATTTTGATTGTTAAAAACTATTATTTGGACACCCTATTATACAGCATGTTAAGTGGTTTTAGTCACTAAACAGACTTATGAAGGGAGATCCACAGAGGAATTGATGTTAAGGTTAATGAAAAAGTTATTTCCCTTTGGTAACAATATTTCTGGTGGTTACCCTATCCGCCTGTAGATTCCTTATGTTTCCATTATCCCAGACTGGATCTGGAAGCTTTCGATAACTTGTCCATACTAGTAGGGGGGGTGCTGGCTCTGTGTTGGCACCAGAAACAATGCCACTGTGACTTCAACAGAGCCATAAAGCAGCTACAGTAGCGCTCTCACAGTTACCACCTATATTTTCTGCCCCTCATGAGGTGAATAGGATGAGACCAAAATCAATTTGAGAAGGTCCATTGTAGCATTCTACCTTGGAACCTTTTTAAAATATTTCTGGTCTAGGTACTTACTTCAGCATGAGGAGGTGGGTGGTATTGGTGACAAATCTGCAAGTAGGTAGAGTATCCAGTAGCAAGATTATTACTGAAGGTAAGTATTTTTTCCTCTTGAAGGATACTTTTATCTGAAGATTCCTCATCTTTTAAATCGATTTCCAAACAATACCCAACCATGTGGCTGGTCTGAAGAAGCCATCAGACAAGGAAATCCTGGATGACTGACTCATCTCTAAATCCAAGCCAGGAGGCGTAGCAAAGGTGTGGAGCGATGACCATGTTGCTGCCCTACAGATCTCAGCCTTGCAAACCTGCCGAGGCTGATGTTGAAAACTTCACCCTTGTTGAATGGGCTTGTATACTTTCTGGTGCTTCATTATGCACGAGGGCATAGCACATCTTAATGAACCAGATAATCTATTGAGAAAAGGTCCTCTTTTGGTCTACTTTGCCCTTCCTGTACCCATGTAACCTATGAAGAGATGGTCATCCCACTTCATCTCCACGGTAAGGTCTATATAGAAGCCAACTGCCTTCTTAGGGTCCACTTAATTAAGTCACTCCCCCTCCTTGGAGCCAGATGGAAAGGGTTCACCCACCTTTGGCAGGAATCAGCTCTGATTGGAAGGACCTACTTGTAGAGTGAAAAAACAGGTGTGTGGAGGATGAATGTTCAGTACTTGAAACTCACTGATCCACTTTGCTGTGGTAACCATTGTTAGAAAAACAGTTTTTAACATCAATTACCTTAAATACCAACTGTGAGGAGCTCAAAAGAAGAACCCATCAAAAACATCAACACAAGTTCTGATCTCTCTATATAGGCTAGGTGGAAACAAATTAGTCAGACCATTTAGAAACTTAATAACAATTGGTGATTTAAAGTGGAAAGTTGGTCGAGGATACCAGCAAAGCTGTTAGGTATGCTTAACGGTGCCCACCACACAACTATGATGAACCTAGAAGAGTGCAAAACAAAGTACGTCCGACAGTCTTTCAAGGGATCTATATTGTCATCAGCACGCTAAGCAACAATTCTGCTCCACCTTCCAGAATGCAGTGTCTTGGTGGAAGCCTGACATCCAGAAAGAATTACATCTACCACGTCTGATGCCAGAGGAAAGGAGCTCAAGTATCTCCCCTCAATCTCCAGGAATAAAGGTGGAGGCTTTGGAGGTTGCAGTTCTGTAGCTGCCCCTCTGTCTGACTCTGCGTTAACAGGTAGATGAAGCAGAGGGGTCACAGGGAGACTTCAGATCTGCATGCCATGTCTTTCCAAATCTCAGTCAGATCCCAAGAAATCAAGGATATGAGAGGAAAAGTGTAGTGAAGAGGAAAAGTCTACCTCAACTGAAACATGTTTCCCCTTGGGCTCTCTAGAGCGGATACTGGAAGGGACTATGGGCCATGGCTATTGGCAAGAGAGGCAAACAGACCCACCTGAGGCATGCACCAAATGGCAAAGATACCTTGCACCAACCTGACTGAAGGTGCCACTCAAGATTGGCAATATAATGCTGACTCAGGCTGTTGGCCATGGCATTCAGGGACCCGGCAGGGTGGTCAGTAACTAGACAAACTCCATGCTGGTGCACACAAGCCCAGATTCTTAGGGGCAGATTTAGGAAAAGTAGTGCTGCACCAAGTTCAGCACTACTTTCCCTGCGTCCCTTAGCACCCCTCTACCGCCACCATGTGTGCGCCGTATTTAAAATATGGCGCATTAAGGCACAGGGTAGGGGACAATAGCATCATTTTTCATAAAGCTATTGATGTAACCTGCAGGAGTAGCACCAACATATTGGCGCTACTCCTGCAGAGTACATAGGGCCCCATTCTAAAGAATGGAAGCCCCCTTTAATGCCTGCTCTAGAGCAGGTGTTAACAGTGCTGTAAAAATGGCGCAAGGAAATCTCGTAGATTTTCTTACACCATTTTTTCGGTTCCCCTAACGGGGGAACGCCCCCTTTGCATACATTATGCCTGACACAGGCATACTGTAGCGCAAATCAAATCAAATCAAATCATTGACATTTATAAAGCGTGCTACTCACCCGTGCGGGTCTCAAGGCGCTAGGGGAAAAGGGGGGGTTATCGCTGCTCGAACAGCCAGGTCTTTAGGAGTCTCCGGAAAGCGGAGTGGTCCTGGGTGGCCCTGAGGCTGGTGGGGAGGGAGTTCCAGGTCTTGGCCGCCAGGAAGGAGAAAGATCTCCCACCCGCTGTGGAGCGGCGGATGCAAGGGACAGCAGCGAGTGCGAGGCCAGAGGAGCGGAGGAGGCGGGTGGGGACGTAGAAGCTGAGGCGTCTGTTGAGGTATTCCGGTCCCTTGTTGTGGAGGGCTTTGTGTGCGTGGGTGAGAAGTCGGAAGGTGATCCTTTTGCTGACTGGGAGCCAATGCAGGTGTCTCAGGTGTGCAGAGATGTGGCTACTGCGGGGTACGTCGAGGATGAGGCGGGCCGAGGGTTACAGAGTCTCCCAATGCATGCATTGCGCATACCTGTAAATACGGCGCAGGGATTTCGGCCTCATTGGGCCACATTAACATAAAAAATAATGACATTAATGTGGCGCAAGGTGGCGCTAGGGCATTGTAAATAAGCCCCTTACTGCTTCCCAACAGGGAATTGAGATCCTACTAATCCCTGTTTGTTAACATACCACATCATGGCTGTATTGTCTGTTAAGATTTGGACAGACTCACCACAAACGGAAGAGAGGGAGGCCTTGAGTGCAAGTCAAATTACCCTCGGTTCAAGCAGGTTGATGAGAAGAACCTGCTCTTTTAGAGACTAGAGACCTCATATCTCCAATTCCTTAAGGTGTGCATCCCACACTAGAGTGGAAGCATCTGTCACAACCGAGAACACAGTTGATGGAGGGTAGAAGAAGATTCCCTGTAGTAAGTTCTCTTCCACTGATCACCAATCCAGATTCACTGCAATGTCACAGAAGATCAGCATTGTACCTGACAGATCACCCTGGTGCTGGAACTGCTGCGTACATAGGCAGCACTTTACATTTTTTTTACACAAATTCAGCGCAAACTTAACTTTATATTTATAGTTTGGCGTTAGACGCGTCTCGCGTCAAAATATAAGAGTTAATGTCATTTTTTTGATGCGTGAAATCACTTTGCATCAATGAGATGCAAGGTATGCGTTGCCGTCCCAAAAATTACTCAAAGCCTCTAGAGCCTTATGTATGTACCCGTGCAAAAAAGGTGCACCGGTGGGAGGCGGGCCTAAATAATGGAGCTAAGCCTGCTTAGCACAATTATTTAATGTCTGGGTCAGAGCAGGCGTTAGGGGACCTGTGGACCCATTTCCATGGTCAAACACCATGGAATGGGCCCACCCCAAGCCCCAGGAACACCCCCACCCATACCAGAGGACCCCGTGCCAGGTATAGGGTAAGTATTTTTGTTTTTAAAGGTACATGCCATTGGGGGCCCTGAAATGGGCCCCCTGCATGGCACTGGGTGGAATGGCCATGCCCAGGGGACACTGGTCCCCTGTGCTGGCCATTGGGGTGGTGGGCATGACTCCGGTCTTTTATAAGACAGGAGTCATGTGGTATGGATGGTTTTGCGTCAGGAAATTACACTATACTGGTTAACGGCATTTTTTGCCTCTAACCAGCCTAGCATCATTTTATGAGGCAAACCCCCTTCCCTGTACCGCCACCCCCACCCGTCTAACGTCATTTTTCTAGACGCTAGCCCACCCTTAGCTCCGGCTTGTGGGCCCCTGGCTGGTGTTTTGGAATGATGCAAGCCGGCGCTATAAGTGTAAATATGGGCCTTAGTGAGTTCAGCCCATCAAGGCTGCAATCTGAGCTCCTTCCCAACCTGAATGTCTTGGACCATATGGGGAGGAGGAAATACTGAAAATAAGTTGTTGCTAGGATTGCTCTATGAACTGGAGGTGCTGAGGGAGATTTAGGTGTGATTTGAGCACATTTATAGAATGTCAAACAGTAGGGATGCAGTCAACTGGGTGGGTCGCATGACCCCATCTGGATTGACCTGACTTTGAACATCCACTCACCAATGTAAGGGAATACCTAGATCCCTGACCTCCTCAGATGAATGACTATCACCACCATTATCTTTGTGAAGACTTGAGGTGCTGATAGGAATCCTAATGGAAGGACTGCAAACTGGTAGTTAGTTGTCCTTACCATGTACGTCAAGTACTTCCCAGGAGACTTCAGGATCAGTATGGAAAATTATGCAACCTGCAATATTATGGGCACCGTTCACTCTGTTGTTTCAAGCACCAAAATAACCTGAACCTGGGACAGCATCTTGAGCTTTTTCTTCTGGAGCATTCTAACGATAGGATCCGACGAAGATCATTGTCCTTTTTGGGGACCGGAAAATACAAAGAATAGCCCCCTGCTCAATATCCAGCTTTTCCACTGCTTCTTTCTGCAGTAAGACGATCACCTCATGTTGCAGTATGCACAAATGGTCTTCTGTTTGAAGGGACTGCTAAGGAGGGATCTGAGAAGTAGGCTATTGAAAGGATAGGACATACCCCCTTTCTACAGTTTGAAAGGCCCACTAGTCCGAAGTTATGGGACTCTAGGGGGCATATTTATACTCTGTTTGCGCCGAATGTGCATAAAAAATTGTGACGCTCAATCGGCGCTAACCGTGCACCATATTTAAGCTTTGATGCCCGAGCCCGCGAACGCCAACATTCCTCCGTGTGCGTCATTTTCTGGATGGGGGAAAACGCCTTGCATTAATGACATGCAAGGTAGGCGTTCCCGTCCCAAAAATTACTTAAACTCCTGTGCGCCTTATTTATGCTACCGTGCAAAAATGACGCACGGACAGGAGGCAGAGTCGTAAAATGACGCACAGCCTGATTTGCATAAAAAAAATAACGCCTGGGTCAGGGCAGGTGTTAAAATGGGGCAAACATACCTGTACTTAATTAAAACACACAGAAGCAACATCAGAGCTCCAAAAGGAAGACATGGAGGTGCTTTTCATCCAGCATGCACGCCGACGCAGAGCACAGGACCAACAACAGCAGCTTCCACAACACCAGCAGGGACCCCAAAGGCAACGCAGAAGGCAGGAGAGGATATTCCGCACCAGGACAACCCTTATGAGACTCCGCCAACAAGACATCATTCAAAGGTACAGGCTCAACTGGCAAGCCATTCAGTAGCTTCTGCGCAACATTGAGCCACAGTTGGCACCCAGCTTGCAGACACCCCGCACCATTCCACCAGAAACCAAGCTGCTAGCTGTACTACACATGTTGTCAAGTGGCTCCTTTCAAACCACTGGTGCCCTAGTTGCCGGGATCTCACAGCCATCATTCTCCGCCTTCCTACCCAAGGTACTGGATGCTATCATCTCCCTCACACCCTGCCACATCAGCTTCCCCAACACACAGCAGAAGCAGCAGGAGACAAAACAGGGATTTTACCAAGTTAACGGCTTCCCACACGTCCTTGGTGCCATTGACTGCACACATGTACGTATTGTGCCACCTGCTTGAACTGAACATCTATATTGCAACAGGAAGCACACACACTCCATCAATGTGCAGGCCATTGTCGATCACCGGGGTTTGATCACCAACATCGTGGCAAAGTATCCTGGGAGTGTACATGATTCATTCATCTTCCCTCACTGCACCATCAATCAACACTTCCACGATGGACGATACGGAAATGGACTACTTGTTGGTAAGTACAGAAACCCAGTTATATACACACTGCACAGCAACCCTCTAGGACACACAACACATACACCACGACATCGACACGTGGACAGGAAGACAATGAGGTAGTGACACCGCTAGGCATGTTTGATATCCTCACCCAATCGGATACACACCTTGGGACAAATGACAGTTCCAAATAACAACTGATGCCACTCCAGAGCCACATGGGGACAATTTAAAACAACACAATGACAAAGACATGGCCCCAACTGGCAGTAGAATTTGGAAGATTAATATTTCAATATCACATCAATAGCACTCAATCAAACACCCTTGCAAACAATACGTACTGTGTAAGGGGTGTGTAATGCGTTTTGCTGCAGGTCAAACACCATGACACACATAGCATGATGATGACTACAATGAAGGTCACATGCAATCATTGAGGATGTACCAATATCTCACATCACTCCTGCTCTCACATTGCCCACTACCAATAAGCAAGCGGACTGTGCCAAGAACACATCTTCATGGGACAATATTGAAAGTGCACATTCCTACACATGCGCATTGTGACAAATTAACACACACACACACAACAGATGTACAGGCATACGGACATTCTGAAACTCAAAATGACAACCTCACAACCAAGTTAGCCATCTGAACTAGAACATGTTCAGTAGTATAGGTACACGTTACAACCTGAGTCGACTTGGCAAGGGCAGAGAAATCGGTCTGCAGGGAACTTGTCACACATGTGAAATTAGTGCATAGTTAATTGTTAACACGTCGATGCTGACAACGTACGGAGATGTGTTGCACATTGTCACCTTGCCAAATCAAAGGGTCTCACTGACGGTTAACTAATTCTATTACATACGTGAAATTGGATGGGATGTCCAGGGTATATAGATGCAACCGTGTTACCACCACTGTGGAATTGATTCTGTGTATGGAAGTATCATGTCACCCCCAGTTAAGACACATGAACACCTCTGTCACATGACAGAATGCAAGGGAGTACACACTACTGCAACTCTACAAAAATACTGCTGACATACGGTCAACAGCCAAACACCCGTTCAGATAAGGAAACAACCCAATGCTGATGGTACATCCTAGAAGCCTAGGATGCCACACAATAACACAAACACCGATGAGTCACAGACAACACAAGAGAACAACTGCCATGCAAAGTGATAATCATGTTGCAAGGTACATCAACATGTTCTCACTCATTTTCTCTTTCAGCTGATCAGGGGTATGGGATCCAGCCATGGATCATGACCCCATTTGCAAACCCAAGCACTGCAGCAGAGCGTGCCTATAATGAGGCACATCGGAGGACACGCACCATAGTCGAGAGGACCTTTGGCATCCTGAAGTCAAGATTCAGGTGCCTCGACATCACCGGAGGCAGCCTCCTATACTCACCAGAAATGGTCTGCAAAATAATTTTGACCTGTGCCATCCTGCACAACATATGTGTAAGAAGGAATATTCCCCTATATGAACCTGACCCACAAATGCCTGAAGAGGAGGATGCTGTCCATTAACATGAGGGGGACCATCCAAACACAGCTGCAGGATTGCGTCGGAGACAACATATTGTCCAAAATTTCTTTTAACTCTACTCATCCATCACCGCTGTCTTACCATATGTCAATAAACACATATACTATTCACTATATCATGGTCTGGGTAATCTTTTTTGCATAAAATTATCTCTAACAATCAGAATCAGAGTGTAGCCTCATGGAGCATTGCTGAAATACAGATTAGGACACAGAAAATTCCAAATCTATTTTGATGCGTATGAATGTACAGCAACATTCACACACACTGTAAAGGACATATCCTGTACATTTCACATTTGAAATGCAATAGCAGAGAACCAAACCTATTTCACACATACATGTTTGCAACATGGTTCATCGCAGCATATGGCACACAACTAAGACACCATCAGTCAATAAGGGAAAAAAATGCCTCATACATGACGCAGTGGATGTGCTATTGCATTGGTGACAAGAAGGTATGACCAGACCCTTGACAGCAGTAAGTCTTACATCACCTATCTTTGCAAGGACTATGTGTGACAAGATTTCCATATAAGCAGCAAATAGATAGCACAAGTGCCCCAGGTATGACTAGCATTGCTCACATGACATCCCCTGCACATGGCATCCCATGTCCTAAGTCCAGCACACCCATGTTCCCTGTCTCAGCCCACCCTTCTTCAGAGGTCCCTGGAATGGGAATATGTGTCCCCAGATAATCCCTCCTCTACACACACCCAGACTCACAATGTTAATCCAGTGTGCTTCCCTCTTTAGTATGGTATGCCATGGCCATTGTACTTCTGTCTGCATGGACGTCAGGGTAAATAAGGCACTGGCTTGTAGTCTGTAGGACCTGTAATCACCTGTACATTGCTTCCCATGTGAAAGGTACTGTTGGCCCTTTGAACTTGAATCTCACCTACAGGACTTGTGAGAGTCTGATGCTGCACACACCTGTGAGCACCTCCTTAGAGAACAGCCATTTGAACATGCACTGCCCTTGCAGCTGCCTGGAATAGCATAGAAGCTGCCATTTTATCTATAACACTGTTACGCATTGCTGTAAAAATCAGCTGTGTAACACAGCCCTTGGGTTAATGTGTTATGTTCCAACACACAGGAGAAACACAGTTGTCAGTTTCCACAGTGTTGTTCCACCTTTGACCAGTCTCAGTCTGACCACTGTGTATTTACCTTGTCAAATGTTGGGATCCTGATTGACCCTGCATCCTGTTAGCCTGACTGGCTCCTGTCTTTGCGTTACTCTAAAGGTTCCTTGTGGCCAAATTTGTATCATAATTGCTTTCCCAACCCTCACATTCCTCCTGGGGTATTGTGCCAGGTGGGTATACAATGCATACTCAAATACATTGTATAGCATAATCAGTTTATTTATCGTACCGGGGGGGAACTTGTCTCCAAATAGCCGAATGATGGCCTATCCCTTGTCCGGGTTTCATGTCTGCATGAGTGACAAATAGTGACAGTGTACCATGGCTGTCTGCATGGATTGGGTATGGTGCCACCAGCACAACAAACAATGTCAGACAGTGTGCATGAAATGTCTACACATGTTAGGACCCTGACAGTCCACACGTTGATTCACATTGCTCCCAACATCTTGATGGGGCTTGTGTGGTGAATAGCTGTGAGATTAATCAGCACAGAGGCACTGATGTTCCCAGATGCAGTGGGAATTTTAGAGGCCAACCTGTGTACAAATGTTGTGAGGACACCTGCCAGTATAAGACTCTTGAGACAGTACCCTTGTCAGCACACCAAGGTTGCCCTGTTGACAGTCTAATAACACCTCTGCAGTGACGGAGCTGGACCATCCCCAAGTGTGTTCTCAATTCCTCATTGGCTTTCCTTCTATTGATCTGCGAAGGATACTTTGTAGATACAGGAAATGGCTCCACAGACTCATGACTAGACCAGCACGTAACTGTGACAACATAGACCCCAATAATGATACAGGCTAAACATTGGCACACACACATGAACCAGACACCTCTGTGCATTTTACCACTCGAAATATGTGCTGCTTGGTCTGCTGGTCCTCCACTGCCACAGGAGAGACATGGCTCAGTTATGTGACTCCAACTGTGGCGTAACATTACAATTGTGTATTATATTTGGGACACGGTACCCACATAGCATTATCCCATGCCTGACTCATGGTGGGTAAACAAACAAGTGCCTAGGAAGTAGTATCAAACATTCCAGGACATGTGATGGCTATGTTTTGGAACCTTGCCATGATCAACTGTCTGCTATCTATCCTGTGCATGCTCTGTCATTGGTGGTGCTTATGTTCCAAAAAACCTAGGAAGTGTACACAGCAGTTGTTGCTATGTGTATGACAAACACATGTCCTCTCTCATTTCCACATTGACTAGCATCTGAGGGTTGTACACATTGACCCCACATGCATACAAGCAGGTTTGCAAAAATGCATCTTGTGATGGTCCCACAGTGGGACAACAATAATAGTAGTAGGCAAATCACACACATTGACCCATAGGCATTGAGTTACTGTATTGAGTTGTGTTGCCTTGCTATCCTCTTGTGACGCAAAACATGCCCAAACTGGGTAATACCTAATTGTATCCCACATGTTTGGCCATCTATTGCATCAGTGAAGAGTGCAAATCCGGTACAACAACTAGAGGATCATGGTCTGCAGTTGTATGATCTGTCACATGTGCCCATACACCTTAATGCCCAATGTGGGTGCAATCAGCCTACCTCTGTATTATCACAACTGTCATGTAGTATTACAAATGAGAAATGACCCAAACCCAGTTAAAGACAGAACTTTTGATGCATACGTGTAAAAAAAAGTCACACATGCGTCAAAAAATTATGCATATGCATCAAAATATGATGCACATTGCAAGGAAACATCCATTGGCCCTGAGCGGTAATTCCCACACTGTAGCCCCTGAAATTGGTTAAGTATGAAACATATTTCAAATTATGGATGCAGGGTTATTTCTAAGCATGTGCGTAAAAAAAAATCAGAGTAATGTGCACGTTTAAATGCTCTGTAGTGAAAGTAGCTGATTTGTTCATATACTGCAGGCAATGTTTTTGACCAAGTGGAATGCTAATTAAACAAACAGGGCCATAGTTCTACTTTGTTAGCACCCCAAATGCGACCTGTTTTGAAGCAAGAGCGGCTCAAACTTACAAAGTTGTATTTTGTAAGTTTGCGCTGCCTTTGTGTCAAAAAGCACCACAAAAGCGGTACAAAATTTGTATAAATATGAGCCACAGTTGCCTGTGAGGTATACAATATTTCCCTGCACATTACCGTCATTTGTTGACGCAACAGCTGGACTAACTTTCAAAACACAACAGGAGCCTGTAAATTAGTGCTGGCTTCACGTCAGTTGATAATGCCAACGTGGCTCTAACATATGTTTCATGTATGGTCTGTGAGTGTATCAGGAAACATATGTTTGAAATCCAGATTTTTTCAATAAATAATGTGTGCCTCAATTGTTTTCGGATACATGTCTGAACTGGATTCTGACACATACGTAACAAGTTATAGCTTACCTCAGGTAACATCATAGACTGATATTTTGAGTTTGTAGTGCTTCATTTAAATTAGGGATGGATGGCAAAAGGTATGCACACGGGTTCATATATCTATGGTTGGTGCAACTTACCATGGCTGTGGTACATCAAATGAAGAAAATGATACAAATTGAGGGCTAACAACTGCCCCAGGCCCTCTGTACATTATACCTGTGTGTCTTAAATTGGTCTTAGTCACAATGTCTGGGTGACTGGTATTGCAGTCCTCACGGAAAGTGGCTTTGCATGTCTCTCATGGATCCACATGATGAGGGGAATACACTCCATGAATTAGTCTGCTAACTAATGAAGTAGCATGTTTGCCACCACATGATGGTCAGGGCCACTGCATGTGTTCAGATATGTGTGTCTCACTCATTGGAGTCCCCGGGTCTGTACATGTTTGCAGTGGTATGTAGGATGCAGTATCATCATGTCTGAGAGGCTTGACTTTCTGAGTTAATATTACACATAGTATTTGTATTTGGAAGTGTTGTACAGTGCACAGACATTGAGCACATTTCTCCCTTCCATGCCTTACAGGTGGACCTGCACCCTACACTATTGGGGTGGTGGTGGCTCGACTTGCGGACCCAGACATCTCCAATAAGTGTTGATATTTCTGTTCTGTGTTGTTTGCTGATGATGTGTGATTGACTCCTGTGTGTTGGACACATAGCAAGGTGTGATGCGCTGGTCAATGATCGGTTTTGTTCCTTGAGTGGAGTATCATTTTTTCCCCATCTTTGAGTTGGCCAATCATTAGCGTATTGTCATAATTTGGGATTGTAGGTCAGTCCTGTAGGCACGGCAATGTGAATAGGGATGAGTTATGTGGATAAAATTTGAAATCATAAAATGTAGCAGTGGACCATATTAGTGATTTAGTCAGCAAGTCAGACCCTGATTCTCCCAGAATAGGGATGCCAAAGTCTTACCCCACAGACTTCTGCTTCCCTATTCACTAATGAACATGTTTGGCTGTATGTTTAACTCCCTAGCAGCATGTAGCTCCACATGTTGTGCTACGAGTATGAGGCACTTGAGTACAATGGCCTAGGTGTGCATGCAGCTCATGGCCAGAGGTGGCCTTGCATCTATCTGTTTGTTGTAAATCATGGGTTACTGGTAGGAAATGGTGTTGACAATGGTCTGCATTTCTAAAGATAAGTGTTGATGGGATTGTCCAAGGTTTTGGTGTATCCTACTTGGACTTCCTCCTTACCTGTGGTGTGCTGGCCAAACCCATATACAGCTTTCCAAAGCTTCCTGGGTGTCCTTGTTGTTTGAAATTATTTGTTGCTTGTCAATCCCCCCCAACCCCCTCAGGCACAGGCGAAGGGTTGTGAATAGTGTACCTAGGACTGATGATCCAAGTTTAGTACACAGACATGTAAATCTGTAAATCGCATGTCCAAACCTAGGGTACCCACTCATGATTAGCAACTGCATTCTATACTGGCAATTCCATTTACAACTCGCAGATCTTGTGGCCCTAGATTGTCATCAAGGACATAGTAAATTGTTGGCCTGTCAGTGGTGGAGGATTTGCAGCATGATTTTTACCTGACAAATGGCTGAACAATGATGCCAAAGTCATTCTAGTTGTTACCCATCTTTTAGGGTTTTGATGTGCTGTTTGATGATAGGACATGTGTAGGCTGGCTTGGCATGTACTGCCTCAGGGACAATCCGTGATCTGTATGATGATATGAGCTGTTTCAGGTACACTAGATGTATTGTCCGATTTACTTCTTGAGCCATTTCACACAATGAATACCTAATGTTTGGTTTTCTATTTGTTTTAACAGCTGCCAATATGACTCCCATCCAGATTTGAGAGTTTCAGTGCAGGTCAATGCGTTACCGCCACATTCTGGATGTAGAGTCTGGGTTCCGCAACATGGCAAGGCGTTATTGCCATGAAAGAGCCTCCGGAGTGTGGAGGGCATTTGCCCAAGGGGGCCCTTCGGTGTCGACCACAGCCACAGCCACCACCCCCAGCACCACCACTACCACCCAGGTGGCACCGACATTAGCAGGGACCTTTGCTAGACCATCATCATCCACAGCTCCAGGACCTGTCACAGCACCACCTGCACCTCCTCCTACAGACATGGCACTGACAAGGGCCCATACTTCCTCCAATGGCACACAGACCACCCCTGCTGCAGTCATAGACCCTGCAGCTTTTAACCAAGTGAATCGGAGGGTGCGTGCTATCAAAAAGACCTTTCGGAGGGCCAACTTGTAGGTTTATACTCAGCCATGATTTCCTCCCCTCCCTCCTCTTTCCTGGTTCTTTAATTTAGTGGGTTTAGGGGGCTTAGTGTTAGGTTAGTATAGGCTGTTAGTTTAGTTAGTAGTAGTGGGTGGGAGGTGGGGGTATCATACTTTTTACAACTGTTTTTTATTATGTGTGTGTGGGTGGGTGGGTGGAGGATGTTGGGGTTTTGGTGTTTAAAAAAAAAATACAAAAATAATACAAAAAAATATATATTTGTTTAATATAAGATAGTTTGTGTTTAGGTTAGTATATGTTGTACAGCTTTCTTACAACAACTGTACTCAATGACTGTTCTGCAAACCACTGTATATCTTGTTAGCCTGCCCAGTGCTTGTCTCTCACTTACTCATTGGCAAATCCTGTCCCTCTGCACTGTCTGACACATCACCCCAGCATGTCAAGTGCATTTTCCTTTAGCACTTGTGTAGGATCACAATGGAAGATGTCACTATAATGGACTCACAATCATGGACAATGTACATATAGCACTACATCACTTTTCAATAAATAGCACTTACACAACCACTTTGTCTCTGTGTAATGTGACACATCAACCGTGCAGTAGATCACTGAATTTTGCCTCCTGTCAAATTACATAGCTTGTCATTACAACTGTCCTCAAATTATGTAGTCTGATAACTATGCACAGTGGCCTGGATCACACCATACTCTGCCCTTCCTGAGGGTAATATCTGATGAAAAGAGAAACCATACACCATAATGCAGTGTTGGACAGAATAATGCTTCCTCAAGGGATATCTAAGCCATCAAATAGTGGCAGCAAAATGTTGCCACCATGCAATACTAACACATAGAACAGTGCCCAAAAATCTAAGCAAACAGTCAACAAACTGCATGAATGAAGATGTCTGAGCTTACATCCAAATAAGTAATCATGCTGAACAGTGTCACAAATGATCTATGTGAGTCATGAACATGATACTACAAGAGTGCTTACGACCACTCAGCTATTAAGGGTTTCCTTGAACATCACACTGCAGTCAGACATAACACAGTGTCCCCAATACCAAATCTGGAAGCACTGTTTGTGACTTTGAAAACATATGTAATGAAAAAAAGACGTTGGGATCCATAGTAACTGTGATTGGTGGTTGCAATGAATGGTGGAATCTTTGCAAGGTAGCTCGGGGGTAGCTGCCAATCTTACAGCTCAGTTGGGATTTGTTCATAGCATAGGACACAAATGTAATAGAACAGAATTCATGTACACTTATGCCAAGGCCCTGATCAACAAGCATTTTACACATACTGTAAAGGGTTCACTACATTTTTACTAAACGATAATAATAGAAGAGGAAACTCGGGGAAAAGTCACACCTACCCTAATCTACTCATTACCCACAACTGTCCCTAACTAACCTAACCTAAACTTATCATATGTATCAAAACGTTCTAAACATCAAACCCCCTTATGAGACAGGACACATGGTACTAACCTATACACATACTATCCTATCCTAAACAAATATATATTTTTTTGTATTTTTGTTTTATAAATGTTTTATATGTATATATTTTTTTTTCTAAACACACAATAACCCCAACACAGCCCCCCACCCACCCACCTGCACACGCAAAAAGAAAAAATTGAAATAATCAGGACCCTCCACCCACTAACACTAACTAAACTGACAGCCTATACTAACCTAACATTAAGCCCCCTAAGCCACTAAGTATAAGAATAAGGAAAGAGGAGGGAGGGGAGGGAATCATGTCCATCAACAAAGTCTAGAGGTTGGCCCTCCGGAGGGTCCGCTTAATGGACCGCACACGCTTGTTGATATGGCGAACATCCCGCCGCAGGTGACTCATTTTCCGGAGGACACAGTCCATTTTGCGCTGCATGTCCCCAAAAGCAGCAGGGTCAATTGTTGCAGCTGGGGCGGTCTTGGTACCAGCTGAGGATGTGTGTGGCCATGTATTGTCAATGCCTGTGGGCTGCCCCGAAGGTGGTCCACTTCTAGGGTCTGGAGCACTTGCAGATGTTGTTGGGACAACGGTCCCAGCTGTGGGTGGTGCCACCTGGGTGGTAGTGGTGGTCGTGCTGGTGTTGGCTGTGGTGGGCAAAGTAGGGCCACCCTGTGGGAAAGCCCTCCAGGCTCCGGAGGCACGTTCAGCCCTGTATCTTCGGGCCATCCTTTTGTACCCCGACTCTACCAGCAGGATATGCTGGTAATGCATTGCCCGCCTCTGGAAATCACGGACCTGGATGGGTGTCATAATAGCAGCTGTGAAGACAAAGGAAAAAAATTACATTAGGAACTGCATTGTGGGAAATCACACAAAAAGTAAATCAGACAGTGCATTTACTGTACTTGTAACAGCTCCTATCATCATACAGATCATTGAATGTACATGGCAGGCCAGCCTACAAAGGTCGTATCACATATAACACATTCAAACCCTACAAGATGGGTAACAACTGCATGATTTTGGCATCAGAGTTCTGCCAGTTGTCAGCGAACAATCATGCTGCACATCCTCCACCAATGCCAGGGCTACAAATGTCAGTGTACGGGATGGAAATCTAGGGCCACATGATCTTCAAGTTGTAAATGGACTTGCTAGTATAGTGCTCATGTGCTATACCTGAGTGTGCATACTAGGTTCCGACCAAAGATTCTCTGATTTACATGTCTGTGTAACATACTTCTATCATTAGTCCTAGGTACACTATTCACAAACCCATGCCTGTGTTTGAGGGTGGGGGGTGGAGAAACAACTAACAATTTCAAACAACATGGACACCCAGGAAGTTTAGAAAAGATGGACATGTGTTTGGCTCAACACACACACCACAGGTTAGGTGTATCTACAAATAGGAGACAGCAAACCCTTGACCAATCCCAGCGCCACACATGTCTTGCAATGCAGACCCTTGTCCACATCATATACTTCCAGTAAGCCATGACTTACAACAAACAAGGAGTTGCAAGAACACCCCTGGCCATGATTTGCATGCACACCTAGGCCATTGCACTCAAGTGCCATATACTTGTAGTACTACATGTGGAGCTACATGCTGCTAGGAAGTTCAACCTACAGTTTCATAAGTACATTAGTGAATAGGGAAGCAGAAGTCTGTGGGTAAGCATTTTGCAGCCCCATTCTGGGAGAGTGTGGGTCTGACAGACAGACTAAATCTGAGATTAGGTCCAGTGCGTCTACTTGTTGATATAAGTGTTATCCACATGACTCAACCCAATTCACATTGCGGGGCCTACAGGAATGACCTACAATCCCTAGATACGACAATAGGATAAGCATTGGCAAACTCCAAAATGCGAGATAATGAAATCCCACTCATGGAACAAGACAAATGATGGGCCAGCGCATCACACCTTGCTATTTGTTCAACACACAGGAGTCCATCACACATCACCAGCAAACACAACACATAACAGACATATCAACACTTACTGGAGTTGTCGGGGTCCTCGAATGAAGCCACCTCGCCCACAGTGTAGGGTGCGGGTCCACCTGTAAGGCATGGAAGGAAGAAATGTGCTGAAAATCTGTGCACTGACCAACAATTCCAAAGACAAAAACTATGTGTAAGATTACATAAGTAAGTAAAGTCACTCAGACATGATGCATCCGATATAGCACGGCTAACATGTATATACCATGGGTCTCCTGTGACATTTACACACATATCTGCACACGTGCAGTGGCCCTAACTATCATGTGGTGGCAAACATGCTCCTTCATTAGTGAGCAGACATAATAATGGAGTGTATTCGTCTCATCATGTGCATCCAAGAGAGACATCCAAAGCCTGTTTCCTTGAGGAGTGCATTACCAGTCAAACAGCCATTGTGGCCATAACAAATGTATGACACCTAGGTACAATGTACAGAGGGGCAGGGACATTTGTAAGCCCTCATGTTGTTACAGTTTCTTCATTTGATGTGGCCCAGCTATGATGAGTTGCACCAACCACAGAGATATGAACCCATGTGTATACCTTTGGCCTGCCATCCCTAAACAAAAGGTGGAACACCAAACACCAAATACCAGTGTAAGATGTTAGCTGAGGGCACCTTGCACTTTTTCCCTATGTTTCCAAATCCAGATCTGACATGTATCCGAAATAATCAAGGACCATAATAATCCCTAACATTCATAGAACTTCCGTGAACGCTTTCCTTACACACTC
Organism: Pleurodeles waltl; assembly: GCF_031143425.1. Taxonomy (NCBI): domain Eukaryota; kingdom Metazoa; phylum Chordata; class Amphibia; order Caudata; family Salamandridae; genus Pleurodeles; species Pleurodeles waltl. Next base: position 552,884,800 of record NC_090449.1, read on the forward strand.
ACCAGACACACATGAGACATCTTTGTGGGCCACATTGCTATCATCAATTGACGTGAAGCCTGCACTCATTTTCTGCATCATGTAGTGTTTCTAAAGTCAGTCTAGTTGTTGCGTCAACAAAGGTTGGTAATATTTTGGAAAATCTATACCTCACTGGCAAATGTGACCTATATAGACATGATTGGCTCCTAATTGGTGTTGCTGTCTGACACAAAGGCGGTACCAACTTACATTAAGCAAAAGTATTCAGTAAGTTTGCAGAGCACTTGCTTCCTGACAGCTAGCAATTGTGGTCCTTCACATAGTCCATCAATGACCCTGTATGTTTCCAAAGCATTCCACACACTCAACAACATAGCCGGCAGATATTGTACAAATCACCTGATGTCACTACAGAGCTTTTAATCGTGCACATTTACATGATTTGTACTCACCAACAGGGCCACCAATCACTATTCCCAGGTGGTCCAGCAGATCTTGTTCCCTGGAGATGAGGTCAGCCCAGCATTGCTTCAGCTGGTGGTTATTCCTCTGGCTCCTATATACGCGCTGCAAGTGATGCAGGACCTTTCCCCACCGGATTCGACGTACCTCGGTGTGATACCCCTGTATCACCCGCCCCCCTGCCTCAATCATAAGTGGGAGGAAATGGCACACCAGCCATATAAACCCCCGAAGCTCCTCCTCACCCATCTTGCCAAGACATGGCCTACCCAACATCTTAGCACCGAAAAAGGGGAATAGGGGATATAGAAGAACAAAGGAGAAAAGGGGGAAAGTAGAATCACAAAAAACTAAACTTAACAACTAAAAGAGCCCAACTATCCTCAAACTAACACTACCCACAACAGACTCCCACAAACAACAAAGACAATACAATACTGGACAATAGTACACAAAACACAATCAGACAGTATACAACAACAATTTTAGGTAACAAACTAACAAGTAATGGAGCACACAGGAGACAAAAGCACAATTTCACTGGACAAAATTCAGAACAGAGCCACACAGTCTAGAAGAATCACAAACTGCAAAGTGAAAGTGAAAGTACCCCCACTGTACATGATCTATAAACAGGATATCCTATTACATCACTTCCTGATTAAAATGGCCGCCGTTTTTATTGTTATGCGTCATAATTGTTGACGCCTACAGTATGTGCGTAATTTTTTTCGATGTACAGCAGTAAAAATTAGGCCGCATCCTTATATTTGGAAATACTCTTAACACTTAACAAATTTTAAGGGCATAATGCGTCGTTTTTCTGGCATGGGCGTCATTCGAATTTCAGGGCAGTAACTGGGTTTGGGTAATTTTGCCATTTTAATGTAATGTTACATTTGTGACACAACTGAGATAGGCTGATTGCACCCACTTTGGTGTTGACGGGGTATGGTCACATGTGAGACATCATACTGCTGCGGACCATGTTGTGCTACTTCCTTAACAGGATTCTCACGCTTGGCTGACGCACTAGATGGCCATATGTGTGGCCTACATATATGTATTGCACAAATTGGGCATGTTTGGCATCAGGAGAGGATAGCAAGGTGACGCACATAAGTACAATACCTCAATGCCTATGGCTCAGTGTGTGTGCATTGGCTACTAATGTAGTTGTCGTCCCAGTGTGTGTGCATGACAAGATGCATTATTGAAAATATGCTTGTATGAATGTGAAGTCAATGTGTCCAAACCTTAAATGCAAGTCAGTGTGGAAATGAGAGAGGACATGTGCTAGTCATACATGTAGCAACATCTGTTGTGTGCACTTCCAAGATTTTGGGTAACGTAGACACCACAAATGACAAAGCATGCACCGGATAGATGGCAGACTCTTGTTCATGTCAATGGTCCACAAGTTGCCCATCCCATGTCCAATAATTAGGTAGCTGCTTCCTAGGCACTTGTTGGGGAACCCACCGGGAATCTGGCACATACACAGACTAAGTGGGTACCATGGTATTGGCACAGACAGCCAAAGGTGACCCCCAACTTTATATCACGCCACAGTTGTGGTCATATGACTGAGGGACAACTCTCCAGTGGCAGTGGCAGACCAGCAGACGAGGCAGCACATGGCCACACATTTCCAGTGATCAATTGCATAGTGGTGTCTGGTTCATGTGTGTGGTCCAATGTTGATCCTGTATATTTTTAGGGGTGTATGTTGTCCCAGTTACGTCCAGGTCTCATCATGAGTCAGTGGCGGCTATTCCTGTATCTACTGAGTAACCTTCGGAGATCAATGTGAGTAAAGTCGATGAGGACATGAGAACCTACATGGGGATGGTCCTACCCTGTCACTGCAGACGTGTTATGAGACTGTCAACAGGGCAACCTTGGTGTGCTGAGTGAGATCATATCTCAGGAGTCATGTTCCGGCAGGTGTCATTACAACATTTGTACACAGGTTGGCCTGTAAAGTTCCCACTGCATCTGGGAACATCATAGCCTCTGTGTTGATTAATCTTGCAGCTATTCACCACGCACAGCCCATCAATATGTTGTGAGCAATTTGATTCAGCGTGTGAACTGTCAGGGTCCTAACATGTGTGGATTTTTTCCTGCACATTTCCAGAGGTAGCTGGTTCTGCTGGAGGCACCATACCCAATCCCTGCATACGACCATGGTACACTGTCACACTTTGTCGTTCATGCATACATGAGACCCAGACAAGGGATAGGCCATGATTTTGGTATTCAAAGACAATTTTACTAATATGGTACAATTAAAAAGCAGATGATGCTATACAATATATTTGGGTATGCATTGAGGAAGCACATGACAAAATACCCCCTGAGGAATGTGAGGTTTGGTAACGCAAGTGTGGTACATATGTAGCCACAAGGATTCTTTAGGGTAACGCACAGACAGGTGCCAGTCAGGCTGACAAGATCCACGGTCAATCAGGATCAGGCAATTTCACAATGTACACACTCAGTGGTCTGACTAAGACTGGTCGGAGGAAGAACAAGACAGTTGACAGGGAAAACTGTGTTTGTCCTGTGTATTTGAAGGTGACACATAAACTCAAGGGCTGTGTTACACGGCTTAATTACTAGCAATGCATAACAGTGTATTTCACAAAATGGCAACTTCTATGATGTTCCAATCATCTGCAGGGGCAGTGCATGTTCAAATGGGGGGGGTGCATGGAGCTGATCACAGGTGTGTGCTGCATCAGTTTCTCACAAGTCCTGTAGGTGAGATTCGAGTTCAAATTGTCAACATTACCTTTCACACGGGAAGCAATCTACAGGTGATAACAGGGCTTAGAAACTACAAGCCAGTGTATTAATTGACCTGACGTCCATTCAGTCAGATGTGCTATGACAATGGCATAACATAGGAAAGGGTGTAGCACACTGGATTACTATTGTTAGTCTGTGTGTGTAGAGGAGGGAATATCGGGGTACACATATTACCATTCCAGGGACCTCTTCAGACAGGTGGGTTGAGACCTGGAGCATGAGTGTGTCAGGAGTTAGGAAATGGGCTGACATGTGCATGGAATGTCATGTGCGCAATGCTTGTCATAGGTATGGCACTTGTGCTGTCTACGTTCTGCTTCTAGGGAACTCTAGTCACAGATAGTCCTTGCAAAGATAGGTGCTGTACGACTTACTGCTGTGAAGAGTCTGGTCATACATTCCTGTTACCAATGCAATTGCACATCCACTGCCTCATGTATGAGGCTTTTTTTCCCTTATTGACTGATGGTGTCTTAGTTGTGTGCCATATGCTGCGATGAACCATGTTGCCAACATGTATGTGTGAAATAAGCGTGGTCCTCTGCTATTGCCCTTCAAAGGTGAAATGTTCAGGATATATGTCATTTACAGTGTGTGTGTATGTGACTATTGTATGATACACATCACAATTGCTTTGGAAATCTCTGTGTCCTGATCGGTATATCAGCAATGCTCCATGAGGCTACACTCTTATTCTGATAGTTAGATATAAAGGTTAGCACAAATGATTAGCCATACCATGATGTGGTGAATATTATCGGTGTGTATTTACATTAGTTAATACAGTGGTGATGGTGAGTTGTTTTAAAAGAAATTGTTCACAATATGTTGGCGCCTACGCAATCCAGCAGCTGTGTTTTGTTGTTCCCCCTCATGTTGCAGGCCAGCATCCTACTCTTTTCCTCCTCTTCAGGCATGTGTGGCTCTGGTTCTAAGAGGGGAATGTTCCTTCATATGCAAATGTTGTGCAGGATGGCTCATGTTAGAATGATCTTACAGACCATTTCTGGTGAATATAGGAGGCTGCCACCAGTGATGTCAAGGCACCTGAATTTCGACTTGAGGATGCCGAAGGTCCTCTCCACTATGCTGCGTGTCCTCCTATGTGCATCATTGTAGGCACGCTCTTCTGCAGTGCTTGGGTTGCCAAATGGTGTCATAATCCATGGCCGGATCCCATACCCCTGATCAGCTGAAAAAGAAAATGAATTGGATCATGTGGATGTAGCTTGCCCCATTGATATCACCTTGCATGGCAGTAGTTGTCTTGTGTTGTCTGTGACTCTTTTGTGTTATTGTGTTCCTTCCTAGGCTTGTAGGATGTACCATCTTCATTGGGTTGTTTCCTTGGCTGAACAAGTGTTTGCCTGCTGACCGGTTGTCAGCAGTATGTTTGGGTATTTGCAATACAGTGTGCACTCCCTAGCATTGTAACTTGTGATACAGGTGTCCCTGTGTCTTCACTGGGGGTGAGATGATAGTTCCATACACAGATTCATTTTGACAGTGGTGGTAACACGTTAGCATCTATGTACCCTGGACATCCCATACCTTTAGACTTATGCAATGGATTAATTTAAACATCAGTGAGACGCTTACATTTTGCAAGGTGACAATTGGCCAAACCTCTTCAAACGTTGTGATCATTGACGTCTTAACATTAGACTGCACACTAATTTCAGATGTGTGACAGGTTCACTGCAGACCTATCAAACATGGCTAGTGATGTCACAACCTCTGTGTGTTCCTGTTCACACGTTGCTGTCGTGCTGTATTTGTTGTGTGTCCTAGAGGGTTGCTGTGCAGTGTGTATATAAGTAGGTTTCTGTACTTACCAACAAGTAGTCCATTGCCATATCGTCCATCCTGGAAGTGTTGATTGATGGTAGAGTGACGGAAGATGAATGAGTCATGGACACTCTCAGGATACTTTGCCACAATGTTGGTGAACAATCCTTGGTGATTGACAATGGCCTGCACATTGATGGAATGTGTGTGCTTCTTGTTGCAGTAGAGGTGTTCAGTTGCAGCAGGTGGCACAAGGCGTACATGTGTGCAGTCAATGGCACCAAGGACGTGTGGGAAACCACTAATGAGGTAAAACCCCTGTTTTGTCTCCTGCTGCTTCTGCAGTGTGTTTGGGAAGCAGATGTGGCGGGGTGTGAGTCGAATGATGGCATCCAGTACTTTGGGCAAGAAGGCAGAAAATGATGGCTGTGATATTCCGGCAACCAGGGCGCCAGTGCTTTGAAAGGAGCCACTTGCCAACATGTGAAGTACAGCTAGCAGCTTGGTTTCTGTTGGGATGGTGCGGGGTGTCAGCAAGGTGGGTGCCAACTGTGGCTCTATGTTTCGCAGTAGCTGCTGAATGGCCAGCCAGTTCAACCTGTACCTCTGGATGATGTCATGTTCCCTGAGGCCAGGAAGGGCTGTTCTGGTGCGAAATATTCTCTCCTGCCTTCTGCGCTGCCTTTGGGGTCCCTGTTGCTGGCTTCTGCGTCTGCGTGCACGCTGGATGAGTAGCACCTCCATGTCTCCCTTTTGATGCTCTGCTGTTGCTTCTGTATGTTCTGATTAAATACAGGTGTGTTTGCCCCATTTTAATGCCTGCCCTGACCCAGGCGTTAATTTTTGATGCAAATCGGGCTGTGCGTCATTTTTCGACTCCGACTCCCGGCCATGTGGCATTTTTGCCCAGAAGCATAAATATGACGCACGGCCGTTTAAGTCATTTTTTGGACGGGAACGTCTACCTTGCATATGATTAATGCATCCAAAAAATGACGCACATGGCGGGATTTTGACGTCCACTGGCGTCAAAGTTTAAATATGGAGCAAGTTTTGCACTGAATGTGCGTCAAACTTTTTGATGCACATTCGGTGCAGACGGAGTATAAATATGCCCTTTGTGATGTTTCATGGTGTCATTGGAGCTATTGTGACCCAGGCATAGGGTGGAACCTGACATGTGCAGCATGGGTATGACATTAGTGCTGTGTACCTCCTAATGTTTATGACAGTGGCTGATGTTTGTAGCAACTATGGACAATCACATTTGACAAGATTGGGACCTTTGTATTGATTTCAGGGGATTGATAACATTGTCATCCTGAACCCTCTAATTTGGGTGTGTTTGACCCATGGGGACGTTACTGCCATTAGCTACTTGACCTGCACACACAGCAGAGGTGGTAGTGGCAACTGTTGTGAATGTTAAATTCCACTTGCAGATATGGCCAGAGGTTGTTAATTGGGCCCTAGTTAATGTAGGGAGAATACTGGCTGACGTGTGATGGGCTGCCAGTTTAACGGTGTACCCTGCCCTCCTGGCCTGAATTTACCTTTGCAACATCCTTGGCATGGCAGCATACCCCCATTCAAAGGTTGTTGGTGTAGTGTAGTATTGTGCCCCAGGTTTCCTCTGTACAGCCGATGCCCCCGTGCCGTGCCCCTTTACCCATGCCACTCCCTGAATATCATGACTTACATGCATTGTGTAGTAGGTATGTCCACCCCCCGCTTACAGTTAACATTTGTGCATTTTAATTCCCCATGCGACTTACCCTGCATGTGTGTTGTCTCCTGGTAGTCTGCGCTGTCCTGTCCTTGAATCCCTGTGACGATCTCCTCGGGGATGACGGCTGCGACCATCTCCTCCATGTGGTCCAGGGCCTCCTGCGGTGCTGGACTCCCACCTCCATTCTGCAGTGCTGCCTTCCTGTTCCTGGCCATCTTTTCCTTGGTCCTGCGCTTGCAGTCATGCCAGCGTTTCTTGCACTCGATTACTGTTCGCCGTACTTCTACCACACTGTTAATCTTGTCAACTATTTGTTGCCATATTGCCTCTCTCCTACTGATTGGCAACTTTGAGGTGACAAACAGTTGATGCTGGTGTTCCGTTACCTCTTTCACCAGAATTTCCTGCTCCTCTGCACTGAAGCGACACTTCCTTTTCTTCTTCTCCCTGTCCTGGGCATTGTGTGGGTCCTCCTGGCTTGTTCCTGGTCTGTTGTCATCTACCTGGGGTCGGTGCAAGCATCTGGGATCCATTTTGGCTCTCCTTAGCAGATTTTGAAGTGTTTGCGCCGCTTTCTGACGCAATTGCATCAAAAAAACTGCGTGTATCTGGTTTGCGACGTCGTAAACCGGCTCGCAGTCACTTTCGCCACGTTAACGTCGTTTTCCTTTACGACGTGACGCATTGGTTTGAGTAAAAAAAAATGACTCACACCTGTGGTTTGTGCCACCGTGTGTCAAAGTATACATTTGACACCCGCACAGCGCAAAGAAATGGCGTTAGCCGGTGGTAATATTTTTGGCGCAGTTTTGCATCAAAAAGTATAAATATGGCCCTAGGAATGTGGTCCTCCAGTGGACCTCACATGTTCAAACAAGTGTAAACTAGAGCTGCTTCCCGAGTGGTACGAGGGAAGAAGAGGAGCAAGCTGCTACCTGTTGGGTGGAGCATACTTTGCCTTTGACCCTACGTTTTTATTGTCTGAGAACCTCATTTTGAGGTTGCCGCTGAGGCTGCGTGACCTATTTTTTGTGAAAATTAAATATTTGCCTTAGATTGTTTCCTGTCATTTAAAGGGAGGTTAAGCAACTGAGGTCCATATTTATACTTTTTTAGCGCCGCATTTGCGTCATTTTCTGATGCAAAAGTGGTGCAAACTTACAAAATACAGTTGTATTTTGTAAGTTTGCACCACTTTTGCATCAGAAAATGACACAAATGCGGCGCTAAAAAAGTATAAATAGGGGCCTGAGTGTCTCAGTAGTAATGAAGGTGCAGGAGTCAGCACCAGCAGCACATTGATCAGTACTGGGGATCTCTGTGGTGGTGTCACTGGCATTGGGAGTGGTGTTTTGAGTCTTGGAGGCAGCGCCATACCTGGTGTAGCCTCTGAAAAAGTCAGGTTCGGAATGACCTTGGGCATCAGAGAAGTCAAAGGTCGAAAGGCACCAGGGAAGGGCCCGCCAACATGAATCTATAGAGAATCCCTGAGGGTCATTTGGACCCGAGTTGGCTCCAGAAATTGCTGCCACTCACCAAAACATTTTGACCATTACAACGAGAAACAACTGCTGATACATATTTGTATCTGGAAACTCTGGGTAGGCCAGAGATGTGAACTGCAGAAGAGCCACTGTGGCACTGGAAACAGGTGAGAAGAAAGCCCTGGGACTAGGGTCAGGCCTACAGTGCCATTGGCACCAGGTTGGAAGGTGGAATTATGACTACCTCAGGTTCTGAGGAAAACTCACCATGAGGTGGGGAGTGTTGTGGGGACTTGCCTCTGGATAAAAACCAATGCAGCTTCTTCCTCTTTTTGTGTTTGTGACATCTCTCCCTCCATGACTTTGAAGATGGTTAGGAGAGGGATTTGGATCTTGTCGAGTTAACTGCCACACCCGAAGTCATCACTTGTCAGGGCCATAAACAATTTGGCCTCCCACTCCTTGATCACCTTAGGATGCATACTAAGGCAGGAGTCACATGATCTTGTGTCATACTCCCACCCCAGACACAACAAGCAAATGTTGTTCAACACAATCCCTACAGGGTTTTAACCTTGAACATTTTAGGGGGAAACATCCTAAGCAGTGCCAAAAATGTTGTCACGAAAATCATGAGAAAAACTCACTCAGTGAAGACCACAAGCTCCTGATCTGCACTGGGTTGGAGCACAAAAGATGGAACTGATGTCAGGACAACAAGGTGGGCACGTTCTGGCTCAAATGATGTCACACATGTCTTATTTATGTGGCCAATACAAAGCCAGCGTACCCTACTGTGGCAGAACAGCTAAAGGTTTCCAGATCAAGTCAAGCACCTGGGTTATTCGAAATATGAGGAACCTGCAGGCAGAAGTATCCATCATTAATATAGGTGGTGGTGTTTAGCTGTCTCAGAAATTTAGTTGCATAATCAACAGAATTTTGAATACCAATCCCACCTCTCTTGCCTGGATTTTGTTATGGTGGTATTATTATTCCTACTAACCCTTTTATAGGTTTGAACACAATCTTCTATGGCCTGCTTTTACAATAGTGACTGTCCATCTCCAGTTATTCCAAACCCATTAATAAGGCTTCGAGTCAAAAATATTACTTACTGATGACAAGCGCAAAATAAAATGTTCTCTCTGTTGGAGGCTTCTGGCACTAGGAAATCTCTCATAATTTTCTGGAAGAAATGTGATTGTCTCTAATTCTGATTGAAAGAAGTTGAAATACATCAGTTTTCGCCTTTACTCAGTACGTGTACTTCAGTCATAGGAAGGAAATTCTATTATTCTATTCTATTGTCTATAAAATCATCACGCTGGAATGGGCAATAGCAACAACTTTTGTTTACTGTGACAGAAAATTGCATATGAAAAATAAAAAGATTATCATTCATTGGGAGGTAGAGCAGAAGGTGGCACAGACTAAAGAAGGGTCATTGTGTGGAGTGACTTAAAGGGTCATATTTAGAAACAGCTTGTGCTGCTGGTGTGTCATTTATCTTGACGCACCAGGTGGCAGGCCCATATCTACAAAGCCATACAAAGCCAATTTGCATGGCTTCACATGGCCTTGTAGATATGGAGTAAAACAACCAGTGGTGGCCGGCAGCTTTAGGAGGGAGGGGTGCAGGCGGGAAGCACACACACACTCATTCTTTCACACACAGACACGCACGCACGCACATCCATTAACAACACTCATAACATTCAAACATGCACACGCGAACCAAACATTCATTTTAAAAGTTCACACACACTCATTCTTTCACACACACACGCATGCACGCACATCCATTAACAACACTCATACCATTCAAACATGCACACATGCACCAACCATTCATTTTAAAACATCACACACACACACTAATTTTTTCACACACGCACGCACATCCAATAACACTGAGAACATTCAAACATGCACGCACACACTAAACATTCATTTTAAAACATCACACACACACACACACACACACACACACACACACACTTACCTTCAGCCTCGAGGTCCCAGGAGGGCTGGACTGCTGCCTTCCCTTAGGTCAGCCAATGAGGGAAGGCAGCAGTCCCAGCCTCGTCACAGAGTGGGATGGGGTCAGTGAGACTGCTGACCCCACCCCACTCTGTGACGAAGTGTCACTGATTGACACTCGCCCTGGGCGCTTCAGGGCTTAAACCTGAAGCGCCCAGGGCGAGTGTCAATGGGTGGCACTTTCCTCGTCACCCAGGGGAGGGCCTCGAGGCAACTTTGCTGAGCAGAGGTGGTCACGCCCATAGGAGCTGTGACCTCCTCAGCCCAGCAAAGATCAGCTCAGGCAGCCAGGAGTCTGCGCAAATCGCTCATGTCTCACTCCTGGCTGTCTGAGCTGAAAATGAAGAGTGTCTGTCAGGCTGACCTTTGTTAAGCCTGACAAACACCCTTCATGAGGGGTAAAAGGTGGGGGGCGTGGCCCCTCCGTTTTAAAGGATGGGCCGCGCCTGAAAACAACACAGCGCAAGTCGCTACGTTGCCTTACTCTGCGTAAAAAGGAGGCATTCCAAAGGTGTTACCCATGGATTTTGACGCATTCCCATATTTAAAAGGATTTATAAACCTGGGAATGCCTCAAAAGCCTATGCCTCACCTGGGGAGGCACAAGGGAGGTGCAACGGGGAGAAATACCTTTATTTTTCCCTGTTTTTTATTTTTTTCCTATGTGTGCTGCATTCTGCAGCACGCATAGAAAGAGGAAAACACCTCTCACAGTTATTTTTGTGCAGGAAGGTGTCTCTTCCTGCACAAAAACAATCATCCCTGCAGCACAGACTCCCTTGCACTATGGTATATGAGTGCCTGCGTTGGCGCATAGCACCCATTTGTGCGCCAGCACAGGGGAAAAGACAGGAATGTGCTGTATCATGTAGACACAGCGCATTCCTTCCCTTTTCTTTTGATGCAGGGCTGCGCAGCAAGAAAGGTTGCAGCACTGCCCTGCATCAGAAGCTTGCAAATATGCCCCTGAGGGGCTCATTTACAAGCACCCTGCACCACTGGAGTTTCACTTTTTTTGACAATCTCACTGCACACCGTGCAGAGCCATAGCTATAAGGCCATACAAAGCCTCCCTGCGAGGCTTTACATGGCTTTGCAGATATGGTGTAAGGCAACGCAGCGCAAGTCGCTGAGTTGCCTCACACTGTGTGGTGGAGGCATACCATAGGCATTGCTGTGGGTGTTCCCACTGAACACCCATGGACTTTGACAATGCCCCAGATTTACAACTTAGTATAGCTCTGGGGCAGTTCTAGAAATTGCCACCTCCCCAGAACAAGCTGAAATAAGAGAAATGTTTACATTTCTCCTCATTTGTGGAACGAGGAAAACGCCTCTTGTGGTTATTTTTGTGCCCGAAGGTGTCCCTTCCGGCACAAAAACAATCATCCCCACAATGCAGGCATCGTTGGGGTCCATATTTACAAAGCCATGAAAAGCCATGATAGGTGGCTCTGTAAATGTGGACTGGCACACTGCGCCACCGGAGCGTCAAAAAAAGACGCTCGGTAGCGCAGTGTGCCGCAAGAGCCCCGTAAATGAGGCCCTAAGAGCTTAATTAAGTTTGGCTGGTGCAGCAGAATTTCTAACCAGGGAATGTGGTGGTAGAAATTTTGACACATACAATTCTGTTATATTTAGTGATGTTGTGCCAAGACAGCACTGCTCTTCTTCCCCACTCTCCCTAAGCGTGGCACGGGAAAGACTTTGAAGAGAAAACCTTTGGCAGAATTCCCACCACCAAGTGTGGGTACTGGAATTCAACACTCAACATGGGAGTACATTGTCAGTGCCAATGTATCGTCTCTACCTACCAATCGTGCAGGGAAGAGAGCATGTTAAGGATACCATACATACCTTTCAACAAATGTTCGCTTTCAGTTCAATTCTATCGGCCATGGTGGCCGAACAGTCACCCGGTACTGAGCACACCTTCAGCCACCAAGTTTATCAGAAATGTGCAATATTCATGAAGCCAGTGGCGGGGCTGGAGCCGGCTCGCCTTCTACCCGAGGAACAATAAACAAGGCTACTGGACCACCAGGGGTGTGGAGAGTACAGGAATCTTGTGGGCTTACAGGGAATCTGGTGTATTTGGCATATTTTCCATTACTGCACTCTTATGATTCAAGTCTTAAATAATTTGAAAAATTCAGTTTTTTGGTTAATTTATCCCCAATCCGCCCTGCTCCTCGTCTACATCCCCGTCCACTTTCAATAAGGAAGAAGGATCTTGCCTCTTGTTCGAGTGGGCCGGTACTATGAAAATGGCCCTTCTCTTCAGTTTGATTAATGACCTATGCATGACCCTCCTTCATTTTGCACCTTGCCCTGGTGTTGGGGCCAAACCTCCATTTAGTCTGACAAATATGATAGTTGCCAACTAATGTGCTTGACAGTGCTACTCCCAACGGAAACTTAGGGCCAGATGTAGGAAAAAAGCAATTTGCGACTTGCAAATTGCGAGTCCCTGCGACTCGCAATTTGCAAGTCGCAAATTGCTATGCAGTACGGTGTCTCAGACACCGACTGCAACTCGCAATGGGGTCGCAATGACCCACCTCATGAATATTCATGAGGTGGGTCGTAAATTGCGGCCCCATTGCGAGTATCGGCACTCGCTAACATGGATGCCTGCTGACGTCAGCAGACCTCCATGTTAGCGACCTGCTTTTAAATAAAGCAGTTTTTTTTTTTTTAAGTGCAGCCCGTTTTCCCTAAGGGAAAACGAGCTGCACTTCAAAATAAACCGAAACCTTTAGTTTCGGTTTTTTTCAGGGCAGGGAGTGGTCCCTTGGACCACTCCCTGCCCTGAAAAAATATTTTGGGCTCCAGTCACAAACTGGAAGGGGTCCCATGGGGACCCCTTCCAATTTGCGATTGGGTTACCATCCACTTGAAGTGGATGGTAACTGCGATGCCATTTGCGACCGCATATGCGGTCGCAAATGGTATTGCATCCCAATGCGACTCGCAAATAGGAAGGGAACACCCCTTCCTATTTGCGAGTCTGAAATGCATTTTGCGAGTCAGTAACGACTAGCAAAATGCATTTCTGCATTGGGATACGCGTTTTGCGACTCGCAAACGGCAAATTTTGCCGTTTGCGAGTCGCAAAACGTTTGCTACATCTGGCCGTTAGTTGTGTAAATATGTTTTAAAGAATGTAAGCTAATAGGCCCGTGATACGAAATAAACGGGTGATTCAAATTCAACTATCTGTTTTTTTTTGCATTTGGGAATATTCAGGAGCAGGGTAGTTATGTTTACGAGTGGATTAGAATCCATAGCAATGAGCCATAGTGGACCAAGACGATTTATTTCTTAAATCTCTTTGTATGTAAACCCACCCTAAAAGAAATAAAAACAAGCCCTACTATATAAAAGAAAATTAAATGCATGCAGAACATCTTCTTTCTTATGCCGATCCTAGCAATTGGTTTAGCTGTTATCCCTTTTAATTAAACATCGACTTTTCGTATTTGAACCCATTCATTGCCCTGTAGCACACACTTGTATTTTTTTGCATGGGTAATTTGCCATGAAACCAAAAGAATTCTGATTTAAGACGAAGCTATGCGGTCAAACTATTGCAAATAACATCACAAAGCAGTCACCTGGAGTGTAATCTGTTTACCCGTCTGCAGTGTCATTCCTTGGCCCACACGAAGAATACCACCATAGACGTTGTGATGACTCAGCCCCATGTGACAACTGCTGGCCAGGAGGCTGCTAAAGATTTGATTTACATAGGTTATTTAGCTTCATTGTAGAATGACAGTGAATCATTGAACTGTGATTGACTTAAATGTATATTTTCTTATGGAAGGGCTAAGAGGAATATCGTACATACATAAGTATTGTTAGACATGGCATCATTGGGGTGGTCTCCCCTGTCTTTTTTGCCTCTGCTTCCCATGTTTTGACTCTGTGCGGGACTCTGTTTTTGCTGTTTTGGTACTCTGGACACTTTACCACTGCTGAGCAGGGCTAAAGTGCAAGTGCTCCTGTGTAAAATATATATGTAATTGGCTTTTCCATGATTGGCATATTTGATTTACTAAGAAGTCCCTAGTAAAGTGCATTAGAGGTGCTCAGGGCCTTTAAATCAAATGCTACTAGTGGGCTTGGAACACTGGCTGTGCCACCCACATCAGTAGCCCTGTAAACATGGCTCAGACCTGCCACTGCAGTGTCTGTGTGTGCAGTTTTAAACTGCCAATTTGACCTGGCAAGTGTACCCACTTGCAAGGCCCAAACCTTCCCTTTTTATACATGTAAGGTAACCCTAAGGTAGGCGCTAGGTAGCCCCATTGGCAGGATGCAGTATATGTTAAAGGTGGGACATGTACTGATGTGTTTTACATATCCTAACAGTGAAACACTGCCAAATTTGTTTTTCACTGTTGCAAGGCTGATCTCTCTAATAGGTGAATATGGGGGCTGCCTCCCTTTAAATATCTTTTAGTACAGTTTCCCTTTGGGAGCAAATGGAAATGTGGAGTTTGGTGTCTATAAACTCACAATTTAAAAATACATCTTTTGGTAAAGTTGTTTTTTAAATTGTCAATTTGAAAATGCAACTTATAGAAAGTGGGCATTTTCTTGCTTAAACCATTCTGTGACTCTGCCTGCTTGTGGATTCCCTGTCTGGGTCAGACTGACAGTTGGGCTGTTTGTGAATCCCCTTTAGACAGTGAGACAAAGGGAGCTGGGGTATAGCCTGCATATCCTGATGAGCCATCTGAGCTAGAGAGAAGGGAGGAGTGGTCACTTACACCTGAATGGGCTGTGCCTGCACTCACACAATGCCGTTTCCAACCCCCTGGGGTGTGTCTGAGGCCGGGCCTTGGCAAGGCAGGATCCTGTGAGCAACAGAGACTTTCCTTTGAAGTTTGCCTTCTTCACAGGCAGAAAGGGGTATAAGTAGTCGACCCAAAACCCCAGATTTTTAGATTACTTCTGGAGTCAATAGGAACCTCCGCCAGGAAGACGAGCTGAAGAGCTGGAGGAGGAGTACTGCCCCTTTGCCTGTGACTATGCTTTGTTGGGCTGGCCTGCAGTTGCGGCTTCTGCCTGAAAGAGGACAAAGACTGGACTTTGTTGTGCATTCCTGCTTGAGAAGAATCTCCAAGGGCGTGGACTGAGCTTGCCTCCTGTTTTGAAGTCTCAGGGCCATCAAAGACTTCCTCGGCCAGAACATCGATTCTCTGCTGAGACTCCTGCCCTGCCAAGTGGTGCCCTGTCCAGTCTCTGGGCCCTTAAGAGGTGAAGGTGGTAGAACAAGGACTGAAATCCATGCACAGAACACCGTGCTGGGAACTTTTCGATGCACCACATGCAACGTGACTGAAAAACGATGCGCCACCCGCTTCGTGGCAAAAATCGACGCTCCACCTACATCGTGGCACGGAGATCGATGCATCACAGCTGGAGAAACAACGCAACACCCACTTGCAGATGCTGCTAATGACGCAAACCCCACGGAGCGAGGTTTTCTAACACTGTGCAACAAGATTTCTCATGCATCTTCGCAGGACGTCAGTCATCATGAATCTGCACGTATCCGAGGTGCCCTGTTCAGAAATCAACGCATCGCACTCTTGCGAGGAAGGAAAATGACGCATCGCCGACCTGACCGGAGAAGAAAACAATGCACGGCCTCACTTACTAGTAAGGAATCAACGCATCGCTGACTTTTCCAACGCACGCTCGCCTGTGTGGCTTAATTTTTTACACAAACCAGGTACTTTGTGTAAAATCAATGTTTCCATTGTTTTCTATGGAGTAAGACTCTTAGGGGGTCATTCCTAAATTGGCGGGCGGCGGTCGCCGCCCGCCAAGTGGGAACTGCAGAATGACCGCACTGCGGTCAAAAGACTGCGGCGGCCATTCTGGCTTTCCCGCTGGGCCGGCGGGCGACCGCCAGAAGGCCGCCCGCCGGCCCAGCGGGAAACCCCCTTCTACGAGGATGCCGGCTCCGAATGGAGCCGGCGGAGTCGAAGGGGTGCGACGGGTGCAGTGGCACCCGTCGCGATTTTCAGTGTCTGCTTTGCAGACACTGAAAATCTTAGTGGGGCCCTGTTAGGGGGCCCCACGACACCCGTTACTGCCATCCTGTTCCTGGCGGTGAAAACCGCCAGGAACAGGATGGCGGTAAGGGGGTCGGAATCCCCCATGGCGGCGCTATGGAGGATTCCCTGGGCCAGGGGTAAACCGGCGGGAAACCGCCGGTTGCCCTTTTCTGACCGCGGCTTTACCGCCACGGTCAGAATGGCCAAGGAAGCACCGCCCGCCTGTTGGCGGTGCTTCCGTCATTTTAGCCCTGGCGGTCGCCGACCGCCAGGGTTAGAATGACCCCCTTATTCTTTTGAAAATTCATATCTTGACTTGTGTATGTTGGATTTTTTTCATTTTGGTCTTCTTTGATTTAGATAAATATTATCAATTTTTCTAAACTGGTGTGGTGTCCATTTTTGTAGTGTTTTCACTATATTACTGTGTGTATAGGTACAAATACTTACACATTGCCTTTGAGATAAGCCCGACTGCTTGTGCCAAGCTACCAAAGGGGAGAGCAGGGGTTATCTTGAGTGTGTACCTTCATTGCCCTGACTAGAGTGAGTGTCCCTGCTTGGACAGAGTGCAAACTGACTGCCAACCAGAGACCCAATTTCTAACACGTATTGTATTGTAATTACATTGAAATAACACTTAGCACTTGCTACTCCTGACGAGGCACTGAAGCACTTTATGGAAGGAAACACACTAGTCTATTACCCAGGGTAATTATCCAGTGGTTATAAGTTATTGTTGTAAATGTCTTGGGCATTGGGTATATGTGTCATTTGATGATGTTCTGCAAGGTATAGTAATTATTGCATTGTTTCTGTTCCAAGTTACTGTGTTCATAAATTAAGAACTAGAAAACTCTATGGGGATTTCCAAACAAGAGTGTAAAAGTCACACCCCTACCTTGGCATGTGCTGTGCTGCTGCTGTGATGTGATCTAATGATTAAGGCATTGCTTGTGGTGCCAGGAGATTTTGAGTGTAGTCCTGGCTCCCACACTTGAGCACATAATGATACTAGACACATCACTGTATCTTTAACTGAAGAAAGTTCCCCATCTGCCAAAGTGTCAGTGCTTAGTCAACAGGAAACCATCAGTTCTGAGCACTATGTACAAGAACTGTGGTTGTGGGCAATTATGGACCCCCCGGGGGGAGGGGATCAAAAAGGCAATCAATACATTCCTATCCAGGTCATTGAATGTATTTTAGCCTAGGTTGCTAAGGTAAAAGCTGTTTTAACTGTGGTTGTTTAATTTTTATTTGATCTGTAGTTTGGGCATCATTACATATCGTTTTTCAGGCTAGCTTGGAGCCTGTCTTTTATCAAGGCGGGGCTGTGCTTCAGCCTATCATACAAACCATAGCCAGTCAGACTTTCAGGAAATTCTACATCACCAGAAATTCCTTCTACTGAGTAAATACCTAGGCATGCCACTTCCTTAAACAACATAGGCCCATATTTATACTTTTTCTGTGCCACATTTGCGTCACTTTTTGATGCAAAGATGGCGCAAACGTACAAAATACCTTTATATTTTGCAAGTTTGCGCTGCTTTTGCATCTAAAAGTGACCCAAGTGTGGTGCAAAAAAAGCATAAATATGGACCATAGTTTTCTGATAAGCCTTATCATTCAACTGGGAACCACAATACTGGCCGCTGGGTGACCATTGATGGTCTGTGCTTGGTGACCATTGCTGGTCCGTGCTTTAACGAACCTTACTCTGGAGAAGGATGGTATGGTCTCCAGAAGGCAGTAACCAACTCTATTAAAATGGAATAGACAATGAAAGAAAGGGGGGCGTCTTCTGGGTTGCGTCTGAAGTTTAACAACAGTTAGCCCAGACTTCCATATTAACCCAGAAAGCGTCATAAGACTTGTGTTTTGTAGGAAGTCGGCGATGGAACTGAGATACCAAGGGACATGCATGTCCCAAAAACAATTTGCTAAACACTTACTTCTGCTACTGTAGAAAATAGGGTACTGCATCCCTCTTACTTTTTCATGAGTTGACACAGTGCTGGACTACGTAAACTACTATTGACGGGAGTTGATGCACATCAGAAATGCTTTTTATTTTCTTTCTAAACAGATACGCGACACACTGCATTGCTGGGAAGTTACTACAGAGAGTCATGATCAGTAAAGGCTCCAAGAGAGTGGCAACAATTAACCTGCCCAAATGTACGGAGACAAGCATTACTACAAAAATATGCCTCTAAGAGCTCCAAAAATGATACAGAAATTGTAAGCTGAAGCACTCATTTTAATTTAACAGCTAAAGGATAAGATGAAAGAGGACGTGGGGTTACAGTCAGTGTGTGATCAGCAGGCAGCCTGTGTAGTTCTGTGTGCTGTTCCATGAGCTAAGCTGAAGTTGCATGAGTAGCTGCTAGGGAGGAAATGAGCGTGGATGCTCAAGGGGCCGCCTGATGCCACATAAATGGGCATGTGTAAAAAAGACTGCTGCACAGGAAGGTGACAACTATGTACGAATTGACATCACAGTGCATGTCGCATCCTTTAAGCCTGCTTACACGTCAACATGGCATGTTGTAGTGGGGTATTTTCAGATCAATGACAAGAATAAAAGGTCCCTAAAACTGTGATTGTGATGTAGGAAGTGTCGAAATAGAGGCGTCCACCTTTATTCATCTAATGGTCCATGTTTTCACCAGTTCTAATTAGGTCACTGTTATTGCATACCTCCTTAAGGAAATACATATCGTATTGAAAGGCATACTCACTAAGATTGAATGTAGATACATTACATAGGGTTCAATTGCATGGCGCAATTCTGGGATTTTCTTATTCAGAGTACGCGTTTGTGTGTTACAAGATCACTTCCCACATGAGAAGTGATCTTGTAACACATGATGAGAGTTCAACCCAGTTTCCAATTATAATATGTTGCTATTGTGTTGGGAATGTTCCTTAGCTGCTGTTTGTTGTAGGTTTCTGCTTGTTTCGAAAGAAAGTCAATTTTCCCGGTGCTGGTTGGTCCCTAAAGAGCACGAGGTGACAACTGCGTTTACTTATCTGGTTGAGGTTAGAGAAAGTCTGCGAAAGCAACAAAGTGATAACTTGTGTGCCAGTACTGCTAAGGTTTATTAGGTGGTGATCTCTATGTGCAAACTGTGTTGTAATATGTTGTATGATAGACTTTATAGAGGGTTTCACACCCCTGACGGGATCATGAATGACTTATTTTTGCATTAGGCTCCTGGGAGTCCTTTTGGAGTGACTGAACAAACACAGTGTTGGTTCTAGTTTGGCCTATGTGCGAGATGTTCTGCTAGATGCACGAGATTAGAAAGCATGCTGTAAACTGGGAAACATTATGGGGCATATTTATACTCCGTTTGCGCCGAATTAGCGTAATTTTTTTCGACGCAAATTCGGCGCAAAACTAACGCCATATTTATACTTTGTATAAATATGTATACAAAGTATGAGGAAAGAGCGTCATTTTTTTGCGTGATTGCGTTAATGAGATGCAAGGTAGGCGTTCCCGTCTAAAAAAATGACTGCGCCGCAAATGCGTCGTATTTATACTCCCGGGCAAAAATGACGCCCGGGAGTGGGCGGGGCAAAAAACCCCGCATTTGCGCCGGATTTTAGCGCCTGGGTCAGGGCAGGCGTTAAGGGACCTGTGGGCTCAAAATGAGCCCACAGCTGCCCTCCCATGCCCCCAGGGACCCCCCCTGCCACCCTTGCCCACCCCAGGAGGACACCCAAGGATGGAGGGACCCACCCCAGGGACATTCAGGTAAGTTCAGGTAAGTATAATTTTTTTTTTTTTTTTTTTTTTTGGCATGGGGGGGCCTGATTTGTGCCCCCCTACATGCCTCAATGCCCAATGACCATGCCCAGGGGACATAAGTCCCCTGGGCATGGCCATTGGGCAAGGGGGCATGACTCCTGTCTTTACTAAGACAGGAGTCATGTAAATGGCGTCTGGGCGTCGTTAAAAATGGCGCAAATCGGGTGGAGGCGATTTTTTGCGTCAACCTGACTTGCACCATTTTTAAGACGCCCTAGCGCCATTTTTCCCAACGCCGGCGCTGCCTGGTGTACGTGTTTTTTTTCCACGCACACCAGGCAGCGCCGGTCTGCTTGCGCCGGCTAACGCCATTCATTAAATACGGCGCCCGCATGGCGCTTCAGAATGGCGTTAGCCGGCGCAAAATTTTTTGACGCTAAACTGCGTTAGCGCAGTTTAGCGTCAAAAAGTATAAATACGGGCCCATATTTCTTCTCACCCCCATGCAGAGACCTTGTGATGGCTTGTACAGATGGCCCCCAAGACCCACATTCACAGGGGAATGTTGAAAAAAATTCCCTTTGCACCATGACTTCTGTGACATGATGTGATTTGGAAATAGATTGTCTAATTGGTCTTTATTTCTTCGAAGAAAGTCAATAAACTCCATGCTTCTTATGCTACTAAACTTCATTTGATGTTCACACATCTATAATTCTATTGCTTAACACCCCGGTCTCATTCACAAGGTAATTTCTGGTTTCTAGATCAGCTACGAGATCCTGCACAGAGTATTTTTTCAAAGCGATAGGGCCTGATTACGACCTTGGCGGATGGGCTACTCAAGCAAATGTGACAGATATTCCGCCCGCTGTTGTACAAGTTCCATATTCATGCACTGACTCAGCCACAACCATATGATATCTCTCATCCTCATACAATACCTGTACAGCCCACATGACATACGTTTTTCCATTCCAGCACGCCCACTGAGCCATGGTCATGTTTGCAAGGCACTAAATTAATTCTACTACAATAGCCTGGCATTTAAAATTGAGTTTTCATAGCACTTTTGTGCAGTCACATTTTGTATTTTTTTTATCTTTCATAGTTGTGCGATTGTATGTTATTGGAGGACTTTTACCATGAATAATTGTACAATTTTTAGTGATACCCCTCTCCCCTATGCTAACAACGAAGTACCATGGGAGCTGTCTCTTATGCCAAATGTTGTCATTCGAGACATACACTATGGAGTCAACTGTCCTTCTGGGGATAACCCATAGAGGCTTTAATATACAAAATTGTGCGTAACTGCCCAATAATTTCACATTTTCAACTTTATTGCATCAGATTAGTTAAACCCATCTAAATTATCGAACATTTCATTCACAGTAGAACTTTGTTAAGACAATGGCTAAAACTCAATACAGTTTTAAGAAGACTTTATAAAGAAAGAAAATTGGGTTCTAGAGACTACCGCGCCCAGTATCAGTGAGTGACTGGAATCTGCGAAGACATTTGAACATAATGTAGTCAGGGTTTAGACAAACGATGATACCTTGGCTGCAGGTGCGAATCCCTCCACACTTGAAAGGGTTTTTCAATAGCTCGCATTGTGCTTGCTTTATTCTAGGGCAGATGCAAAGTAGGTGGATTAAGTTCTCTTTAGGAGTATCACAAAACCTGCAGGCTGTTGCCATGTTATCCATCCAGGGCACTAACGATGGGAACAACCCTAGCCGCAGTGCAGGAATTTCAGTTCCATAAAGACTGAGTAGGGGGACACCAAAGTATGTTGCAGGTTTCAAGGTTTTGTAGGTGTTAATCAACATCCAGGCATGTGATCGTTTGGCGAAAGCCAACTTGTCTTCAAGAAGAGATTTTGCCTTCATTGCTTTATTTAAAAAAAAATTAAAAGCCTTGTAAAGTAGGGGCAGATCCCATAAACCATGTTGCCAAGTAGGGTTTAAAGGGAGTCCCCAGGGAATTTGTGATTAAAGACCACAGTATTTTGTTGATGTAATTTTTTACAGCGCTGTTGCCTGTAACAGCACCCAATAAAAGCACACTGTCCAGTGATAACTTGCTTTATTAGACCAAATTCTAAACGTATCTGAGCCGTCCTTGCAATCTTAAAAATCTGCCTGTATACTCTAACTACCACATCTTCAAGCAGAGCTATATCCTGACTTTACAGCACTTCGCTGCCATAAGTGAGTGCTAGGACCAGTTTTGCGGCCATGACCATCACCAGTGGTGATATAGTAGGGCCGTTTAGGTTGTTGTTAAATAGAGTGAACAATGTGATTGGAAGGACATTACCCTTTTTTATGAATGCTTCTGAAATGATCCTTTGTGGTCTACCAGGACATGCAGGTATTTTTTAACTTCTTGTTTTAGAGGCAGTCTTTGTAAATGCCAAACTTTAGGGTGAGTATTGTTGGCCAATATTGTCATTACTTTGGTCTTGTTGCTGTTTATTTCCAGCGAGTTCTCCTAGGCATATTCAGAGAGTGCACCTATTAGACGCTGCAAACTGACATTTGTTTGCTACAGAGGAAAACACCATCTGCGTATAATAGGTGGCTTAGTCACCCTGGGCCCAATTATGCAGGGCTACTGTTTTTGAGTGACTTTGTTAGATCTGCTGAGAAAAGATCGAAGAGAAACATAACCCTGTTTAAGGCCTTGGTGTGTCCTTATTTTCCCAGAGGTCCAGGTGCAGTTGCCTATTTTTATTCATATCTAGATATTAGAGTACAGCAATAGTAACCCTCTCAGGAATGGTTTGGGAATACCCCACTTCATAAGTATCTTCCAGAGTTTCTTTTGGTCAAAGGCCGACTTAAAGTCTATGAAACATAGATGCAGTGGTTGTTTTTAATTTTTTCAACGTACATATGATCAGGGTCAATGCCAAGATATTTGTTTCTGTCCCAGGCCCTTTCATAACACACATCTGATTTATGGGATTATATTTTTCTGTAGGCCCAGGTGTCTAATTCAATTAAAAGAGCTCAAGCGAAATACTTAGCCTCAGCCTCCAATAATGCTATCAGGCAACAGTTTTCCAGCTTGACCGGTGTTGGAGTGTGTCTTTTAAAAGCTATATTGACATGAAAAGCCTGCAATATATTGTGTGATGAAGCTGCATAGAAAATGTGTTAACATTGAAAATAATGCACACGTTGAAATGTGCCCACGGGGAGTGGCTAACAATGTATACGAAGTCTAATGAAAGTTATTAATGTTGAATTAATGATGTACTAATGTTTTGAATTTGTACTAGCATATCCTAATTAGAGTCATGTATTAGGGGTTTGCTCAATTAATCATTAGGCCTTAGCTTAGCGAGGGTCTGGGCCTAGCTGCCTGGTCTCATATTAAACTGCATTTTTCTAACGTGCAATGTGCTGCTCTCCTGAAGGACACAAAGCTGTACTTTTCCAGAAGTTATGTGTGTAGCCGTAGTAAATTCTTTCTCATGAGACCCGACTTTCTCAAGGAGACATTCTTGTTGAATGCAACAGTGTAATTCGTAACAGGTGCAAGGCTGCCTGGAGTAGGAGAAAACAATGGAGCTACTGACTGGAGCGTAAAGTGTAACTTTTCTTACCTGACATTCCAACCGATGAAGACGTCAATAACATGGGCCAATCAGCGACATGAGAACTGTGTTTTGTGGAAAATTCTAGTGAAGCGCGTGGAGAATGATTGGACAGAGATAAGGATGCACCAATTATTATCCAATGAGGAATTAAGAGCAAATTAGGCAGTTTTAATTTAACCGCACAACCCAAGGAGAAGCGGGTCCATTTCCTTTGAGACTTTGCCATTTGTTCGTCCTGATACTCTAAACCATCCTTTACTTATTCCTTACCTGATGCTTGCTTCTCCTCCATATGAGGGAAGATCTTATTCCTTAGCTATGCTATACTGAGACTTTGCCCCGTCCTATCTTTGCTGATAATGAATCGACTGATGTTCTGAGGACAAAGATTGACCCTGTTTGCTGATCTGTTGGATTGGGAACTATCTGATGCAAAATTGTAATTGTCTGTTTGCCTTTTCTTTCTAGGTACCAACTGCTCTTTTGATAGAGGCCATAGTTAGATGTTTTCCAAATTTGTGTTTGCTAAAATGTTTTGCATGAAGCCCAACATGCTAATGCTAATTATAGGTTAGTTAAGGTGTTCACAAATATCCTACGCAAATAGACAAATGACTGAGTTCTTGCTTTGTTGAATCATCTACTACTGAGACTTTGCTAAGTTGCTTCTTTTTGATGACGTGTCAATACTGAATGAATATTCTCAATGCATTGATTAATTGCATTCTAATTGCAAATCTGAAGAGTTACTAATGAGATGAAGTGCTAATGAGATTAACATAAATGATATTAGATAGTGACTAATAGGGAAATAAATATCCTAACACTTAACTAAATTGGTGTGGTTATTCATGACTGAAAGGTCATGGTGTGTTCTACTTATTGATTCTTACTAAATGTTATTGATTTGGGTTGCTAATTAGTTATTAAAAATTATTGATTGGTTTATTGATCTATTGATTTGTGATGCCCAAAAGATACCTCGTACTGGGAAGTCCTCGAACGTGGTCCAAAGCTTCATCGAACTAAACGCGTCTCCTTGTAAGTTTACTTATTAAGGCTCTGACGCGCTAACAGTTTTCGGTAGCAGAGGATGGTTTGGCCCTTTGGGGCCCCAGAACGAGGGACTACGGTTTGAAAGAGTTGATGGTTCAAAAGGTCTGGTAGAAATTGATGGGCGTGGTTTGGAAGTAAGCAAGGTATATCAGAAAATTGGGTTTTGTAAAAATTGTTCTTTTTCAATGATGCAAATTGGAGAGATGATATGCCCCTAAGTCCCAAATGACTTTCCCGGAATCTTGGAGCTTGCTGAAGGGAGTTTGAGTATGTTCTCGGCATTCTAGTGATAGTGTGAATGAAGTAGGGTTTGCGCTTGCACAGCTTATGCAAATCGCAGGTGAATTGTGAAGTTTGTGAGGATTTTAGGCCAGTTGATGATGTTTTAGTAGGAATGTGCGTACTCTGCAGTATGAGAGTAGGGAAGTCGGCGAACTTCATGTGAGTGTGGCGATTTGTGCTAAAAAATTGTCCACGTGGTTGTTGATGATGTACGGACGTTGCGTGGTCCAAGACTCCAGAGTATATTGATAAGTGTATGAAACACTTGGTTTACGTTGTAGTTTGCGCGGTTTAATAGGTCGATGGTGAAATCGACGAGTTGAGTTTGAGTCAAAGTGAGTGAATGAAAACTTCGATGGAGAGTTGGTGAGTTCTAAAGTGCACTAGGACGACCCATTGACAATTCAAGAGTAAAATTTGCAGGTCAAATTTGCT
The DNA here is from genome assembly GCF_031143425.1 of Pleurodeles waltl. Lineage (NCBI taxonomy): Eukaryota > Metazoa > Chordata > Amphibia > Caudata > Salamandridae > Pleurodeles > Pleurodeles waltl. Next base: position 552,910,325 of record NC_090449.1, read on the forward strand.
TGCGAGTTCGGGATCTGAGAAGGAGAGATAAGCGGCCGAGGCTAGGCGAAATCTCTGTAAAGTTCTGACGCGATTGCGTTACCTTTTCCTGTAGTAAACCGGAAAATTTGAGTTTGTTTTTGTTGGTGCTCGCAGTATATTGCATTAGTTTTGTGTGAACCTGAGAGTGGGAAGACAAGCTGCAAGAGCTTGTCAGCCGCAGTGTCTGTATGAGAGTGACGTCATTGGAGCCGCGCTGGGATAGGTTGGTTAGTGAGAAGGGTTGCGCACGGATAGGCAAGTCCGTGAGAGGCATTTGGTTGAGAAGGTAGGCGAAGAGAGTTCTGGGAATTAAAGTCACTTCTTGATTCGATTGTGAATAAAATAAAAGACGCAAAAATGAAATTTTTCAAGGCTTTGAAGAGCACTTGGAGGGGAAACGTATATATTACCGCAAGTGTAGGGGAAGTTACACCGCAGGAGTATACACCGGCTTATGCTGTAATGGAGGAAAAGGGTGTCGCGCCATGTCTTTGGCTAAAGCAATGGTGCAAAGCTAAAGAGAAAGAAGGGTGTTTGGCATTTCCGGAGCACGTAACATTCAATTTAAGGATTTTGGAAAATTTGCAGAGGATGCTAAATGAGCTAAAGCCACCTCCGAGGCCAGCACCGTTTGAGGCGTTAGCAGTTTGGGAACTGATGGCAATACGATAACAGCAACAGAAATTTGAGAGGAGAATGAGGAAAGCAGAAAAAACACTAGCAGAGGCTAGGTGGGATAGTGCACAGAGAGTTTGGAGGAGAGAAACCATAGACGGAGTCAGGCTGTTTCCAGCAATAGCTCAAGAAGGTGAAGACAAAGGGGGGAAAACCACTTGTAAGACTGACAAAAGTCCTTCCAAAGACAAAGAGGTTAGGAAGCCCTGGTCAGAGGTAGATGACTCAGACGATGATGAGTTCCTTAATCAGTTACTGAATGACCGACCACGGCCATATGCAATAGATGACAATAGACCGAGTACTAGTACATGTCCTGCAGGTGTGTCCCAAGAAAAGGTGACAGCGAGTCCGGTACAGGTTAGTACTGTCTCAACACCAGTTCCGGTGCAGAGTAGCTTTAGCGTGTCCACAGCCCAAGGTATACAATCTCAGCTGCAACCACTACAGGTTTAGCGACTTTACCCTGATGTCCCAATCTTAGAGACTACCACCAATCTGATGGTGCCGACAGAGCAAGCATATGGAGGACCAAAGTTGATTTAGACTGATCCCACTCCACCTTTACTGCCCCAGGTACGACAAAAAATGATTCCGAATTACACTTCGGTCACAGGACCACAGTCAACCACCAGTAATGAACCAGAGTATGGGAGTTAATACTCCACAGGTTTTGGGAAGCAGGAAGACACCAAGCGCAATATCTTTGACCATTACAGTTGGTCCACCAGTACCATTGTATGTGCAGGCGGAGCCTAGTGTATGCGATCAAGGGATAATGACTCAAGATATGAAGAGAGGAGGGTTTGTAGGAACCTCTCAAAGAATGACTCCAGTGGAACCGACATTTGAAGGATCTAGGTCCCTGTTAGACTTCAGTCCGATTGGGGCTCCTTCAGAAGCAATGAGACAGACAGGTTCGAGATTGTTAACTCCGCAAATCTTGAGTGTGAATATACTGCAGACACCGTTAGCGCAGGCTGGGAATATCTCATTACAAGGTTTAACAGCACAACAGCTGAACAACTGGTTAGACAAGCTTAATACTTCACAGACTGCTCCTGTAACTGCAGGGAGAGCGGAAGGAGAAGAACATCTGAATTTTGTGAGGTTTGGCATGGAGGCAAATTAACTTGTTGAAGGGAGCATGGGAGTGAACAGGTTAGAGTCATACACGGAAGCGGAATTGAGATACCTGTGTCCAAAGATAACTAAAGAAGTGAGCAGGGTGCACCAGAGGTTGGCAAATTTGGCAGATAAATATGGAATAGATTTAGAAAATACCAAACATCTGAAGAGGAGTTACAGGTTAGACTTTGAGCCTAAGGATTTTGAGCACACAAGGTCTACTGGGATGAAGGCACACCTCAAGGAAATACTGCAGAGTGCACAAGTTTGGGGAGCCTTAGAAAAGTGGGAAGGCAGATGGGTGAAGAAAAGAGACAAGAGGAAAAGTGACTGCATAGGGCAGCCAGCAAAAACCTTACCGGATACCAGTACAGTTAAGATGTTACCAATGAGAGAGACTGCTGGAGGGGTTCTTGTCCATGTGCCGTGGACTAGAGGTGATATTCTGTCATTTACGAATGACTTTCCCAGGCTGAGGGAGAAGCCAATAGAGTGGTATCAGCAGACAGATAGGTTTGTGAAACTTGCGAAATGTCTCTGGGAAGACCTGAATACTCTCTTTGAGATCCTAGTTCCAGCTGACTTGTGGCTTGAGTGCAAGAGGGGTGTAGATTGGCCGACCAAGGAACAGGCAAGGGACAGAATCACGGGAGCACCATCTCCCGAGGTGATGAAGTATTACTATAAGGTGATCGAGTTTTTGAAATCGATAGTTTCGCCGAAGAATATTGATTGGCAAAAGAATGATCAGACGGTCCAGGAAGCCAAGGAGTCGATACATGCCTATTATGAGAGGCTGTTAAAGGCGTTTAAGCACTACAGTGGTACAGAGATTGTTGAGGCGAAGGACATGAATCACCTTGTGTTTAGGTTTGTTGAAGGGTTGAGACCTGAGATTAGCCAGATGATTAAGAGTCACTTGATTTGCTGGCAAGCAAAGCCGATTGATGAGGTGTTGCAGTTTGCGAAGTACTGTCGTGACAAGACTGAGTTAAAACGGAGAAAGTTGAAGGAGAAAGCGATGGTGATGCAAATTAAGGCAGCACAGTCAGGGATGCAGGGAGTTTGTCTACAGCAGATGGTGCAACAGCCGCAAGGAAACGGGATGTTTCAGGCACAAGTAAGAGGCAGAGGTCGAGGAGGTTTTGTGAACCGAAGTCCAGATTTGAACAAGTAGTTCAAAACGATGTACAGGGAATGAAGAAGATGTTACCTTGTCATGCTTGTGGGTCGTTGGACATTGGAAGCGGGAATGCCCGATGATGGTGCAGGAGGGTGTTGTTCAACAAAGCAACAATGTCAGTGCATTTCAAAATGTGAAAGGACCGAGGCTGAGAGGTCCTAATCCAAACTTTCAGAATAATATGAATCAGATGCAGGCTTTTCAATCCATGCAGCAGGTGCAGATGCCACATATACAGCCGATCCAGTTACAAAAAATTCAACAGCAGGTTCCCATGGTACCTAGACAGCAAATGCAAGTACCTTTAACGCCAATGGAACAGCAACAGGTGATGCTTCCTCAACAGGTCACAGGTCAAAGAATGAGTCAAAATAACACAGTGCAACAGTTCCCATTGCGTGGTGAGAATGGAATAAACGATGAATGGTCGGATGAGAGTTCAGATAGTGAGGAGTGTAGGCTTGCAGCGTCCTTAGAGGTAGACCAGAAAGGGCCCTATGTTCAGGGGAAGGTAATGGGTCACAAGGTTCCATTCTTGGTTAACACAGGAGCTACACGCTCTACAGTCAGAAGTGCAGAGGTTCCGAAACTGCCTCTTTCGGGACGTACAGTTAAAGTAGTAGGAGTAGCAAACCAACTCCTGACAAACCCGATCACAGATCCGGTTCAGGTTGAGCTTGGCACTTTCCAGGGATTGCACAGATTCGTGGTCTGTGATTCAAGTCCCGTGTCCCTACTGGGAAGAGAATTACTGTGCAAGACAAGGTGTTCTATCACCTGTTCCAATGAGGGAATTGAGGTTCAGACAAACAGCGATGATGAGGGGGAAGAGGAGCAGGTTACAGAGCCTGAAACGGAGACTACAGGCGAGGAATATCCTCTGATTAACTTCTTCCCGATGTTCACAGTGGCTGATCTCCCGGCAGACTTGCAGGGAACAGTCCAAGAGAAGGTGTGGGACTTGACAGGGAAAGAAGTAGGACTGATAAAAGGAATAGAACCAGTTAAAGTCAGTGTGAAGCCAAATGTTGCGTTCCCCCAGATACCGCAGTATCATATGGCGCAAGATGTCCTTATAAAGGTGGCACAATTAATTGCAGACTTTGTGAAACAAGGAGTCTTGAAAGAAGTGATGAGCAGTCCATGTAATTCACCAATAATGGGACTGAGAAAGCCTTGTGGAAAGGTTCGAATTGTCCAAGATTGGAGAAAGATCAATGACATAGTGGTGAAATGTTGCCCAGTGGTGCCAAATCCAGCTGTGATCATGTTTCAGATTCCATGCGATGCAGAGTGGTTCACAGTAATCGATTTGTCCCAAGCGTTATTTTCTGTGCCTCTTCATGAGGACAGCCAATTTCTTTTCAGTTTTAAATTCCTGGATAAGGTTTACAGTTGGTGTCAAATTCCTCAAGGGTTTTCGGAATCACCTTCCATATTCAATCAAATACTCAAGAAGGATTTGCAGTCATTGGAATTGCCTTTTCAATCGACTCTAGTGCAGTACATTGATGATTTGTTGATCGCATCCAAAATGAGGGATGAGTGCAAGTATGATTCCATTGCCTTACTGAATCATCTGGGAAAGAACGGACACAAAGTGTCCCCAAAGAAATTGCAATATTGCCAGAAAGAGGTGAAGTACTTGGGTCATCAAATTGAGAAAGGGTCGAGGAAGTTATCCAGGAAAAGAATAACCGCACTATTACAGATGAATCCCCCAACAACACGGAGAGATGTTAGGATGTTTCTAGGAATGGTGGGTTACTGTCGTCAGTGGATCCCAAATTTCTCAGTCATCTCCAAGCCATTGGTGAGACTGACAGTTAAAGAGGGGCCGCATGTCATAGTGTTGGGAGAAAGGGAAATGAAAGTGTTTACTGAGTTGAGAGAGAGCATGTGCAGGGCTCCAGCTTTAGGTATGCCTGATTACACGAAGCCTTTTGTTCTGTCATGAACGTGATGCATGTTCTTTGTCTGTCCTGACACAGGTCCATGGAGGTGTAAACCGACCAGTAGCATATTTTTCAGCTACATTGGACCCAGTCACAGCAGCCTTACCGGGTTGTCTGCGCGCAGTAACAGCAGTTGGACAAAGCCTCAAACAGTGTAAAGGCATAGTAATGGGATGTCCTCTAACAGTCATGGTCCCTCACTCAGTTGAAATTCTGTAGACCCGTACTAAAACGCAGCACATGACAAATGCAAGATTGACAAAATATGAAACGATTATATTGGGGTCACCAAATGTAACGTTGAAAAGATGTACGGTGTTGAACCTGGCAACTTTGGTTCCAAATGAAAATACAGAGGTTGAAAATGTCGAAGATGTAGAACATGATTGTCTTCAGGTAACAGAAATGTGCACCAAACCGAGGCCTGATATTAAAGATACCCAATTGGAAGAAAATGACCAAATTATCTTTGTTGATGGCTCATGTTTGAGGGACTCAGTAGGAGTGCTGAGAGCCGGATATGCTGTATGTACGATTTCTGGTATCCTGGAAGCGTCTTGGCTTCAAAGAGTATATTCTGCTCAAGTAGCTGAATTGGTTGCTCTTACTAGAGCTTGCCATGCTTCTGCCCAGTTGAGAGTGACTATCTATACCGATAGCAGGTATGGATTCGGAATTGTCCATGATTTTGGTCAACTGTGGTCACAGAGGAGTTTCTTGACTTCTTCTGATTGGCCAGTGAAAAATGGTGAGAGAATTAAGGAGTTGTTGCACGCAACTCAGTTACCTCATGAAATGCAGTGCACACCTGAAGTCACAAGACTTTGTTTCAATGGGAAATGGATATGCGGATTAAGTCGCAAGGTTTTGCGCATTGAACTGTATATCGTTTAAGGATCAGTGGGAATTGTTACCTGAAACAGAAAATGAGACATGCACAGGTTACACATTAAGGGTGATTGACACGTTAGAAGAATTCAGATTGTTGCAGTGATGTGCTAGCAAAGATGAGAAGCGTTCTTGGGTTAGGATGCAATGCGTACAAAGGCCAGATGACTTGTGGGTCTCAGACAAAGGGAAAATGGTCCTGCCGAACAGTCTTTTTTCACAATTTGCAAGGTTTTACCATGGTCAAGCACATATTGGAAAGGATGCCATGATCAGGTTGTTCAAAATTGACTGGTTTAACCCAAAGTTCAGACAAGCTGCAGAAGTGATTTGTCATAGGTGTATCATCTGTCAACAGATGAATGCAGGGAAGGGACAGTGGTGAATTTGAGCCACATTAGGAGAGCTGGAGCTCCATTTAGCAGAATGCAATTGGATTTTATTGAGATGCCCGTGTGTGGAGGTTTGAAATACGTGTTGGTAATTGTGTGTATCTTTAATCACTGGATTGAAGCATACCCTACGCGCAGGAATGATAGTCTCACAGTAGCAAAGCTGCTGCTTAGGGAATTGATACCACGTTTCGGTTTTCCGATCTCTTTAGAATCAGATAGGGGAAGTCACTTAAAAAACGAGGTGGTTAAGTTGCTGTGTGCAGCATTGAACATTGAGCAGAAGTTGCATTGTAGTTACCGCCCTGAAGCATCAGGACTAGTGGAGCAGATGATTGGTACCCTGAAGTCGAGAATGGCAAAAATGTGTGCAGCCACAAATTTGAAATGGCCCGATGCATTGCCTTTGGTGTTAGTGTCAATGAGAAATACACCTAACAAGAAAACAGGATTGCCCCCTCATGAGATTGTCATGGGCCGAGCTATGAGACTGCCCACAGTGCCTGTGAATGCTCTTGTGAATATCACGGATGATATGGTGTTGGACTACTGCAAGGGTCTGGCTGATGTGGTCAGCTCTTTTTCTCACCAGGTGGAAGCTACCACCCTGCCACCAATAAATGATCCAGGACACAACCTGAAAGCTGGTGACTGGGTTGTCATCAAGAAACACGTAAGGAAGTCGTGTTTGGAGCCACGTTGGAAGAGGCCATATCAAGTGATACTAATGACTACTACTGCTGTGAAGTGTGCAGGAATTCCGAACTGGACCCATGCCAGTCACACGAAAAAGATGACGTGTCCAACTGATGAGGAAGTTGAGTTGCTAAAAGTACCAACAACAGAGAAGGAAGTCTCAGGGCCGGAGAGTGATCGAAGGGGAACTGAGACAGAAGGAGAGCCCGTTGAGGACGGCTTGGTCACTCCAGTAAGAGACGAGGGAGAAGAGATCCAGAGGGGTGATGGTGAGCCTATCTCAACAGAGGCAGCATGAGAGCCTAATCAGAGGGAGGTTCTCCCAGAATCAGACGATTATGGAAATGAGCTAGAGCATTTGAAAGACCCAGAAGGCGAAGGAGTTGAGGTGGAAGAGAGTCAGAGTATCCAAACTCCTCCTGAGCAAATTGCAGGTCCATCAAGAGAAGACACCATAGAGCCAGAGGAGGGCGAAGGGTTGCCCAGGAAAGATCAAAGACCAGAGAGATACTGAAAGGAGACAAGTGGCCAGAATTGCAAGTGAAAAGGGGAGAAGTGGTTGTTGAAGATGCAATAGAGGAAGAAGTTGATACAACAAGGAGAGAAGACCTAAGTGAAGGAGAGTTGCAAGGTGATTGCAAGTTGAAGAGAAAGAGAGTAGCAGACAGAAGGTACGCAGGTCCTGAATGGGTGTATGCAACGACAGCTGAATGGCAACAAGAGTTCTTGGTGTTTTGCTTTGATCGAGAAATTCCAGGTCAGTACTTCGGCACTTGAGTCTAACTGGAGAAACTGAATTGGTGTAAGAATCTAATTAAAGTTGAGAAACTAAGAAAAGAGACTGAGAATTTACTTGATGAGACTTTGGAAACCTGAATTGACTTTTGAAAACCGATTTTGACAAGCTGCTAACCTGAATTGACAAGGATCCTGGGAGTGAAACTGAAAGCTGTAAATAATTGCTGAATGAAGACTTTCGCTTATTTGACTTTGCTGCGAGAACATTTTTCTGACCACCCTCTGTTGTTGTTTGAATTAACCATCCTTCACTTTCTGATTCTTTACAGCTCATGGCTAACATTGGAGAGGGTAATAGAGGGAGAAGGCGTTGTAAATATTTGGGTGTTGGTTTAGGAGTTGTGTGTGTGATATTCATTATGGTTGTGGTTGTGGGTATGACATTAATGGATAAGAGTGGGACTAACAATGCTACAATTCCTGAGACTACCACTGCACTAACAGCTTGGGAGAGGTTTGAGCTGGATACAAGATATTTGCATGAGGGAACTAACGCATAAGGGGAACTATCCACTAACGTTTTTTATTGCTTGCTGAATGAGTATGTTGACACAAGGGATGCAAAAGATTGTTTTGTGTGTGCACAAATCCCTGTTTCGGTAGAAGAGGGGGTTACCTATCATAGTCTGCCACTAACGTATGGGATACGTTGTAGTCTGTTACTAGCAAGATTCTATAAACAGGAAGAGATTCAATACTTTTACTCGAACTATGACCTTGTGTTTTCTTATGTGCCTATGATAGACAATTTGACTGGGGTAGCTAGGTACTACAGTATAAAGTTAGTTAAAGGATTCTTTGAGGCGACATTAACAATTAGTACATCTTATGCACACCAAAATAATTTGACATGCTTGCTTACACCTGTAGAGAAAAGCTTTTTAGATCACACGAAAGATAGGAGAAGGGCATTGAAGGGTAAACTAGAGAAAAGATTGCAGCAACTGGCTTTTGCTGGTAGTGAAGATTATGGTGCGATTAGAGAGCAAGGTAAGCTAGCTTAAGATGCATTACACGTAGGGAAGCTTTGCATATCTAGGCCGAAATCATACTATGACAATGTGTTTGTGGGAATGAGTGAATGTAAGCATGTGTTTTTGTTTCAGAGTAAATGGACGTTCATGTTAAATGGACAGGATCCTGCGATCCCAGGGATCTATTATATATGTGGACTTAATGCTTATTACCGTCTTCCAAAGGGATGGTATGGGACATGTTATTTGGGGATACTTTTCCCAAAGATATATCAACTTGACGATTTGAAAAGGTTTCCGAAATCGTCTGAATTACATCGTAGTAAACAAAAGAGAGAAACTGCTGCTGGTGTAGTAGGAGACATATTTGGGGCGATAATTCCTTCAGTGGGAGTTATCTTAAACTCCATAAAAGATTCGAAAATTGTCTACTATTGTGGATAACATGCTGACAAATTTTTCAGGGGCTATACTCCTGATGGATACTGAACTTGCTGCGGAGAGGGCTATGACTCTTCAAAACAGGCTTGCTTTAGACATTCTTTTAGCGAAAAATGGCGGAGTTTGTAAGATGCTCAATGAGTGTCATTGCTGTGCGTATATACCAGATAATAGTAACGAGATTAGAAGTATGCTTACTAACTTGACTAGGGGTAGTACAGACCTGAAGGATTTGAAAGAACCAGGTGTTTGGGAAAAGTTTGGGTAAGGATTTGCTTCAGTGGGAAAATGGCTTAGTAACATTTGCCATGGGATATTGGGTGGCATGTAAAATTAGTAAAAGAATAAAATTGAAGATGACGAAAAATAATAAGAGGAGGGAAGAAAAACAAAGGGAAAAATTATTCAGGGCAAGATCAAAGGGGAAGCCAATAAGGGAAGAGATTGAGATGAGGGAATTTTAGGATGTAAAATTTGTGGGGAAGGTTTTGTGTGATGACAAGAGTCATCAGAGGACGGATTGTTGGAGTGTGTTTTTTAAAAGCAATAGTGACACGAAAAGCTTGCAATATATTGTGTGATAAAGCTGCATAGAAAATGTGTGAACGTAGAAAATAATGCACGTGAAATGTGCCCACAGGGAGTGGCTACCAATGTATACGAAGACTAATGAAAGTTATTAATGTTTAATTAATTATGTACTAATGTTTTGAATTTGTACTAGCATATCCTAATTAGAGTCATGTGTTAGGGGTTTGCTCAATTAATCATTAGGCCTTAGCTTAGCGAGGGTCTGGGCCTAGCTGCCTGGTCTCCTATTAAACTGCATTTTTCTAATGTGCAATGCGCTATTCTCCTGAAGGACACAAAGCTGTACTTTTCCAGAAGTTATGTGTGTAGTCGTAGTAAATTCTTTCTCATGAGACCCGACTTGCTCAAGGAGACTTTCTTGTTGAATGCAACAGTGTAATTTATAACAGGTGCATGGCTGCCTGGAGTAGGAGAAAACAATGGAGCTACTGACTGGAGCGTAAAGTGTAACTTTTTTTACCTGACTTTCCAACCGATGAAGACATCAATAACATGGGCCAATCAGCGACATGAGAACTGTGTTTTGTGGAAAATTCTAGTGAAGCGCGTGGAGAATTATTGGACAGAGATAACAATGCACCAATTATTATCCAATGAGGAATTAAGAGCAAATTAGGCAGTTTTGATTTAACCGCACAACCCAAGGAGAAGGGGGTCCATTTCCTTTGAGACTTTGTCGTTTGTTCGTCCTGATACTCTAAACCATCCTTTACTTATTCCTTACCTGATACTTACTTCTCCTCCATATGAGGGAAGATCCTATTCCTTAGCTATGCTATACTGAGACTTTGCCCCGTCCTATCTTTGCTGATGATGAATCGACTGATGTCCTGAGGACGAAGACTGACGCTGTTTGCTGATCTGTTGGATTGGTAACTATCTGATGCAAAATTGTAATTGTCTGTTTGCCTTTTCTTTCTAGGTACCAACTGCTCTTTTGATAGAGGCCATAGTTAGATGTCTTCCAAATTTGTGTTTGCTCAAATGTTTTGCATGAAGCCCAACATGCTAATGCTAATTAGAGGTTAGTTAAGGTGTTCATAAATATTCTACGCAAATAGACAAATGACTGAGTTCTTGCTTTGTTGAATCATGTACTACTGAGACTTTGCTAAGTTGCTTCTTATTGATGACGTGTCAATACTGAATAAATATTCTCTATGCATTGACTAATTGCAATCTAATTGCAAATCTGAAGAGTTTCTAATGAGATGAATTGCTAATGAGATTAACAGAAATGATATTAGATTGTGACTAATAGGGAAATAAATATCCTAACACTTAACTAAACTGGTGTGGTTATTCATGACTGAAAGGTCATGGTGTGTTCTACTTATTGATTCTTACTAAATGTTATTGATTTAGGTTGCTAATTAGTTATTGAAAATTACTGATTGGTTTTATTTGTAATGCCCAAAAGATACCTCGTACTGGGAAGTCCCCGAACGTGGTCCAAAGGTTCATCGACCTAAACGCGTCTCCTTGTAAGTTTACTTATTAAGGCTCTGACGTGCTAACACCGGTCACCAACTTTGAATATTGGTTTTCAGATGGAGCCACGCCAAGCGTCTGGTACAGTGCCTGAAATTAAGACACAATTAAATTGGGTGGTGAACTTATGCCCCAAACTGTGGATGTTCTTTGTAAATTGCTTGCAGTACACCGTTTGGACCAGGTGCCCCATCGCACCTACCTGATCTAATAATCTGTTTTTTTGGAACATGAACGTAATCCGCAGCTCCACTGTGACTCCTGGGCTGGAAGGTATATTCAGTTCTGCTGTAGATGCCACTGGGTGTGCCTCCTGATATGGGAGGAGTCAAAGGGCTAAGCATCCATGACTGTTATTTGCCTTTTAGCTAAAACATCCTTTAAGTAAGAGGCCTAAGGTTGTTCCTGGATACTGGAATTATTTATGGTGCAGTTTGGTCTTCCGATCTCTTTTATTGTTTTCCAAAACTTTTTGGAAATGTTATGTATATCGTGGAGCAGTTTGGCCTAATAAGTGTCTGATTGCATCTTTCCTGTGTTCCATATCTCCTTTTGGTTGTGCTTGGTTTAGTTTACATTTTGCCAGTTTGCATTCTGGAGTTTGGTACATTATGCTGCAGGAGTTGTCATCATGATATTTGTTCTTACAACCATCTTCCACTTTCTTACAGTGTGAGACTGGATTTTGGTTCAATTCCTCACAGTATTGAACTGGGTCAGAGCAAGTGGCTTCGGTTACTTGAAAGGTTTCCTCCTCTTATTTTGTTGCCTGAATTTGTTTTGTATTTGAGCATTTTATCTTTTTTTCTAATTTACTATGTAAAGAGTGCCGATGTTTATTGTCCCATATGGAAGCTTTTGAATCTCTAAGCATAGTTCTATCTGTTGAGGGAAATGAGGTATTTTATAACCTTTATCAAAGAAAACAAGTCAAGTGAGATTAATGCGTAACAAGAGTGGATTGCGAGCTAGGGCCTATGTAAATTAAGCACGGTGGAGTATCTTCCGTCGTTTTAGCTTTCAAGACCCTCATTCCTAGATGCTGCAACTCAGGCCCTGATTTATACTTTTTGAGACAAACCTGCATTAGCGCAGGTTTGCATAAAAAAGTTTACTCCCAGCTAGCGCCATTCCTGGGCACCAGCCGGGCGTCATATTTAAGGAATTATGCTAGCCGGCAGTAAGGCCAGATTAGCGTCAAAATAAATGAAGCTAACCGAGTGGGGGAGGCGTAGGGGAAACAGGAGATTGTTTGTCAAAGAATGGGGCTAGTCAGGTTAGAATCAGAAAAAAGACTTTAACTTGACTAGCGTCATTTATTTTGAAGCACAACCCCCATGGACATGACTCCTGTCTTAGTAAAGACAGGAGTCATGCCCCCTGCCCAATGGCCATACCTAGTGCTTTAAATGGAAATATAGAAGTGCAGGTACTCTGTGACAGAGTACCTGCTTGTTTCCGAGAAGTGCCAGTACTCTCCAATTAAAAGTATTTCGTTTATCTTGAGATATGCCGGTACTCTCCCTCTCAAAATAAAAAAGTGCCGGTACTCAGTACCGGAGAGTACCGGCCCATTTAAAGCACTGGCCATACCCAGGGGCCTTATGTCCCCTGGGCATGGCCATTGGGCACAGTGCCATGTAGGGGTGCCCAAGTTAGCCCCCCCATGGCACTTAAAAAAAAAAAAAACTTACCTGGACTCACATGGGATGGGTCCCCCCATCCTTAGGTGTCCTCCAGGTGTGGGTGAGTGGGGGTGTCTCTGGGTGCAGGGAAGGGCACCTGTGGGCTGTTTGGCACACAGGTCCCCTAACGCCTGCCCTGACCTAGGTGTTAAATTATGGCGCTAAGCAGGCTTTAAGGCCCTCCTCCTCCGTCCATGATTTTTGCACGGGATGATAAATAAGGCGCAAAGGCCTTAGGTTCATTTTTTGCCCAGGAACGTCTAACCTTGCATCTCATTGATGCAAGGTAGTTTTCCGCAATCAAAAAATGATGTTAACTCCAATATTTTGACGCTAGATAGCATCAAAATATAAATATGGAGTTAAGTTTGTGCCGATTTGCGTAAAAAAAATGACGCAAATCCAGCACAAACAGAGTATAAATATGCCCCTTAGTCATATTTATACTCTGTTTGCCAGCGGTAAACTTTTTGACGCAAGCCTCTGCTAATGCAGGTTTGCGCCAAAAAGTATAAATCAGGACCTAAATATTCTCCTTGTTTGTCCTGGCAAATCTTCCTATTTGCTTGAGATTGCATTAGTACTTCCCAGGAGGCATTTTGGACACTAAGGGGCATATCTATACACTGGTTGCACCGAATTTGTGTCAAAATGTTTGACGCAAATTCAGCACAAACCCAACACCATATTTTTAACTTGACGCCCGACCCTGCGAACGTCGAAATTCCTCCGCATGCGTCATTTTCTGGATGCGGGAAACCGCCTTGCGTTAATGACATGCAAGGTAGGCGTTCCCGTCCGAAAAATGACTTTAAGGCCTGAACGCCATATTTATACTCCCGCGTTATTTTGACGCACAGGAGGGGGCGGGGCCTTAAAAAATGGCGCACAGCCTGATGTGCGCCGTTTTTTAACTCCTGGGTGAGGGCAGGCGTTAAGGGACCTGTGGGCTCATTTCCATGGTCTCTGACCATGGAAGGAGTCCACAGGTGCCCTTCCCTGCCCCCAGGGACACCCCCTGCTACCCTCGCACACCCCTGGAGGACACCCATGGATGGGGGGACCCATCCCAGGTAAGTACAGGTAAGTTGAGGTAAGTATATTTTTTTTATTTTTTTTAAGTGCCATGGGGGGCCTAACTTGGGTCCCCCTACATGCCACTGTGCCAAATGGCCATGCCCTGGGGACAGAAGTCCCCTGGGCATGGCCATTGGGCAAGAGGGCATGACTCCGGTCTTTCCTAAGACAGGAGTCATTTCAATGGGGGTTGTGCGTCAACAAATGGCGCAAGTCCAGTTAGAGCCATGATTTTTTACTCTAACCTGACCTGCACCATTTTTTGACGCACAACCCCCATTCTTCCCTACGCCTGCGCTGTCTGGTTAGAGTCATTTTTTTTTTACTCTGACCAGCCCGCAGCACCGGCTAACATCAATCCATAAATAAGGCGCCCACCTGGCGCTTTGGAATGACGTTAGCTGGCGGTATATGTTTTGACCAAACTGGCGCTGGTTTGAGTCAAAAAGGATAAATATGGGCCTTAGAATTTCATTTTCGTCTGTGTGTGAATTAGCTTCATATTAAAGTTGCCAGTCAGGAAAATCCCGGGTGGGGTATTATGTTTCATGTAGCTTTGGACTAATCTTAGTATTCTTCCTGTTCATTCTTTTTTTGGAGTTTGTGTCTGGTTGTATGTATTAATGAAGACTAAAGGTGAGTGGTGCTGCCAGTTCTTGAGCAGGAGAACTTGGATCCCTTGAGCTATTTCAGGAACAGGTTTGACTTCCACACAAAGCAAAAGAGATAAATATTATGCCAGACCTTCCTTGGTCTTCCACAATTTTGCCACTCGATTGCTGGGATGTAGTACTGCACGTAGCCCAAGACATGGTAAGGATGTGGTTGCCCAAGTTTCCTGGGGGTTGATGATTTGGGAATTTTTCCATAAGTGTGTGGATTTACTTGCCATGATTTTTATTTGAGCCCAGCAATAATCCACGAGCTTATTTTATTGTTCTTGTTGACCAGATGTTTGAATGATTATTTGTTGGAGTTAATGGTTTTATATGTGAATTCAGAAGCTGGGGGAAGCCATCTTCAATCATCGTTAGTGCCCTTTTGAGATTTTATTACAACTAGAATTTGTTGGGGTCTTGCTGTGTGCACCTCTGAGAAATAAGAAAGCCTGAGGTTTGAGTTGTGTGTTGGTTATGGTTTCTTTGGTCTCCAGTAAATGAGGATATCTCTGGTTGGCCTATAGGGCAATCTAGCAATTCTAGAAGGGCTAGTTTAACAGGTCAGTGTGTTGGACCGATTTTGGATCTCTGTTGGCCTATTTATGGTCTGATGGGTGGGATTCTATGGTTGATTACCCTGTTATAAACATAAACATTGCCTGCAGCAATCACAAATGCGCGCAGTCTCCCATGCATTGCAAAAAACCTGTACAGTGTGTGTTTACAAGTTCAAAACTCCCCTAATTTGAAAACGCAGAACACTTTTGTTGCTATCTGATTCGCTAATGTGGGGCACTTTAATTTGGTGTATCTCTCTATTTTATGTTCCGGTCCTACCATATGTAAAACCTATTTTCATTTAATTATCTTGTAGAATCCGGAAAATATGAATGAGTGTTAACACTAAACCACATAAACCTGGGGAACATGGGTTGAAGGACCAGTGATTTGGATTACTGCTACCTCAATTTACACAAGGGATGAATCCTAGAGTACATTTGTACAAGATTTCTATCTCTTTTGTATCACGCGATTATAGTCCTTCCTAAATGTCCTAAAAATTATATAGCACCTTAATCAAAGTGTTTTACATGCATAAAATACTCAAAGGGAACTTAGATGGACGATAAAATATAAGCCATGAAAAAAGAATGATGAGAGAAGATGATTATTTAAGAAGGTTTGCAACAAGAGTAAAGGGACAGAGCATGTAGGTTAAGGCACCATGCAAATGCATAGTTCAGGCACACAGTGGAGAAAGGAACTCAACGGCCGGGTAAGTGAGGCTGGGGCGGTGGGGTTGACGACAGGGTGGGGTCAGACGGCTGGGGAATGGAGGGCCAGTTTTGAGGGGGGGGTCATGTTTTTTTTTTTTAAGGGGTTGGTGTTAGGGCTCAGGGTGGGGAGAGGCTGGGGTAGTTTTTAGGGCACGCTGGGGTTGGAGGGCTGAGGGCAGGGGCAGAAGGGGCAGTTTTTAGGGGTGGAGGAAGGTTTTAGGCCTCAGGGAGTGAGCATCTGGGCCAGGTTTTGGGGGGATTAAGTTTTTTGGCGTATGGGAATATTTTAGGGCTTAGGCCGGGTGGGGCTTGCGGCGTTATTTTGTTTTAAACGTGGGGGAGAGGTTTTAGGCCGCAGGGCAGGTGGGGGGGTTCGGTAGTTTTTATTTTTTTTAGCAAGGACCAGGGTTTTGGGGGGTGGGTACTTATTTCTTTTTTTTGCAGGGCAGGGTTTTAGGGCTTAGGGTGGGAGAGGATTAGGCTTTGGTCTATGGGTGAAGGATTTTAGGGTTAGGGGATAGTGTTAAGCCTCAGAGTGAGGGGGGTTTGAGGTACTTTTTTAAGTTAAGGTGGAGGGTTGGATGGCTGAACCACACATTAGTTTTCCACACATACATTTAGTAGCCATGCTTTTACAATGAAATTTGTTGTACAGGCATGCCTGGTAGACGAAAGGGTTGTAAAGATGCAGTCGTTGTTCTGACTGTGTAGTTCAGCCACTTGTGGTTCTACCATGCATGGTTCAGTCATACGACCTTACAACAGCAGTACATGAAACTGTGACTGAATTCCGTAAGCCTACTTATAGATGGTGCTGAGAGTGTTAGGTGATTGAAGGCACAAAAAATATTTTAAAAAAGTTGTGGCAAATGTATAATTTTTGTATACAACGCAGCATAGCAACAAAGGTTGCTGTGCTGAGGTGCATTAAAGGGAGAAAGCAGGTCTGTGCCATATCTACTAAGATTTGCCACTGCTGCTCTGTTTCCTAGCACTGGCACACTTTCTGGCTACCTGAGTCACACAAGAGTGCAAAGGTGCATGTGTGATGTATAGCATAGGCTTTGTACCTGAGGGCTACACTTCCAGTGCAATATACTAGTTTAGACAAACTTCAAAACTCTTCCGCTTTTTATGTGTGCTGTAAAGCACAGCACACATGCAAAGTTGGAGGCATTTGCAGGGCCAGACTGGGAACCAAAAGCAGTCCTGGCAACTTTGGCCAGGCCAGCCTCCACAGGGTACACAGCATGAGCCTGACCACTACAATGGGGCTTGAGCGGGATTCTCCCCCTCAAGACAATTTGGAAATAATGACAAAAACTGTGCATTCTACGACACATTTTTCATTATATATTCAAAATGCATTCGTTTTTAAAGCACAGTAAATGATGACCTTACAGGGCACCAGGATACGGAAATCTTTATTGGGGCCCTTCAGTGAGTCTCTCCCCATCACCCTCTAACAGTGCCTCTCATCTCTCCAACAGCCCTTCTCTCATATGTATTTCATTTGTTTTACAGTGCCTGTCTTACTAGCGTAGGATACACACATATACAGGGACAATGAATCATATGTGTGTAAATCAGTGTATAGAAAATGTTATACAAGACAAAAGGGACTACAAGGTGTAGAATTCACGTTACCCGTACTGGTAGGCACATTTAAGAGTGTTTGGCATCGGGAAGCATAAAGTCAGGATTGAGCACGTAACACAGTGGTTAGGGTTGAGTTTACTAATAATTTATTTCTACCCAAAGAACCCCTTTTTAGCAAAATTGGGATAATCAAAGACTGGAAAAAAACATATCTTTCTAACCTGTACCAGCGCAGATTTGCGTCAAAAAGTTTACCGCCAGCTAACACCATTCCAATGCGCCAGCCGGGCGCCTTATTTATGGAATGACGTTCGCCGGTGCTGTGGCCTGGTTAGTGTCAAAATAAATGACAGTAACTGGGCAGCGGAGGCGAAGGGAAGACTGGGGGTTGTGCGCCAAAGAATGGTGCAAGTCAGGTTAGAGTAAAAAATATTGGCTCTAACCTGACTAGCGCCATTTTTTAACGCACAACCCTCATGGAAATGACTCCTGTCTTAGCAAAGACAGGAGTCATGCCCCCCCTGCCCAATGGCCTTGCCCAGGGGACTTCTGGGCTCAGTGGCATGTAGGGGGGCCCAAGTTAGGCCCCCCTATGCCACTTAATAAAAAATTTTAATTATACTTACCTGCACTCACCATGGATAGGTCCCCCATGTCCTCCAGGGGTGGGGGAGGGTGGCAGGGGGTGCCCTGGGTGCAAGGAAGGGCACCTGTGTACTGCTTCCATGGGCTCGCACCATGGAAATGAGTCCACAGGTCCCTTAACGCCTGCCCTAACCCAGGCATTAAAAAACGGCGCAAATCCGGCTGGGCGCTATGTTTTAAGGCCCGCCTCCTACTGTGCGTTATTTTGACGCACATGCCTTAGGGTCATTTTTTGCACAGAAACGCCTACCTTGCATGTCATTAGCGCAAGGTAGGTTTTCAAGTACAAAAAATGACTCAAACTCCATAACTTTGGCTCTAGACGGGTCTAGCGCCAAAGTATAAATATGGAGTTAAGTTTGCGCTGAATTTGCACCAAAATAAATGATGCAAATCCGGCGCAAACAGAGTATAAATATGGGCCATAGTTCATTCAATATAGGCTGTCATTTGTAGGTTGACATACCTCGCTTGATGTCATAATACTGGACTGCGCATATATTGCCTCCAAAATATCTATATGCATTATATTGTCAAGGTAACCATACATAGGCAAATATAGATTTAGGGCCGAATTTATCAAGGTTTTGAGTCGCCCTTGCACCATGCAAGGGAGTGCAAGGGTGACGCAAAATCAAAAAGAGATTTATCAAGCTGCGCAAGGCCACCTTGTGTGTCCCTTCATAGTTTGATAAATCTGAAGTAAGGCAAGACATAGCAAATCGCTGCCTTGTATATCGCTGCCTTGTATTATTGTACCCTAGGGAGGATTTCTGTGGGTGGAGTGGGGTGTTCCCATGCATCCACACATGGTTTTTCGCGCATTCCCAGATTTACCATGAGTGGTAGACCTGGGAATGCATCAAAATCCTATGCCTCCCCAAGTGAGGCATAACAAGGAGAAATATCTTTATTTCTCTTTCTTTTTTTCCTCTTTCTACATGTGCTGCATTCACAAGGAAAAAGAGAAAAATGCATCTGAAGATTGTTTTGTGCAGGAAGGTGTCCCTTCCTGCACAAAGACAATCCTGCCTACAACGCAGGAACCCTAGCACCATGCTGCAAGGGTGCCTACGTTGGTGCTAGGCAGCCAAAAGTGTGCCAGCATGATAGAAAAGGACAGAAATGTGCCATATAATGTTAAATACAGTGCATTCCTGTGCCTTCCCTTTCATGCAGCAGAGCAGGGCGGCTTGCTGTGTTGTGCTGCATGAAAAAATGATAAATATGGAACATTGGGGCATATTTAAGAAATGTGGTGCTGCACTCAGTGCTGTGCCACTTTTCATGAGCCCCTTAGCACCCCCCGAATGTCACCATGTATTCGACATATTTAAAATACGGCGCACCATTGCAGTAGTTAGGTAACTAGTGTCAGAATGTTTGACGCAAGTCCAGAGCTTTGCAGGATTAGCATAAAAAAAAATTACGCTAATCCTGCAAAGCCCATTGAAGCCCAGTGTAATCAATGGTGTGCCTCCTTTTAACACCTGCTCTAAGCAAGCGTTGAGTGCCGAAAAAAATGACACAAATAAATTTCTTAAATTTCTTTGCGCCATTTTTTTGGCCCCCATAACGGGGGAATGCCCCCTTTGCATACATTATGCCTGGCCCAGGCATAATGTAGCGCAAAAGGTTAGAAAATGGTGCAATGTATGCATTGCGCCACTTTGTAAGTATGGGGCAGCCATTTTGGCCTCGTTGGGCCCCATTAGTGTGAAGAAAAATTACTCTAATGTGGAGCAAGGAGGTGCTAGGGGCTCTTAAATATGCCCCATATTGTTTTAAAATCCACACCTACTTACCTTGACGATACAGTGCAAGTCAGTACTTTGGAGTCACTATGGGGCATATTTATACTCCGTGTGCGCCGAATGTGCGTCAAAAGTTTTGACGCACAATCAGCGCAAACGTTGCCCCATATTTAAACAATGACGCAAAGCCCGATGTGTGTCAAAATTTAACGCCTGGGTCAGGGCAGGCGTTAAAATGGGGCAAACACACCTGTATTTAATCAGAACACACAGAACAAACAGCAGAGCAGCAGAGCAGCAGAGCAGCAACAGGGAGACATGGAGGTGTCTTTTCTTCAGCGTGCACGTAGACGCAGAGCCCTGCAGCAACAACAGCAGCCACAACAACAACAGCAGGGACCCCAAAGACAGCGCAGAAGGCAGGAGAGGATATTCCGCCCAAGAACAACCCTGCATGGCCTCAGGGAACACGACATCATCCAGAGGTACCGGTTGAACTGGCAGGCCATTCAGCAGCTGCTGAGAAATGTTGAACAGCAGTTGGCCCCCACTTTGGTGACACCCCGCACCATCCCAACAGAAACAAAGCTGCTTGCCGTACTTCACCTGCTGGCAAGTGGCTCGTTTCAGACAACTGGTGCCCTGGTTGGTGGAATATCACAACCATCATTCTCTGCATTCCTGCCAAAAGTACTGGATGCCATCATTCGCCTGACACCCCGCCACATCTGCTTCCCTAACACACTGCAGAAGCAGCAGGAAACTAAACAGGGGTTCTACGCCATCAGTTGCTTCCCACACGTCCTTGGTGCAATCGACTGCACACACGTACGCCTTGTGCCACCTGCTGCAACAGAACACCTCTACCGCAACAGGAAGCACACACATTCAATCAACGTGCAGGCCATAGTCGATCACCAAGGACTGATCAGCAACATTGTGGCTAAATATCCTGGGAGTGTACATGACGCATTTATCTTCCGTCACAGCACCATCAACCAACACTTCCAGGATGGACAGTATGGCAATGGACTACTTGTTGGTAAGGACAAAAATCAAACTCATATACACACTGCACAGCAACCCTCTAGGACAAACAACACATACACCACATTAGCAACACCTAGCCAGGAACACACTGAGGTCCTCACATCACTAGCCATGTGTCATAAGTCACCATTGAACCTGTCGCACATTGGAATGTACTCCACAGCTTAATGTGAAGACATTAATGAGTGTGGTTGCCTAAATATCACCCTGCAAATTGGAAGTGTCACAATAACCTGTACATTAACACATTGCATAAGTCTTAAGGTATGGGATGTCCAGGGTACTTTCATATGAACGTCTTAACTACACTTTCATGTTTTAACTCTGCATGGAACTATCATCTCACCCCCAGTGAAGACACACGGACACGTATATCACAAGTCACAATGCAAGGGAGGGCACACTGTTATGAAATCAAAATACAGACTGCTGACAAACGGTTAGCTAACAAACACTTGCTCAGCCAAGGAAAAAACTCAATGCAAAACTTTTACCCTACAAGTATAGGTTGTCACATTAGTACACAAAAGAGTCACAGACAACACAAGACAACTACTACCATCAAAGGTCTGTACAAGAGTGCTTTCTACATGTAATTGATCCCATTCTGTGTTTCTATTTCAGCTGATCAGGGGTATGGCATCCAGCCTTGGCTAATGACACCATTAGGGAACCCCACTACTGCTGCAGAGCGGGCATACAATGACGCCCATAAGAGGAGACGCAGCATTGTTGAGCGGACCTTTGGGATCCTAAAGTCAAGGTTCTGCTGCCTTGACATCACAGGCGGTAGCCTACTCTATTCCCCAGAGATGGTCTGCAGGATCATACTCACTTGTGCCATATTGCACAACATTTGTGTAAAAATGAACATTCCCCTCCTTGAACCAGACCCAGACATGCCTGAAGATGACGAAGAGGAGGATGCTGGCCTGCAACAGGAGGGGGAACAACCAAACACGGCAGCAGGAGTGCGTAGGCGCCAACAGCTTGTAAATATTATTTTTTCATAATTTCTTATATCAACACTTATTGCACAATTGTAAATAAACACAGATAACAAACACCACATCATGCTTTGGCCTATTCATTTCTGCCCACCTTTACTTCGAAATTGTTGAAGAAGAATGTCGTCTCATTGAGCAATAATGACATAACACTCATCACACAAAAAATATACACCACAAATGTCTGCACAGAGGGTAGGATGTTACATGATACATTACCATCCACAGAGGCCAACAGGAGTACAAATGTGGCAATGACACATGCCTGATCCAGACACCTGAGACAGTCTCTCACTCAGCCCAAAAATGTAGATCATTTGAAAGTCTCATTACACGTGTTCAGTGACAGGGTGGGACCATCCATGTGTACGTGACCATGTCCTCAATGGCTTCTCTCAATTTTTGATAGAAACAATACCCAATTGGAACAACATTAGCTGCCACTAACTCATGAGGAGACCTTGAAGTTACAGTGACAACATACACCCAGACAGGTGATAGTGGATCCACATTCGCACACACATATAAACATATGTCATCCAATCAACCAAATATTTGCAAGCAGCCAATCACAGTAGTGTCCCAGTTCGAACCTAGCAGGAAGAATGTAACATGCCACTAAACCAGGTAATGCATAAAGGGCCACATACATCAACAACCTATTTGTCATCAGCACATGAGGAACGCTGAGATTTAGCAAACATAGTCAGTGCAAAATGGTATGTCAGATTGCTCCAAATAATCAATAGGGCAAACGTCAAATGGGCTAATGAGATGAATGAATGGCTAACAGTGATTCATACCCTATGGCCTTCCATTAGCCTGCTGCTGCAGGTTTTGCATAACAGAATAAATGAAAGCCATGGATAAATTCGCAAATCTGGAAGGGCAAACCCTAGGGTGCTGGGGGCCTTAGTCCACCTCTACCACCCCGCAAATATACAAGAATCATGTACTTGTGAACTAAACACATGCATAAGGCGCATGTGTGGCCTACATGTCAAAAGTCAAACACAAATCAGATACACAAAATGATAATAGGACATGGTTAGCCCCATAAAAAGTGTAAGTGACTATTGCACTCCCTGTGTGGACTATATATAAATGCATTACCATGATAAATGTGGACACATTTTTGAGAAGGAATACATCATGGTATCCCATTCATCATTTCAAAATAGCCATCAGCAATTACCCAAAATATGTGTACAAATATGGTTAATACATTTTTTGAGGCATCATAAATATTACAGTGTGAATGCCTTCTATACATCCAATAAGGGACATGTGTCCTAGCTAACCACAAATGTGTATCACATAGCACCGTTTGGTCATGACAAAGTTCCTTCCTCAACTTTAAAAAATGAAGACATAATTTTAAAAAGCGTCAAATTTCCACGCATACAGCATGGGCGTCATAATTTTTTCACGTACAAGAGTGCACAGAATGCAGAGTCAAAAAATATGAAATGAAAAATAATAAATTAATAAGGTACATGACATGTCCACCATAATGTCCATGTAGCGTCAAATTTCCACGCATACGGCATGGACGTCATAATTTTTTCACGTACAGGAGTGCACAGAATGCAGAGTCAAAAAATATGAAATGAAAAATAATAAATTAATAAGGTACATGACATGTCCACCATAATGTCCATGTAGCGTCAAATTTCCACGCATACGGCATGGGTGTCATAATTTTTTCACGTACAGGAGTGCACAGAATGCAGAGTCAAAAAATATGAAATGAAAAATAATAAATGAATAAGGTACATGACATGTCCACCATAATGTCCATGTAGCGTCAAATTTCCATGCATACGGCATGGGCGTCATAATTTTTTCACGTACAGGAGTGCACAGAATGCAGGGTCAAAAAATATGATATGAAAAATAATAAATTAATAAGGTACATGACATGTCCACCATAATGTCCATGTAGCGTCAAATTTCCACGCATGCAGCATGGGCGTCATAATTTTTTCACGTACAGGAGTGCACAGAATGCAGAGTCAAATATAAATTTTCATATATGTTTCTCATATTTGCCAGGAAATTATAATTCTACACTAGAACTGTAAACTCAGCCTCACAATAATGTAAGGGAACAATGAAGAAATTACTTTTGACTCTGCATTATGTGCAATGTTATGCGTTAAAAAATATGACGCACAATCTGTATGCGTGAAAATATGACGCATAACGGGAAAATAAAAACGGCGGCCATTTTATGCAGGAAGTGATGTAATAGGATATCCTGTTTACAAAATCTGTACTGTGAGGTAACTTTCACTTTGCATTCTCAGATTTATCTAGACTGTGTGGTTGTGTGAAAAGTGGAGTCCTGTGTTTAACTGCTTTTGTGTCCTGTGTCCCTTGTATTTTGTGTTTTTGTGATCATAGTCTTGTTGTCTAATATTGTCTTAGTCTGTTTAGTATACTTTTGTCCAATCCTGTTTTTGTTTGTATTGTCTGTGGGAGTCTGTTCTGGGTAGTTTAACTTTGGGGTTAGTTGGGCTATTTTTCTTAAGTTTTATTTTTCCTTCACTACTCTACCTTTCCCCATTTCCCACTTTTACTTGTTTGTCTCATTTTTCACCTTTCAATTTGTTAATATGTCTGGTAGGCCTCGGCTTGGCAGGATGGGTGAGGAGGAATTGGGGGGATTCATTTGGCTTGTTTGCCATTTCCTCCCACTCATGCTGGAGGCTGGGGGCCGTGTGATACAGGGGTATCACACGGAGGCACGTAAAGTCCGGTGGGGGAAGGTGCGCCATCACCTGGTCCGGGTGTACGGTAGCATTAGGAATGAACATCAACTAAAGCACCGCTGGGCTGATCTCATATCCAGGGAGCAGGACCTGCTGGACCACCTGGGAATCAGGATTGGTGGCCATGTTGGTGAGTACAAATCAATTACATGTGAATAATTGAAATCTGTGTGGGGACATGTGATGATTGTTACCCAATCTGCTAGATAAGTAGCTGACTGTGTGTAATGCTAGGGAAACCTAATGTGTATTTGTTGCACAATGTGTAGGAAGACCAATGCTAGCAGTCAGATGGCTCATGTTTTCAACACATACCGGATGCCTGTAGCTGTATGTAATGTAGTGTTGCCTTTGTGTCAGACAAGCGACATGTTAATGCCTCTATTTGAACTCTACAGGTCATATTGGCCAGTGAGAAAGTTATGTTGAAACAACATACCTACATATGTAGACGCCATAGCTAGACAGAAAATTGTAAACCCATGATGATGCTATAAATGTGTGGTGCCTTCACGTCACATGAAGTTAGCTATGTTGTCCACACATATGTCACGTGTGTCTGGTTGCTGTGTGTTGAAAATGTCCACATAGCATGTTTGAGTTTGAGAGGTCATGCAGTCCTCAAGTAACCAGCTTTTGGATGTCTCTCTGGGATGCACATGATGAGATGAATGCAAGCCATTATTGTTGGGGCATACTAATGGAGGTGTATCTTTGACAACACATGACTGTCCTGGCCACTGCATGTGTGTAGTAGGGTGTGTAATTGTAGCAGGAGACTCATCCAATGTTAATGTTGATTAAAAAATCATCCATGCAGTATGAGCATGTGGGAAAGTGTATCATTACCATGTCATATTCACACAGTGTCATAGTAACTGCAATTATTTGTCAGTGCACGGAGTCTGAGTATATTCTTCCTTTCATGCTTTACAGGTGGACCAGCACCGTACACGTGGGAGAGGTGGCACATTTTGAGGACCCCGATACCTACAGTGAGTGTGGCCTGAGTGCTATTTTTATTGTTTGCTAGTGATGCATGATGGACTGCTGTGTGTTCAACAGAATTCATGATTTGATGCGCTGCCCGTTCATTGGCATTGTTGCTTTAGTGGGATTTCAAATATCACTTCTGTTTCTGTAGACCAATACTTAGCCATCTCTCAGATTTAGGGACTGTGGGTCATTCCAGTCGGCCCGCTATGGGGAATGGGATGAGTCATGTGGAATACACTGGTTAATGTAAGAGTTGCTCTGGGACTTGGCTTGAACTGAGTCTGCATATCAGACTGACATTCTCCCAGATAGCTTTGGCAAATGGCTTGTATGAAATATGCAGCTTCCTAGTTGAGGATGCACTGTGTACACTGTAGGTTGGATCTTCCGGGGGCATGTACTTCCACAAGTTGAACTAGAAGTGTGTGTGACTAGAGTGCAATGGCCTAGGTGTTCAGTCGACTCATGATCATGGGTGTTCTTGCTCCTCTGTGTGTGTTGTAAAACATGCCTCACTGATAGTATGTGATGTTGGCCTGAGTCAGAGCATTTTGACATGTGTGGACCTTGGATATGACAATGTTTGGCTGACTCCAAGGTGTTGCTAGCCCTTCACTGGTGTTGTGTGTGGAGGCAAATACTTGTTGACCTTTCTATACACTCCTGGGTGTGCATTGAACCTAGGATTGTTGGTTGTTCTTCCCACCCCACCCTCAAAGACTGCCATGTGATTGGGAATAGGGTACCTAGGACTGTAGCAACCAGTATGTTACAGGTACTTGTGACCTTTTGCAACTTTGTGTAGAACCTAGGGCCAGATGTAGCAAACAGTTTTCAAGTCGCAAATGGCGAAAATCGCCGATTGCGAGTCGCAAACGCGTGTTTGCTGTGCAGAAATGCATTTTGCGAGTCGGAACCGACTCGCAAAATGCATTTCCGACTCGCAAATAGGAAGGGGTGTTCCCTTCCTATTTGCGACTCGCAGTGGTATGCAATTCCATTTGCGACCGAGTACGCGGTCGCAAATGGAGTCGCAGTTACCATCCACTTGAAGTGGATGGTAACCCACTCGCAAACTGGAAGGGGTCCCCATAGGACCCCTTCCCCTTTGTGAGTGGACCCAAAAATATTTTTTTTGACCAGGCAGTGGTCCAAGGGACCACTACCTGCCCTGAAAAAATCAGAAACTAAAGGTTTCGGTGTTTTTTTCGAAGTGCAGCTCGTTTTCCTTTAAGGAAAATGGGCTACACTTGGGAAAAAAAAAAACTGCTTTATTTAAAAGCAGTCACGGACATGGAGGTCTGCTGTTCCCAACAGGCCTCCATCCCCGTGAGTGCCCATAGTCGCTATGGGGGCGCAAATTGGGACCCACCTCATTAATATTAATGAGGTGGGTCTTTGCGACCCCATGTCTGAGACACCGTTCTGCATAGCAAATTGCGAGTTGCAATTTGCGAGTCGCTCGGACTCGCAAATTGCAAGTCGCAATTTGCCGTCTTCCTACATCTGGCCCCTAGTGTACACATTCGGTTATGGCCCATGGGTTCAATATTTGCAAACAACCAATTACAAATGGCATTGAGTGAGGGTTGTGATAGTTATCACATAGAGTGACATATGTAGTGAAGTCAGTATGCGGAAGAGGTTCAGCCATAATGTCAGCTGCATTTGGCATTATTTGGATGAGAAGTTTATGCTGATGTCATCCATCATGTAGAGACATGGATATGCTAGGTGTGAGATGGCCTTATATATGCAGGCTTCACATGTACTTCCTCTGAGACTTTAAATAAACTATGTTGTGACAATTGCTGTAACAAATACAGTACAAGTAATGTACAAATAACCCATTGTGATATTCCACCCAATGCAATTCCCATGGTAAATATTTGCCATATCTCTTCACAGCTGCAAGCATGAGTGCTGCAGATAGACACCAATTTGAGAGGCGTGCCATGCGATACCGGCACATCCTGCAGGTGCAGTCGGGGTACAGGAGGATGGCCCGAAAATACCAATCAGATCGGGCCTCCGGGGCATGGTGGGCCTCACCACAGGGTGGCCCTACATTGCCCACAACAGCCACCACCACCACATCCACCAGGTCTCCCAAAGTGGCCCCATCAACGTCGGGCACAGTTGACCAAGGCTCCTCATCAAGACCTGGACCCAGCCATGTTCAACAACCAGGACAGTCCAGTGGGCATTCAACTGCTGGCACAAGTTCCACCTCGGCCGGCACACAGACTGCATCAGCCCCTCCTGTGGACCCAGCCGCATTCCTGGCATTGAGCCGCAAATTGGACAAGGTGTTTACAAAGGTGGACAAGCTAAGCCAGGATGTGGCATATATCAAAAAAAGGGTTCGGTCCATCAGGCGGACCCTACGGATGGCCAACCTCTAGGACATTTGCCATGTTTAACTTTTACCCCTCCCCTCTCTCCTCTTTCCTATTTTGTACTGATAGTTGGGTTTTGGGGATTAGAATTAGGTTAGTATAGGTAGTTAGCTTAGTTAGTGTTAGGGAAGAGGGTGGGGGGTACTTATTCTTTCTATCTTTATTTTTTGTGTGGGTGGGTGGGTGTTGGTCAATGTTGGGATTCCTGTTTGTTGAAGAAAAAAAAAAGAAAAAAAATATATATAAAAAAATGAAAATACAAAAAAATATATGATTGTTTAGGATAGTATAGTATGTGTGTAGGTTAGTAAGTGTTGTCCTGCATGTGTCCTGTCTCATAATGGTGGGTGGGGGGTTGATGTTTAGATCGTTTAGTTATATGTGTAGAGTAAGTTTAGCTTAGGTTAGTTAGGGACAGTTGTGGGTTAGTAGTAGTCAGGTTAGATTAGTGTAGGTATTACTTTTCCCTTAGTTGCCTCTTGTGTGAATAAATAGTAATAAATATATAGTTAACCCTTTACATGATGCGTTAGGTGCTACTTTATCATGGCCTTGACATCAGTGTAGGTGAATGTTTTTGTATGACATTAGTGTCCTATGCTAGTCATCCCCTGAAAATGGAGGTTTAACATGCCAGCTACCCGTGTGATAACTTGGTAAGTATCCACCATTTGGGAGACCCATCATTGGTAGTTTGCATCGATCACCAAGGTTTTTGTGTTGGTGAGTATGTATTCTACTTCACAAAGTGTGCTTCCAGACTTGTTATTGTGGGTAATTTCATAGGTCGGACTGCAGTGTGATGTTCAGGGAGATCTTTGTAGATGAGGTGTTCTTAACACTCTTGTCTTGTTGCCTTCATTGCTGACCTACATCATGTGTGTACTAATTCTGCATGACTTTCCTTCATGGAAGTATACTCAGAAAGGGTGATTGATGCAGTGTTATTTTTTTATGTTTGCTTACATTTTGCAGCATAATTTCATGTTTTAGTATTGCATGGTGCCTACATATCTCAGCCACCATTAGTTGATAGAATTGCTATAGATGGTGCATCCTTCTGTCCAACACAGCATGATTGTGTGTGGTTAGTCCCTTCATCAGTTATTCTCCTCAGTATGGTAAGGCTATGATGCAATCCTGGCCACTGCACAGATGTATCAGACTACATGATGTCAGGACAGTTGTATTGACAAGCTACATGGTTGCCACACAGGCACTTTGGAGTTATGTACTGCACAGTTGAAGTGTGAAATAACACAGAGACATAATAGGTGTGCAAGTGCTATTTATTTATAGGTGCTGTAGTGCAAAATGTCCATTGTCCATGTTTGCTGAGTCCGTTCTGGTGCATTCTTACATGGTGATCCTACATAAGGAGTGTGGATGAGGCTCCTGACATGCTTGGGTGATGTCACAGACAGTGCAGAGGGACAGGAATTGGCAAATAGTAGGAGAGACACATTCACTGGCAATGCTGACAAGTCATACAGTGGATTGCAGAACAGTCATTGAGTGTAGTTGTAGTGAGACTGGCATTTGACAAAACGTAGGACCTTGGTCAAAGTAGGCCATGGTGCAGGGACTAGTGCTTCCGGGTACTCTTCCGTGAGAATGTGATCTGTTCCATGTCTTCTTCTTCTGATGTGTGTGTTGCCTGGTTTGTCCTTGTTGTTGTTGGTTGTGAAGGGGCAACACACACCTCAGTGTTAGAAGACGTGGAGGCAGACATCCCGGGGGCTGCTCCCTGTGGAGTTATTAAGGGCAGTACTGCAGCAAGGAGGGCCTGCTGGTTTTTCAGAATAGCAGCCACATCACGATGGTAGGCAGCCAGGTCGGCCCTGAGGGGTTCAATGTTGCATTCGTGCACACGTTGACTGGATTGCAGTTGTAGGTGTTGTGTCAACTGGATGACAGCTGTGCTGATTTCCTTCAGTGTTTTGGCAAGTTCCTGCAAGAGAGATGTTCGGGCTTGCATAGCAGCTGCCTGATCTGCAAATGACGTCATGCACGAACGCACCCCCTCAAGGCTGGCTGCCATGTTTTGCATCCCCACCCGCACCTCCTTGGCCAGCTCCCGCTGTACCCCAACTACAGTTCTTTCAAAGCTGGTGCCAGTGTCGCCAGAGTCCTCAGCTGTGTTGGAGCTGGCAGGTCTTACAATTGGGGTGGTGGGTGGTTCTTCTGTGATGGCTGCTTCTTCTGTGCTCCTCCTTGTGACTGAAGGTGGGGTCTGGAGGCTTTCAAGGGCCTTTTGGATGGTCTCCTGGGAAATAGTTATGGGCTCGTCATCCATGTCATCAGGGAAATCAGGGACAGGCATATCGGCAGGAGATCCATGTTCCTCTGCAATGAAACAGGGTACAATTAATGTGTCTGTGTTGTGAAAATTTTGCCATAACATGCAAGCCTTTGGATGACTTAACTTTGTGCTCTGGTTTGGTATTGGTATCTGCTGTCCTTCATATGGGCATTGTTATAGGCCTATGGCCCACCTGTGTGTCACATGTATGATATAGAGTTATCAGACTTGTCTGCCTAATTGCCTCTAGGTGTTGCTTTGTACCAATTTGGGAATAGCCATCTTTTTGTCCTACTCGTCCCTCCGTGTATATCTATTCTTATGGAGAGACATTTTGTTGCGTGGCCTCGCATTATCCTACATGAGATTACTGGATTTCTAGGCAGCAGTATAGCTAATGGTGTGGTGGACTGAGTCTGACCCACTTGTAAATAACTCTGTCACCCTAATTCTTTCTTTTTGCTCTGGCTAACTAGCAGTGCCTCATGTCTCCCACGGCAAAGAAATGATTAGACAGCCGAGCGCATGACATCTTTGGAACTTCTCAGGGAAGTCGTGGTCACTCAGATCCAAACCAATTCTCTCATTTCCAGTATGATCTCATATACAAATGACAAAGACAGTATTTGTTTTATATGATGATTTCATAAAACAACTGACTTTTAGATAATTAGGTGTGAGCCACAATAACCCAAACAATACAACATGGTAGAATTGAAATAGTCACCAGGAGTGTAAAACATTTGAACAAAGCTATCATGGTGCCTAGCTGTTTCTACTCTCCCTCTGCTTGTTCTATTTAGAGCACAGCATGTTAAGCTTCAAGCTTGCCTGTCTGAATCACTGGGGAGACATCAGCCCTCATATCTGAGCAATGGCCTGTGATCTGGTTCTGCATCTGCAGCAAGGCAGGCAGCGTCTAGTTGTGGTTCTCGGTTCGGAAACTCCCTCTTGCGTGTATTGGGACAAGGAAGTGATTTTATAACTAACATGTCATCGTGATGACAAAGTGTCCCTACGCAGGAATGCCAAATCTGAACTCCTACCACGTCTATCGGCAATGTACCAGACTGTATCCTTGATGTAGGAAGTTGGCTCTGTATGTGCTATTTCAAAGTGAGGAATAGCATGCACAGAGTCCAAGGGTTCCCCTTAGAGGTAAAATAGTGGTAAAAAGAGATAATACTAATGCTCTATTTTGTGGTAGTGTGGTCGAGCAGTAGGCTTATCCAAGGAGTAGTGTTAAGCATTTGTTGTACATACACATAGACAATAAATGAGGTACACACACTCAGAGACAAATCCAGCCAATAGGTTTTTGTATAGAAAAATATATTTTCTTAGTTTATTTTAAGAACCACAGGTTCAAATTCTACATGTAATATCTCATTCGAAAGGTATTGCAGGTAAGTACTTTAGGAACTTTAAATCATAAAAATTGCATGTATACTTTTCAAGTTATTGACAAATAGCTGTTTTAAAAGTGGACACAGTGCAATTTTCACAGTTCCTGGGGGAGGTAAGTTTTGGTTAGTTTTACCAGGTAAGTAAGACACTTACAGGGTTCAGTTCTTGGTCCAAGGTAGCCCACCGTTGGGGGTTCAGAGCAACCCCAAAGTCACCACACCAGCAGCTCAGGGCCGGTCAGGTGCAGAGTTCAAAGTGGTGCCCAAAACACATAGGCTAGAATGGAGAGAAGGGGGTGCCCCGGTTCCGGTCTGCTTGCAGGTAAGTACCCGCGTCTTCGGAGGGCAGACCAGGGGGGTTTTGTAGGGCACCGGGGGGGACACAAGTCCACACAGAAATTTCACCCTCAGCAGCGCGGGGGCGGCCGGGTGCAGTGTAGAAACAGGCGTCGGGTCTGCAAGGTTAGTCTATGAGAGATCTCGGGATCTCTTCAGCGCTGCAGGCAGGCAAGGGGGGGATTCCTCGGGGAAACCTCCACTTGGGCAAGGGAGAGGGACTCCTGGGGGTCACTTCTCCAGTGAAAGTCCGGTCCTTCAGGTCCTGGGGGCTGCGGGTGCAGGGTCTCTCCCAGGCGTCGGGACTTTGGATTCAAAGAGTCGCGGTCAGGGGAAGCCTCGGGATTCCCTCTGCAGGCGGCGCTGTGGGGGCTCAGGGGGGACAGGTTTTGGTACTCACAGTATCAGAGTAGCCCTGGGGTCCCTCCTGAGGTGTTGGATCTCCACCAGCCGAGTCGGGGTCGCCGGGTGCAGTGTTGCAAGTCTCACGCTTCTTGCGGGGAGCTTGCAGGGTTCTTTCAAAGCTGCTGGAAACAAAGTTGCAGCCTTTCTTGGAGCAGGTCCGCTGTCCTCGGGAGTTTCTTGCCTTTTCGAAGCAGGGGCAGTCCTCAGAGGATGTCGAGGTCGCTGGTCCCTTTGGAAGGCGTCGCTGGAGCAGGATCTTTGGAAGGCAGGAGACAGGCCGGTGAGTTTCTGGAGCCAAGGCAGTTGTCGTCTTCTGGTCTTCCTCTGCAGGGGTTTTCAGCTAGGCAGTCCTTCTTCTTGTAGTTGCAGGAATCTAATTTTCTAGGGTTCAGGGTAGCCCTTAAATACTAAATTTAAGGGCGTGTTTAGGTCTGGGGGGTTAGTAGCCAATGGCTACTAGCCCTGAGGGTGGGTACACCCTCTTTGTGCCTCCTCCCAAGGGGAGGGGGTCACAATCCTAACCCTATTGGGGGAATCCTCCATCTGCAAGATGGAGGATTTCTAAAAGTTAGAGTCACTTCAGCTCAGGACACCTTAGGGGCTGTCCTGACTGGCCAGTGACTCCTCCTTGTTGCTTTCTTTGTTCCCTCCAGCCTTGCCGCCAAAAGTGGGGGCCGTGGCCGGAGGGGGCGGGCAACTCCACTAAGCTGGAGTGCCCTGCTGGGCTGTGACAAAGGGGTGAGCCTTTGAGGCTCACCGCCAGGTGTCACAGCTCCTACCTGGGGGAGGTGTTAGCATCTCCACCCAGTGCGGGCTTTGTTACTGGCCTCAGAGTGACAAAGGCACTCTCCCCATGGGGCCAGCAACATGTCTCTAGTGTGGCAGGCTGCTGGAACTAGTCAGCCTACACAGATAGTTGGTTAAGTTTCAGGGGGCACCTCTAAGGTGCCCTCTGTGGTGTATTTTACAATCAAATGTACACTGGCATCAGTGTGCATTTATTGTGCTGAGAAGTTTGATACCAAACTTCCCAGTTTTCAGTGTAGCCATTATGGTGCTGTGGAGTTCGTGTAAAACAGACTACCAGACCATATACTCTTATGGCTACCCTGCACTTACAATGTCTAAGGTTTTGCTTAGACACTGTAGGGGCACAGTGCTCATGCACTGGTACCCTCACCTATGGTATAGTGCACCCTGCCTTAGGGCTGTAAGGCCTGCTAGAGGGGTGTCTTATCTATACTGCATAGGCAGTGAGAGGCTGGCATGGCACCCTGAGGGGAGTGCCATGTCGACTTACTCATTTTGTTCTCACTAGCACACACAGGCTTGTAAGCAGTGTGGCTGTGCTGAGTGAGGGGTCTCTAGGGTGGCATAATGCATGCTGCAGCCCTTAGAGACCTTCCCTGGCATCAGGGCCCTTGGTACCAGAGGTACCAGTTACAAGGGACTTATCTGGATGCCAGGGTGTGCCAATTGTGGGATCAATGGTACATTTTAGGTGAAAGAACACTGGTGCTGGGGCCTGGTTAGCAGGGTCCCAGCACACTTCTCAGTCAAGTCAGCATCAGTATCAGGCAAAAAGTGGGGGGTAACTGCAACAGGGAGCCATTTCTTTACACAAGCCCCCCCCAGCCCACAGGCCAGGAGACTCAGCCAACGCTGGAAGAGTCTTCCTAGTCTGTCAGGCGAGGAAGAGTAGAGGAAATGGCTGGTTTGTTGCAGGGCCTACTCTGCCTTACATCCTCCTGTTCAGGTCATTCCCTCTGGGGAACTGACCCACTTCCACAGTGATAGGACTTAGTCTGAACTGCCTCTTGTCTGTGCTTTTTATGTCTTTACCCATTCTCTCTATTTTGAGGTCAGAGGTATCCACCTCTGCTAATCTTATCTTAGCCAGGGTCACCCCTAGCTTACCCAAAGAGGTTACCCAGAGCTGGAGTAACCCCACCATGACCAACAGGGTCAGGGGGCCTAACTTGTTATTTGGCATGGGGTCAGACCACCATGCCAAGGATAGTGCAGCCATAAAGGCTAACACCCAGCAGAGGCCACTGACAGCTGTCAGTGCCCAGAACCACACCTTTAGCTCTTCACCTACAAGGGAAGGGGCTAAGTTACAGGCTTCTTTGGGTTCAGGGTGCCTGTCTGCTGTATTAGAGTGGGGGGTTACCACATCTTGTAGTAAACACCCTTCTTCCACTCTTTCTTCTGTTAGCTGAGGAGCCACCCACTCAGGCTTAACAGTTGCCTGACTAGCCAGGACTTCTTGTGGGTCAGGTTGGACTTTATCAGAGCCATTTTTGGAGTTCTCCCCTACTGGAGCAGAATCTCCTTGGCTTGCTGGAACCTTGGCTAAAGGTTGTCCACCTTTCCTACTCTGTTTCCTTTTCTTTTTCTTCTGGGGCCTACTTGCATTTACTGCAGAGGCAGGCACTCCAGAATCCTTGGGAGAGGACTGGCCCTGGACCAGTTCTTCTCTTAGGCTCTGACTAACCTCTGGGTAGTCATTTCCAAGGAGACAATCAAGGGGGAGGTCTGTACTGACTACCACCCTTCTCCAGCTAAAAGTTCCACCCACTTCTATGGGCACAAGAGCCACAGGCCTATTAGTGACCCTGTCTGGGCTAACTCTTACTCTGGCCATCTCACCTGGGATGTACTGGTTTGAGAGTACCAGCCTGTCATGCACAATAGTGTGACTGGCACAAGTGTCTCTCAGGGCAGTGGTTGGGATTCCATTCACCAGTAGGTGGTGGAAGTGTCTACTTCCCTCTGGAATCTCCAACTCACCTGTTGGGCCCTGTTTCCAGTTGAAGGCTATGAAGACCTCCTCATCTGAGGAGTCATCTCCCATGGCTACACTGGTTACCCCTGGAATTTTGTTCTGGGGTTTGTTTTTGGGACAAGAAGTGTCCTTGGTGTGGTGCCCAGACTGTTTACAGTTGTGGCACCATGCCTTAGTGGCATCCCAGTTCTTACCCTGGTACCCACCTTTGTTTTGGGTTGTGTCTTGGGGCCCACCCACCTGTTCTGGTTTTTGGGGGCCTACAGAGGACTCTTTTTCTTTGTTTCTAGGGTCACCCACTTTCTCCTGGGGAGTTTTTGTAACCCCTTTCTTTTGGTCACCCCCAGTGGAAGTTTTGGTTACCCTAGTCTTGACCCAGTGGTCTGCCTTCTTTCCCAATTCTTGGGGAGAAATTGGACCTAGGTCTACCAGATACTGATGCAACTTTTCATTGAAGCAGTTACTTAAAATGTGCTCTTTCATAAACAAATTATAAAGCCCAACATAGTCACACACTTCATTTCCAGTTAACCAACCATCTAGTGTTTTTACTGAGTAGTCTACAAAATCAACCCAGGTCTGGCTCGAGGATTTTTGAGCCCCCCTGAATCTAATTCTATACTCCTCAGTGGAGAATCCAAAGCCCTCAATCAGGGTACCCTTCATGAGGTCATAAGATTCTGCATCTTTTCCAGAGAGTGTGAGGAGTCTATCCCTACACTTTCCAGTGAACATTTCCCAAAGGAGAGCACCCCAGTGAGATCTGTTTACTTTTCTGGTTACACAAGCCCTCTCAAAAGCTGTGAACCATTTGGTGATGTCATCACCATCTTCATATTTTGTTACAATCCCTTTGGGGATTTTTAGGATGTCAGGAGAATCTCTGACCCTATTTAAGTTGCTGCCACCATCGATGGGACCTAGGCCCATCTCTTTTCTTTCCCTTTCTATGGCTAGGAGCTGCTTTTCCAAAGCCAATCTTTTGACCATCCTGGCTAACAGGGGGTCATCTTCACTGGAGTTATCCTCAGTGATTTCAGAGGTGTTGGTCTCTCCTGTGAGGGAACCAGCATCTCTGACTATTATTTTTGGAGTCAGGGTTTGAGGGACCCTGTTCTCCCTAGATAGGACTGGTAGGGGGGAATTTTCCTCCTGGTCACTATCCTCTTCCTCTGAGTTGCCACCCTCAGAGGGGTTGGCCTTTTCAAACTCTGCCAAAAGCTCCTGGAGCTGTATTTTGGTAGGTTTGGGGCCCATTGTTATTTTCTTTATTTTACAGAGTGACCTTAGCTCCCTCATCTTAAGATGGAGGTAAGGTGTGGTGTCGAGTTCCACCACAGTCACATCTGTGCTAGACATTTTGCTTCTAAAAGTTGGAATACTTTTTAAGAATCTACAACTGGTTCTAGAATCTAATTCAAACTTTTACAAACTTTTAAACTCTAAAAGAAATGCTAAACAGGATCTAACACAAGGCCCTAGCAGGTCTTTTAAGAATTTAGAAAACTTTTCAAATTGCAAAAATCAATTTCTAATGACAATTTTGGAATTTGTCGTGTGATCAGGTATTGGCTGAGTAGTCCAGCAAATGCAAAGTCTTGTACCCCACCGCTGATCCACCAATGTAGGAAGTTGGCTCTGTATGTGCTATTTCAAAGTGAGGAATAGCATGCACAGAGTCCAAGGGTTCCCCTTAGAGGTAAAATAGTGGTAAAAAGAGATAATACTAATGCTCTATTTTGTGGTAGTGTGGTCGAGCAGTAGGCTTATCCAAGGAGTAGTGTTAAGCATTTGTTGTACATACACATAGACAATAAATGAGGTACACACACTCAGAGACAAATCCAGCCAATAGGTTTTTGTATAGAAAAATAACTTTTCTTAGTTTATTTTAAGAACCACAGGTTCAAATTCTACATGTAATATCTCATTCGAAAGGTATTGCAGGTAAGTACTTTAGGAACTTTAAATCATAAAAATTGCATGTATACTTTTCAAGTTATTGACAAATAGCTGTTTTAAAAGTGGACACAGTGCAATTTTCACAGTTCCTGGGGGAGGTAAGTTTTGGTTAGTTTTACCAGGTAAGTAAGACACTTACAGGGTTCAGTTCTTGGTCCAAGGTAGCCCACCGTTGGGGGTTCAGAGCAACCCCAAAGTCACCACACCAGCAGCTCAGGGCCGGTCAGGTGCAGAGTTCAAAGTGGTGCCCAAAACACATAGGCTAGAATGGAGAGAAGGGGGTGCCCCGGTTCCGGTCTGCTTGCAGGTAAGTACCCGCGTCTTCGGAGGGCAGACCAGGGGGGTTTTGTAGGGCACCGGGGGGGACACAAGTCCACACAGAAATTTCACCCTCAGCAGCGCGGGGGCGGCCGGGTGCAGTGTAGAAACAGGCGTCGGGTCTGCAAGGTTAGTCTATGAGAGATCTCGGGATCTCTTCAGCGCTGCAGGCAGGCAAGGGGGGGATTCCTCGGGGAAACCTCCACTTGGGCAAGGGAGAGGGACTCCTGGGGGTCACTTCTCCAGTGAAAGTCCGGTCCTTCAGGTCCTGGGGGCTGCGGGTGCAGGGTCTCTCCCAGGCGTCGGGACTTTGGATTCAAAGAGTCGCGGTCAGGGGAAGCCTCGGGATTCCCTCTGCAGGCGGCGCTGTGGGGGCTCAGGGGGGACAGGTTTTGGTACTCACAGTATCAGAGTAGTCCTGGGGTCCCTCCTGAGGTGTTGGATCTCCACCAGCCGAGTCGGGGTCGCCGGGTGCAGTGTTGCAAGTCTCACGCTTCTTGCGGGGAGCTTGCAGGGTTCTTTCAAAGCTGCTGGAAACAAAGTTGCAGCCTTTCTTGGAGCAGGTCCGCTGTCCTCTGGAGTTTCTTGTCTTTTCGAAGCAGGGGCAGTCCTCAGAGGATGTCGAGGTCGCTGGTCCCTTTGGAAGGCGTCGCTGGAGCAGGATCTTTGGAAGGCAGGAGACAGGCCGGTGAGTTTCTGGAGCCAAGGCAGTTGTCGTCTTCTGGTCTTCCTCTGCAGGGGTTTTCAGCTAGGCAGTCCTTCTTCTTGTAGTTGCAGGAATCTAATTTTCTAGGGTTCAGGGTAGCCCTTAAATACTAAATTTAAGGGCGTGTTTAGGTCTGGGGGGTTAGTAGCCAATGGCTACTAGCCCTGAGGGTGGGTACACCCTCTTTGTGCCT
This sequence comes from Pleurodeles waltl, assembly GCF_031143425.1. Classification (NCBI taxonomy): domain Eukaryota; kingdom Metazoa; phylum Chordata; class Amphibia; order Caudata; family Salamandridae; genus Pleurodeles; species Pleurodeles waltl. Next base: position 552,948,896 of record NC_090449.1, read on the forward strand.
CCTCCCAAGGGGAGGGGGTCACAATCCTAACCCTATTGGGGGAATCCTCCATCTGCAAGATGGAGGATTTCTAAAAGTTAGAGTCACTTCAGCTCAGGACACCTTAGGGGCTGTCCTGACTGGCCAGTGACTCCTCCTTGTTGCTTTCTTTGTTCCCTCCAGCCTTGCCGCCAAAAGTGGGGGCCGTGGCCGGAGGGGGCGGGCAACTCCACTAAGCTGGAGTGCCCTGCTGGGCTGTGACAAAGGGGTGAGCCTTTGAGGCTCACCGCCAGGTGTCACAGCTCCTACCTGGGGGAGGTGTTAGCATCTCCACCCAGTGCGGGCTTTGTTACTGGCCTCAGAGTGACAAAGGCACTCTCCCCATGGGGCCAGCAACATGTCTCTAGTGTGGCAGGCTGCTGGAACTAGTCAGCCTACACAGATAGTTGGTTAAGTTTCAGGGGGCACCTCTAAGGTGCCCTCTGTGGTGTATTTTACAATCAGATGTACACTGGCATCAGTGTGCATTTATTGTGCTGAGAAGTTTGATACCAAACTTCCCAGTTTTCAGTGTAGCCATTATGGTGCTGTGGAGTTCGTGTAAAACAGACTCCCAGACCATATACTCTTATGGCTACCCTGCACTTACAATGTCTAAGGTTTTGCTTAGACACTGTAGGGGCACAGTGCTCATGCACTGGTACCCTCACCTATGGTATAGTGCACCCTGCCTTAGGGCTGTAAGGCCTGCTAGAGGGGTGTCTTATCTATACTGCATAGGCAGTGAGAGGCTGGCATGGCACCCTGAGGGGAGTGCCATGTCGACTTACTCATTTTGTTCTCACTAGCACACACAGGCTTGTAAGCAGTGTGGCTGTGCTGAGTGAGGGGTCTCTAGGGTGGCATAATGCATGCTGCAGCCCTTAGAGACCTTCCCTGGCATCAGGGCCCTTGGTACCAGAGGTACCAGTTACAAGGGACTTATCTGGATGCCAGGGTGTGCCAATTGTGGGATCAATGGTACATTTTAGGTGAAAGAACACTGGTGCTGGGGCCTGGTTAGCAGGGTCCCAGCACACTTCTCAGTCAAGTCAGCATCAGTATCAGGCAAAAAGTGGGGGGTAACTGCAACAGGGAGCCATTTCTTTACACTTGACTGGAGCACAGAGTGAATATGTTATGGAGAACTCCAGTGCTGAAGTACGCAAAACAGTGTGATATGAATAAATAACAACACCGTAGAACTGGCTATTTGCAAAGTAACTGATACGAAGCCTAATAAAAAGCATTTAGTGCAAAGTGCACAGAGGCTCTAAGCTGTTAGCAAATGAATAAAAGTACATTCAGGGCAAAGTGCACAAAGGCATAAAGCCTGAAGCTAATGCGCAAAGTATACATAAAACTTACCACACTACACTTTGACTGGTTGTGGGTGTTGTGAATGCCCTGGCAGCACACTTGCCTCTCAGGACCTGCCCCAAACACTTTTATTCACATTGACCTTAATGTACATGTTATGTGGCATATCCTATGCATGGCAATGTTAGGATGTGGTATGGATGTAAACATTGTTGATGTTTCCAGATGATGTTGGGTAATGTGTGTTTAATTGGATTGCCCTGTTTATCGTATCAAAGTCCTATTTGGTTCTCAGACTGTGCAGGTGTGTTTCAGTGACCAGTTGCATGTGTCCCCTCCTCAATGTTGTTGTCTGAGCAGTATGACATTAGTGATGTTGCCTTGTTAGCCAGGTACGTGAGGGACCCTGACATATGCAGCATGTGTGTGTCCTTAGTGCTGTGTGGCTCCTATTGCTGTTTACTTTGGCTGATGTATGTGTCAAGTATGGGCATTGGCATTTGAGTGTACTGGTGCCTTTGTCTTATTTCTCTAAATAGTTGCAGATGTCATCCTCACCCCCTAATTTAGTTATGTATGTTCCATGGGGAGGTTCCTGCCATTTGCTACTATAGCTGCACAGAGATCAGAGGTGTTATTGTCAACTGTTGTCGCAGTTACATTGCAGTTGTTGTTTTGGCTACTGGATTACTGATAGGGACCTAGTTGATGTAGGATACATTTTGACTGACGAGTGCCTGGATGTAAGTTTGATGTAGTGGCCTTCCCACCTGTCGCTGCTTTCCCTTGGCTCCATTGTTGTAATTACAGGATGGCCCCATGGGACTGTTGTTGGTGCTGTATTTTGTCGTGCCCCAGCTTCAGTCTGTGCTGGCCATGCCCCCCTGCTGTGCCCCTTTACCCATGCCACTTCATATATATGCTGACTTACATGCATTGTGTAGTAGGTATTCCCCCCCCGGTTGCAGTTATCATTATTGCATTATAATTCCCCATGCGACTTACCCTGAATGTGCGTTGTGTCGTGGTAGTCTGCGCTGTCCTGTCCTTGAATCCCTGTGACGATCTCCTCAGGGATGACGGCTGCGACCATCTCCTCCATGTGGTCCAGGGCCTCCTGGTGTGCTGGACTCCCCCCTCCAGTCTGCAGTGCTGCCTTCCTGTTCCTGGCCATTTTTTCTTTTGTCCTACGTTTGCAGTCATGCCAGCGTTTCTTACACTCGGTGACTGTTCTGCGTTCTTCAGCCACACTGTTGATCTTGTCCACAATTTTTTGCCATATGGCCTCTCTCCTACTGATTGGCAATTTAGAGGTGATGAACAATTGGTGCTGGTGTTCCGTCACCTCTTTAACCAGGATTTCCTGCTCCTCTGCACTGAAGCGACACTTTCTTTTTTTTCTAAAAATGTCCTGGTTCCTGTATGGATCATCCTGGCTGGTTCCTGGTCTGCTGTCATCTTCCTGGGGTCTGTTGTGGCATCTGGGATCCATTTTGGCTCTCCTCTGCTGAAAGGGCAGTGTTCGCGGGTAAGTTTGACGCTATGGCGTAAAAAAAAACAGCGCTTTCCGGGTTGCGCTGTTGTAAATCGACCCACAGTCATTTGCGTCGCGTTAACGTTGGTTTCCTTTACGACTTGACGCCGCTGTGTGCGTCACGAAATAATGACTCCCACCTGTTGGTTGCGCCGCCGTGCGTCAAAGTATAAATTTGACACCCGCACGGCGCATCGAAATGGCGTTAGCCGGTGTTAACATTTTTTACGCAAAGCTGCGCCGGCGCAGCTTTGCGTCAAAAAGTATAAATATGGCCCTATATGTGCAGTCCATGTCGAAATTTTGCAGCCTCACTGACTGATAATAGGGGCGGGCAAAATGCAAGAAAGTTGTAACGTGTTATATCACAAAACACGTTATCCCTATGACACAATTCTAAAAACAAAATGATTAGAGTTTTAATAGGTGCGTTAGGCAGAACGATGTATAAATACATAAAACACAGCGTCCCTAAAACGTTCGAATTATCTAGGGGTTAGTTGAAATTTAGTTTCCATTAAAATCTCCCTATTTTCACCAGAAAGGCCACACACGTATCAGTACCTGGTCCCAGCAGAGCCACAGACACTGCTTCTACCTACTTAGAGCCAGGCTTAAGGGGTCATTCTGTCTTTTTCCCAGTATTTTGCAGCTCATCATTTTTGACATGCAGGAAAAAATGACATTCTGGCTAAAGGATCTCACTGACAGATAGAAGCAGGGAGGTCTCTTGATCCTTCACAGAAAAAATGTGCCCGAGGCCAATTTTTGGAAGAATAAGTCAGTCAAGGGCAGGAGAAGCGCATTTCTTTGAACCATTCGTCCATCAGTTTCATGCTCCCTCCCAAGGACTCAAGTTCTGCTTTGTCATGAGCATTTCAGATCAAAACTTTGCCTTTGTGACGACAAACTGTGGGGCGGTCGCAGTCGCTACCCGTGAGCAAGATTCGGCGGTCTCGGGTAATTCTTTCAGGTAAGGGCCTTTGCCAGGTGTGCCTCAGCACCGCACACCTACGTTTTGCCCTGGAGGCCATTGTTTAATGCACATGGCAGACTCTGATCAGACAGTTGGCATTAGGAGTGCAAGACACGGCCTGTCCAGGCCCTCCAGGGGCATTTGAATGTTCTGTCATGTGATAAATGAGATTAGGTGTTTGATCGGAATATGACCTATCCATTAAAAAATAAGTAGCAAACTGTTTACATATTTCAACTAGGGGCTGGGTATAGAAGGTTACACCTGCTCTACGTTGATGAACCCTTGAGGCCTTTGTCGTTCTTCGTAGGGCCCTAATGTCTCTAACTTTCAAGAAAATTGCCTATTTTGGAAAGAACTGAGGTTTTATCAGGCTATACTTGCAAAGCACTAGTCTGATCCTGGGCATTTTAAAGAGGGTGTCAGGAGTGAGCCTGGGGCACTATACATGGTAGCCATGTTCCAGTGTTAGCCGAACACATTTTACCTTCTGTCTCATTTTTGTCTCTGATCTTTTGTACCATGTTTCACCCCGAAGTGAAATACAAATTAGTTTGCGTAGATGTGGGAAAGCTAATTCTGTAGCACCTAATATGTAAGACAATTAGGTTTTGTTGCACCTATTATAAAGCAGCACAAAAGGTTCAGTAACTCAAGGGCAAAACGTCATTTTTTTTCAAAAATATGGCAGTGTCATACAATGATGTTATGATCTTCAGCTGATGAAATCGTGCAAGGTTCTTAATAGTTAGGGTTTTTCTTTTTTTTTCTCCATTATATTCATCATTAGTCGAATTTTGCCTGGCTTAGATTGACTCAAGTTAATTAAAGCAGCATGGACAAAATTAACCATTGATGCAGTTGGTAAACTGGGCTTGGTTAAGATATTTTTGGACTTACCTTTAACGTTTTGCATGAAACTTCGCAATCTACTTACTCATAACTTTCAGCCTCACTAAGGCCCATATTTATACTTTTTTAGCGCCACATTTGCAGCCTTTTTTGACGCAAAAGCGGCGCAAACTTACAAAATACAATTGTATTTTGAGAGTTTGCACCGCTTTTGCGCCAAAAAATGACACAAATGCAGCGCAAAAAAAGTATAAATATGGGCCTAAATATTATAGGCTGGTACATGTTTGAGACGTTGCAGGAAAATCTTGTAATTCATTGCAGATTAAACAGATCGTTCCAGTGCTCCGATTTCACTGATGCCACCATGAGCAGTGGGGGGGCTTACTGTCTAGGCAACAGAGTGTTAGGAGTGTGATTGGCAGGCCATTCCCAGAAGGTGGATCATCACATGATTACTTCACTGCCAGGACCGCCAGATCACAAAATGTGTCTACACCATTAGGATGAACGTTGAAATGTAGCTAGAATAGCTTAAAGGCTCAAACCAACATTTTAAAACTTTTCATTCCTAAGTAAATATTCTCTATATATTTCCTTTTAAGTTTCAAAGATTAAAGTTTCAAATGTTATCAGTTATCAGTCCCCCTAAACCTCAAAAAAATATAGCGAACTGGTTTGCCAAATTTTGCGGCCAAAAAAGCAAAACATTTGGGCCCATATTTAACAGAACTGATGCACAACTGAGCTAGCGCAGTTGTGCGTCAAAAAAATTACCACAAGCTAATGCCATTCCCTAGCGCCTGGCGCTAAGGAATGGTTAGTGTAAAAGAAAAATGACGCTAACCACTGTGACATTCCATAAGAAAAAATGTAGCTAATGCTGCAAAAGTGGTGTTAGAATGTTTTGCGGCACATTTTTTAACGCAAAATGGGTTAGTGCCATCTTTAACAGCATTAGCATAAAAAAAAGCATAAGAGGAAGAAAAAAACATTTGGGAAGACAAGATGGAGAATGGAGGCCAGGAGAGATCCTTGGGGGATCCCAATCAGCTAAGTACCAGCCAGGAGGGTTCAGCAAAGTCGCAGGAGAAGAGGAAGCGGAAGTGTCACTTTAGTGAGGAAGAGAATGACATCTAGGTCAGAGAGGTGACGGAGCACCAACACCAGCTCTTTGTCACCTCCAAATTGCCAATTGGTAGAAGAAAGGCTATATTGCAGGCAATAGTAGATAAAGTCAACAGTGTGGCAGAGGTGACGAGAACTGTCACTGATTGCAAGAAGTGCAGGCACAATTGCAAGCACACAACTAAGGAGAAACTGGCCAGGAACCAAAATGCGCACTGCAGACTGGAGGTGGAAGCACGACACCCCAGGAGGACCTGGATGAGCTGGAGGCGATGGTGGCAGCGGTCATCCCGGAGCAGTTGGTCACTGGAATTGCAGGACAGAACAGCGCAGACTATGAAGAACTACCACAAAAGCAGGGTAAGTTGCAGAAAGGGATTATCTGGAATCTCACAAATGGCAGAAGCGGGAGGCACATAGGACACACTCAATGGATGCTAAAGTGTCGCATCGGGACACGTAGGGCCAGAATAAAAAGGCTACATTGACACCCAAGCCTCACTTTAGTGACACTCTGGTGGCGCTGTGTGCTCCGATATATACATAATGTAGTCTTAAGCCACTTACTGTGGCTTTACACAAACTTGTAAATATGCAGCATGTTGCCTGAAAGGGGCGAATAATCAGTGTGGCTGTGGCTGTGGCTGTGCCACAACAACACCCATTGTATATTATTGTTGGCTCAGATCCAAGACAACATGTTCCCCAGAGACTGTGACTAAAGTCAACACCACCCCATGGGTAGTGTCAGGATGACACAACAAGGCAAAATGCTTTCTATCTTCCTCGTGTCATTGTCCTTCTCATGTGTGCTGCATCCTGCAGGACACATAGAAATACCACCTTGCCATAGTAGATTGTTTATGTGCATGAAGAGACATCTTCCTGCATATAAATGATCCTGCTGACTGGTGAGGTTTAATTTTATATTACTATTTTAGAAATGCCACTTTTAGAAAGTGAGCATTTCTCTGCCCTTAAAATCCCTCTGTGTCTCACAGCCTGTCTCCAATCCACATCTGGGCTGGGCTGGTTGGCAGCTCCCTTGTGCATTTCACCCAGACAACCAAAAACACAGGATGCTCAGTCACACCTTCACACATCTGCATACTGAATGGGTCTTCCTGGGCTGGAAGGGTGGAGGGCCTGACACACTTCAAAGGACAGTGGCCTGCCCTCATACAATGGACTGCCAAACCCCCTACTGGAACCCTGACAGACAGGGTTGTACTGAAAGGGGACCTTGTGCACTTTAAAACCACTCTTTGAAGTCTCCCCCACTTCAAAGGCACTTTTGGGTATATAAACTGGGTCCCTGACCCTACCAACTTAGACACTTCTTGAGACAGACACTCTGCACCAGATCCTGCAACCTGGCTGCCCTAAGGACTCACCTGGACTGCTTTGCTGTAAAGGACTGCTGCATTGATGTTGCCCTGCTGCCTTGCCAGCCTTTGGCTCTGCTGAGAAGTGCTCTCCAAGGGCTTGAATTGAGGTTGCCTCTTGTTCCTGAAGTCTTAGGGCCAAAAAGACTTGGGCCCATATTTATACTTTTTTTGCGCCACATTTGCATCAATTTTTGAGGCAAAAGAGGCGCCGACTTACAAAATACGATTGTATTTTGTAAGTTTGTGCCGCTTTTGTGTTAAAAAGCAGCGCAAATGCGGAGCTAAAAAGGTATAAATATGGGCCTTAATCTCTGCAATGAAACTCCTTGTATGGCAGAAATCGACGCACAGCCTGCCCGAATCGATGCACATCCTCTCCAGCAGTGAGAAAATCACTGCATCGCCGAACCGGAACAATGCAGCCCGTCTCCCCAAGTGGATATTGACGCAGCGTCATCGTATCGACCTGAACTTCAACGCACAGCCCACCGGATCAACGAATCACCGGGCCAGAACGACGCAGCCCGAATTCCTGCACCAGCCATGCGACAGAAACTCCACCGCATCGCCCACCGGATTGACGCAACAGCTGTGACTTCATCCCGCATGCCCAGGATTTCCACGCTTCGTTACTGGCAGTCAAAAGACCCTGCATCTCAAAGAAGATTCAAACCTGCGTGCCGGAATTTGACGCAAAGCCCTTGCTGCGGGTAAAAGAATCGACGCATCATCTGTGTGCACCCAGAAAGCCGAAGCACACCTACCTTTTTCCACGCTTCTCCTCCTCTGCAGTCTTTGTGCGTTTAATTTTGACACGAACCAGGTACTTTGTGCTTCCAAGAGACAATTGTTGCTTTTAAGAACCAAAGCCTCTGATTATCATTATCAAAGTGATATTTCAACTTGTGATTATCAAATCTTGAGCGTTTTGACCTTCATTTCTTCAGATAAATATCTCATAATGTTCTAAAATTGTGTGGTGTAATTTTGTGGTGTTTTCACTGTGTTATTGCATGATTTATTGCACAAATAGTTTACACATTGCCTTCTAAGTTAAGCCTGACTGCTCATTGCTAAACTATCAGAGCATGGGCACAGGATAATTTGGATTGTGTGTGACTTACCCTGACTATTTGGACAAAGGGTTATACCTCTGCCAACTAGGGACCCCATTTCTAACAGGACATGTCTGTGATCATCATTTGTGCTGCTGTATAAGTAGATTTAATTTCACCATGTAACAAGGTTGTCTATGTTGTGTGAATAGTTTGTGTTCTGCATAAAGGGACATCTACATGCGTAAGAACTGGCATAAGTGGTATTAATGTTGCGCTACGGGCGACAATGTCACTAGCCCGTTATGCAATTGTACCATCATACAAATACTTGCCCATGTGGATCCAAGCTGCCCATTTCCCTTTTGCCACATCAACAAAGTCTCAAAATGCATGCATTGATCCATATTGTGCATCCTTACCTCAACATATGCCTGTGGAAATGGAAATGCTTTGTTCTGCCTTCCTGGGACTGAGCTGCCCAGACCCCAGAAGGGCAGAACCCTGTTTGTGAGGTGGCAGCAGCTGAAGCTGCAGTGCAATCCTCAGAGAGCTGGTTTGGCAGTACTGGGGGTCCATGGCGGAGCCCCCAAAATGCATGGGATTGGCCCCCAATACCATATTTGGAATGGGGGACAATTCCATGATCTTAGACACCTTACATGGCCATATTCGGAGTTACCATTGTGAAGCTACATATAGGTATTGACCTATATGTAGTTCACGCGTGGAATGGTATCCCCACACTCACAAAGTCCAGGGAATCGGCCCTGGACAGCCTGGGGGCACCTTTGCTAGTGCAAGGGTGCCCTCACACTTAGTAACATTGCACCTAGCCTTCGGTATATTAAGGTTAGACATATAGGTGACTTATAAGTTACTTAAGTGCAGTGAAAATGACTGTGAAATAGTGTGTGCACTATTTCACGCAGGCTGCAGTGGCAGTCCTGTGAAAGGGTTTGTCTGAGCCCCTTATGGGTGGCAAAAGTAATGCTGCAGCCCACAAGAATCTCCAGGAACCCCAATGCCCTGGGTACCTAGGTACCATATACTAGGGACTTATAAGGTGGGTCCAGTGTGCCAATTGGAATTGGTAAATGAAGTCACTAAACTACAGTGACTAATTTGGAAGCAGAGACAGCATAATCACTTAAGTTCTGGTTAGCAGAACTTCAGTGACACAGTTAAGCACTACTGACAACACACACATTAGGCCACAAACTATGAGCACTGGGGTCCTGACCAGCAGGATCCCAGTGAGACAGGCAAAACATACTGACAAACAGGTAGAATTTGGGGGTAACATGCAAGATGGTACTTTCCTATAGTAACGCCCCACTTAACTCCCCCAAAACAAAAAAATTGTACTAAAACCCACTTCCAACTATACTTAATCTGTCCTACAACTAACCTAATCTAATTAACTAACCTATAACTACCCACCTAAATCCCACAAAAAATGATAACAATACACAAAGGGAGAAGGAAAGGAACTGGGAGGCTGTGTATCTACATGTTTAGAGCGTCTTCAGTTTTTTCTTACAAAACTTAAGCAACTTGTAGTTTCGGGCATTGTCCTCCTCAAGTTGGTCCAACAGTGCCATTATAGCTGCCATGTCCCTCCTCATGTTCGCCTCAAATTTTCACCTGCAGGTGGCTGTTGCAGTGACTGACTAGGCATAGGTGCAGATGATGTGGAGGGTTTTGGACCAGCTGAGCCCCCCCCCCCGACCCCAGATGTTGTGTCCGATGTGCCCTGCAAAGTTGCGGCCTGTAGCAGAGGTCCTCCATGTTGAAATGCAAGTCAAGCACCTGAAGATTTTTCGCAGCAATACCCCCTGGCCATCTTTCAGTACACTGCCTGGACCTCCATGATGTGGTGGAAACATTCTGCCCTCTTTTCAAAAGAATGGTTCTGTGCTGTGGTCAATAGTGGCAGCTCAAACATGAGGAGAACATGGCATCAAATACTGCAGAGGTATAATAAACATGTAATGTACACAGCATCCTCAGATGACATATGCTGTCCACCAGACATTCCACAACAATGTCAATCTCCAAATCAAGACTAAACTTCCTACCAGCCATCTGCGGTATCATGTACATGTCACTGGGTTAACGGCTATCCATTGTTGACCATTAGGGCCCAAAGGTAAGTGGATAACTGCCTCCTTGCACAACATTTTTGTCATTATACTAGTGAGGACCAAGTGGCCCAACAAGTCCAAAATCCCTCTGCCCTAGTCAAAAAATGGCGTGATGCATGCATTCCACCACTTTGATACCCCTTGTGCTACATCAAGCCTTGGCCAGGCAACATGGATGCAATGTGGTGTTAACCTGTAGGGGGACAGGAAAAAAGGAACCGGGAACTCTAAGGAATGCCAATGCATCATTCATGTGTCCTTGGGTAAACACCCGCTCCGAGCATGCATTACAAGGGGGCACACCATTGCTTAAAACGGGCCCCTAATTACAATTCAGGTTAGTGCTCAAATAGTTTGCCCTAAGCCTGAACAATTCATCTATCTTGTCTACAGATTTTGTACCTACCGCCCCCTACTCTGTGGTATGGTGTGCAAAATTTCTAATGCAGCGCATATATTGTGGCTGTATAGGTGCCCTAAGGGGCATAGAAAGAGTGGCACTGCACTGGGTGCAGCTACAGTATTCCTTCTTATTGAACCTGTGCACATGCATGTCTGACATCTCTTAAGTGCCAGGTATATACTCAGCATTCACATTCTATACACACATGATGTGACCAAGCTCGCTTACAATTATCATGGTGGGTTCATCATGCTGGTAAATCTTCACACATCTAGTTTGCTACAATCTGTAGACATGTCCCACATCCATCTGGAGCAGGGTTGTATTCTCATTGTATACTCAACTGATTGCTACCCAGCACAATAAGGCTCTTTGTACGACTGCTGCCTCACTTAAATTCTGAAGAGTAGTGAGGCTCCAGTGGTGCATGTGTCTTCTACATAAGCCCCCTAGAGACCTCAACACATGTACATCATCTGTACCATTTCCTAGGTAACTTAAAACAATGTATGCCACACAGTGCTGTAAAAAGTGCTGTGACAAATATGTGACTATTCATATAAACAGCATGTCTGACATAACTTGACTGACATCACTGTGTATGTGGGAATGCTTTCATTTTCATAACACCCACAATTCCACAGAGGCATACGTTGGCACTTGTGCAACAATCAACTTATCCTCCATCCTCAACATAACATTGTAAATGATGTCTATATCCTAACTCAGATGATGTCATCTCATTGGTCACACATGCCACTTCAACATTACATTGCACACATCATACTTCTCATACAAAACTCTGGAATGACACTTGACGCACAAGGTGGCACTAACTGGCTGCAGTGTAGGGTGGAGGCTCACCTGCAAGACATGACAGGAACACATAACTTAGTAACTTTTGAACATTTATGTCCATGTTTAACTGTCACAAATTCAACTTGTTAAGCTGATTAAGCAAGTCAACTTTGTGGTAGGACTGAACAACTGCCAAACATTACAATACTGTCTGTAAGACAAAGGGTCAGATAAAGGCCCTGGCACCACCAAAGCGTCACTTTCCCTGACGCTCCTGTGGTGCACTTCATTGCACCATATGTACAAGGATTTGTTATGCAGCTTTTTGTAGCGTTACACCGCCACGTACATATGGGGAGCATGACACAGTATTCTGCATCAGAGGGGCATGCAATGGTTGTTGCAGTGGCCATCCCACTGTAACACCCATTGCTTTTGGCGCTGCCCCAGATGTTGAAGACATCTTACTTATTATCAGTGCCAAAAGACTAACAGCCCAGGGGTGGTGTAAGCACAGCAAAGTGTTGAGGAATGCATTGCTTCTTCCTTGTTTCTTGCCTCTTATATGTGTGCGCCATTTGAAAGCACACACAGTCGAGCTAAATTGCCATGGGTGTTTGCTTATGTGCATGTAGGTGTCTCTTCCTGCACAATAATAAAATAACATAACGTATGTCTTGGCACTACTGTGTGGGCAGCCATTGTCGCCATTGTAGACAGTTTTATGTCCAGGAGGGGAGACCAACCTACACATAGACACTCCACTCAACACAGACACACTTGCACTGTTGTCCAACTATGCCTGTGTTGATGCAGGCTGCTGAGTTATGTGCCAGTGCAGGCACAGAAGCAGGTCTGCTCCATACTCGTGGTAATACGAGGCAGGCCTTTGTTACTAAATCAGCACATGTGTGTCTGATATTTGACACATTATGGGGTGTATGTGACACATAATGTACACAAAGAGGAATATTCAAGCAGTCTGCACCTGGTGCACAGCTAAGCTCTCTTAAATGCTGTTTGCTTAAGACACAAAACTTCCTGTCCTGACCCTTGACAAAACATGCTGCAGTCAACCTTATGTCCCCCTGTCATGCACATACAAATGAGGATGTTACAACGCAGAGGGGGTACTTACCAACTAATCCACCAATCCGAAACCCCAGGTGATCAAGTAGATCTTGCTGTCATGCAATGAGGTCTGCCCAGCGGTGTTTGATCTGGTGGTCGGTGCGCACAACTACAAATATCAGGCGTAGGTAGTGGAGCACCTTGCCCCACCACAGCTTCCATGCCTCTGTTGGGTAGCCCTGGATGAACCAGCGACACAAAGTCAGCATCATGGGGACGTAATGTTTAACCAGCCAAGTGAATCCTGCCAGTTCATCTCCACTCATCCTATGTGCCTCCCTTTCCCAAACATTTTGCAGTTTCCCTTCACTGCAATTCAAATAGCCCCCCACACAAAAAAATAAAAAAAACTATCCCACCTAACCCCAAATACCCCGACAGACTACGCTAACCCAAGACAAACATCCCACAATACAATAACAATGACAGGACAAAAATACTACACAAGACTCAGAAAAATGACAAAATGCACAGGACAGCAACAGGACACAGCACAAAACTCTAAAAAAACACTACCCCTTGACCAGTATCAACTCCACACACCCTCCCTTAATCACAGACAAAAAGACTGTAATGCTAAAGTGAAATCACTGTACCATGTATGCAGCAAGGAAGTCCTGTTTCATCACTTCCTGGGTGTGTGTGTCACGTTTTCTAATATGCATCGGTTTTGTGGACACATGACGTACATGCATGGTTTTTTTCCCATTAAGGCTGACCTGTCGACTTGCTATTGATGCGCAGGCGTTATTTTTTTAAATAGCGTAGTATGGAATATTGCCATTTGCGTCAAAATTTTTTATGCATAACGGGAATGCATGGATTTTGTTGGAAAGGCTGACAGTGCACCCAAATTCACATACCATGTCACAGGGGCTATGCATGTATGTAGTCAGTATAGTATGGCCACGTGTGTGTGTGTATGTAACAGTAACATTGAAATGTGTTACCATATGTATGTATGTGTGTGTGTGATGCATGCAATGTCTGATACGTTTGTATATGTGCATTTGTTGGTAGACTTTTTCCACATACACGTTCCCCCATGTGTACTAGGATTGTACATATGTGATGTAACACATAATTGTGGGTCTACTACATTGTCATGTCTTATTTCCAAACGTCCGTTTGACAACAACACATTAGATATGATGGGCTATGTCCATTAGGTGTTCATGCATGTGTTACCCTGACAAATCATACTCAGAGGATGCAGTGGATTATGGCTGGGTACTACAGAAGTACTACAGACTCTGCCTACATTCCACCCACACGTTCATGTGGTGGTGCATTCTCCCATTTTATTGATCATTCCTGGCTATGGGGCATATGTGTGGAGAGTGGAACAGCACCCATTGCTGCTTCACTTGTCTAGCAACCCTTAGCGCACTCCACAGCCAACATGTGTGTGCTATATTTGAGGTACAGCACACCATGTGGCAGGGTTGGGGCCAATAACGCTCACGGTACATAACACCATTGATATACAGTGCAGGGTTAGGCTCAAACTTTTGTCCCTAACCCTGTCCATGAAGGTCCATTGATGCCAATGGTGTTCCCCTTGTCACACGTGCTCAGTGCTCAGTGCTGGTGTTACAGCTACCTGCCTGAGATGTGACACAGTTTAGTTCCTTATTTTCAAATACACCATTTGTAAACAGCCCCTACTGTATGCACGTCCTGTTGCCTGGCGCAGCCGTGATGTGGTGAAAGGAGTAGGAGTTTGCACTATGCCTACTTAACGGCACTTAGTTTTTCTGGTGTGTGGATCTAGGCATTCTAAAGCCACATGAGAGTGAGTTATGTGATACTGATATGTGGCATGGAGGCACTAGACCCTCTTACATCACAACCTATGTTCCAACAATCTTTGTAACTGTTCTGTTTTTTCCTCCTTTCTGAGGTATGAGCAACAATCCCATGGTACATGTAGCTGAGAATGAGTACACCATGGACAATCTGGTGCACAGTGATTTAATGGTGATACTTACAAGGTGATATTAGTTGTACAGTGTCTAGGTGTAGAAGTTCTGTACAATTTGTTGTCTCCTGAGAACTCCAGCAGCAGTGTTTTGTTGTTCCCCTTCCATCTGTGCTGCACCATTGTCATCCTCCTCCTCAGTGGGGACACCTAACTGTTCATGCCAGGGGACATTAGTCCGAATACATATGTTTTGCAGGATTGCACATACAAGCATCATTATGCATACCAGGGGTGTTACATACAACAGCTTCCTCCTGTCAGTTCGAACCACCTGAATCTTGACTTCAGGAGCCAAAATGTCCCCTCCTCCACATTTCGTGCCCTTCTGTGCCCTTCATTGTATGCCTGCTCTTCCACCATTGTTGGGTTGCCAAAAGGAGTCATCACCCATGGCTGTGTGCCGTAAACTTGGTTGGCTGCAAAGGAATGAGAGAACATGTGTCGGTCATGTATATTTGTGGTTTTGTATGTGCCATGGCAGATGTTAGTTTTAGGTAGAGTGGTGACTCAGACTTGCTTCTGGTATTGTGTGTGTTCCTGTTTTGTTGACTGGTTGCCTTGGTGTGTGGTGGTGGACATTACTATCATGGGTTCTGGCTCAGGGACCTAGTGATTGTCAATTTAAATCTGGACTGACAGTTCGACCATGCCAAATATGTGTTACGCTGTCTATTTTTGAGGCTGTGTCCTAATGTTAGTGAAACCTACCATCTCCTTGCACCACAATAGTTTCATTTGTATTCACACTATGGTAGCCCTACAAAGCCAAGCTCAGGCCTCCATGTTACCATGTGGCACTATGCATGCAGTGCGACACTTAGTGACCCTTTGTTGCAGATTATGCCTGTGCCAGCCATCATGTGTACAAGGGTAAGATTCACACCATTGGAGGAGTAGCAAAATTAGTGCAGAGGAATCTCCAAGGTTTTTAGACATGATTTATCACAGACACTTTCAACAAATGCACAGAGCAGGCATTAGGAGGGGGTACATCGTAGTTTTGAATGGGTCCCTATGTACTGTGCATGAAATGGTCAGGTATGTTCTCAATACTCCTACAGAGTCCTACTATGGCATCCATTATCTTGACACTATTGCACCTAGTCTGCACCATGATGTGACGTTTATTGTATACAGCGCACACATGGTGGCATTAGGAGGGGTGCAAGAAAAGTGGTGCTGGACTAGGTGCAGCACTACTTTTCATAAATCTGCCCCGTGGTCTTTCAGGTCTGGTGATGTTGTATTCCTATGTGTGCGGCAAGATGCACCAGACAGGTGAAGGTGCATACAAGGGGTACATCTAGTATGTTTAGGTGATATGTGGTAGGTGATGGCAACACTTGGATGACATTTGATATTGGTGCCGCCAGAGGCTTTGACACCATGACAAATGTGAGGCTGTGCCTATATGTGACTTTCTTTACATTGACATGGCCAATGCTATTTACATAGCCTAGCTATTCGTTGTTAGGTGTTATGTGTGTGGGATCTGTTTTTAGTTGTTAACCAGTGGACACTTGTAACGGTTTGGGCCCAGCATCTCTATGCAAAGAGGACATAGCTCCACCTGTCCTTTGCATGGTGTACCAGTCAGATTGTGACTGTATTATGTATGCATGGGTGTATGTGTGTCTTATGTGCAATGAATGTGGTGTAGTGTGGCATGTGGCATATGTGTTGTTGTCTGTGCATCTGTGTTCCCCGGCCATGTGTGTTTAGTGTGGTGTATGTATTGTTTGTCCTAAAGGGTGGTGCGTTGTTTGTGTAATGATTGGTATGGTGGCTTACCTACGAGTAGCCCATTGCCATATTGCCCATCCTATAAAGACTTGTTGATGGTGGAGTGCAGGAATATGTAGGCATCATGGACGCTTCCAGGATATTTGGCTAGGATGTTTGTGAATGGCCTGCACATTTATAGAATTTGTGTGTTTGTGGTTCCTGTAGAGGTGTTCCGTTGCTGCAGGTGGCACAAGTTGGACATGGGTGTAGTCCATTGCACCGAGCACTCACAGGAACATACCAATTTGGGAGAAACCTTGCTTGGTTTCCTGCTGCAGTTGCTGGGTGTTGGGGAAGCAGATGTGGTGGAGTGTGAAGTGCATGATTGCGTTCAGAACCTTTGGTATGAAGGCTGAGAAGGATGGCTGCGAGATACCACCCACTTGTGCGCCCGTTGTCTGGAATGATACTGACGCCAGCATATGGAGAACAGCCAGGAGTTTGGTCATGGATGGAATAGTTGTTGGAGTTTCCACCCTCGCTGTGATGCCTGGCACAATGGGGTGTAGCAGGCGTACAATGGACTCCCGTTTCAGACGGTGAGTTCTGATGACATCCTGTTCCCTGAGAACAAGGATGGTTGTGCGCTGTCAAAATATCCTCTCCTGCCTTCTGCGCTGCCTTTGGGGCTGCTGTGGTGGTGTTTGGGATTGCTGCAGTGGTGCTAGTGGGACCTGTAGTCATCGCTGTCGTCTGCAGCTTGTGCCAAGCTGGAGCATTAATAGTACCATGTTGTCCAGGCTGTTGCCAATGCGCCTTCTATGTGTTTTCCTTAAGTAGTAGTGTGTGGGTCTCATTTTAACACCTGGTCTGACCAGGCATTATAATTTGACGCCAATCAGACTTTGCGTAATTTTTTGGGACTGGTTCCTTAATGTGTGTTGTTTTTGCATCCGACAGTAAACATGAAGCTGGATGGCTAGTATCATTTTTTGGAAGGGAACGCCTACCTTGCATATCAACAATGCAAGGTGGGGTGGCACTCCCAAAAAATTACACTAACTCTGAAATTTCGTCACTTGATGGGTCAAGGGCAAAATATAAATATGAGCTAGGTTAGTGCTGCTTTTGTGTAAAAAAAGAAAAAAGGCGCAAAGGCGGCGGTAAGTTTTCTTAAATATGCCCCTTGGTATTTTTGCAACAGACACCAAGGGCCAGATTTATCAAAGGTTTGTGATGCCCTTGCGTCACACATGGTGTCGTAAGGGCACGTAGTCCTTACATTTGTTTTACCAAGCCATGTAAGGCCGCCTTGCGTGGCCCTGTGTGTGACACTTGGTAAATCTGGAGTAATGTAAGGCAGAGCAAGTACCTGCCTTTAATTACTATGAGCTGGGAAGGCATTACATGGGTGGAGAATGGGTGTTCCCATGCATTCACTCATACGTTTTGGCACATTCCTAGATTTACCAATACTGGTAAACCTGGGAATGTGACAAAATGGTACGCCATTTCCAATAAAGGTGCAACGAGAAGTGATATTCTTATTTTTCTTCGTTGTTACCTCTTTCCAAGTGTGCTGCATTCTCCATAACATACCTGCCCTCTTCATTTAAAGCAGCACAACACAGCAAGTTGTATTGTGTTGCGCTGCATCAAATAATGATAAATCTGGGCCTAAATGTGCATCACAATACTGTGGCGCAGTTGTAGAGCCAGCAAACCGGCACTGGAGAGGCGCAGTAGGAGAGAGATGGATAGAGAGATGTTTGGCCCTAGAGAGATTGCAGAATTCAGTTTCAAAGTTGCGCTCTTTCTGGCTGCACCCTGCCATCTCACTTCCGAGTGTCAATTACATGCTGCTGGAAGGAACTGTTACTTTAGCCTCCTCCACCCTCATCCAATCTTAAATTAAGGTGGGAGGAGGAAGAGGAAAAAGTAACTGTTCCTTCCAGCACTGTGGCCCATATTTATACTTTTTGACGCTAAACTGCGCTAACGCAGTTTAGCGTCAAAAAGTTTTGCGCCGGCTAACGCCATTCTGAAGCGCCATGCGGGCGCCGTATTTATTGAATGGCGTTAGCCGGCGCAAGCAGACCGGCGCTGCCTGGTGTGCGCGAGAAAAACCACGTACACCAGGCAGCGCCGGCGTAGGGGGAAAATGGCGCATGGGCGTCTTAAAATGGGGCAAGTCAGGTTACGTCGAAAAAATCGTCGTAACCCGACTTGCGCCATTTTTTTTCGACGCCCATCCCCCATCAACATGACTCCTATCATTGTAAAGATAGGAGTCATGCCCCCTTGCCCAATGGCCATGCCCAGGGGACTTCTGTCCCCTGGGCATGGTCATTGGGCATAGTGGCATGTAGGGGGGCACAAATCAGGCCCCCCTATGCCACAAAAAAAATAAAAAAAAATACTTACCTGAACTTACCTGAATGTCCCTGGGGTGGGTCCCTCCAGCCTTGGGTGTCCTCCTGGGGTGGGCAAGGGTGGCAGGGGGGGTCCCTGGGGGCAGGGGAGGGCACTCTGGGCTCATTTTGAGCCCACTTGTCCCCAACGCCATGCCTGACCCAGGCGTTAAAAAGCGGCGCAAATGCGCCGTTTTTAGCCACGCCCACTCCCGGGCGTCTCTTTTGCCCGGGAGTATAAATACCACGTAAAGGCCTGGGAGTCATTTTTTAGACGGGAACGCCTCCCTTGCATATCATTAACGCAAGGAAGGGGTTCACGCTAAAAAATGACGCACATTCCGGGAACTTTGGCGCTATACGCCTCTAACGCCATAGTATAAATATGGCGTTAGTTGGCGTTAGTTTAGCGTTGAATTTGCGTCGAAAAAAACGACGCAAATTCGGCGCAAACGGAGTATAAATACGGCCCTGTGTATTTCACACTGCTCATGGTGTATGGTGGTGGAGCAGGGAAAAGCAGTGGGGTGGGGACGTGAGCTCAAAGGAGGTTCCGGCAGAAAATGGGTACCACAAAAGGGTGAGGGGCTTGTGAAAGAGGAGGATTGGAGGCAGGTGGAAGAAGTAGTGAGGAAGGACGTGGAAAACAAGTGATTGTGGAAGAGGGTCAGGCAGGGAAAAAGGTGGACAAGAGCCTCGGGCTAGGGTGGAGTATTTAATAGCCAGCTTACAGAAAGTGGTGGGGAGGAGGAACCAAGAGGACAACTGTTATGGACGAGGAGCCAGAAGGCTACTAAAGGAGGCTGGCACTTTAACATACCTGCTGATTCCGCCTGGCTTTGCATGATGAGAGATTCATGTAGGTGAGCTTTGCCTCCTCAAGACACTCGTAGGCATGCTGCCAGCAGAGAGAAAAAGGAAACACTTCTTTTCGGCTCAGCGCGGTCATGCAGGGTCAATAAAAGGAGGGTTGAACCAATACTTTTCTTAAGATTTTGTGGGGGTGTTTGTAGAAATTGTGGGGTTTTTACAAAAGTTCCAATTCACTGATTTTTTGCAAATTGTGAAATCATAGAATTCTGGAGTCTGCTCCATATTCTTAAAATAATTTTGCCACAGCCTCTGATTCAAGTTTACACTCTGACCCCTCCACCTTCACTCTAACTCTAACCATAATCACATATCCCACCTAATAACATTAACTGCAACACTAACTGTCCCCTAATAGTCCTATTTCTCATCCTGAATATAAATCCCACCCTCTAACACTAACAGTAACCTCATTGCTTTCCCCCGTGCTCTGAAACACCTGTACGCTTATGCTAGTCTCTTCCCTTACCCTAACCCCTTCCCTTACCCAATCCTTTTCCCCAATACTAAACCTTACCTAATGAAGAAGTTGAAAACCCACTTCCATATGTAATTAGTGGACTTATTAATGGTTATTTGAGATTATGCTCCAAGTCAAGTTGGTAAGTCCAACTCCTTTTATTGTTGTCCTTACAGACCTGAAGATCCAGACAGATCTTTTGTTTCACCTTTCGTCTATTCACAGACACATTCCTGTCACTTATCCTCACCCGACCCCTTACCTTATCTTTAGCCTAGAGACTACCCTTAGGCATAATCTTGGCCTAAGGGTTATACCGTACCAAATCCCCAACCCTAACTCTGGCCCTAACCTTTCTTTAACTCTAATCTGTTGCATTGCTCTAACGTATATCTGTTACCATTTTGGTTACCTTCCTTCAACTTTGTAAAAACAATATGTTTTTTTTTTTATTAAAAGGCTTTCCAATTAATTTGTTTTGTAAACATTTAGCTTTAAATATTTGGACTTTCACATTTTTTATTTCGACATTAAAGGATTCCTACTGAGGCATGAACGTTTTTTCTAGTTACAAAAATAGTGTAGGGACTTATAGTGAAAAAATTGATATACCCTGCCTCCGGTTTCCAAAAACGGATCTCTGTTGCTGCAATTACCCAAATGCTATCATATACCTTTCCAAACAAAAGTCAACGTTCAAAACATTGGAAGTTGACAACAGGTAATGCAGTTGGGTCACAGTTACTACGAAATGGCTGGTAGTTCATCACTATACCAAATCTCTACACCTAAAATATTCTGTACCCCCCCTTCGAAAGAGGCAGGTAGTTCGATCTTTAATTAATTCCAACACAAGATGCTTGTAGGAGGCTAGAGGACCTGATGGACCTGATGGAAGCAGTGCACACAAGTGGACAAAGGATGCAGCATCAAGCCCAGACCAACTCAGCTCTGGCAGCAACTAATTGTTCACTTCCACCGCATAGTAGTAAGTCACCTGCCGTTTGGTTTCATGGTTTCATATGAAAAGCTCACAACAGATCATAACATATCTGCTTCACTTTGTGAACAAACACAATAAGCACAGTTGTAATTAATCAGAATACAGAAAGATATAATAAATTAAAAGACCACGGAGAATGAATAAGGCACAAGCATGTCCCAACCTACTGCAAACGTTTCACATGTAAGTACGAACTGTGAGTTGATATGGAGGACGAAAAACAATATCCTCACGACATCCAGCATCACGGAGTTTGCTCTAGTTGATGTCAACCTTCTCTCATCCGCATCCCACGGAGTTTCCACACCTTTCATTTCACCAATTTAAAATGATTCTATACAGTTCCACCCTGCACTTCGACAGATTTTCTCTGACAACTCCATTAAATATGACTGGCCTGAAAATGTTGTCAATTCCTTCTAAACTCAACTAACCAACTGAATCCCGCACTACTCTTCTTCCACATTCATCATACTACAATGGGTTGCCTTAGGTTAATTTCGAAAAACCCTGGCATTGTGTGAAGCCACACCTCTCATGGATGCTGTGGTCATCTAGCAGTAAACAACCTGGAAAGATTAACTTTCTCCCTCAATAAGAAAAGTATATTCTCTCCTTACAGAATGTGGTGTTTTGTTACTCACCATAATGAGTTACAAATACTGTTTCAAAACTTTATTAAAGTGCTCCACCAAAACCTTGGACCAGGGTGGTATAACAACATTCTCATGTGCTTAATGCCTCGCTACCAAAAAGTGTGCATTTTATTTGGTAGGATTTGCATCCCATTTACTCTAATCAGTTGTTAGGTTTATCCATAGTTTGAAAGCACTCTATTTAAGAAACGCTTCATCACCATAGAAGTCACATAATATGCAATTGTCACATATGGTCACTGAAAGTAGTCCTTTAATACCACTATAATAATTCAAAAAGACCATACAGGAGGGTGAGTTTCCCTAACCCATCAACAACTAGCTTCTCCCATGACCTACTAGGATATCTGCAACCACCAACTTCAGTGTAAGCCAAAGTGGCACTCGTGACAGAAGCTGAAATATCCTTTGTTGCCCAAGCAGCATGCCTTAAACCACCTTTCTGTGGAGGAGCCATGAGATACTATGCAGGACGAAAATGCTTTTAGGCAG
The DNA here is from genome assembly GCF_031143425.1 of Pleurodeles waltl. Classification (NCBI taxonomy): domain Eukaryota; kingdom Metazoa; phylum Chordata; class Amphibia; order Caudata; family Salamandridae; genus Pleurodeles; species Pleurodeles waltl. Next base: position 552,971,247 of record NC_090449.1, read on the forward strand.
CTTTAATGCTTGTACCTGAACAAACATGGAAGACCTTCTTAGAAGCCCCACAACATTGTACCAATGGTGTCCAAGACGTCTTGATGGTCCTATGGAGTCTAATTAATAACCTCAGGCCCATCAGAGATGTTATTGTTTTTGAGGAAATCGAATTGTTATACTAACTGCCATTATCTCCAGAACAGAGTGCAGTTCATTCAACCACACCCTGCAGATTTTGCTCTGACCGCTGAGCCATTAGAAGTGGTCTATCAAGAGGATGAGATAGTTTAACAGATCACAGTGTGAGAGCTATGAGTAACATCTCATATACAGGTTATGTCCGGTCCGTAGATTGTTTCAATTCCAAGAATCATTAAACTCATAGATCAGTATCAGCACTTCTCGAGGTACAAGCTAAATGCAGACAAAATTAAAACACTAATGCTAAGAGCTTATCAGTCCTATGAAAATAAACACTAATGCGAAGAGTTTAGCAGTCCTATGAAAATAATCCAGAAAAGCCAAAATGAAATACTTGCTGTTAGACTTTTCATCCTTGGCATGGTCTCCCTTAACGTTTTGCCTCTGTTTCCCAGGCTGTTGATGTGTGCTGGACTCTGTTTTTGTTACTCTGGGCACTTTACCACTGCTAACCAGTCCTAAAATGCAAGTGCTTCTATACAAAATGTGTATGCAATGGGTTTATCCATGATTGGCATATTTGATTTACTAGTAAGTCCCTAGTAAAGTGCACTAAAGGTGCCCAGGCCCTGTAAACCAAATGCTACCAGTGGGCCTGCAGCACTGGTTGTGCCACCCACCTAAGTAGCTCTGTAATCATGTGTCAGACCTGCCACTGCAGTGTCTGTGTGTGCAGTTAGTCGACTTTGCAAAGTGTACCCATTTGCCAGGCCTAAACCTTCCCTTTTCTTACATGTATGACACCCCTAAGGTAGGCCCTAGGAAGCCCCAAGGGCAGGGTGCAGTGTATGGTTAAGGTAAGACATATAGGCCCTCATTCTGACCTCGGCGGTCTTTTCGCAAGACCGCCGAGTTACCGCCGCGGTGAAGACCACCGACCGCGGCGGTATGCCGCTGTGCGCATTCCGACCGCTGGGAGCGTTCCGCCGGGAAACCGCCGGCAGCCAGACTGGCGGTCGGCGGGAAAGTGGAGACTGGTCAACCTCCACCGCCACGCCAGCAGAACACCGCCCCCAGAATTACGACCCACATTTCTGTGTGGCGGTCTTCTGTTGGCGGTGTGCTGTCGGCGGTCACGTCCCTATGGCTCCCGTCGCCTCCCGGAGGACCAACGCACAAGGTAAGTTGATCGTCCGTGAGGGGAGGGGGTGGGGGGGTGTTGTGTGATGTGTGCGTGCATGGGGGTGTGCAGATGTGCATGTTGGGGTGCGTGCATGTCGGGGTGCGTGTATGTGCATTTCGGGGTGGGGGTGGGGAGGGGGTTCGTACCACCTCTGGGGGGTGGCAGGGGGGTGGAGGGGGTGGGGGGAGGACTCGGGGGGGCAGTGGGGGGTGGGGGGGGACCCCTATCAGTGCCAGGGAAGGAATTCCCAGGCCCCGATAGTGCCTACCGCCATGGTTCGCATGGCGGTTCCCAACCGCCAGAAACCGCGGCGGTAAGCAGGGTCATGATACGGGTGGCGGTCTTGGGGCGACCGCCGGGCCGGAGTGCACAAACTCCAGCCCGTCGGTCATGACCGCCGTGGCGGTCGGAGTGGGGAAGTGGCGGTCGATCGCGGCGGTGACCGCCGCGGTCAGAATGCCATTTTTTGGACCGCCGGTCTGTTCGCGGTCCGACCACCGCCTCTCCGCCGACCGCCAAGGTCAGAATGAGGGCCATAGTAATGTGCTAAATTCATTATTCACTGTTGCAAGACCTGTCCCTCTCATCGGTTAGCATGTGGGCTATGTTTAAATATGATTAAAGTGTAGATTCCCTTTGGGAGCGGATAGATATCTGGAGTTTGGGGTCTCTGAGCTCACAATTTAAAAATACATCTGTTAGTAAAGTTGATTTAAGATTGTGTGTTTTAAAATGCCACTTTTAGAAAGTGAGCATTTTCTTGCTTAAAATATTTCTGTGACTCTGCCTGTTTGTGGATTCCCTGTCTGGGTCAGTTTGACATTTGGGCTGGTTGCACCTCTCACTAAACAGTGACACAAAGGGAGCTGGTGAGTAGTCTGCATTTCCTGATGAGCCATCTGTGCTAGGAGGGAGGGGAGGAGTGGTCACTCACACCTGAAAGGGCTGTGCCTGCCCTCACACAATGTAGTCTCCAACCCCCTGGTGTGTGTCTGGTGCCTGGCCTGGGCAAGGCAGGATTTCACAAACAAGAGAGACTTTTCTTTGAAGTAGGCCTACTTCAAAGGGCAAAATGGGTATAAGAAGGGCACCCAAAGCCACAGACTTTAGAACACTTCTGGAAACCAAGAGGAACCTCTGACTGGAGAAGAGCTGAAGACCTGAGGAAGAAGAGCTGCCCTGCCTGTGACCATGCTTTGTGGTGCCATCCTGCAGTTGCTGCTTCTGCCTGTGCTAGAGGACAAAGACTGGACTTTGTGTGCCTTCCTTCTTGTGAAGAACTCTCCAAGGGCTTGATTCAGAGATTGCCTCCTGTTGTTTGAAGTCTCAGGGACAGCAAAGACTTCTCTTGCCAGCACCTGGAGCCTCTGCTGAGACTCCTACTCTGCCAAGTGGTGCCCGTCCAGTTCCTGGGACCCTAAAAGGAGAAGCTGGCAGGCTAAGAGTGAGAAATCCACGCACCGACCGCCGTACGGGGAAAAGATCGACGCAACTCCAATCCGCGGCTCAAAAATCGACGCTCGCCTGCAGCGTGACTGAAAGATCAACGCATGCAGCTGGAAAAACGACGTGCAGCATCGCTGACAGAGGCGGGTGAGATCGCAACTTGCGCTGCGTGGTTTTCAGATCATCGTGCAGCAGGATTTCCGACGCAAACATCGCTTGGTCTGTAATAACGACACAAGACCTGCCCGGACCCAAGAGTGCTGACCGGATCGACGCATCCCTCTCCTGCGGAGTGAAGAAACGACGCATGCTGACCCGACTGAAAGAGAAACGATGCAAGGTCTCGCTCGTGAGTGATATCGACGCATCGCGAGCCCTTTTTGACGCACACTCACCCATGCAGGGTTATTTTTGATGTGCCCAGGTACATTACCACTCTGACAGCTTTAGAATTGTGTTTAAAATTACATGAAGACTCTTTTTGCATTTTTATTGATAACTTGACTCGTGTATTGTGGATGTTTGTAGTTTTGGTCTTCTTTCTTGTTTTGTTTAGATAAATATTTCCTATTTTTCTAAACCTGTGTTGTGTCATTTTGTAGTGTTTTCATTGAATTACTGTGTGTGTTGGTACAAATACTTTACACCTAGCACTCTTAGGTTAGGCCTACTGCTTGTGCCAAGCTACCAAGGGAGTGAGAGGGGGGTTAGCTGAAGGTGATTCTCTTCTACCCTGACTAGATTATGAGTCCTTGCTTGGAAAAAGGTTCACATATAAAATTAAAGTGTTTCTGACAGGCAAGATATTTGAGGTCATGTTCTGGTGTTTCATGTTCCTCATATCAACGAGGGCTGAGTAGATATTGTGGAAATGAAGGTCCTTACACGTATTCTCTTTCCCCACAAGTGTTTACTAATGTCCTTCACACGGGGAGATGTCACAGAACTCTAAGTGGAAATAGAGATCGAGGATATAGAAACATTTCTAGTGTAATAATAGGGGAGGGTGTTTGGATGGAAGCCCAGGTGAAGTCTGTCTATCTGCCCTTCCATCCGTCTATCCATCCATCTCCAAGGCCGCAACTCTGAGGGGGTCAGAATAGGGTTGATATTTCTCAAGGGGGTGGTATTTAGCAGCTGCAGTTAATGTCTCATCTCACAGTTTTCCCAGGAAAATAAGACAGCTAGCGGAATCAGTGTGTACACCAACATCCCACATTTTGCATTTCTATGGCGTTTGTAAGGTGTTCTCTATCTTCCAAAAGGAGTCTAAGGTCCCAATCGCGAGTGGGTCAAAGTAGGGAAGATATTTACAAAACCCAGTAAATACAATTTCTCAGGGCAGGGGTATTTGGCAGGTGCAATACATATCTCATATTTCAAATGTTCTTTCCAGGAAAAGTGAGACACAGGATGCACAACCAGTGTTTCACACCAAATGGCACATTTTGCCTTTTTTATGGGTCCTTTTCTTTGCTAAAATTCCTAAGGGGGAAAGTTTGGAAATACAGTACTTTTGCCTGGGGAACAACTACTAACAGTGTGATAGAGGAGGAAGGGTGCTACATAGGCACATACATTATAATTGCAATTAGTTGGTGATAATAATCTACTCTTCAAGTCACATGTTATGTTAGATAGTTTTATAGTGTTCATTTCATATCCCATGCTGCCTGCAGTAGTTGGGGCAACCAACTTACGCAGGGTAGTGAGTCTAAGAGCAGGAATGGCAAATAGAGGATGAACATAGTAAGATCCAGGGAAAAGAGGCAAATATCTACATTCATTTTCTACGTTACAAGTATTGGTAGTACAGCTGGGGGAAGAGTAAGAGCTAAAACAAGCAGGTGGCTACAAAGCACCAACATAGGCAGAGGGGCACGTGGTGCTGTGTGCGTATACACCAAAAAGGTAAGTAATCAAATAAGGTCCAGTAATCCATACTACTCCATGCACAAAGCAGATGACATTTCAGGGTTAAAAATGAACATAAGGGAGAAGGCAGACTTAACTAACTTCAGTTGTTTTGGCTAGGACAGCAGCATGACATAGATAATCACTCCCACATAGATTCTTTGGGTCATATTTACAAGCCCCTTGTCCACCTTAGCGCCACCATAGTGTCATTTTTTTACGCTACAGCAATGCTAAACAGGCCTTCATCCTGCTCCATATTCACAAAGTGGTACAATGCTAGCATTGCACCACTTTGTAAACCCTTGTGCCACAATATACCTGCTCCAGGTATAATGTATGCAAGGGGGTGTTGCCCCCCAGGGAGTCTAAAAAAAAATGGCGAAGTGAAATTTACAAGATTTCACTGCGCCATTCCAGCGTAATTTTTTTTATGCTTGCCCAGGGCAGGTGACGCTAGACTATTTTCTATTGACCTCCTCGAGCTTTGCTGAACTAGCGTCAACATTTTTGGCCCAAGTCCAGCAAAGCACCAAATTATTGTCAAAAACTTTGATGCTATTTTGCTAACATGCACCATGGTGAATTGTATTGTAAATACAGTGCTACCATGGTGTTGTTAGGGGGCGTGGGCGACGCAAGGAAACTGGCACATCGGAGCCGATGTGCCAGTTCCTTGTAAATATGCCTCTGTATCTAGAGTCCATCAAGACAAATCATTTTCTCCGTAGGAGTGAGTGTGTCAGTGACACATCATGTATTTAAACAATATACATTTATATATGAATCTTAAACTGCTTGCATACTACAGCCATTTCCTTTCATTAAAAAAACCTGCCTGCCAGATCATGTCATGTGGTATGAAAATAATCGATGGGCTCTGACTCAGCTTCACCGTTTGCTGCCATAGCAGCATGCATTGCACCGGCATGAAGGCCCATCACAATGTAAATGTAATAGATTACCTAGAGAGCTCTTTCCTGCAGCACTTATTATGTAAAAAAATAATTCCCAAGGATCTCAGGTCCTCATTTACGAGGCCCTAGTGGTACACTGCACCACTGAAGCATGATTTGTTTTTGATGCTCCGGTGGCGCAGTGTGCCAGCCCATAATTACAAGGCCATGCGAACCACCTTGCGTGGCTTTTCATGGCCTCGTAAATATGGACCCCTTTCATGCATAATGAGTGAAATGGGGTGTAATAACAGGGGACTACTGGCGCTCAGGAGACTAATTGGCCAAATATCATATTAGGGGTTGCCTACACAAGGGAAAACACCCATCCCTTCAAGGTTAAAAAAAGAACCCGATCAAACCTTAACAGAGCGTGCGGCCCCCCTCACCCCAAGTTCTCTAGTCACAAATCAAGTCAGTCAAAACTCAAGTGAGTAAAGTTCAAAAGAAACGCAATCTGAAATTCCACGCCAGTCTGTATAAAGTTTCATCCAATCCAGAGGTTTATTGGATCATATCTTCAATTTCACAGCATTCTTCATGGAAATACACTCCGAGCCAACACGTGTTTCGTCATGGGAAAGTTCAATAGTCCCAACGACTTCTTCAGGGCTATCAAATTCCTTGATTTTCATGCGCTCTGTAATTACGAGCTGTAAATTTCGAATTTGTTTAGTTATAAACGAACCAGAAGCATCGTTTCCATGTTGTGGAAACGCTCCGTTGCGACAACGGAGCGTTTCCGCAACATGGAAACGATGCTTCTGGTTCGTTTATAACTAAACAAATTCGAAATTTACAGCTCGTAATTACAGAGCGCATGAAAATCAAGGAATTTGATAGCCCTGAAGAAGTCGTTGGGACTATTGAACTTTCCCATGACGAAACACGTGTTGGCTCGGAGTGTATTTCCATGAAGAATGCTGTGAAATTGAAGATATGATCCAATAAACCTCTGGATTGGATGAAACTTTATACAGACTGGCGTGGAATTTCAGATTGCGTTTCTTTTGAACTTTACTCACTTGAGTTTTGACTGACTTGATTTGAGACTAGAGAACTTGGGGTGAGGGGGGCCGCACGCACTGTTAAAACCCTTTCATGCATAAGACTGCGTGAAAGGGGCATTCCATTGGTGTTGCTCAGGGTGTTCCCACGTCACACCCATTGAACCCGAAGGAATCTGAGGCATTTCCAGGTTCTCAAGTCTGGGAATGCGTAAGATTCCTACTCCACCTCAGGGGTGGCATAAGAGTTGCGCAACGGGGGTAAATATATTTATTTCTCCCAATTATTTCCTCTTTCTGTGTGTGTTGCATTGTGCAGCACACATAGAAAGAGGAAAACACATCTTATGATTGTTTTTGTGTGGGAGGGACACCTTCCTGCACAAAAACAATCACAAGATGTGTTCTCATCCCCACAACGCAGGCACCCTTTTATCATGGTGAATGGGTGCCTGTGTTGGCGCATGGCAGCAATTTGTGTGCCAGAGCAGGCGGAGAGGGCAGAAATGTGCCATATCTTGTAGGTAGAGTGCATTTCTGCCCTTTCCCAGTAGCCCAGGGTGGCGCAGCTAGGTACTTGCTGTGCATCCTACACCACGGACCTTGTAAATGAGGCTCTCGGTTATTCTTAGGAGCCCATTGCTGAAGATGCAGAATATTGTGGGTCTGGATAACCAAAGCCTCCTACTTTCTACTCCACCTCATGTCTCTTTTTTCCACCACCCTATACTTTCTGTCTCTGTATATCACTCTTGTGTGTCCATTTTCATACTGCTCTTTTTGTTTGTAACTGTTTCCCTATCTTTATCTTCCTCCTTCCTTTTCCCTTTTCTGCCTTAGTCTGTTTTGCCCTTGGGTATAAAAATTAAATCCTGGTCCACAAAAACGAGAGCCTGTAGCCTCCACAAGCAGCCACCGGCCTAAATTAAATAGTACTTTTAGGGAGGTGAATGCTGTCATTCATTACACAAAACCACCACATTATTACAGACACCAAAAAGAAACATATCCTTTGCAAAAAGGGAACAAACTGGATTTTTTTAATTAACGATATAGATGTACACACTGTCGGGGCTTATTAGCACACAAGACACTCCAGCAGTTACTCTGAGGTAGAGTAGTTCGGCATCTCAGAGTGCTTCAGATTCCTCATTCTGTACAGACAAACGACAGGGTGGGAGGACTGAGTTATTAGCAGTGACTCTACAGTGATCCAGCACTTTACTGTCAAATACGTACATGCTGTCCTTCGCAGTGCGTTAAAGATACCGATACTGCCAGGAACTGAATACCTGCGCTTCTTCATTTTGAGAGGGGTTGTACCTGCACTTTCAGCAGATGTGCAGTATTTTTAACTGGAAAGTACTACCAACTCTCAAAAGCAAATAGGTACTTTGCTATTGGGTCCCTGCACTTCTATGTTCACATTTCAATCAGTGATTTTTTTATAAAAAGCAGTGGCGGCACCTCCTTAAGGGCGAAGAAGCTTGCCCCCCCCCACTCCCCACTCCCCCTTCCTGCCAGCAGCTGCAGCTGCAAACTTTTTCCCAAAAAACGATCATAAACTGTGTTTATGCTCGTTTGTTGGGAAAAGGGGCAGGGCCACAGGGGTGACAAGCAATGAGGGGAAGTGCACATAGTTGCTGGGCTGGAGAGAGCCTGCACAGGCTCCCAGTATGCCTGGGAGCACCTTGGCTGTGTACTCCCAGCCAATCCTAACGCTGCTCTAAGCAGCGTCAGTATTGGCGCAGGCCATACTGGGAGCCTATGCCTGCCTGCAGCAAGGAGACAGAGGAGCGTTGCGCGGTGGTAAGGTAACTGTTTATTTTTAAATTAATTTTTTATTTAATTTAATTCTTCTCCCCCCCTAAGCACTCGTGCTGCCCTGCCCCTCCCCTTCTAATTAGCGCGAGACACGACTGATAAAAGCATCCACATGCAAATTGCTGGTGGCATAGGATATAGTTGTTCGGGTTGCAAAAGATGCTGTTTTCGATACTGTCCATTTGCAATTGTTGTGCATGGAAATATGCACTGTATCAATGTATAACACAAAGACGTGAGCCTCTAAACATTACAAGAATTTTCTTGCTACTAGGTACATTTTTAGAAGTAAGAATGCCCATATGGAATCTGAAGTTTTTCAAAACACATACGGTATTCATTCAGAAACCTATTTTCTTTACAGTCAGATTTGTGCAGTGACAGCTGCAGAGGGCACTGGTCCCAAGCAGAAGATGCAACATAAGTAACCCATCAAAAATACCCTTCTGAAAAGAAGTGTACAATTCAACCCTAAATAATTATCCTGTGTCTGCTTGGTGACTTTCATTAGAAATATATAGCGTTTTTGTAATTTGACCTGGAACGCTATGATCCAAAAATAGTTTAATTTATTTCTCTTCAAGTTTTGAATAATCTGAGATAGAAAATGTTGTACCTTCTTCAGCAAGGACAAATTAATGACCTAAATACACATTTTTGGCTGGTGGTGAAACCAATTAACTGGACAGCAACGTGCCCCGTGGTTTCCTGGCTGTGCCTAGCATCCCAAGAAAGTGTGAATTAATTACTATAACCAGGTTAATTCTACAGACTTTCAGACTCACCAGCTCTTTTTATTGTGAGTAGTGGTGCAAGAGGAACAGTGTGGTAATGTCCATTTGTTTATAATACCATTTATTATTAAGAAATGTTCTGTTACTATAGGAGACACTCAAGCTCGTGAGCAAGACAGTTCTTAGAATATAGAATGCAAAGGGTCAAAGGAGGTTCTTTCTGAGGCAGTTGTGTTTGAACGTCTTGCTGACAGGATGAGGCTTCTAGACATCGTACTTATCTTATAAGAAACCAAGTTGACTCTACTACCTATGAAGAAAACACTCTTCTGTTACCTAATTTTGGCAACGAGGAACTTAAATAACAGAAGCCTCAACTGGGCACTGTGTTTCATGCCAGTCATGACTTCTCTTCCTGTTTTACTTCGAAGTTGAAGGCGGTAAAAGTCAGGCAAGTCTACTCAATCAGGCAAGTTACTCCCAAGTGTTTTTGTCCGGACTTGGCTGGTTTGTGCGATTGGGAGGCATAGACTGAAGCTCAAGCGGCAGGTGTAATCAACCACGCGCATTATATTTAATTCGGCTCTGCTGTGTGTTGCGTAGAACGTGAAGGCACAACACGTTGCAAACCTCGCGTGCGGAATTTCTCCTTCTGCGTGCACGCGAAGAACGTACAGGCATGACACCTTGCTGAGTCACGCCTCTTCAACTGTGTCTTTGCTCGTTTCCATAGTGACTAAGGACACTAAGCCGCGTACACGGATGCATCCATAGGGTGTTGCCTGTTGCCAGGAAACCCGTTTTTTAACAAACATCTGTCACCACGGAAAGACAGTTTAAACAGAAAAGATCTTCCTTATTCTTGATTCACAACTACATTAAAAATCTTAGGCCCATATTTATACTTTTTTAGCGCCGCATTTGCACCGCTTTTTGATGCAAAAACGGCGCAAACTAACAAAATACAATTGGATTTTGTAAGTTTGTGCTGCTTTTGCGTCAAAAAGCGGCGCAAATGCGGCACTAAAAAAGTATAAATATGGGCCTTATTCTTTTAGAAATGGGTTCATATCCACATCTTTGATTTTTCATCTCAGTGCACCACGGTGATGTGCACACCTGACTTTGATCTTTGACAACAGTATACCACGGTGATTATGCCAAGGTCTGCGGTACTTCTCTCAGTGCGGAAAGAAAGACATCTTTACTAATGCACTGTCTAGGTATTGAAGGACAAGAGATATTTGAAAACGTACCTGATTTGTCTGCCAATGATGCTGCCGGCCTCAATGAATATGAGATATGTGTAAAAAAACTTGATTTGCATTATTTACCCAAAGTTTGCACAATTTTGGAGCGCTATCAATTTGGGAAAAGAGTACAGCAACAAGGTGAAACAATAGAGCAATACATCACTGCGTTACAAAGTCTTGCTGCTACCTGTGCTTTTGGAGTTTTGTATGAAGAGCGCTTAGGAGATCAATTCATGTTGGGATGCTCATTAGAAAAGGCCAGAGAGAAGATGTGGCAAAAAGACAAGCCATCGTTGGATGAAGTACTTACTGTTGCAAAAATGTTTGAGCACTCTAAGAATTGTGTTGAGGTTTTGAAGAACCATAAAATGACGACAACTGAGCATGATGCAGAGGAAGGTGTTTCCGTCAAAACAGTGCAAAATTATAATACAGAAATCAAATATTCCAAAAACAAGAATGATCCTAAAGGGATAAAACCTTTTCCGGGGAAGTGTTTCAGGTGTGGCAATGTGGGACACATGGCTAACAATAAAAGTGTCCAGCTTGGAAAGTATTCTGCAAAAGCTGTGGTAGAAAGGGACATTTAGCGAAATGTTGCAGGACAAAAATGAGTACTAAGAAAGTGAGAGAGGTAGAGTGTGAAGATATCAGTGACGAAGTAGACTTTGTAAATGAGATTGATATTTTGCCAAACAGGAGTGGATGTTTGAGTGGCCCCGTGGAAACAATTTTAGTGAATGGTGAGGCTGTTAAAATCCTGTTTGACTCTGGGGCGAAAATAACCCTTGTTCCAAAAAGTTTTTACGATCAGCACTTAGAAGGTAAACTTAAGTTGTTTAAGCCTTATATCAGTCCCAAAGGATATGGTGGGGTACCAATTAAATTACTTGGGTACTTTTGGGGTACTATCGAATTTAAGAAACATATCATTCCAGCAAAAGTGTATGTGTCCTTAAAAGTCAATTCTTTGATAAGCTGGTTTCTTCAACGTGATTTACGTGTTTATTTGGATCCTAATGAAGTTCCTTCAGTAATCTTGAAAGATGCTCCTTCTGTTAATCAGGTGGAAGAATCGGGAAAAAGATGGATAAGCAAATTCCCCGAAGTTTTCAATAAGAAAATAGGTTGTCTAAATGATTATCTACTTAGGTTAGATTGAAGCCTGGGGCTCTACCCAAAGCTGTGACATTAAGATCTGTCCCTTTCTCTGTCAAACAAAAAATGAAAGAGGAGATTGACAAATTACTTTCTAGTTATGTAATTGAAGAAGTTGAAGCATCAGAGTGGGTGGCCCGGTAGTTATGGCAAAGAGGTCCAATGGAGAGGCAAGACTCTGTGTGGACCTCAGAGAATTGAATAAAGCTGTGGTAGTAGATCATTATCCCCTCCCCAACATTAATGAAATGTTGTGTTCCCTTAATGGTGCCAAGCATTTTTCAACACTTGACCTTTCATCAGCGTATCATCAGATAAAATTACATCCGTCATCCCAAGATCTTACAACTTTCGGCACATTCAAATTCCTCAGGATGCCTTTTGGTCTAATCTCATTGCAGGTGGCCAGAGATAAAGATTGTGAGTTCTGTGGAGTCTGTAGACGTAATTGCTTTTCTTGAGGAACTTTTTGAGAGGGAAGGGTTTCCCTCTTCAATTCTAACTGACAATGGCGTTCAATTTACATCAAAGATTATGGAGTCCTTTTTGAAGGATAGAGGCATTAAACACAAAAGAGCTGCCTTGTATCATCCTGAGTCGAATGGAGTGGTGGAACGTTTTATTAAGGTGCTCAAAGAAAGTATACAACTGGCACAAGCACCACAAGTTAAGTGGGAGAGTGAAATAAAAAAAAGGTGTGTGAATATCGCTTAACTCCGCACTCTTCCACAGGAGTGGTACCCTTTCGCCTGTTTAGGGGAACATTACCTTGTCATTAGGTGGCTCATGGGTGGGTACAAGAAAAACGGTTGTCAATGATGTGGATGGATGGAGAAACAAGGAACAGAGTAAGAAAGTTCATAGGAAGGAATGGTATGATGTACGCAAACGTGTGAAAGAAACTCGAATAAAAATTGATGATTGGGTAAAGATAAAATCTCCTAGACGTGAGAAAGGACCTACTAAATGTATATGGCCATTTGAAATAATAAAAATATTCAAAAACGCAGTAAAAACTAATGACCATAAAATATGGAACTTAAATAGAGTGGCGAAATATGGTATTGGTGAGTTGGGAGAAACAAGAGAACCCGCTACATGTGATGGTGGGCCTTATGTTGATCCTGATTCAGTTAAGAATTCGTGTTCAAGGTCTAAAAGACTACTAAGGAGGCTGATGAGATTACAAGACTATGGGGGTCATTCTGACCCTGGCGGCCGGTGACCGCCAGGGTCACCGACCACGGGAGCACCGCCAACAGGCTGGCGGTGCTCCCAAGGGCATTCTGACCGCGGCGGTTCAGCCGCGGTCAGAAAGGGTAAACCGGCGGTCTCCCGCCGGTTTACCGCTGCCCCATTGAATCCTCCATGGGGAAACCCGCCATGAACAGGATGGCGGTAGGGGGTGCTGCGGGGCCCCTGGGGGCCCCTGCAGTGCCCATGCAAATGGCATGGGCACTGCAGGGGCCCCCGTAAGAGGGCCCCACGAAGTATTTCAGTGTCTGCTTTGCAGACACTGAAATACGCGACGGGTGCAACTGCACCCGTCGCACCCCTGCAACTACGCCGGCTCAATTCTGAGCCGGCGTCCACGTTGCAGGGGCATTTCCGCTGGGCCGGCGGGCGCTCTTTTGGAGAGCGCCCGCCGGCCCAGCGGAAATGTTTGAATGGCCGGTGCGGTCATTTGTCGGCGGTACCTTGGCGGACGGCCTCCGCCGTCCGCCAAGGTCTGAATGACCCCCTATGTGTGATTTGTTCATGTCAACATAGGGGCTTGTATAAGTCATGAAGCTATGTATGTCTATTTATTTATGTTATCATTTATTATTAAGAAATGTTATATAAGGTATGAAGCTATGAATGTTTTCTAATTTCATTTGATTTGATGTTTGCAAGGGAAGGGAGGTGATGTGGTAATGTCCATTTGTTTATGTTACAATTTATTATTAAGAAATGTTTTGTTACTATAGGAGCCACTCAAGCTTGTGGGCAAGACAGTTCTTAGAATATAGAATGCAAAGGGTCAAAGGAGGTTCTTTCTGAGGCAGTTGTGTTTTAACGTCTTGCTGACAGGATGAGTCTTCTAGGCATCGTACTTATCTTATAATAAACCAAGTTGGCTCTACTACTTATGAAGAAACCACTCTTCTGTTACCTCAAACAGCTTACTGTAAAGTGGAGCTCAGTGGGCAGGAAAGAGGACAGAGTGAGAGGGACTTCCAATATCTTGGATTTTGTTTTAAAGGTAATCTGGGAGAATACCACTCCTATAAGCTATTCTCCAAGTGAAGGAAACACATCACACTGTTGGGAAAGTGAGCGTGAATCAGAACTTAGAGGTACCTATCAATTCTGTGGCGGTTATATCCTTTGAAAGCCTGGACCTTCCAAAGAAGACAGAGAAGAATTATTGCTTGCTGGTGGGAAAAATAAAATGTTATCTATATTAACGAGCCTTAATCTCATATGACTTGTTTCATGACAACCCCATGAGTTTGTCCACAGAGATAGTGGAATCTCAGTCCACAAAGGACAGCATTGTTGACTGCTAGCAAACTTGTATTTTACAACATTAAGTGGTAAGAAGGGAAAAGGGTCTTATGGAGACCAGGCTAATAGTTGGAAAGAATCTAGGTCAACTTGTATGTGACTGGGAAGACTTTATAGACCTGTGTTGATTGTAGAGAGCCCCTTAAAACCAAATTAAATAGTACCAAGGCCACTATGTCAAGTTCAAAAGAAAGCCCTAAGCATGTGTCGCGCAAAAAAAGTATCTTTGCCTACAAAAAACAAATCAGTCAATTTGCATAACAAAAGAATTGTCTGTGTAAGTTCAATAAGACCTGGGCCCAACAGTGCCCTTCCAAAAATGGGTGGTACCAAATGCATATTCAAAAATGTTCCCTTGCTTCCTTCTAAGAATTGTCACTGGTAGTTGCCAAGAACACAATTAACATGTCACAACAACAGTCGTAGGACCAGATCACAACAGTCAGTGTAGTTTACCTGGCCCATGGCATCTGGGTGCAGAGTTGTCCTGACTGACCATGGTGCTGAACGGGACCCACATTGAAGTCATTGGCAGGGAGCCACTGGTGGAATTCGACCCGTTGGTGGTCATGCTGCCGGGAAGTCCAACTTGGACCGTTTAATAAAAATCCTGTGTAAATTTTAGTCATACTGCAGGTACTTTCTCAATCTTGGTGAGTACATGTACACCTTAAACCTCATCACTAGGAGGCCTGCTGCTTTGGGGTATTATCCTGCACCTGGTAAACAATAATAAGGTTTACTATTTACCGGGTGTTGTATTACTTCATCACTCTCAGTACTGTTGCTAGAACAGGGAATAACATGGTTCCACCGTCCCAGAGAGCAAAAATCTGTGTGTTTTAATGCTTCACCACAAAACGTTTTCTCAGTTTACTGGTCACATTTTTTGTGTGAAACACTTGCTGGGGCAAATTTACTATTATTTTATGGAGTGCAGCTCTATAGCCAAAGTTTCTGTGCTGAGTTTGTGACAGTTAAGAAAAGAACAGAACAGCAACATTTCTAAAAGGATATGGTGATGCTGCTCTCTTCCCAATTGCTGGTGCAAATGAGCCGCTAACCACCATGCACACACTTTTTTTGTACCACCGTGCAAAGATGTGTGTGGAAGTCTTGCTGGCAGAGTTCACTTCCTGTACAAAAGATCATGCTTAGGCTAACTTTAAAATTGTAGCAAAGTGGAGTATTATATAGTGTGGGGGGGTTAGTTCTCACTGTGTAAAACACACACAATAAATACCCCAAAGATAGTCCTTGGATTCACACTAGTGAATCCTTAGCTCGAACCTGGTAGTGTGGCAAACAGCAGTCAGGCTTTACTTAAAGGAACATGTGTTTGGCATTTCTGAGTTCCAACATGGACGATAAGTATCTGTCACAACTCAAAAGAAATCCGACACCTGTTTATAAAAATGGAGCTTATTCCTATATAAATGAAATCCCCAGAATGAATGGAATGGATAAGTATAACCGGAGTTATGGATTTTTGAAGCAATATTAAATCACAGCAGAACAGGCATTTAAACGTTGCATTGAAGACTATGGGAGAAATGTCACTAGTTTTCAAAAACACACTTAGAAAGCGACTTGCATGGTATCCTTTTGGGGTTAAGGTGTAGTCCCTAGGACAAGATCACAACAGTCAGTGCAGTTTTACTCGGCCCGTGGTGACTGTGTGCAGCGCTGTCCTGACTTACTGTGGTGCTGAATGGGACTTGCGTTGAAGTCAATAGCAGGGAACCACTGGTGGACTTCAAACACCTGGGGGTCAAGCTGCTGGGAACCCTTGCAGGGTTTAGGTTGTGCAGGTCCTGGGACTAGGGGCCTGGGTGCAGAGTTGTCCTGGCTATCTGTGGTGCTGAACGGGACTCACACAGGGGCTGAATTTACCGCTTTTATTAGGTTGCTGAAAAAAGGATGCAAAATTTCAGATGGGGTTGGGTTGCAGATATCAACTATAGACTGCACACTGTTCCCTGCACCTGCGGCGTTGAGTGGGGTTAGTTACCAGACTGTCAACCAACAAGACTTGGCAGCGGTAAAGGTGCAGTATATCTTTGAGAACTTCCCAGGGTCCGAGAGCAGTGTAGTGGCACTGAAACGTGGGGGCAGGCTGGACTATGACTCCCAGAAGACACCGGACCACCTGGTTTTCAGTGATCCCATGACAGGCCCGATAGCCGGTGAAGATTCAGAATCTGCAATTGTTTTTACCTGCAATTTGTAGGGGACGAGTGTCACTAGTACAAGGTAGACTGAAGGTGCTTCGGGCTTCCACAGGTGTCTGTCTGTTCAGGAGTGACAAGTTTCAGCCAAGGACAAAGGTTGATCACGAAGTTCCCAGTCTGTTGCCTCAGGGACAGTTTCCCTCTTTTTCTTTGGAGCAGTGGCAGAGTATGGTTGGCGGTGATGCAGAGCTTCTTGTGGTCCTTCTTTGAATTTGGTCCATCAGATCGCAGGTTCTGGTGTCAGGTTCCCGCTTAAATCCTGGATTTAGGGGAGTTAGGGGTGTGGAGACTAGTGGCCAATAGGCCAATAGGCAGCTAGCTCCAACAGCTAATCCACCTCATGAGGTGACCACATCCGGTGGGACCTGTCATATTTAGCTACCCAGAACCCACTATTCTGTCACCCCCAAAATGGCGGAAATCAACATTTGGTGCACAGGGCAGCACACCCTAGAGGTGCGGTCAGGCTTCTGGGGGTGTGCACAGTCCTGCATACCTAGGGGCATATTTATACTTTTTGCAGTTTTGCATCAAAAAGTTTTCCACCAGCTTGCACCATTCTTGAGCACCAGCTGGGCACCATATTTGTGGAATGGTGCAAGCCGACGCAAATGGTAGGCTAGCGTAAAAAAAAAAAAATGATGTTAGTCGGTTGGGGGGAGGGGGTATGGGAGAAGGGGGTTTTGCACCAGAAAATTACATTAGGCAGGTTAGAGTAAAAAAAAAAAAAAAAATTACTCTAATCAGCCTAGCATATTTTACTGATGTAAAACCATCCATACCACATGACTCCTGTCTTAGAAAAGACAGGAGTCATGCCCACCATCCCAATGGCCAGCACAGGGAACCAGGGTCCCCTGCGCGTGGCCAATGCACCCAGTGCCATGAAGTGGGACCCATTTCAGGGCCCCCAATGGCACTTTAAAAAATATATATATACTTACCTGTACTTACCTATACTTACCTGGGATGGGGTCTCCCATCCTCCGCTGTCCCTCTGGTGTGGGTGGGGGTGTCTCTGGGGCCTGGGCTTATTCCATGGTGTTCCACCATGGAAATAGGCCCACAGGTCCTCTAATGCCTGCCCTGACCCAGGCATTAAATAATGCCCCTCCTCTCCCCAGTGCTTAATTTTAGCACTGTGGGATAAATATGGCGCCATTTTTTGCACGGGAACGCCTACCTTGCATCTCATTGACGCAAGGTAGGTTTCCACGTCCCAAAAAAGACTTTAACTCCATAACTTTGTCACTAGATGGGTCTAGCGCCAAAGTATAAATATGGAGTTAGTTTTGCACCAAATTTGCGTATTCAGCACAAAACAAGTGTAAATATGCCCCCTAATTTCCCAACTCTTTATGAGCAAATGTGCCTGGGGTGGGGGTGGCCGTTTCCTCACTGGAGGACGGTGCTGATGGCTATCAAGGGCGGTGAAGCCTTTGATGCTCATCGCCTTGATGACTCATTCACTAGTCCGGATGCGGGATGGGAGATGTGACCTCCTTCTTGCCTCAGCCGTTTGTTTATAACCTCTAGGAGTGCCCAGGCAACCTGACAGGAAGTAAGAAACCTGTCTTTGTGGCAGCAAGTGTGGGAAAAAGTGCGGACTGCTTGGCCAGAGCACAAAGAAGGATAGAAACAGGTGGGCAACCTCTGGTGTGCCACCTGGGTGTCTGCCAGTTGTTCCTTAACACAACAATTGTATTGGGGGAGCGAGGGCAAGTGGTTTGACAACAAACTTGACATGTCTAGGCGGTACCATGATGGAGCTAGCAGTCCTGGTCAACCAGGGCTTAAGTCTCATGTTATCCTATGAACCAGCCTGCATTTATAGTGCACCTTAATGGAAAGGATGTTGTAGATACACATAAGATTGTGCTTATTTGTCTGCACCTTAAATAGGGGTGTCTGACATATTTGTAAGGCAGTGTATGGGACTGTGCTACTGTTGGTGAGAGCACAGTTGAACTTGGGCGGTTTGCACTGCTCTGGCAGACTGCAATGGCAGGCCTGCCACCAGTACTTTGAGAGGGTCACCCAGGGTTGCACAAACTTGTGCTGCAGCCCTGGGGAACCCTTTACCACCTATGCACTGGGTACCTTGGGCATCAACTACTAGGGCCTTACAAGGGGGTAACGTGTTACCAATTAGGTAATTACCAAGTTGACATGTAATTTAGGGAAAGAACACATACACTTGGTTAGCAGGTCCCAGTGCACTATCAGAGTTGAAAAAACAGCATCTAGGGGTTCAAATGGGGGCAACTGCAAAAAGCCCAGTTTTCCTATAAAAATCATTTCCCATTTTGAGTGTGTGCTATGCACATGAGGCATACATGCAAAGTCATCTGAAAAGTTTGGAGGAAAACATTTATTTCTCCTACTCTGAGCCTGCCTCATAAAGGCATAATCTTTTGGTTCAAATCCGTATCATTGTTAGTAGATAAGCCTTTGCAACTCAAACTATGGTTGGTATTATGGAAACACCTATGGGTCACCCATGGAATGCCCCTTGATGCAAGGTAATGAAAATCAGTAGAAAGCAATACTTTGCGTTCCTTCAGGCAACTTTCCAGGGTGAAACAAGTTTTGCACTGTAAAGTAATTAACAAATCAACACTGTGCATTGGCTTGCGTCACTCTTGGTGACTTTGCCCTGGCACAAAGAGCTAATAAAACTGGCTCACAGTGTTGAGTAATTTTTACACATCTTGTAATTCTGATTCTAATTAGTGCTTTAGTGTGCAAATCATTGACTGGACGGTTATAAATTTGGCAGCATGTAAATAAGTGAATGCAAGATGTAAACCTGTCAAAATCAAAAAAATATTTCAAGGTGCTGAACATTATTTGAAATCCAATGCTGATAGACAGTTCAATCAATGTATCAATTACTGTGGCATTTTCATGCACAGCAAGGTAACAGGTACAGCAGCAAGGTAACAGGTACAGCAAGGTACAGAAGCATTTGTATTCTGGAAAGTACAGTAAGCCAGTAATTTTGGTTGAGTGTTGTCGGACAGTGCTGTACATTTATTAGAAATTGTGGCCTTTTCCAAAGAGGCCGTACTTTGGTTCTGCTATTTTCTAGGTTGGAAAGGTCAGGATTTTGTAGCACGCAGTAGAAAATGTAGTGAGTGTTCACAATACTGCATTTGACCAGGTATAGCACACAGTTACATCTATGGAAGGATGTTGAAGGGAACACAAACTACACACCTAATGACATACTAAAGTGAAAGCAAGCTCGTATGGGGATTTTTCTACAATGCAACACATCCCTCGGTGTGAAGTTTAGGTGCTAATCCAACTGCATCACTACTTGTCCACTTTCCTAAACAATGACTGAAGAGATCGTCTAGGATTGTAATTAGTATCCACCAAACTCTGTCCAGTGCCCTTATGCTGATTTAAAAAGACACCGACACTTTTGGAAATCAAAAGATAGCAAAGTATGCAAAAACCTTTCCTTGTAGAACACACTTTAACACTTTTCCCACTTTGCATGTGTATGTTTCATATACTTTGCGCCGGGTTCAAGAAGGCATGCTTTCTGGCATGAAGGGCCATCTACAAATGTTAGTAAATAGTTTTTATTTTAATCAAAAGCTATGTGTGGTAGCATGGAAAGGCCCATGTACCACCATGGGACACATCCTTGATGTAAAATAATGCAAACAAGCATAAAGTCCTACTCTGTATTAGTATCAGGCAATTCTCCAGGGCAAACAAATCAACACTTTGCACCAGTTTGCCTCCCTTTTGAGGGTGTTTCACTGGCGCTGAGTGTTGATACGTTGAGCCACAAGTTCGTAGTGGACATATAGATCACTTAGAATCTACCATGACATGGAATACGCTTGGACTGCTTGTCATCAGTACCTTTGTAGACTAAAATGTAGTAAAGGAGTAACTTGGTTATCCAATTGCTTTTTCTAACACGTCTCGGCAATTCTGAATTTGCACCAGGCGTAAGCAGTAAAGGGGATGTAAGAAAATGCATGAATCATTTCCATTTTTATGGAGGCTGAGTGATGAAGGGAGACTGCATCATAGAAGGATGTTTTTCGGGTGGAGCCCAAAAAAGTATTGAGTGAGGTTCTGTAAATTCCCTAAACCTATGCATGGGATTTCTGTTCACCTCATTCTAGAAGCAACAAACAGGAACTAACTGCACGTACAATTTAGAGGGAGGACAATAAAAAGCCAATCCTGAGCCAGTACCACGCAGTAGATGCAACCAACTAGGAAACAAAAGAAATCCCACCCACAGGATAAACCACCCATCGAATGTTCTGCTAGCAGAAAGACTATAGAGAACCAAGCCCATACCAGCACCAATCAGTAGAAGTAACCAACCAAGAGCAAAAAATACGTTCCATCCTTTCCTATTTGTAAAAAGACTCATAGGGCATCTTAAGCAAAGAACGGACAAGGACAACAGCAACATCTATGAGGGTCTGTAACAGTGAAGGAACAGAAGCAATGACTCACAGACTCCCTACCTCTCAACCTTATCATACTCACTCAAAAGTGCCTCCCTATTGCACCTTTTCAACCAACCCTATAATCTCGCACTTTTGAACACTTCACATTTACTTTGACACCCAGACTCACAAAATTCAAACAACCTCATCAGAGTTCCTCTATCCACAACACCCATCAAATACACTTGGCTCACATTAGAATTTCTACTAATCAATGAAAGCTTGCCAGTCTTGTGAGTAGCAGACATAACTCTCTTCACCTCTCACTGTCTTGATGTCATCTTCTTCACTAAAATCTGGATCACCCCAACTTCACACAAATTATTGTCATTCTGGCCCACCGTGAATACAACACCAAGAACTCTGACCAACCCTACAAAAAAGAAGAATGCATTGTTGTCATCCACAACTAAATTTGGCCTTGCACATGTTTGCAACAAACTGTCATTCAAGAACGTGCCCTTCAATGCACCCCTGTCCCCTTCAATGTAATCCATTCACCATCTAACACCTTATGCTCTGACTACAGAAGACACACACACACCACAGTACACAGCAGACAAAACGGCTCACACCCATACTGTGGTCAAAACATGGTCATCTAAAGTCAATCATCTGTAATATGATATGCACACAAACTCACAGACAGCGCACTTACAACAGTAAAGTAGGGGAAGCAGCAGCATTAATCTCAACTTGAGGCAGACCTTCCATTCCTGATGTTTATAGAAAACAAGGCTACCCACCCACCAGACAACAATCCTCACAGAAGCATCCAACAAAAGCAGAACAATCAACGCACTCAAACCCACATCTAACCTCTCCATCAAGCACTGGAGGGAGAAATGCAGCTTTTTGAACAACCTATCCAAATATTCAAAGAGAAGATTAACAAAATCGGTTAGCAGATTGGCAGCACAGACATCCCTGTCAAAACGTAAGCAGTAACCTCTGACTGGATCTCTGCCATTGGCTTGTTTATGAAAACCAGTGGTAGAGAAGTCAGGAAGTAACTCAAGTGAGTGCCGGATAACTGGTTGCAGTGAGAGATCGGGTGGAAGTGAATAGGTATCATCAATGTCACTGTCGGAAATCACATATTTTCTTCCACTGAAAAATGTTTAACTGTCTGTACAGATCCCTAGTACATGGGGAGAAAGAAAAGAGAGTCACACAGTGAGAAATTAACATAAATACAACACTCATCCTAATATGGTTTTTGACCTAGAAATGAGTGCATATAATTATAAAAAGCAATACCTGCATCCTTTGTATTCAACATTCACAGGAGCAATGCGGCAAGGGCAACATCACCGTTACTATGGACCTACACTAACAAGAGGCAAGTTTAGAACCTTAACATTCTCATACACTTCTTTCCCATGCTGTATCTGTCCCTAGATACAGCTATGCACTCACATGCTTTGGTCCGAAACCCAATTTTGCCTCTTGATTAGTAAGGAAGCCCTAGAGCTACTTCATGAAGTCTCAGGATAGTAGGCAAGACACTAGGGGCCTAATCACAAAAGTACACTTACACTTTTGTGTAAGTTTATTATTTTTTGGTATTCACAAGCTACAATTTAATAGTAACTTTACAACTGGAGAGACTCTGCAGTCGAGGTGGAGAACTCCGCACATAAAAAAAAATAGGTCTGTCATATCTTTATATGTACAGAGTTCTTCGCCCTGACTGGTCTGTACTTTTGGGACAGTCTAAATTGGAAATACTGTAAACCCTTCTCCACTGATGATCTCTGAAGGCTCCCAACCTGATACCAATTCCTGCAGTAAAGGCCGGCTCTGCCAATACCCTCAAACCACTCTTCAACATCATCATTGTATCCATCACCCAAGGAGTGTTTTAATACACCCTCAACACAGTGTGCACCCTGAATATCAAATGCACACATTGGATGGGACAGAATATTGAGGGCAAAATACTGAAAAAAATAAACAGGTAAATAAGTCTAGATTATCTACACCTAACTCCACTTGTATGCACCTACGCAGAACATATATCTTCACGGTACGTAGATGTAGAGTTAGGAATAGAAAATCTATACTTCCCTATTTGTAGGTACCTTTTGAAATTTTGTCCCTTGATATTCAGTAGTATAATCCTCAATACTGGACCAATCCTGCCTCTCATAAAGAAACTTAACTAATCATGCAGATACCTTTCTTCAAATAAAGTAATCGAGAAGGCAAGCTCTGTTCCACTCTGTTGAAAAATGTACACCAACATCCTCCCATCTCAAGTAATCTTCAGCCTTTACATGCAGTCGCTGAGATTCATCCTAGATGCAAAGAACATCAAGAAACAGTAGTTATTTGGACAACACCCAACTCTATCTAAAAATCTCATCCAAAAATTAAATCACCTGGCTCAAACCCATCCAGGCTTGGATATTAGAAGCAACAACGAATATGTACTCATGCAAGAACAGCTCACATTGATAACACGTCAAAACCTTGATAATTTATCTTACGAGGAGACACGTTTTAGGCCAATGAATCTTTTGACCGCGTTTGGGGACTTCCCAGAACGAGATATCTGTTTAGCATTGCAATCAATAGATCAATAACCTCATCAATATACACAATAACCAATCAATCAAACTAATCAATAGCATTTAATAAGAATAAACCACACCATGACCTTTCAGCCATGAATAACCACACAAATCTAGTAAGATTTAGGATATTTATTCCCTATTCCCTATTAGTTACACTCTAGTATCATATTTATTAGTCACAATATAAATAAGCACATCAATACCACTATAACTTGGCAACTCGAGTGAGACTTTATCAAAGCATAGGTCATGAACATTAGAACAAAGCACGACGTTAACATGAATCAACTTTAGCAGAGTATTAATAGTACATTATTTAACAAAGCAAGAATTCAGTCATTTGTCTATTTGTATCCGATATTAGTGAACTCCTTAACTAACCTCAAATTAGCATCAGCATGTTGAGCTGCATGCAAAACAATTTAGCAACATGAATTTGGAAACCATCTAACTATGGCCTCTATCAAAAGAGCAGTTGGTACCTAGAAAGAAAAGGCAAACAGACAATTACAATTTATCATCAGATAGTTACCCATCCAAATGGGTCAGCATCCAGCGTCAGTCTTCGTCCTTAGGACATCAGTCGATTCGCCATCAGCCAGGATAGACAGGTAAGTCTCAGTAGGGCATAGCAAGAAAGACTCTTCCCTCATAAGGAGGAGAAGTGCATACCGAACAAGGAATAAGGTGAGGATGGTTTAAGGTATAAGACAGCCAAAGACAAAGTCTCTCAGAAGGGCAAGGATGATGAAGAATGGCGAGGAATGGCAGAGTGATAGCTCAGTAATGGCTCCGTAATGGCTGATTTCTCCTTGGGTCACGTCGTTATATCAAAGTTGTCGAACAAGTCTCTAATTTCCCATTGGGCAATATTTGGTGCATCGTTATCTCTGTCCAATATTCCGTCACACACCTTACCAGAATTTTCACCTAACACAGTTCTCATGCAGTTGATTGGCTCCTGTGATTGACATCTTCACCGGGTGGAATGTCAGGTAAGAAAAGTTGCACTTGTCGCTCCAGTCAGTAGTTCCATTGTCTTCTCCTAGTCCAGGCGACCTTGCACCTGTTGCGAATTACACTGTTGCATTCGGCCAGAATGTCTCCTTGGGCAAGTCGGGTCCCATGAGAAAGAATTTACTACAGCTACACACATATCTCTAGCTTCTGGAAAAGTACAGCTTTGTGTCCTTCAGGAAATCAGCACATTGCACGTTAGAAAAACACAATTAATATGAGACCAGGCAGCTAGGCCCAGACCCTTGCTAAACTAAGGCCTAGTGAGTAATTTAGCATAACTCTTAATGCTAATACAAAGTCATACATTAGTACATTGTTAATTCATTATTAGTCAGTTTCATTATTCATCGTATACATTGGTGGCCAGTCCCGATGGGCACATTTCAAACGCGTACATTATTTTTCTTCTAGGTTAACATATCTTCTATGCGGCTTCATTACACATTATATTGCAAGCGTTTCATGTTAATATCAATTTTAAAAGTCACACTCCAACAACATCGATTAACCTAAACTAGTCATCTGTGCTAAATTCATGATCCACATTGACACCACAATCAGCTCCGGAATACCCATCTCAAACTAAGATGTAAACCACCTCGTAGAAAAAATCTGTAACCCGCAAACTAGAAGTTTTTCACCCAGAAACAAACTGTAGAACAACCTCAACAGAGGTAGGGCACTGCACGCTTGTGTCCCAGAATCAATTCTGATACACTGAAGAGCACCCTTCAAGTTACTGTTCAAGTGATCAAGGGTTTCAAGAAGTTTAAGAAAATCATACCTACCCTCAGACAAATGCATTAGCTATCTTACCCATCATGCATCAACTTTAAAATCAGCTGAGTGGTAAATCCAGGCTTGCAAACCCTGACATGCAAAATCAGAATGGGTGACATAACAGTCATAGCGTCAGTGTTGTCAGGCTTGAGACAAAAACATGTAGGAAGGAGAAGACATGATTCCAAGCTATCACTTGCTATAATCTTACAATCAGGAACTCTCTCTCTCACCTGATCTAGTACTTTATTTCCCTCCTGTTCTTCAGGAAGGAAATTAATGTCCTCCTCTTCAAGCAACATTACAGCCACATGTAACACTTTGAACAATGGACCCCACATGCTAATCCTCCTTTACCAGCCTATGTCCCCTCCTCCTTCTGCTTCTTCTGTACTCATCTGCCCTGCCCTCAATCTTGCCTAGGGCTCCATTGCTTTTGGGCTACATTTGTGCTGCATGAATCCCCTACAATAATACATGATTATATGAGATCCAGCAGCATCCTTTCTTTTTATTTCTAGGTCCAATTAATCGTTTTAGGAGTCCCAAAGGGCAAGGAGAAACACATTCACTCACTTCATTAAATGACAGTGTAACCTATTTGGTTGCACATTAAATCTCAGAGATGTGCTTGAAGTTTTAAAAAGGGATTTATTACAGACTCAAAGTCAAACTTACAGAAATGAGTCTCAGAAACAGGCTATATATAACTGAATCGCGCACAGGATATAATTTCACTAACATTCACAGGACCAATAACTCAATAGCATCAATGCAGAAAATAAGGAAAAGCATATGGTGCTTCGACTCCAGACTCAGATTGTTCTGCCTAACCATTGAATCAAAGTTCCTTACTATTCTAATAAACTAAAATGAATTCAGAGGAAAGTGTTGGCATCACAAAAAACTTCGGTAGAAGTACTGATGAGAGGTGTGAGTAGCATAAAGCCACTTAGTCTAACAAATGAAAGGAGATCTATCTCTCCCTTAAGGGTCCGCTCTAATCATGGGGCAAAGGGAATCTGAATCTCATACTAACTAAACCACACTTCAATCAACCTCAGAACCTACCAGTAGCTGACATCACAACCAAAGAAATTTCCACTAACAAATTACCATCATGAATTATCTTCAATTAACTTTTATCCTTTTTTAAACCGATCTGCTTGACCTTGGATTACCTTCATGCTCTGGAATTCGAAAGGGGAAACGTTCTTACAGCTCCTTGCTAATGATTCTCATCCTTGGCAACCCGGAGATTTTGCAAAACGAGAGAACGAATCGCTATCATCTCCGAGTTTACAACCAATAAAGCTCCTGCTGTACTAGTGCCTAATTTAGCCACAAATGTAGACAACCTTCTGATCTTCAAGACATTCAAAATCACTCCAGCAGATTGAAAAAGCATCAAATATGTCACCCACCACTTCTCCAGTGCTAACACCTAATTCGGGTATGAAACATTTAAACCAGACGGGATCATTAAGATGATCTACATGATAAATCTTGGGAAAAACTACCCACAAATAACACATACCATACCATCCCTTGGGATGCTTAAAATAAACATGTTCTCCACAAATACAGTAAACTCCAGGAATAACAGCATCTTCTCCATCCAAATAGAACTTGTAATTCCCTCAAACTTCAAAAGTATGTTCACATTCACTCTTTCTCACAAATATAATGTCTGTATCAGATCTTTCAATCCAAATGCACAATTTTCCCTTCTGTTTCCAATCTAATGCAGCTAACTGATGTTCAATTTCTTCCTTGGTCAGTTTATTCTGCCTTCAAAAGCTCTCCTCCAATTTTGAGCTAGCCTCTAATTACTTTCTTTGATCTTCAACAAAATTTGGAAACTTCTTCTCAACTTCTGATAACATACATGTTAAATTGTGTCTGTATGCATAAACCGTGTCTAATGTTTTAACTGGTTCAAAGACGTTTGCAGTTATTTTCAACTCTAAGGAAGCTAGACATCTGTTCAAATGATCAATTATAGGGATCTCTGAAAGAATTAAATCATAATTTAACAAATAATATTGATAATGTCTTATCCCTTAAACAGACTCAACAAAATACTACATGAAATCCCATAGGTAACAGGAATATGATGCTAGGTGAGACCTTCTGACAGTTGTGTACATGCTTAACAGTCCCTTGTCTTCATTGTGTCGGCATATTCATATAATAAGTGAAAATATACATTTGCAAAATAATCCCTGGATGAATCCAAGTGTAAAGCCTTCTCCTCTAAATAGTGAAACCTGCCATTCCTAGGGTTTGATGTGGACTGGGGAGCACTAAGGATAGATGGATTGTCTACGGGAAAAACACTCAATTAGAAATGCGGTCTCCTATTGGCAGTGGTTTGCACCCTGTCTAAGTAGGGACACTCACTTTAGTCAGGGGAAAGTAGTCACACAGCTAAGATAACCCCTGTTCACCCCTTTGGTAGCTTGGCTCAAGCAGACAGGCTTATCTCAGAGGCAATGTGTAAAGTATTTGTACACACACACACACACACACAGTAACACAATTAAACACTAGTTTAGAAAAATAGCCACTATTTAACTGAGAGACACAAGACCAAAACAACAAAAATTCAAAATACACAAGTAAAGATATCACTTTTTAAAGATCTAAATGAGTCATAGTCCTTAGGAATCAATGGTAGTGTGTGGTGGCAGAGGAGAAGAGGTGCCAAAAAGCAGAACTTTGCATCCGTTCCTTACTGCGCAGGGGAGGTGATGCGTTGATTCTTTCCTTGCAGAAGAGGCAATGCGTTGGTTCTTAACTGGCAGGGGAGGTGATGCATCAATTCTTGCCTCACAGGAAAAGCGATGCGTTGATTTTTGGACAAACAGCCTTGGTTCCTTACTGCGGTATAGGGTCGATGAGAGATTGATGCCCCAGGGACGATGCATGGAAAATCCAGATGTGCTGTGTTCATGGAGCCACAGTCAAACAGGTGCTGACTCAGTTTTGCGTCAAAAATGTTACCGCCGGCTAACGCCATTTCTTTGCGCCGCTCGGGCGTCAAATTTATACTTTGACGCACGGCATGCAAACCACTGGTGTGGGTCATTTTTTTTTTTCTCAAATCAATGCGTCACGTCATAAAAAAAAACAATGTTAACACAGAGAAAATGACTGTGAGCCGGTTTACGACATCACAAGCCGGATAAGCACCTTTTTTTGACACAATAGCGTCAAAAAGCGGCACAAACACTGCAAAATGTGCTAAGGAGAGCCAAAATGGATCCCAGATGCTTGCACAGACCCCAGGAAGATGACAACAGACCAGGAACCAGCCAGGAGGACCCACAGAAGACCCAGGAGAGGGAGAAGAAGAAAAGAAAGTGTTGCTTCAGTGCAGAGGAGCAGGAAATACTGGTGAAAGAGGTGACAGAACACCAGCACCAACTGTTTGTCACCTCAAAGTTGCCAATCAGTAGGAGAGAGGCAATATGGCAACAAATTGTTGACAAGATAAACAGTGTGGCAGAAGTACGGAGAACAGTCATTGAGTGCAAGAAATGCTGGCATGACTGCAAGTGCAGGACCAAGGAAAAAATGACCAGGAACAGGAAGGCAGCACTGCAGACTGGAGGTGGGAGCCCAGCATCGCAGGAGGCCCTGGACCACATGGAGGAGATTTTGGCAGCCATCATCCCTGAGGAGATCGTCACAGGGATTCAAGGACAGGACAGCACAGACTACCAGGAGACAACACAGATGCAGGGTAAGTCACATGCGGAATTAAAATGCACAAATGTTAACTGCAAGCGGGGGGGACATACCTATTACACAATGCATGTAAGTCATGATATTCAGGGATTGGAATGGGTAAAGGGGCACGGGGGATGGCCCGTTCGGAGGAAACCTGGGGCACAGTACTACACTACACCAACAACCTTTGCATGGGGGTATGCTGCCATTCCAAGGATGTTGGAAAGGTAAAGCCAGTCCAGGAGGTTAGGGTACAACGTAAAACTGGCCTGCTGTCACACATCAGCTGGTATTCTCCCTACATGAACTAGGGCTCAATTAACAGTCTCAGGCCATATCTGCAATTGGAATTTAACATTGACAACAGTTGCCACTACCACCTCTGCTGTGTGTGCAGGTCAAGTAGCTAATGGCAGTAATGTCCTAATGGATCAAACACACCCAAATTAGAGGGTTCAGGATGACAACTTTATCAATCCCCTGTAATTAATAAAAAAATTCTACTTCTGTCAAATGTGATTGTCCATAGTTGCTGCAAACATTAGCCATTGTCATAAACATTATGAGGTATACAGCACTAATGTCATACCCATGCTGCATATGTCAGGGCCCACCCTGTGCCTGGGTCACAATAGCTCCAGTGACACCATGCAACATCCCAAATGTCATACTGCTCAGACAACAGCATTGAGGGGGGAGGACATATGTCACTGGCTAGTGAAATTCACCCTCACAGTCAGAAGAGGAAATGGAACACTGCTAGGACATCAGTGCAATCCAATGTAGCACCCATTCCCCAACATCAACATTACACACTACCAATGCTGACATATGTAGTGTGCCATGCCAATGCTATACATAGTATATGCTAGGTCTCAGCAACATATAGCTGGATGTGAAATATCAGAGACTGGGTCAGTTCCAGATTGTGAAGTGTGGTGCAAGTGCCATCAGAACAACCACAGCCAGTGCAAGGCCTCACCATGAGAATGGAAGTAGACGGAGGGTTGAGTAGGACAAGAAGGTGGCAATTTACAATTTGGCCAGAACCAACACCTATAGGATGTGATGCTGACAAGTCCCCAAACTGACCACAATACATGTGACATGCAGGTGGGGCATAGGCCATGGGAAAATGCCAATATGAAAGACAGGAGTAATGAACAGGAACCAAGATCACAATGTGCAACAAATAGGAAGGCAGGCATGTCACATTACAAATCCCACAACACAGACACACTAATTGGACCATAACTCATTGCAGAGGACGATGGCTCTCCTGGGGATATGCCTGTCCTGGACTTCCCTGATGACATGGATGATGAGCTGACAAACATTAGCCAGCAGACCCTCCAAGATGTCCTTGGGACCCCCCAGGCCCCACCATCTGTCGCAAGGAGGAGCACAGATACAGCAGCCATCACAGAGGACCCACCCACCGCCCCAATGGTATGACCTGCCAGGTCCAACCCAGATGACGACTCGGACGACACTGGCACCAGCTTTGAGAGAACTGTAGTTGGAGTACAGCTGGAGATAGCCAAGGAGGTGCGGGTGGGAATGGAAAATATGGCAGCCAGCCTAGAGTGGGTGCGTTCATGCATAATGTCAACTGCAGAAGAGGCAGCAGCCATTCAAGGGAGAACATCGATCTTGGAGGAACTTGAAAAAAGTGAGAAGGAAATCAGCACAGCTGTAAGAGAGTTGACACAACACCTCCAACAACAAACTTTTCAACGCGTGCACAAATGCAATATTGACCCCCTCAGGGCCGACCTGGCTGCCTACCACAGTGATGTGGCTGCTATACTTAAGAACCAGCAGCTCCTCCTTTCTGCAATACTGCCCTTAATAGCCCCACAGTTGGCAGCTACTGGGATGCCTGACTCCACATCTTCAAACACTAAGGTATGTGTTGCCCCTTCACAACTACTACCACCAAGGGCAGAGGAGACAACACACACATCAGAAGATGAAGACGTGGAACAGATCACCTTCACCCATAAGAGTACCCGGTAGCACTAGTCCCTGCCACATGGCCACTTATAACCAAGGTCCTGTGCTTTGTAACATGCCAGTCTTGCAACAGCTGCTCAGAAGCACTGTTCTCCAGCCCACTGTTTATCTTGTCACCCTGCCCTGTGATTGTCTCTCACTAACTCATTGGCAAATCCTGTCCCTCTGCAATGTCTGACACTTCACCCCAGCATGTCCAATGACATGTCCTTTTGCGCTTGTGTATGATCACAATGGAAGGTGTCATTCTAATGGACTCACAATCATGGACAATGTACATATAGCATTTTAAAATAAATAGCACTTACACAACAAGTTTGTCTCTGTGTAATGTGACAAATCAACCGTGATGGAGATCAGTGATGTTTACCTCAGGTCAATGATTATAGAATGTCAATACACCTGACCTGAAAGAATGTGGGCTGATAACTATGCACTGTGGTCTGAATTGTACCATCATCTGCCCTTCCGGAGGGTTAATAATGAGGGAAATAGAAAATATACAGTACAATGCTATGTTGGACAGAATAACGCTTCCTCAAGCGTGTCTAAGCCAAAAATTATTGCCTTCAACTTTTTCTTCAAGCCAGTCTTTGCATATGTGACATTTGACCCAAATTTTTCCTAACACACACCATACAGCATGAATGGATGTGTATGAGTGTACGTACAAATATGTAACCTGTCTGAACAATCTAACAAATGATAGGTGTGAGTTATGTATACCATACTACATTAGATCATACTACCACTCACCTTATAAGGCTTCACTTGAACATCAGGCTGCAGGCAGACTTAACACAGTGTCCTCAATACCAAATCTGGTCCCAAAGTATGTGAGATTGAAAACATACATCAAAAATTAACAACACTTGGGATCCATAGTAACCTTGAGTGGTGGGTGCAATGGATGGCAGATTCTTAGCAAAGTAGCTATGGTGTAGCTGCCAATGTAACAGCTCAATTGGGATTTGGTTGCAGGATGGGACACAAATGCAAATACTAAAGAGACACTTTTCACCCATGCCAAGGCCCTGATCCCCAAGCATGTGACACATACTGTAAAGGATTACCTAAATATTCATTTAACAGTAAAAAAGGAAGCTAAAACCTGGGGAAACACCTTACCTAGCCTAACCTATCCTAACTACACATTACCCACAACAGGCCCTAACTAACCTAAGCTAAACTTACTTATCACATTTAACGAACCGATCTAAACATCAACCGCCCAGCCCCCTTATAAGATGGGACACATGGAGGACAACATATGCTAACCTAAACACATACTATCTTATAATAAACAAATATATATATATATATATATATATATATATATATATATATATATTTATATATATATTTTTTTTAAACAATTAGTTTTTTAACACCAAAACCCCAACATCATCCCACACATAATAAAAAACAGATATTAAATGTATCATACCCCCACCCACTGCTACTAACTAAACTAACAGCCTATTCTAACCTAACACTAAGCCCCCTAAACCCACTAATTGAAAGAACCAGGAAAGAGGAGGGAGTGGAGGGAATCATGGCTGAGGGTAAAATGTTTACAAGTTCGCCCTCCGCAGGGTCTTCTTTATGGTACGCACCCTGCTAATTAACTTGTGCCACCTCCTGCTGCAGCCTGTTCATTTTCCTCAACATATGTTCAATGTCATGTTGCATCCGTTGAAAATCTGCAGGGTCAATGACTGCAGCAGGGGTGGTCTGGGTGCCAGTTGAACATGTATGTCCCGTTGTCGGTGCCATGCGTGTAGGAGGTGGTGCAGGTGGTGCTGTGATAGGTCCGGGAGCAGTGGAAGTTGACGGTCCTGCAGTGGTGCCTGCTATGTTTGGTGCCACCTGGGTGGTAGTGGTGGTGCTGGTGGTGGTGGCTTTGGTGGATACTGAAGGGCTTCCTTGGGCAAATGCCCTCCACACTCCGGAGGCTCTCTCATGGCGATAACGCAGTGCCATGTTGCGGAACCCAGATTCCACATCCAGAATATGGCGGTAATGCATCGCCCGGCGCTGAAACTCCTGAATCTAGATGGGATTCATATTGGCTGCTGTTAAAAAAAAAAAAAAAACATTATGTACTTCATTCTGTGATATGGCTCCAGAAGTAAATCAGACAATACAGCTAATATACCAGAAACAGGCCATATCATCATACAGATCACTGATTTTCCCTGAGGAAGTACATGCCAACGCAGCCTACACATGTCCTATCAAACAGCACAGCAATGCTCCAAAAGATTTGTAACAACTTAAATGACCTATGCATCATTGTTCAGCCATTTGTCACGTAAAAAATGATGTAAGTCCTCCACATGTGACAGGCCAACTAATGACTAACTTCTGGATGACAATCGAGGCCCACAAGATCTGTGATTTGTAAATGGAATTGCCAGGATAGAATGCAGTTGCTAATCATGAGTGGGTGTCCTAGTTTTGGAAAAGTGATTTACAGATTTACATGTCGATGTACTAAACTTGGATCATCAGTCCTAGGTACACATTTCATAACCCTATGCCTGTGCCTGAGGGGGGGGGGGGTGGACAAGCAGCAAATACTTTCCAACATCTACGACACCCAGGAAGCTTTGGACAGCTGTACATGGGTTTGGGCAGTCCACCACAGGTAAGGAGGATGTCCAACTAGGATACACCCAAACCTTGGACAATCCAATCCACATTTATGTGTGGAAATGCAGACAATTGTCAACATCATTTCATACCAGTAATACATAACTTACAACAAGCAGATAGATGCAAGCACACATCTGGCCATAAGCTGCATGCACACCTATGACATTGCACTCAAGTGCCACATACACGTAGCACAACATGTGGAGCTACATGCTGCTAGGAAGTCAAACATACAGTCAAACATGTTCATTAGTGAACAGGGAGGCTCAAGTCTGTGGGTAAGACTTTGGCATCCCTATTCTGTGAGATTCAGGGTCTGACTTGCTGACTAAATCATAAATATAGTCCTCTGCTAAATTTTCTTAATAAAACTTTTATCAACAAATGTCACCCTATTCACATGGCCATGCCTACAGGGCTGCACTACAATCCCAAAATATGACTATACGCTTATGATTGTCCAACTCAAAGATAGAAAAAAAATTATACTCCACTCAAGTAACATATCCGATCATATACCAGCGCATCATACCTTGCTATGTGTCTAACACACAGGAGTCAATCACACAATAGCAGCAAACACAACACAGAACAGAAATATCAACACTTACTGGAGATGTCTGGGTCCACAAATCGAGCCACCAATGTGTAGGGGGCAGGTCCACATGTAAAGCATGGAAGGGAGAAATGTGCTCAATGTCTGTGCACTGTACAACACTTCCAAATACAATTACTGTGTGTAAGATTAAATCAGAAAGTCCAGCCTCTGAGGCATGATGATACTGAAACCGACATACCACTGCAAACATAGACAGACTCGGTCATTGCAGTAAGTGATACACACATATCTGCACACATGCAGTGGCCCTAACTATCATGTGGTGGCAAACATGCTCCATCATTTGTTTACAGACTCATTTATAGAGTGTACTCCTCTCATCATGTGTATCAATGAGAGACATGCAAAGCCACTTTCCTGGAGCACTGCAATACCAGTCACTCAGGTATTGGGGCTTGGGCATCAAAGGACAATCCTTTACTATGTGACGCACCAGTGGGTTGAATTAAGGTCATGATTTATCATGCTTTCTATGGTCCCTTACATGTAGGGCCTGTGTTGTGGCTAGGTTACGTATGCTACATTAACAGGGTACCCTGAGCCACATATGCCCCCTATTACACCATAATAGCAAGGATCCTGTGCATTATTTAGTGACGGTTTGAGGCTAGCCACGGATTGACCAGTTTTCATATTTGGATACAACAAGGAGATATATGTTGACAGTGTATATTGTATTCATCCATGACAGACTGCATGCGCACAGGTGTAGTCATTGCACCTGAAATGTGTCTCTCATTGCCCTGTTTACCCAATATGGGTTTTGGAAATCACAGATGAGCCACATTCATCACCTTACATTTGCCAATTTGGTTGATCAGCGGATAAATAGCAAACTGACACTGTGATATTATCAATACATGGTTTAGAAAATGTACCAGTGTGTCAATCATGATGATGTAGTTTTCAATTTGTATGTACCTTCGGAATTACAGCAGTCACAGGAATGCTGGTCTACTGATCTTAGCATACACCCATGTCAGCGATAGCCTCCATACTGGGAGGTTAGTTACTAAACATATGCTGCACTTGATCAGCATGGGTGTGCCAAACTAAACTACCTAAGTATTAGTCAACTTTGTATGTATGATGGACTTGGTCAGTGGTCCCTTTCATGACATCATGCACTTAATCCATTGTGATCATGCATTCCCCAACGTCAGGTATCCCATAATGATCCCATAACTTATGAGAAGTACATGGCAATCGATTAACACAGATGGCAAATGCATTAGCTCGGGCCAGCTATTGTGACTACGACCAATGTAAAACACACAGGTACAATGTACAGAGGGCCATGGATAGTTGTTACCCCACAATTTGTATCATTTGCTTCATTTTATGTGCAACAGCTATGGTAAGTTACACCAAGTTCAAGTTTAAGTTTATTGACACGGTTAATTAAAACCATCGCAATTCCAAAATACATAATGAAATAAAGCTGTGCCTTCTCATTATATTAATGGAGATACGTAAAAACATAAAAGCTTAAAACTAAAACATGGCATGATAAAGAGTTGTGCATAACTAAAATGATCTCCACTGATTCCAAAACTTGGTCTTAAGCTTAACTTTAGGACTTTCTTGCTCCCTTACGAACACTATAATGGTAGATGAGTGAAGCTGAGCGAGCATCTTGAATAGTACCTAGGGCTGTTTCCTGGCTGGAACAAAGCTTTCAGAGCTTTACTAATCATAAAATGATGGCCCTTGCACACTCGGCTTCAACTTTGTTCACTAATTCTTTCTGGGCCTGTACCATGAATTTGGTCCCTAAACAAGAAAACGGGATTGAAAGTCCACTAAGCCAGCTTATAATGGCTGGTCTACATGAGCGTAAGTTCAGTGTCTTAAAAATGTTTTTCAGATAAAATGTCCTGTGGTTTTGCAAAGCCGGGCACACACAAAAAATATGTTCTAATGACTCTTTACTGTACCCACACAGTCGACAGGAGTGTGTCAGGTCCTGCTGTTTCCATGAAGGGACCATATCCTTCTTTTCCATCAACCCAAAGCGGAAAAGCATGAACCGATGTTTCAGCGACTGGTTGAAGGTTGCTGCTATATATTCCTGTGCCCGTATAGTTTTGTATGATGTTATTATAGTCCAGGCGTGCTGTCTACTTGCCAGTTTTTGTTTGTCAGAATTTAAAGATTTCTTCTTAGTGACAGCGTTTGCCTTTCGAAAAAACTCCTTTTTGTCCGAGTTTAGGTCCCAGGCTTCTAGCAAACCTAGTGCTATAATGCAGTTATTTAAGTGATGACCCCAGGTGCTTTTATCATTATGACGCTGTTGCTCCTCAATTTCCATCCAACATAGGTTGTTTAGTGTACCAGTCTCAGCTGCACGCATCCTCCAGCATTGTTTAATGAAGGCACATCTACTCTGAAATTCATAGTTTTTCAGACCCAATTCTAAATGAACCTGAGCTGGAGATACTGGTCGTGGTATCCGAAAAACTGTTTTGTAAGCCTTCGTCTGGACTCGCTTGATAAAAACTGCCTCCTTCCCCAGCATGATTTTGGCGCCGTAATTGATGGTGGGCATTAGCCGCGCTGCCATGACAGAAGGCAGGTGAGTGTATGAGGGGCAGCTCAGTTTTTGTTTTAGAACTTTAAAGCCATAGGTCAATGAGAGAGCTTTTGCTTGAGCGACAGCAAGCTGCGGCTTGAAAGCCAAGAGACGGTCCATAGTGAATCCCAAGTACTTATATGTGGGTGCAACCTCCACCCGGGATCCATTTATGAACCATGAAGCAGATTTAAACTTCCTGTCAACTAGGCGGACAACCTTAGTTTTACTCAAATTCAATTCTAGGCCTTGTATGTAAGTATAAAATGCATCAATGCTATGCTGTAGCCCAACAGGTGTTTGGCTGAGTAGAACTATGTTGTCTGCGTACTGTAGCCATGCAATTCCTTTCTTGGCCAACACTGGCAGATGGCTCTTTACGGGAGCTAGAGCCTCGGCTAGGTCTGCAAGATATAAGTTGAACAGCGTGGGAGCCAATACACACCCCTGTTTAAGTCCTTTTGCTGTTAATGTTCTGTTGGTGAGGTGGCTGCCCTCTCCGATTTTTACTTGCGCCCAAGTACCTGTGTACAAGTCCATCATTGCACCAAGAAGGCTGCATGGTAGGCCCCAGCCTTTCAGTTTCTCCCATAGGCGGGTTCTTGGTACGCAATCAAGAGCTGCTTTTAGATCAATAAAGCACGAAAGTAACCTTTTTTACTTAAGCCTGGCTTTGTTTCCCAGCAGAGCCAGGGTTGCCAGGTTGGTGGAAGCACCCATACCAGCTCTGAAACCTGCCTGGCATTGTGGAATTAGTTGTCTGTCATGAATCCATTCTGCTAGTCGTTGCAGTAGACAGGATGCGTAGAGTTTTGCTTCCACAGCTATCAATGCAATTAGCCTGTAGTTTGAAGGATTTGCGGGGTTACCTGCTTTGTATATAGGGTGCATAATGCTTCCTTTCCATGCATCTGGAAGACCCATAGAGCCTCGGAGATCGTTAAAAAGCAACGCCAAATAGTGCGCCCAGAATGAAGGGCTCCTCTAAACAAGGCGTTCGGAACACCGTTCTGACCAGCTGCCCCTTCCATTTTTAGTTTCTTGATAAGGTTTATCAGCGTTTCCATGTCAATGGTCATTAATGCGTGCTTTCCTTCGTTTCTGTTTGGAGATGAGTCTGCTTGCGTTGTTACTCTGAAGCCAAAATTAATCTTACTTAAGTCGTTGGCTATCTGTGTGGCCTCCTCCTTCACATGGTGCTCTGGACATTTTCTGTACGTGGGCTTCCCATGTGGCTGCATCAATACCTGCATTCGTGTGCCGATTTTTTCCAATAGTAAGTACATTTATTAGTTCCCAGAACTTTTTGTTATTTTTCTGTTTGTTGGACATAAGCAGCTTAGTCCACAGATCCTCGTGATAACTCTGTTTTGCCATCCAGCAGTTTTTCTTATATTTGGCTCTTAGTTCAGAAAGCCTTGTGTCATCAGATTTCCTTCCCCAGTGTACGTCCTTTAGGACTTTTTTTAATTCTCTAGAGACTTGATTTCTCTGATCGCGCAATGTCCTGATGAACCATGGCTTTTCTTCTGTGAGACTCTTGACTTTATTTTTTGACTCTATGACCGAAATTGGGAGACTTTTTTCTTGGAAAATGTATTTATTAAGGAGTCACACAAGTACATCCAAGCGATCACTTGTTCTCCTTGGGGGTGGGCTTCTAGTTACTGCACTCTTAGCAACTCTTTGAGCTCTTTAGTTGTGCCTGCACTGCAACACATTTCTTCCATTACCTTGTCAAATCCCGGCCCCTTCCATTTCAGTTATTTTGTATCATAAGTCATTGGGGCTGAAATTATGATGTTGGCGGTGGGGAGCCGATTCCATTCATTCTGGATCTTAATAAGTTGTGGAAAGTGATTGCTCTCTGTGCGTTGTTAGATCCTATATGCTGAGACCAGTGGCTATGCGATTTCGTTTATTAATGTAAAGTCAATATTGGATTTATTTGTGCCTCTTGAAAAGGTTCCTTGTGCGGATGAGGCGTCCTCAGGGAGAGGCGTCAGGCAACGTAAGCCCTGGGTTTCAAACTTTGTATATGTGCATGTTCTGTTAGGGTATTTTGTGCTGCCTTTTCTCAAATCAAAATCGCCAGACAGAATGAGGATTGTGTCCTTGTTTTGGTTCTGCAGCATTTTTAAAATACTGGTCAATGTTTCAATGTTCCACTGTTTTGGTTTTTTTTAGGGTGTATGCATACGTTGATCAATAGCAAAGTTCTGTTGTTGCCTAGTGGCGCCTGGTGTTCCAATTTTATTGGTAGCAGCCAGTCGATTCCCAGGTCGATCTGTTTGATCACCCAGTTGATTTTTGTGGAGCAATACATTGTGAGGCCCCCCTTGGGGTGTCCATGTTTTTGAGGTTGTTTGGCAGAGACGTCTATCCCAGAAAAACCCGAAATTTGTATCGGCTCCATGCACCATGTTTCCTGCAACATGACGATTTCAAACTGCTGAAGGAAACTCAGAGCCGCCCTGTCGGTGACCAAATTTTTAAAACCGTGAGTGTTCCAGGAGCAAATATGGAGATATTCTGGGTTTTCGTCAGGACCATTTATGATTGTTGTTTTTTAGATTTTGCCTTCCAGCCTGTTTGACTGTTGAGGAAGTACCAACGAAGATCTGTTGGTGCATGCCAGGATGGAGCATGCTTTGGTGCTTTACAATTGTTATGTGGTCCCAACTGCTTGGGGAGGTTTCTACTCCCACGGCCCCTTTTAAGATTGAGCCGCCCTTCTTTTGTTGCGGTACCAGAAGGTTAGGGTATCTGGGCGGTTCTAGTTTTTGCAGGACAATGCCCCATGCGCTAAATGTATCTTGATGTAGTAGAATTTGATCGATAATGGCGGACGTGGCCCAGGATATCAGCGTTGCCTCTTTGTCTTTATTGTTTGGATGTTGAGTGAACTCCACAGTCATCAATTCTGTTGTTGAAATGTGAGCCAGGGACAAAATTGCATTTATTAACTTCAATATGGTGCCTCTATTTAGAATGTCAAAAGCCCCCTTCGAATTATAGCAAGGAATGAAAAGTTATTTATTTTCCTCTGAGGCTGCATTGTCCTGCGTTATCTGGTGTCCTGGGATTCTTTTTTGTGCCGTGCTGTTTGTGCAATCATCTGACCAAAGATGGTACCCATGATCTAAAATTTGTTTGTTGTTACCTGCAGGTTGGTTAGTTACAGTCATGTTCAGTGCGGAGCTTATGCGTTGAGGGTTATGTGCCCAGGGTTTGCCAGTTTCCTGTCTGTCAGTAGACCACTGAATTGCCTGTTCTGGGCACTGACTGGTGATTGATCTGTTTCCCTGAAATTCTTTTAAGGCCGACTCTCCGTGCAAAAGGCTGCTACCCTGCTTATTGCTGGAACGGGGTTTTTTCAGAGACTGTTGCTGTGATGTTGATTGATTAACTAAAGCACTTGGTTCGCCTGTAGAATTATCTTCGCTGACTGGCCGTTCTGACCTGATCTGTCTAGATTGGCAGCTCTTGGTTCTGTTTTCAGTGCGTTCTGATTCCTTAGACTACGTACCATTTAATTTAGCAAATGATTTACATATGCAGCTTTGCTGGACCCCCTTTGTTTTTTTTCCGTACCTTCCTTTTTCGTTTCTTTTCCCGTTTCGTGAGAGATGTCTCCTCCACTATTGAGTTGTTGAAAGTTAAGTCCTTCGATCCGCCCGTGGGG
The DNA here is from genome assembly GCF_031143425.1 of Pleurodeles waltl. NCBI lineage: Eukaryota > Metazoa > Chordata > Amphibia > Caudata > Salamandridae > Pleurodeles > Pleurodeles waltl. The sequence goes on from NC_090449.1 coordinate 553,011,777, forward strand.
GATCCCGTTTCTTGTGTACTAAGGCATGATCTGCCCTCTGTGTTGCTCTGAGAAGTTCCCTGTCCGGATAAATGAATATCCTTGATATTATTGCTTTCCTCATAGGATTTCTTTACGTTTTGTGGGTTTTCCTTATTCGTTAGGTTTTTGGGGATCTTCTCTCCACTACTTCTAAAATGCTCTTCAGTTCTAAGGGTCTGGATTTTTACCTCTTTCAAGATGTCATTTAGGATGTTCAGGGATCTTTGTGAGTTATCGCCTGTGATGGAGCACTGACATGTCACCTGCTGGGTGTATGAGTGGGTTTGAGCCCTCTTTAGCAGATCATTCAAGGATTGTAGCTTATTGTCTATGCTCACAATGTGGATGGCCAGGATGTTAAGTAAATCTACCTGAGTGTCTTGCTTGTCTGCTTGAAATTGGATGGCTGCTGATATCATGTCCATTGTTGCTAACAAGGCCTTCCACGAGTCTCCTGATGTTGATGGTACTACATTTGCTTTAGCCCCCGTTGTGTGGTCTAGTGAGTCTTCAAATTCCTCTAATTGCTCTGGTTGCTCCATTGCCATGCCAGCTGAGGATACATGCGTGTCGAGTGTTGCTGTAGTTGTTATATTACAAGGTGAGAGATCTTTTCGTGGTGAGCTTGTACTACAGGTAGATCTCATTTGTGTTTTGTTGTTTGCAGTCTGAGTGCCCTGAGGTGCATCTGAGCAGGTATCTGAAAGGTCTATCAGTGGAAATTCATCAATATGATACAGTCTGTGTCGTTCTCTACTTGCGAGGGTTGTTTGGAAAAAAGGGTGGGGCTCTCACCCCAATTGTTCCAGTTACTGAGGTTTAAAGTAGAAAAAGTGTCATCTAGGTAACATCTGTGGATTTCTGCGCTGATCGTTAAGCCGGTTTTATTTGGCTGGGGAGTTGGCATGTTGATTTTTCCCAAGTCCGCACAGGTCCTTTCAGTGTCCTGAGCAGTCTTCACGGCGGCTATACATATTGTCTCAGAGTCGTTGGCAGGAGTTATGCCCGTTAGGGCGCTGGAGCAATTTGATTCCTTTTTAGTGAGCAAGAAGTCTGTGATTTTGTATCCTGCTTTTTTCCCCTTGCTTGGAGATTTGGAAGGCGGTTTCTTTGTTTGTGCCGGATTTGGGGGTACTCTCCTTTCTGTTGATTCATTTTTTGGCTCGTGCTGGCCTTCCCCTGGGGAGCCTTGCCTTTGCCTCTTTACTGCTTTTTTCCTTAAGTTGCACCAAACATTTTGATATGAACCTGTGTGCATTACTTTTGGCATCCATCCCTAATTTATTTGCGGCACAACCAAGTCCAACTATCAGCCTAAGATGTTACCTGAGGTCAGAAATAACTTGTTACGTATGTGTTAGAATCCAGTTCAGATATGTATCAGAAATAATTGCGGGACACATTATTTCTTGAAAATATCTGGATTAAAAACATGTCTTTCTTGGTACACTCACCGACCATGCATAAAACATATGTCAGAGCCACATTTGCATCATCGATTGACGTGAAGGCAGCACTAATTTACAGGCCCCAGTTGTGTTTTGTAAGTTAGTGCAGCTGTTGCGTCAACAAATGACAGTAATGTGTAGGAATTATTGTATAACTCACGGCAACTGTATGTTTAACTTGCATTCCACATGTCCAAAAACATTGCCTGCAGCATATGAACAAATCTGCTACTGTCACTACAGAGCATTTAAAGGTGCACATTACTCTGAATTGTTCTCACCAACAGGGCCACAATCACAATCCCCAGGTGGTCCAGCAGGACTTGCTCCCTGGCAACCAGGTCAGCCCAACGTTGTTTTAGCTGTTGGTCATTGCGCGGTGTGTTGTTTATTCCTTTTAGATGATACAGGAACTTTGCCCACCGGAGCCTCCTTGCCTCTGTGTGATACCTCTGTATCACACGGCCACCTGTTTCAATCATTAATGGGAGTAAGTGGCACACCAGCCAAATAAATCCCCCCAGCTCCTCCTCTCCCATCCTACCAAGATGTGGCCTAACCAACATGCTTGAAAAAAAAGAAGTAATTAAGGGGTACAGAGTATAATGAAGGGAAAGGAGGAGAGGGAAATGAAAACTAATTAACAGTAAAACAGCCCAACTATCCCCAAACTAACACTACCCACAACAGACTCCCAACAGTACAAAGACAAAATTAGACACCAGAAATGACAAAAATACACTTACACAGGATAACACAGACACTTAGGAAACACCAAAAGACAATATAAAGAGCGCACTGGAGACAAATTCACAAAATGCACAGAGAGAAAAGCCCAAACACAGCCACACAAGAAAAATCACAGACTGCAAAGTGAAAGTGAAAGTACACCAACTGTACCAATTCTGTAAACAGAATATCCTATTACATCACTTCCTGCCTCAAATGCGGTGCGTTTTTATTCTTATGCGTTAAAATATTATAACGCTTACAGTCTGTGCGTCATTTTTTTTTTCAGGCACGTGCTTAGAAATTACCCCGCATCCATATTTTCAATTATTTTTCATACTTAACCAATTTCATGGGGTACAGTGTGGGAATTACCGCTCAGGGCCAATGGATGTATCATGGCAGTGAGCGTCATTTTTCGATGCATATGCATCATTTTTTGACACATGAACATCTTTTTGGGCGCGTATGCGGCAACATTTCTGTCTTTTACTGGGTTTGGGTCACTTCTCAATTTTAATAGTACATGACAGGTGTGACTATACAGAGATACGCTGTTTGCACCTACATTGTGCATTCCGGTGTATGGGCACATGTGGCAGATCATACTACTGTGGACCATGATCCTTTAGTTGTTGTACCGGATTTGCACTCTTCACTGACACAATAGATGCCCAAACGTGTGGAATACAAATTGGTATTACCCAGTTTGAGCATGTTGTGCATCAATAGAGGATAGCAAGGCTATGCAACTCAATACTGTAACTCATTGCCTGTGTGTCAATGTGTGTGAATTGGCTCTTACTAATGTAGTTGTCCGACTGTGTGAACATCACAAGACGTGTTTTCTTAAATGTGCTTGTATGCATGTGTTCTCAATGTGGCCAACCATCAGATGCTATTCAGTGTGGAAATGAGAAAGGAAATGTGTTTGTCATACACGTAGCAACAAATGCTGTGTGAACTTCCCAGATTTTTTGGGACATAAGCATCTCCAATGACAAACCATGCACAGGATAGACAGAAGTCTGTTGATCATGGCAAAGTTCCAAGACTAGGCCATCACATGTCCTGGAATGTTGGATACCACTTCCTGGGCACTTGTTTGTATACTACCCATGAGTCAGGAATTTGGAAAGTGCTATGTGGGTACGGTTATTGTGAAACCGAGTCTCAAAACCAATCCACAAATGTAATGCCACCCCACAGTTTGAGTCATATAAATTACCTATGTTTCTCCTGTGGCAGTGAAGGACCAGCAGACCAAGCAGCACATGTGCACATATTTCCAGTGGTTAATTGCACAAAGGTGTCCAGTTCAGGTGTGGGGGGCCATGTGTAGCCTGTGTCATTATTGGTTTCCATGTTGTCACAGTTACGTGCAGGTCTACTCATGAGTCAGTGGAGCCATTTTCTGCATTAACAAAGTATCCTCCACAGCTGAATTGAATGAAAGCTGAAGAGGAATTGAGAACACACATGGGGATAGTCCAGCTATGGCACTGCAAACGTTTTATGAGAGTGACAACAGGGCAACCTTGGTGTGCTCACAATGTTAAAGGATCAGGAATTTTAAACAGGCAGGTTTCATCACAACATTTGTACACAGGATGGCCTCTAAAATTCCCACTGCAGCCGGGAACATCAGTGCTTCTGTGCTGATTAATCTCACAGCTATTCACCACGCAAGCCCCATCAATATGTTGGGGGCAATATGAATCAGTGTGTGGTCTTCAGGGTACAAACATGTGTTGACATTTCATGCACATTATCTAAAGTTGTTTGTTTTGCTGAAGGCACCATACCCAATCCATGCATACAGCCATGGTACACTGTCACTATTTGTCACTCTTGCATACATGAAACCCAGACAAGGGATGGGACATGATTAGGCTATTTGAAGACAAGCTCCACCCCATGATACGATAAGTAAACTGATTACGCTATACAATGTATTTGAGTATTCATTGTAGACCTACATGACACAATACCCCAGGAGGAGAGTGAGGGCATGGAAAGCAACTATGAGACAAATGTAGCCACAGGGAACCTTTATGGTGACACAAAAACAGGAACTAATCAGACTAACAGGATGCATGGTCAATCAGGAACAAAATTTAACAAGTCAAATACACAGTGAGCAGACTGAGACTGGTCAAAGTTGGAACAACACTGTGGAAAATTAAAACTGTATTTGTCCTGTGTGTTGCAACGTAACACAATAACCCAAGGCCTGTGTTACCCAAGTGAGTTATACGGCAATGCATAACAGTGATATACATATAATGGCAGTTTCTATGCCGTTCCAGGCAGCTGCAAGGGCAGTGCATGTTGAAATGGCTGGTCTGCATGGAGGTACACACAGGTGTGTGCAGCTTCAGTCTCTCACAAGTCCTGTAAGTGAGAATCAAGTTCAAAGGGCCAACTGTACCTTTCACATGGGAAGCAATGGACAGGTGATTACAGGTCCTACAAACTACAAGGCAGTGCATTATTCAACCAGAAGTCCATGCAGACAGAAGAACAATGACTATGGCATACCATACTAAAGAAGAAAGCACACTGGAGTCAGAATGTGAGTCTGGATGTGTGTAGATGAGGGATTATCTGGGTACAAATATTCCATTTCCAGGGCCCCCTGAAGAAGGGTGGGGTGAGACTGAGAACATGGCAGTGACAGGACTTGTGACCTGGGATGGCATGTGCAGGGGATGTCTTGTGAGCAATGCTAGTCATACCTGGGGCACTCGTGCTATCCATTTGCTGCTTACATGGATTTCTAGTCACACATACTCCTTGCAAAGATAGCTGATGTCACACTTACTGCTGACAAGGGTCTGGTCATACCTTCTTGTTACCAATGCTATAGCACATCCACTGCCTCATGCATGAGGTATTTTTTTCCTTAGTGAATGATGGTGTCTTAGTTGAGTGCCATATGCTGCAATGAACCATGTTACCAACATGTATGTGTGAAATAGCTGTGGTCCTCTGCTATTGCTCTTCAAATGTGAAATGGACAGGATATATGTCATTTACAGTGTGTGTGTGAAGTTGGGTGTACATTCATACCCATCAAATGTGATGTGGATTTTTCAGTATCCTAATATGTATTTCTGCAATGCTCCATGAGGCTACACTCTGATTATGATTCTAAGGGATAATGTGATGCAAAAATGATTACCCAGACCATGATATAGTGATTCGAATAGGTGTTTATTGACATATGGAAAGACAGTGATGATGGTGAGTAGAGTTTAAAAAAGTCGGGTTCATATAGGGGAATGTTCCTCCTTACACAAAGGTTGTGCAGGATGGCACAGGTCAAAATTATCTTGCAGACCATTTCTGGTGAATATAGGAGGCTGCCTCTGGTGATGTCGAGGCACCTGAATCTTGACTTCAGGATGCCAAAGGTCCTCTCGACTATGGTGCATGTCCTCCGATGTGCCTCAATATAGGCACGCTCTGATGCTGTGCTTGGGATTGCAAATGGGGTCATGATCCATGGCTGGATCCCATACCCCTGATCAGCTGAAAGAGAAAATGAGAGAGAAAATGTTAATGTTGCTTGCACCACGATTATCACTTTGCATGGCAGTTGTCTGTGACTCATCTGTGTTTGTGTTATTGTGTGGAATCCTAGGCTTCTAGGATGGACCATCAGCATTGGGTTGTTTCATTATCTGAACTGGTGTTTGGATGATTGACCGGATGTAAGCGGTATTTTTGTAAAGTTGCAGTACATTGTGTACTCCCTTGCATCATGTCATGTGAAAGAGGTGTCTATGTGTCTTAACTGGGGGTGACATGATACTTCCATACACAGAATCAATTCCACAGTGGTGGTAACACGGTTGCATCTATATGGCCTGGACATCCCATCCAATTTAACATATGCAATAGAATTAGTTCAACATCAGTGAGGCCCTTTGATTTGGCAATGTGACAACGTACAACACATCTCCATAAGTTGTCAGCATTGACGTGTTGACAATTGACTATGCACAAATATCCCATGTGTGACAAGTTGTCTGCAGACCTATTTCTCTGCCCTTGCCGAGTCGACTCAGGTTCAAACGTGTACCTATACTACCTGACCTGTTCCAGTTCAGCTGGCTAACTTGGTTGTGGGGTTGTCATTTACAGTGTCAGAAGGTCCATATGCCTGTACATCTGTTGTGTATATGTGTAATTGTCTCAAACCGTATGGGTAGGAATGTGCACTTTCAATATTGTCACATCAATCTGTGTTCTTCGCACAGTCTACTTGCTTATTGGTAGTGGGCAATGTCAGAACAGGAGTGATGTGAGAGATTGTTACAGCCTCATTGATTCCATGTCACCTTCATTGTAGTCATCATCATCATGCTATGTGTCTCATGGTGTTTAACCTGCAGCAAAACACATTGCACACACCTTACACAGTACTTATTGGTTGGAAGGGTGTTTGATTGAGTGTTATTGATGTGATATTGCAAGATTAATCTTCCAAGTTGTACTACCAGATAAGACCATGTCATTGTCATTGTGTTGTTTTTAAATTGTTCCCTTGTGTCTGTGGACTGGCATCTGTTGTTATTTTCATCTGTCATTTGTCCCTAGGTGTGTATCCCATTGGGTGAGGATATCAAACATGCCTAGTGGTGTCACAACCTCAGTGTCTTCCTGGCCACATGTCAATGTAGTGGTGTATGTGTTGTTTGTCCTAGAGGGTTGCTGTGCAGTATGTGCATAACTGGGTTTCTAAACTTACCAACAAGTAGGCCATTTCCATATCGTCCATCCTGGAAGTGTTGATTGATGGTGCAGTGACGGAAGATTAATGAATCATGTACACTCCCAAGATACTTTGCCACGATGTTGGTGATCAATCCCCAGTAATCGACAATGGCCTGCACATTGATGGAGTGTGTGTGCTTCCTGTTGCGGTATAGATGTTCGGTTGCAGCAGGTGGCACAATGCATACATGTGTGCAGTCAATGGCACCAAGCACGTGTGGGAAGCCGTTGATTTGGTAGAAGCCCTGTTTGGTCTTCTGCTCCTTCTGCTGTGTGTTGTGGAAGCTGATGTGGCAGGGTGTAAGAGAGATGATGGCATCTAATGCCTTGGGTAGAAAGGCAGAGAATGAGGGCTGTGAGATCCCGGCAACCAGGGCAACAGTGGTTTAGAAAGGAGCCACTTGCCAACATGTGGAGTACAGCTAGCAGCTTGGTTTCTGGTGGAATGGTGTGGGGTGTCTGCAAGCTGGGTGCCAACTGTGGCTCAGTGTTGTGCAGCAGCTGCTGAATGGCTTGCCAGTTGAGTCTGTATCTCTAGATGATGTCTTGTTGCCGGAGTCCCAGAAGGGTTGTCCGGGTGCGGAATGTCCTCTCCTGCATTCAGTGTTGCCTTTGGGTTGCCAGCTGGTGTTGTAGAAGCTGCTGTTGTTGGTCCTGTGCTCTGTGTTGGTGTGCATGCTGGATGAAAAGCACCTCCATGTCTTCCTTTTGGAGCTCTGCTGTTGCTTCTGTGTGCTTTCCTTAAGTAGTGGTGTGTTTGCCCCATTTTAACCCCTGCCCTGACCCAGGCGTTATTTTTTTACGCAAATCTGGCTGTGTGTCATTTTACGACTACGCCTTCCGGCTGAGCAGGATTTTTGCGCGGTAGCATAAATATGGCATACGGGTGTTTAAGTCATTTTTTGGACGGGAACGCCTACCTTGCATGTCATTAACGCAAGGCGGTTTCCCGCATCCAGAAAATGACGCACATAGCGGACTTTTGGCGTTCGGGGGCTTCATTGTATAAATATGGCGCTAGTTTTGCGCCGAATGTGCGTCAAAAATGTTGACGCACATTCAGCGCAGACAGAGTATAAATATGCCCCCTTATGTCCATTCTCGGCTAGGTGGTTCAACAAAGCAATGCCTGTTTGCATGCTTCCTTGGTGTTTGACTCAACCAATAGGACACAGATGTATTGTATCAAGACTGAGTTACAAAGCATGACCAAAGATTCCAGATTTTATTTAAAAATCTAGTTCTAAATGGAAGAACTATTAGAATACACCTGTGAGACTCTGCACCATGGCCAAAACACTATTTTCTAACCAAAATGCGAAAAGAAACGGACTTTTCACGCAACAATATTGAAAAGAAGGCCTGACACAAATCAACGACGGTAAACCACTCAGCCTCACATGGAATCTGAAACAATATCACAGCTGGATTCAGTACCACAGGACAACAAGGGTGACTATATTGTTCACTTTGTGCACATCCTGTACAAACCTGTTCTTCCCATTCAGCATCTGCAAGCCCATGATGGGGGAGTTACAAGGACTGCCCATAATCTCCTTCAAGATATCCTGCTGAATCATAGACTCAATTACGGGATGAATCCCTGCAATCATCTCAGGTGTCAGATTATATTGTGGTGTTTTTGGAAATTCGCCATCAGTTTTGACTGGTAATCGGACAGCCTCAACTCCCTTAATCAATCCGATGTCTTTCCCTGAAAAATCCCACCCTTCAATTTTGACTGTCTCTTTTAAATCTGTGGGTAAATCATCAACAGTCAACAAGGTGAATGTAATACAATAGGGCCCGTCATTGCTAATTTGAAGGCAGCATCTTCATCAAGCGTTGCATTCTCTATAACTGCTGGGGTACAATAGATGGTACAATTAAATTTTGAGGAGTAAGGGCCAGATGTAGCAAACTTGGAAATTGCGACTTGCAATTTGCGAGTTGGAGCGACTCGCAAATTGCAAGTCGCAATTTCCAATGCAGAACGGTGTCTCAGACACCGTCTGCGAGTCGGTATGGGGTCGCAAAGACCCACTTCATTAATATTAATGAGGTGGGTCGCAAATTGCGGCCCCATACCGACTATGGGCACTCGCAAACATGGAGGCCTGCTGTAGTCAGCAGACCTCCATGTTCGTGACTGCTTTTAAATAAAGCATTTTCTTTTTTTTTTTTAAGTGTAGCCCGTTTTCCTTAAAGGAAAACGAGCTGCACTTAAAAAAAAAAAAAAACCTTTAGTTTAGGTATTTTTTCAGGGCAGGTAGTGGTCCCTTGGACCACTACCTACCCTGAAAAAATTATTTGTAGTCCATTCACAAAGGGGAAGGGGTCCCATGGGGACCCCTTCCAATTTGCGAGTGGGTTACCATCCACTTGAAGTGGATGGTAACTGCGACACCATTTGCGACCGCATATGCGGTCGCAAATGTTATTGCATACCACTCCGAATCGCAAATAGGAAGGGAACACCCCTTCCTATTTGTGATTCTGAAATGCATTTTGCGAGTCGGTCCCGACTCGCAAAATGCATTTCTGCATTGGAAACTGGAAATTGCGACTCGCAAACGGCATTTTTTGCCGTTTGAGACTCGCAAATAGTTTCCTGCATCTAGCCCTAAGTCCCTTTCCGAGAGATTCACTGGACTGGAATTGCCCACCGCAAATCTGTGGGTCTGTCTGTCTTCAAAAGATCCTATTCTCACCAAAACAGGTTTAGTTTCCTGGGTTGTCATATGTTTGTTTCCGACTTCTACAACTTGGCCTAATTTTCCTGAGAGGGGTAGGTTTGGGACCTCTACTGTTCTCAAAGTAGAATGGGTAGCACCATTGTCAACCAAAAATTATATGGGCAGCCATCCACCTCACTGTTTATAAATGGTCCACTCTGATCCACCTCTAAGGCTGCACCTAGCACGTAGTTTTCCTCCCCTCTCAGGCCCCGTCAAGCTGACTGACCGGAGCCATAGTTTTCTTTCAGTTCAAATAGAAGAAATTAATTGTTGGAAGCCATTTGATTCCTGAGTCACATTCATATTTGCATTTGGATTCTGATTAGCAATGGGTCTAGAACTCACTGCATTTTGCTGTGGCATTGGAGGTTGGCGAGTGTGCATCATCGGGGATGAGATATGTTAAAATTTTGATTTCTCTGCCTCGATGCATTTTGCATCTGTGCTGTGTTAGCATTCTGTGATTGCACAAATCCTGAATTTGATTAGATGAATTAAAATACCATTCTCTCTTTCAACGCTCCTCCCAGTTACAGATGTGACAAAGGGTTGTCCTTTTCAGACTACTGACATCCATTCCAGTATTAGGGTCAATAGGCATTCCTCGACCTCTAACTTACGTGGGACTTGGGGGCAGAATTATGGAAAGTGGCGCTGCACCGAGTGCAGTGCCACTTTCCCTGTGCCCCTTAGCGCCCCCCTTCTCCCAACATGTGTGCGCCGTATTTAAAATACTATGCACCATGGCGCAGCTTAGGGGGCAATAACGTCATTAATGTACTCTGCAGGACTAGTGCCAGCTTACATAGGGACCCATTCAAAAGAATGGAACCCCCCTTTTAATGCCTGCTCTTGAACAGGTGTTAAAAGTTCCGTAAAAAAATGGTGCAAGGAAATCTCATATATTTTTCTAGATCCCCTAACGGCTGAACTCTCCCTTTACATACATTATGCCTGGTGCAGGCATAATTTAGAGCAAAGGGTTACAGAGTGGCGTAATGCATGCATTGTGCCACTCTGTAAATACAGCGCGGGGATTTCGGCCTTGTTGAGTCACATTAACGTAAAAAATAATGATATTAATGTAGAGCAAGGTGGCGCTAGGGGACTATAAATATGCCTCTTGGTCCTTGCTGGTATACTCCTTGCATGGCACCAACATTGATTGCTATTGGTTGATTCTGACTGGTTCTGAAAGTTGCCTTCACCTGAGCAGCATGAGCTTTTCTTTTAATTTCTTCTGCTTCCTCTCAATCTCATCATGGCAATACTTGGCATACCACACATCTCTTGATTTAGTCTGCTAACAAATCAAGTGTTGCTGGATCATGATACTTATTTCTGGTCTCAATCCTGTCACAAGCCTTGACACAAAATGTCCCATATCCTTAGCCTCTAACATCTCCATACCACTGTAATTTTTGAATGCTTGTAACAACCTTTCTTAACATCTCCATACCACTGTAATTTTTGAATGCTTGTAACAACCTTTCATAGTAAGCATGGATCAACTCCTGTTACTTGTTACGTTGTTCTGTCAATGTTAACCCAATCAGCATCTAGGGAAAGCACCTTCCCCCTCATGTCAGAACCTGTTGATATATTTTTCGTCATTATTGGTGAAGGACCCTTTACTATAGGATTTCTATTTCGTTCTATATCAGGCCCCTGGACAGCTACCTTGCACTGCATCCATAAATTACTCAAAACAACAATGTCGAACAACGTATTTAGATCAACTCACAACAACTGTGATATTTTAACAAACCTTTCAACTTGTGTGCACCATTCCACTGGCTTATCTTCTAATTTTGGGAAATTATTGGTAAATGATGCAAAATCACTTTGCTTCATGGCACACGTACAATACCTCCACCAGGCACTTCTTTCAAGGGAAATTTGTACCATCCCCCTCTGCTCCACAAGGATGCGGTTCACCTGGAGGCTTTTTACCTCCTACTTTTCTGCCCATTTGTCTGATAAAATCCATTTCACAATATTGTAAATGAATTCCTTAATCTGAGTTTTCAGTCCTGGAGTTCTCATGTCAGCAATATCTTTTTCACTCAAACACCCTCAATAGCTCCCCTGTAAAGCCGTAGGGGCTCATTTACAAGCCCCTTGCATTGCCGCAGCGTCAATTTTTTAATTTTACGGCATCTCAGAAAAGTCCCCCACCCTGTGAAATATTTACACGTGGGTGCAATGGGTTCATTGCGCCACTTTGTAAATCCATGCACTACACTATACCAGGGCAGGTATAATGTATACAAGGGAGGCATTCCCCTGACTAGAAGGCCCACAGGAATAGGGCAGTGAAATCTACAAGATTTCAATGCGTCATTCTAGCGTCATTTTCTAATGCCTGCTCAGGGCAGGCATTAAAGTGACGCTGTGCTGTTTCTAATGGGCCACTCTTAGCTTTGCTGGACTAGCGTCAAATTTTTTTACGCTAGTCCAGATGCTAGTCCAGGAAAGTGACACAACTGAGCCAGAAATTCTGACGCAGCTGTGTTAACGAGTGCCACAGTGCACTGTATTGTAAATACAGTACTACCACGGTGTAGTTAGTGAGCACATGGTGGTGCAAGGAAACTGGTGCATCGTGATCGATTTGCCAGTTTGTTTTAAATGAGGCCCTTAGTTTTGTTTAGGTCCACTTCATATTTTTGGAACAATTCTGCCAAATTATCGTGAACTTGGCCCTCTCACTTTGTGATATCCCTACATATAAATGCAAGCTCATCTTCATCTAGTTCTTCCAATCCAAGGTTTCCAACAATCATTGCATCAAATTCTATTGTAAGCTTTGTTACATCCAGAAGTCTTTCTCTAAGTGTTGATGGAGTTGTACCCTGACTCACCTCTGTACTCGCACTCCCTCTAGATGGAGTAACTTCATTAAAGAATTTGACCCAATCATCTATTTCCTTTGAGCTAATGAATCGTGTCACCACAGGACTTTTAGGTTTAGTATCTATTCCTTGAGTACTATTTCCAAGATTTAAAAGCAGTTCCCATAAGGGAGTTGTATGGGTAGGCACTTTCTGATAAGGACCTATCGATGTACATCCTGACAATTTTAAAGTTGTATCTGAACTTGCTCCACATGGGGTAATAGTGTGTGTTGGATCCAAAGTGACAAACTCCCTAATATCTGGACTATTTAGAACTCCACCCTGTCCTCCAACCTTATTAGGCACAGTCAGATTGTAAGTTTTTTTCCCATAGCCTTCTGATTTATACACAGTAACTACCAGGCCAATAGTAACTTGGACTGTAAGGCCATCAACAGTACTTACAGTTGGATCAACTGGGACACTGTCTCGATCCCTAACCTCTTGGTTCACAAGGCATGTTATCTGGAATGGCTCCTACGAGACCAAGCATCATCTTAGATGGGACAATGGGAAGATAATCCGAACATTATCACCAGTACCATGATTTCTATTCTCGTTTTTAGTATCATTTTATGGGGGTAGACTTTCAGCTAGTAACACATCAAGACGACTATCTGCAGAGTCATCATCACTGGCTACACTCATGTCAACTGGCTCTTTTTGTTTCTTCTCTTTCAGTTTTCTACTCGTTTTCCTTTCTCCCTCTCCCTCAACCAAGTCGATGGTCAAAATCAGATACAATCTTACTCCTTCTATTATATCTGTTCTCCATCTTTTCTGCTCTGCATCCCACCTAGCATCAGTATAAGTACATATAGCTTTCGCTGCCCTACCTTGGATTTTACCCTTTCTCTGGCATGAGCGGCTTGTTCCCAAGCATTAAATGCTTCATAATGTGCAGGTCTAGGAGGTAGTTGCATCTCATACAATACTCTCCCCAAGTTTTCAATAATTCACAAATTTAACATGGAAACCTCAAAGCACTTTAATTTTCTGTGTTCTTGTGCCATTGACCTAGTCACACACATGTATGAAGCCCTACATTAATCGCCATATAGTACCTGGTGTATCTTCTGGAGGCACTTCTTCACCTTCTCTACTGGGAATGTGTACATCACCTCTAAATAAATCACACACAACTTTAAAACTTTTCATTTTTCCACAATAAAATGTCAACAATTACAACCAACTTTCTATTACATCCACAATCCTCTGCTCCATAACAACTACCAATTACAGCGCGGTCCCTTATGACATTCTTAACTAATAGCAGCACAGTAACACACCAACTGACCTATACCAGAGTGGCACACTGTGCCATTGACCTTGCTCCTCACAGCAGTTCCCCCCTTTTACAATCTGCAAGCACACTCTCTCTGCATTATCACACACATAAAATACATATCTTTGTCTGCTCCACTAAGGAATGCATAGTTTTCAAACACATAAGAAAGTTTCCAAATACGTCTAATGATACCTCAATCTGTGAGATTTCATCCAGACCAGTATAGCTTCAATCTGCGAGTTAAGATTCACTATACCAACCACCTCACATTCATACAAAGGAAGTCCCTATTTTAACTGTGCCATTGACGACGTCTCACAACAAACACAACCTCTTACAGACAATTTAATGTGGCGTCTTCTGCACCTTTTAAAACTATCCTGGGATCTTAGGTCACGTTGGATCCAATAACCTCTTCAACCTCTTTTACAAATCACACTCACACAACAAGCAAACATCTCCGCAAGACTTCATCCAGACTTACAAACACCGCAAGCAAAGTATAAGCCACTGCAATTCATAATTCTATTAATATTCACACCTCCTTTTTCAAATTTGACACTCTTCAGTGCCTCCACAACCTTGGCACTCTTCAGCAATTTGGGCATTGCCTCTAGGGACTGGGCTCTAAGGACTGGCTAATCTAGAAAATAGGGTTTAAGCTCTCTTCCATCGGGAAACTAATCATCATCACTCTCAATCAATCAATCAATATTTTTAGAGCGTGCTACTCACCCGTAGGGTCGCAAGGTGCTGTGGGGGTATGTGTTCAGGGTTCAGTCGAAGAGCCAGGTCTTGAGGTCCTTCCTGAAATGAGGTACCGATAGCAACTGTCTGAGGTGGAGCGGTAAGGTCTTCCAACATTGTGCTGCCGGGTAGAAGAATGATCTCCCTCCAGGCAAGGACTTCTTCTGCAGGGTAAAGTGGCAAGCGACTGCTGGGAGGAATGGAGAGGTCTGACAGGGGAGTAAAGGGTGATGCGGTGCTTGAGGTATATGGGTCCAAGGTTGTGGATGATCCTGTATAGGAGGAGCTTGAAGTTGATCATCTTCTTGACAGGGAGCCAGGGGAGATCTCTCAGGTGTCCTGTGATGTGTTCTCCGTGGGGGGTGTTCAGGATGAGTCTGGCGGAGGCGTTCTGGATTTGTTGTAGCTTGCTCTGGTACTTCTTAGTGGTTCTAGCGCAGAGGGCGTTGCTGTAGTCAAGTCTGCTTGTCATCAGGGCATTTGTCACGGTTTTGTGACAGTTGCTTGAAATCCATCTGAAGATCTTCTGTAGGAATATGAGGGTGTGGAAACAAGTGGAGTTGACCTATCTTGTCATGATGAGTGCTGAGTCGATGATGACGCTGAGGTTGCGTCCGTGGTCTGTAGGGGTGGGGGGGTTGCCAAGTGTTGAGGGCCACCAGGAGCTGACCCAGGATGAGGATCTCGGTCTTGTCAAAGTCTTGTCGGAGTTTAGCTTAAGGCAGCTATCCTTCTTCCAGGTGGCGACTGCTTCCATCCAGTCTTGGAAGTTCTTCTTGGCCATTGTGGGGTTTTCAGTCAGGAAGATGATTAGCTGGGTGTCATTGGCGTAGGAGACGGTTTTCAGTCCGTAGTTTCTGACGATAGGGGTGAGCGGGGCCATGCAGATGTTGAACACTGTGGGACTCAACGAAGATCCTTGGGGTACTCCACAGCTGATCTCTGTAGGTTCTGACAGGTTTGGCGGAAGTCTGACTCTCTGCGTTCTGCCTGTCAGAAAGGAATGTATCCACCAAAGGTCCTTGTCACGTATGCCTGCTGTGAGGAGTCTGGTGCATAGGATGCGTTTGGAAACTGGATCGAAGGCGGGTGATAGGTCTAGTGGGATGAAGGCTGCTGTTTGGTCGCGGTCGAGGACGGAGCGAATGTCATCTGTGGTGGTGAGCAGGGTGGTTTCAGTGCTGTCATTAGTTCTGAATCCTGATTGGGAGATGTTCAGGATGTTGTTGTCCTCGATGTGTTGGTGCAGCTGAGTGTTGATTGCTTTTTCGGCGACCTTGGTTGGGAAAGGCAGCAGCGAGATGGGACAGTAATTCTTGAGATCTGTGTGGCCGGCTGTGGGTTTCTTCATGAGCGGGCGGATCTTGGCATGCTTTGAGGCCTCGGGGAAAGTGGCCGGCTCTAGGGAGCAGTTGATGGTCTTGCGGAGTTCGGGTGCGATTGAGACACTGGCCTTGTTGAATATGTAGTAAGAGCAGGGATCGGTGGGGGCTCCAGAGTGGATTTTGCTGATGATGGACCGACTCTCGTCTGTTGTGAGGGGGGTCCAGGTGTGGGGGAACAGTGGGGGTTCAGTGGGTCCAGGTTGGGGCATTGTTGGTGAGTTCAGAGTGTCTTGGGATCTGAAGCTGTTGTAGATATCCTTGATTTTCAGAAGGAAGAAGGCGGCTAGTCTGTCGCAGAGGTCCTGGAATGGCGGGATGTTAGTGGCTTCAGCTTGTGGTTTGGCAAATTCCTTGATGATGGCACAAAGTTCTTTTGTGTTCTGGGTGGTGGCATTTCTGCGGTCCTGAAGGGCGGTTTTTCTGGTGGATCTGATGAGGCCAAGGTGGTATCTTGTTGCGGATTTGAAAGATGCGAGGTCCTCCAGGGATTTGCTGTTCCTCCATTTTTTCTCCAATTTCCTGCAGGTGCGCTTCAATTTCTGGAGTGCGGGGCGGAGCCAGCTAGCTTTCGTAGTGTTGTGTTTCCATGTGGTGTTTCGGAGTGGGGCTAGGGTGTTGGCACAATCGTCAATCTATTGGGGGAGGTTGCGTGCTGAGGTGTTTGCACCTGTTGTGTTGGGAGTGGCGAGTTGCTGAGGGTGTTGATGAGTTGTTCCTCTGTGGTCTGGTTCCATTTCCTGTGGGGGCAGGGGTCGGTGTGGACGTGAGCTATAGGAGTGGTGATGGAAAAATGGATGCAGTTGTGGTCCGTCCAGTGTAACAGTGTTGCGTCGTCGATGGTGCTGGTAGAAAACGAGTGTGTGTCTGGCGGTGTGCGTTGGTAAGTGACCAATTGCTTGAGCCCAATTGTGTCAAGGTTCTCTAGTAGCGATGAGGTGTTGTGGTCATTGATGTGGAAGTTGAGGTCTCCAATGAGTATGTAGTTGGTGGACGCGAGTGTGAGGGGGCTATGAAGTCGACAATGGAGTCGATGAAAGCTGATATGGGCTGGGTGGTCTGTAGATGAGGGTACCACGGATGGTGGTCTTCGGAGTGACGTGAACTTGGAAGTGGAGGTGTTTCATGAGGGGGGAAGTGTTCCTGTGTGTTTATTGATAGGCGGAGGGTGGTCTTGTAGACGATGGCTAGTCTGCTGCCTGGTCTGGAAGGTCAGTCCTTGCAGAGCAGTTTGTAGTCACTGGGGACGGCAATGGTGATGTCCGGTTCAGATGCTGTGCTTGTCTATGTCTTGGTGAGGAAGGTGATGTCCGGGCCGATGGAGTCTATCAGGTCCCAAAGTTCCATGACGTGCTTGTGCAGGGAGCGGATGTTGAAGAGGATGCACTTGAGGTGACCCAGAGGGGTTTTTGATGGTTCAGGGGGAGGGGGTCTGGCATTTGCAGTGCAGAGAAGGTATGGTGGCAGTTGCAGCAGGAAAAAGGTCTGTAGGTACCTTGGGGGAAGCGAGGTGGCAAGCGATTGAACGTCCTGGGTTCAGAGCGTGGAAGGTTTCAACATCATATCTGTGGGTAGTGCGAGAGCCAGGGTTCGTGGCGCTGCTACCATTTGATCCAGCAGCATCCTTTCTAGGTCCGATGAATCTTTTTAGGAGTTCCGAAGGGCAAGGAAAAAAAACATTCACTACTTCATTAAAGGAAGGGGCATATTTAAAAGCCCCTAGCACCTCCTTGCGCCATATTAGCATTATTTTTTTTTAAGCTCATGTGGCCCAACATGGCCAAAATCCCACGCCATATTTACAAAGTGGCACAATGCTTGCATTGCGCCACTTTGTAACCCTTTGCGCTACATTATGCCTGCACCAGCCATAATGTATGCCAAGAGGGTGTTCCCCTATTACGGGGGCCAAAAAAGTGGTGCAACGAAATCTCAGAGCCAGCGATAAAAGGGGGCACACCATTGTTTACAATGAGCTCCTATGTACTCTGCAGGAGTAGCACCAACATTTTGGTGCTACTGCTCCAGAGTACATCAATAGCGTCATAAAAAATTACTCTATTGCCCCCTACCCTGCGCCGTGGTGTGCCGTATTTTAAATGCTGAGCACACATGGTGGTGGTAGGGGTACGGTAAAAGGCGCAAGAAAAGTGGTGCTCCACCTGTGTGCAACGCCACTTTTCTTAAATATGCCCCTAAATCTCAGAGTTTTAAAAAGGGATTTATTACTGCCTCAAAGTCAAACTTACATAAATGGGTCTCAGAAATCTGCTATACATATATATAGAATCACCAAAGGAGAACTAAATTGTTGCTCAATATTAAATTTCACTAATATACAAAGGACCAATAATTCAGTAGCAACAATATAGAAAATAAGGAAAAGCATATGGTGCTTTGATCTAGACTTAGATTTTCCTGCCTAACCATTGTATCTAAGGGCCAGATATATCAAAATGTTTTGCATTTGCGAGTAGTTCGAATCGCAAAATTCCACCATTTGCAAATGCAAAATAGCCTTTCCAAATGTATGAAAGCATTTGCAGGGCAATTTTAAGGAATCGCAAAAACAGCAATTCCCTAAAATTGCAACTCCATTTTGCGATTCGCAAAGTGCGATTTGCAAATAGGTAATAGCAAAAACAAAGTATGAATGCAAAACGGGGTTTTTGCATGTGCAATTTACCACCAACTCAAATCAGGTGGTAAACAGGTGCAACCTATATAAAGAGGCCCAGAGTGCATCAGCCCTTTTCAACAATAGCTGCACTCTACCTCATGGCGAGGAGGATGAGGATACTGGCAGGTTTGAGGAGAGGGAAGAGGAGACAGGAGCGCATTTTCAGAGTGCCCATAACTTTGGTGGTCATTACAACCCTGGCAGTCGGTGTTAAAGCGGCAGTAAGACCGCCAACAGGCCGGCGGTATAAATTTTGCAATTACGACCGTGGCGGAAACCGCCAACAAAGACAGCCACTTTAACACTCCGACCGCCACGGCGGT
Source organism: Pleurodeles waltl (assembly GCF_031143425.1). Classification (NCBI taxonomy): domain Eukaryota; kingdom Metazoa; phylum Chordata; class Amphibia; order Caudata; family Salamandridae; genus Pleurodeles; species Pleurodeles waltl. Next base: position 553,030,812 of record NC_090449.1, read on the forward strand.
ACAAACAAACAGCGTGGCGGACACCGCCAACAGACAGACGGAGGACAAAGTACCGTCCACAGTATCACAACAGGCCAATCCGCCACCTTTTCCGGGGCAGAATCACTGCAGATAAAAACACGGTGGAAACAGGATTCTGAAGGGAAAACGCTCACCTCTACACACCCCACGAGGAACTAGGACACCATGGAGCCGGAACTCCAAATTCTCCCTGCGATAGTCTTCCTGCTCCTCTACCAGGAGCACGAACGCCGGCGGCGAAGACCACAGGGGAGGGGGGAGGGAAAAAACAGGGACACACACCCGCAACACCCCCACCCCCACCCTCACCCACTACAACACACACACACTAATACATATTTATACATGATAGTTACACCCCACAACCCCCCCGGAAGAATGCAAAGACAAAAGAAAATTAGTGTAACCATTGTAATATATTAAAATCAAGTATGCAAAAATACATATATACACCATTAACAAAATATAGACCAAGCATAGTAGTCCAGGTAGTGCTCCAATTAAGTCCATGGAACACTGGGCCCACACGGTATGGGCGAGGCCCATACAAGATCCCCGACCATGACGGAGAGAACACTGCAGGGGCATCAGAGAGCAAGAAAACAGGCACCTCAAGGGGAGTGAAAGGGGGGCACCTCAGCCAGTTGAGTGCACGACGCCAAATCCACGAGAGGGCCACATGCCCACTGTTCAATCCTGGGGAGTGCAAAGCCACAGTCTCTCAAGTCTCTTCAGTGGGTGGGTTGCCCACTGCCATATCCTGGGGAGTGCAAAGCCACAGTCTCTCAAGTCTCTACAATGGGTGGGATGCCCACTGCCATATCCTGGGGAGTGCAAAGCCACAGTCTCTCAAGTGGATAACAGTCTCCACTGGTTCTGGAGGGGGTTTTGTGCCCAGAGTGTTTCATCCTGCTAAGGACAGAGGTAGTGGATGTATCTCTCCACTGGTTCTGGAGGGGGCATGGTGCCCAGAGTGCTTCATCCTGCTAAGGACAGAGGTAGTGGATGTATCTCTCCACTAGTTCTGAAGGGGGCATGATGCCCACAGTGCTTCATCCTGCTAAGGACAGAGGTAGTGGATGGATCTCTCCACTGGTTCTGGAGGGGGCATGGTGCCCAGAGTGCTTCATTCTGCCCGTGACGGACTCAGTAGCGTCAGTGCCCTTGGCGCTCATGGGCCAGCGTTGCTTGAGGCAGCGGTGCCCTGTTCAGCGGTGCTTGAGACGGCGGTGCCCTGTTCCTTAAGGCGGCGGTGCCCTGTTAAGCGGTGCTTGAGACGGCGGTGCCCTGTTCAGCAGTGTTTGCGGTGGCGGTGCCCTGTTCAGCTGTGCTTGAGACGGCGGTGCCCTGTTCAGCTGTGCTTGAGACGGCGGTGCCCTGTTCAGCGGTGCTTGAGACAGCGGTGCCCTGTTCAGCTGAGATGGCGGTGCCCTATTCAGCGGTGCTTGAGACGGCGGTGCCCTGTTCAGCGGTGCTTGGAGCGGCGGGCCCCTTTGCAGTGACTCACGTTCTGGCGGTCCTCTCTAGCCCAGCGGGGCTTGTGCTGGCAGTCCTCTCTAGCCCAGCGGGGCTTGTGCTGGCGGTTCTCTCTGTCCCAGCGGGGCTTGTGCTGGTGGTCCTCTCTGTCCCAGGGGGGCTTGTGCTGGCGGTCCTCTCTGGCCCAGCGGGGCTTGTGCTGGCGGTCCTCTCTGGCCCAGCGGGGATGATGGTTGTGGCCTCCTGGTCAGCTGGGATGACGGCTGTGGCCTCCTGGGCAGCGGGGATGATGGCGGTCTCCTCCGCCGTGCTTCTCTTCCCAGACTTTCCTGCCTCTTGTGGCCGTTCCCCACCTTGGAAGGTGTCGCAGCTGACTCCACACTCCCACCGGGACCCCTGGGAGCGGCTTTGGTGGTTGGAGTTTTCCCCTCGCCTGCCGGGCACTGGCCAACTTCTGATGCCTCACAGGTGGGGGACTGTCTCTGCTGTGGCTCCGTGCCACACTGGCTGCCCTGGTGGCCGGTGCACTCCATATTCCGGTGACTACAGGCACCATTGGTCCCGGAGATGTTGTGGCTGAGGTGCTAGTTCGGGACCTAGGAGATGGACGTGGTGGGGGAGGTGTGGGAAAGAGGTCAAGGTTGGACAGGAAAAGTTTTTGGGAGACACTGGCACGGGTAGCTGGAGGGGGTTTCGGAGTGGAGGAAGAGGTTGTGGTTGTAGGAGGTGTTCGTTTGCTGACTTTGGGTGAAGGTACATGCGCTGGAGGCTGTCGTGAGGTGGATGGCTGTTGGGTGGGTGTGTGCCTGCGTTTGTGTATCTTGGGAGGGGGCGTCACAGACACACTGGGAGAGGACACAGGGGACGTGTGAATGGTAGTGGGGGTGGTGACTGCACGTAAGCGGGGTGTGGTGGTGGGTGTGCTGGTGATGGCAGAAGTGGCTGTAGATGTAGTGCATGCAGGTGTGAGTGTAGACGAGACTGGGAGGGAGGAGGGTGACGAGGAGGAGGGGGACACAGTGGAGGCAGTGGATGTTGGTGTGTCTGCATGTGTGTGATGCTTGCGTGAGTGCCTGTGGGATGTGTGGTGCTTATGTTTGCCTGAGCTTCCCTTGTGTGTTGACGTGTGTGCATGCTGGTCTGTAGGTGTGCTTGTGATAGGCTGGGGTACAGGGTATTGGGTCTGGGTGGAGGAAGTTGGAGGGGGGAGGCTAGAGACAGGGACAATGGCTGCCATCAGTGCTGAGGCCAGAGTCTGAAAAGCTCGCTGAAGGGCCGCCTGACCAGAATGAATGCCCTCCAGGAATGCATTGGTTTGTTGCAACTGTCTTTCGACACCCTGGATGGCATTCAAAATGGTAGACTGCCCAACATTGAGGGACCTGAAGAGGTCAATGGCCTCCTCACTGAGGGCAGCAGGGGTGACTGGGGCAGGGCCTGAGGTGCCTGGGGCGAAGGTGATGCCCACCCTCCCGGGTGAGCGGGCACGGGGCAAAGGCTGAGGGGCTGCTGGGAGGGCGGTGCTGGAAGGGGGGGTGGCAGCTGTACCTGTAGATGGGGGGGGGCACAGATGTTGCCGCCACCACAAGGGAGCTCCCATCAGAGGACGAGTCCGTGTCACTGGTCTCAGCTCCTGTCCCCGCCGTGGAGCTCCCCTCGCCCTCCGTCCCACTGGTCAAGTCCGAGTCCGTAGTGTGGCCCTCCATGGCCATGTGGGATGCAGCCCCCTCGTTCTCCGGTGCCACTGCTCCTCCGCCTGATGATGCTAATGCACACAAGAACAGGGAGACCACAAAAAGTGGGGGGGACGACAGAAGAAAGACATGTTGAGTGCATGCATTACCGCTACCGTTGGTGGACACGACAGACACAGAAGCCCCCTGCACTACGCCGCGCTCTTGGGCTCCACTGTTCAATTCCTGGGAAATGGCCTACTAGGCTATGGACGACATCTGCACACATGGATGACACGGGCATGACTAGGTGTACTTGGCACTCTACAGAGGTGGGGTGCCACATGGCCTATCTTACGGAGGGACCTTGCCTTCAGAACTCGCCCTGGCCTAGGGAAACCCACAGCCCACCTCCCCCACCCAGACCCCTCCACTGTGTGCAAAATCAGCAGGATGAGAGTGTACTCACCCCCTTGTGGTTGCTGTGATGCCCTCAAGCGCCCATCCAACTCCGGGTACGCCACCACCAGGATCCTGAACATCAGGGGGGTCATGGTGCGACGGTCACCCCTCCCACGTTGGGAGGCCATCCCCAGCTGAGCCTCCGCCGTCTTCTTGCTCAATCGGCGAATATCCTCCCATCTTTTCCGGCAGTGGGTGCTCTGTCTGTGGTAGACCCCCAGGGTCCGGACGTCCTTGGCGATGGCACGCCAAATATCTTTTTTCTGGTGGGCCCTGACCTACATGATTTGTACAGGGGGAAGAGAAACTTATGACCAACTGCACCGTCGCAGTCATTGGCCCCCATCCCTACCCTTGCCGTGTGGCACATGCACTCACCGTTGTTTCATGCACGCCGCACTCTCCCCCTCTTCCTTCTTACATCCACCCCTCTCCACACAGGTATAGCCCATACAGCATGCTCCCAGTGTACTTACCTGTTTGTCTGGAGGACCGTAGAGTAACGTGTACTGGGGAGGACCCCATCCACGAGTTTCTCCAACTCCTCCGATGTGAAGGCAGGGGCCCTTTCCCCAGATAATCGAGCCATTGTCTTTTCCAGACCGAGGTCACAGCAGCACTTGCAGTGTAGGTCCTCTCCTGACGAAGATCAGGTATCGAGATTGAACAGATAGAAAATGGCGGTCACGTCCGCGGCGGTGCGTACCGTCACCGTCGGCGTACATCGTCATTGGTTCCTGGGACCCATAGGGTCCAATGTTAACCAATGCAGCATTGCGCCGCGGTCTTCGACCGCCTACCGCGACTGTGTACAACGCCAGCGCAGTTACCTCACATCCAATTGTCCCACTTTACAGGTCAGGCAGCCGCCATTTCAGGGGCCCACATGGCTTCATTTTTAACTGCGTCACACATACCTAGGCCTAGACTCAACACACATACAGGCCACTTTTTAGATTATGATTGGTGTTCTGTGTATGCTGTGGGTATGTACCTCTGAGTTGTTTGACTCTGTGCTCGCTGTTGTCCTTCATAGGCACCGTCCGCTGGGACATGTGAGGAGATGGCGGCATCCTCTTGTGTACCGACCGTTGGTGAACCTGTCGACAATGGAGGAAAGACATGTGATCATCACCTACAAGCTTGACCGTGCCACAATCCTGGAACTGTGTACCCAGCTGGAGCCAGACCGGATGTCAGCTATCCGGCATCCCACAGGAATCCCCCCCCTCAAGTGCAGGTGCTGTTAGTGCTCCATTTCCTTGCAAGTGGGTCATTTCAAACAACAGTGGCCATAGCATCAGGGATGTCCCAGCCTATGTTTTCCAACGTGTTGTACAGAATGTTGTCTGCCCTTCTGAAACACATGCGGAGCTACATCGCTTTCCCTCAGGTGGAGGATTTGCCTGCAGTGAAAGGTGATTTCTATGCCCTGGGACATATCCCCAACATCATAGGTGCCATTGATGGGACACATGTGGCTTTGGTCCCCCCCCCCCCACAGGAGTGAACAGGTGTACAGAAACCGGAAGAGTTATCATTCTATGAATGTACAGATGTATGTTTGGCAGACCAGTACATCCCCCATGTGAATGCCAAGTTCCCTGGCTCAGTGCATGATGCCTACATCCTGCGGAATAGCAGCATCCCTTATGTGATGGGTCAACTCCAGAGGCACCTTGTGTGGCTATTAGGTGAGCACCTGGAAGCAAGACAGTGGGAATGGTTGTCTGGGTCTGGGGATATCCCTACAGGTTAGTGTGTGTCTAACAGTTGTCCCTCGCCATTTGCAGGTGACTCTGGTTACCCCAACCTGTCATGGCTACTGACCCCAGTGAGGAATCCCAGGACAAGGGCAGAGGAACGCTACAATGAGGCCCATGGGCGAACTAGGAGGGTGATCGAGCGGACCTTCGGCCTCCTGAAGGCCAGGTTCCGGTGCCTCCATATGACAGGTGGATCCCTATTCTACTCACCAAAGAAGGTGTGCCAGATCATCGTGGCCTGCTGTATGCTTCACAACTTGGCTTTGCGATGACAGATGCCTTTTCTGCAGGAGGATGGTCCAGATGGCGGTGTTGTTGCAGCTGTGGAGCCTGTGGACAGTGAATACGAGAAAGCAGAAGAAGACATGGACAACAGGGATTCAGTGATCCAGCAATATTTCCAGTGAAACACAGGTAAGAATACAAACCTGCCTACTACATGTACTTAAACACTACTACCTCTCTACTGTCTGTCGTTTTCACCCAGTGTATGGTCACTGAGTTGTCACTTTCCCTTACGATTTCACAGATGTGGGTCCCAATGTGTGACATCTGCTTTGATTCCTCATGGACTACAGCTGTGTGACATAGGTATGTTGACATTACAAATGAAAGAGCTTTTTGCCACAGTAATTGCTAATACAGTATTCCGAAATCACAGACTGACTCCAGATTGTTTTGTGCTTTAAGGATGTTTATTTTAGTGCTCAATATTGGAGGGGGTAGCAAAATGGTGTGGGGTGATGGTGGAGAAATGTCCATGGCAGAGTCCAGTCTATTAGTCTCACAGGTGCATTGCCCTAATGGGCATAGGAAGTGGAGCTGGGGCAGTTTGAGGATGGACAGGGTGACAAAGTGGGACAGTAGGATGACATTCAGGGTGGTCTCATTTCTTGGCGGGGGTCTTGGCATTGTTCTCTGTCTTTGTCCTGGATCTCAAGGACTGTTTGCAAGGTGGTTCTCCCTCTGCAGGGGGTGGGGTGCTGGTGTGGTGGTCCTGTGGCGGTTCCTCCTGTCCACTAGTGCCGGTGGAGGCGGTGGGCAGTTCATCGTCCAGGCTAGTGTCAGGGGCCCCTTGTAGTGCCACAGTGTCCCTCCTGGTGTTGAGTACTTCCTTCAGCACCCCTATGATGGTGCCCAGGGTGGAATTGATGGCTCTGAGTTCCTCCCTGAAGCCCAAATACTGTTCCTCCTGCAGGCGCTGGGTCTCCTGAAACTTGGCCAGTACCGTTGCCATCGTCTCCTGGGAGTGGTGGTAGGCTCCCATGATGTTGAAGAGGGCCTCTTGGAGAGTGGGTTCCCTGGGCCTGTCCGCCCCCTGTCGCACAGCAGCCCTCCCAGTTCCCCTGTGTTCCTGGGCCCCCGTCCCCTGGACCGTGTGCTCACTACCACTGCCCCCAGGTCCCTGTTGTTGTTGGGGTGGTGGGTTAGCCTGGGTTCCCTGTAGTGGTGGACACACTGCTGATTGACGTGTCCTGGGGACGGAGGTATGGGCCCGCTGGGTGGGTGCTGTGCTGGTGTTTCCAGAGGGGGGGAGGTCTGTGGTGGCCTGTGACTGGGTGAGGGGAACCGACTGTCCAGAGGTCCCCGATGGGCCGGGCTGGTCATCTAGATCCAGTTGGACAGAGGTGCTGTCATCACTGTGGGCCTCTTCTATTGGTGGTGTGGACATGTGTGGACCCTCCTGTCCGGTGACGTTGGGTAGGGGTCCTGCAGGGGTATAAAAGGATGTTTATTACATCTGTGTGTGCCATGGTGTGCAATAAGTGGGTGACCGTGTATCCCAGTGCTTGCATTCCTGTGTCGGACCTTGTGTGATGATGGTTTAGGGGGGTGTATGGGTATGTGCAGTGGGCATGCTTTAGTGATGGGTGTCCATGCTTTGTTGTTGCATGCAGGGCTTGGTGTTAGGATGTGTGGTTTGTGATGTTGGGACATTTGTGAGGAGTAGGAGTGATGGGGGTGAGGGTGAGGGTGGGGGTATGTGCTGGCATGCAAGTAGGGTGGGGGATGTAATAGTTAAGATGTAACTTACCAGAGTCCATTCCTCCACCTACTCCTGCGAGGCCCTCAGGATGCAGTATAGCCAAGACCTTCTCCTCCCATGTTGTTAGTTGTGGGGGTCCGCTGCCAGTCCGCTGAACCGCAAGGTGGTGTCTTGAGACCACAGAACGCACCTTCCCCCGTAGGTCGTTCCACCTCTTCCTGATGTCCTCCCGATTTCTTGGGTGCTGTCCCACTGCGTTGACCCTGTCCACTATTCTTCACCATAGCTCCATCTTCCTTGCAATGGAGGTGTGCTGCACCTGTGATCCAAATAGCTGTGGCTCTACCCGGACGATTTCCTCCACCATGACCCTGAGCTCCTCCTCCGAGAACCGGGGGTGTCTTTGCCGTGCCATGGGGTGGTGTAGGTGATGTGTGGAGTGGTGTGTGGGGTGATAAGTGTGCTGATATGTAGTGGTGTGTAGTGTGAGGTGCGTAGAAGTTATGTGGGTGATGGTGTTGTGTGCCTGTGGATGCTAGTATTGTTGATGGTGGTGTCTCTCTCTGGCCTTCTCTCAGTAATTGTGGTCGTAGGGGTATGTGGGTGATATGGGTGTGTGTTTTATATTGTATTGGGTGTGTGGGAGTGGTGTGTGTATGTGTATCAGGTGTGTGTAGTTCGATTTGTCCAATGTGGATGTGTTTTGTAAGAGTGTGTGTATTTTGAGCACGGCGGTGTGTACCGCCAATGGAATACCGCGGTTGAAAGACCGCCGCGTGGATTCGTGGGTTGTGATAGTGTGGGCGTACTTCTGTTGGCGTGACGGTGGAGGTTTTGTTTTCGCCAGTTTATCACTGACCTTTGGTGTGGCGGACTTGTGTGGGTGTCTGAATTTTGGTGGATTCCGTGCTGTGGGTCATAATAGCTGTGGCGGATTTCCGCTGCCGCGGCGGTTTGTTGGCGGTCTTCTGCACGGCAGTAAGCGGCTTTTACCGCCAATGTTGTAATGACCGCCTTTGTTTGACCAAACAGAGGAGGAGATTTATGAGAAGTATAAGTTGAATTCTGCCATGATATTAGACCTAATAGCCGATTTGCAACCACAATTGCAGTGACACACAGAACCAATGCAATACCCACTCATGTGCAGGTGTTATGCTCCCTGCACCTCTTAACCTCAGGAAGCTATCAGGGGGTAATAGCAGCAGCAGCTAGAGGTGTGTCTAAAAGTGCGCTTGCACACTTCTTCCATGCATTTCTGAATGCAATGTTATATAAAATCAATGAGCACATCAAATTCCCCAACACCACACAGGACTTGCAGCTCACAAAATTAAAATTCCATCAGTTAGCCCAATTCCCACATGTCATTGGCTTCATTAATGTGACACATGTCGCAATCTGTCCACCATCTGACAATGAGCATATCTACAGAAAATGGGAAATGTAGCCATTCCATGAATATACAGGTCATCTGCAATGCCTCACACATCATCACAGATTTAGTGGCAAGATTCCCTGGAATCACGCATGACTCCTATATAATCAGGCATAGTGGAATATACACACGGCTACTTAGTGGAGAGTTTCGAGAACGATATCTACTTAGTAATTTAACACAGAACAATATAGCATAGTGTACAAGTGAGGTAGGAGATGACAATTACTCAATATTCACTTCTGTCATTGTGGGAGACAGTACATATACAGTGGTGTCCTTCATCCTCACACCATACCTCAATCCAGCTACACCAAGTGAACGGCGTTACAATGATGCACACAGGAGGACGCAAATTGTTATTGAGCGGACCTTTGGCCTACTTAAGAGTCACTTTCGATGCCTGCACAAAAGTGACGGGGCACTACAATACAGTACAGAGACTTGATGCAAGATTGTGGCTACATGTGCTATGCTGCACAACATCGCAACATCAAAAGGTATACACCTGGAACTCTCAGATACGGAGTCTGATGAGGATGATGACCCATTACCACCACATCACCCAGCAGATGGATCAAGAGCATCAGAAAGCAGACAAACACGTGCAGAGATTATGCAAAATTATTTCTAATGTAAGTAATGAAGATACCATGTATTGCTCCTTATTGCTACAGGTAGCACATTTATTGCCTTAAATTCAGGTCAAATATGTGGGCATACAACATAAGTAATCCCAAGGCACTATTTGTACTTAAATCAAATGCTTCACCATTAACATCAAATAAGTAGTGCAATGTCACAAAACAACAAGCCCCGGAACATGTCCCAATTACTTTTTGTGTCCACACACTCCACTAGGATGGTCAGTGGGCTCAGTGGCATCTCTTGTTGAGGTTTTTGAGACAGCACTGGGTCTGGAACTTCGACACCTACACTCCACCACAGGGGCACTCACGCTACTGAGGCTAGAGAGCTCCTCACTATCCCTACCACCTAAGTGTCTGTTCCCAGCGGCCCAGGCTGTCTGCATGTTCTCCAATGCATTTGTAACCTGCACTAGTTCCCATGCAACATCTCCACTGCAATGTGCCATCTCCACTTGCATGCCCATGGCACATCATGACAGCAAAGCGGTTGCATTTGTGAGGCAATTGACACATCTGCTGAACTCATTCAATGTACTCATCAATTGGTGATGGCGGTCCCACGTGGTAGGTGACATGGTCCTGCAACATGACTGTGCAGAGTTCCTTAGGGGCATTCTTCATCTCCCTTAAATTGTCTGCTGTTGCTTTCTGTCCATCCAGCACTGTTGCATTTAGCTGGCACATGCTGTGATTGAGAGGCACCAATTGCCTGTGCATTGATTTCATGTGCTTACATTGTAGGCGCTGCACCTTCAACATTGATGCCTCCAGACCACCAAACATAGATGGGCCCTCACCTTCCACTGAACTCTGTCTGGCATCTGCTCTACATCTCCTGAAGGGAGTGTTTTGGTGCTGGAAAAGGGACTGACATCTGTGGGTACATCTATCCTCAGAAGGTGGTGTATGCATGTCTTCTGGCGAGTCTTCAGATTCCAGATTAAACTCAGGGAGTGGTTCCAGAGTTGCCCTGTCTCTGGGTTGTGCAGGTGTGATGGACACAACGTAGTCAACCTCAGACCATGGCTGGCTTTCCTTATTCCCCCCAGTTTCTGTTTCTGCTGCTTGTGGTGCAGGAACATCTGCAACATCAATAAGCAGTTTTTCAGTTACATATTACTTTTGCATGTCTCAGTTCACAGTTTCATTTTGAAGTAAACGTTTTTCTTGAAATAGTGTTTCTACTTGTTATTTGTCTTGTGTATCTGTGTGGGGATTCACAATGCTGCAATGTTTGTTCTCGGTTTACCGATGGAGAATGGACTACCACTCCCATAAGGCATTGTTGAGCTGAATGGAATATGCGGCATTGGCTATTTTGGTCAGTGAGTGCTAACATGGATGTTATCTTGGGTACAATTTTGCCTGCACATATGGTGATTCAAATGATTGTTGTCCTTTCCTTTGCTGGGTCCTGGTGTGGCTGAGGTGTCTAAGTCGGTGACCCCAACTATAGTTTCCAGCTACAGAGTTGCCTCCACCATGTCCTCCAAGGGAGAGGATGGTGCCTGGGTGGATGGTCCTCCGCCAGTGCTCTTTACCTCCTTAAGCCTGGTTGCTACCCTCTCCTTTGCACATGTCCGTAAATTGTACCAACGCTTGCATATCTCCTCAATGGAGCCCTGTGCCACACCCACCACGCTGATCTTCACCTGGATGCCACTCCACAATTTTCACTTCTCACTCTCCGAGACATGGAGTAAGTTTTTACCGAAGAGCTTGTCAAGTCTCTTCACCACCTCTTTAGTGAGCACCTCCAGTTTCTGTTCACTGAACCTGAGCTTCCTCTTTCTTCCTCCAGTATCCTTGGCATTCCCTTCTGTGGCCTTGGTGTGTTTTGGTCTGGTCTAATACTCCTAACTGGCTCCCTCACGATGTGCTCACTGTGTCTGCCTCCTCCTGTGTGTCAGGCTCCTGAAAACAGCATGCACTGACCCACTTCCTGGTTGTGAAGTCATCAAGCTGCTCCAGTAAGCAAAAATCACAAATTGTGATTACCAAATTGCGTTTCACTATTTTAGTGAATAACTATTTGGTAATCTCTATTTGTGATTCCAAATTGTACGTAATCACAAAATATTTAGCAATAACGTTGTTACATCACATTTAGCTAGTTCCACATAGTGATTCTGTAAAAATCACTATTTGGTAATCGCTAATGCGATGCTTCATGCATACGGGCCTAGGTTCATAGCTATTATAATAAACTAAGGGGCATGTTTATACTCCGTTTGCGCCGATTGTGCGTCAAAAGATTTGACACACAATCAGTGCAAACGTTGCCCCATATTTAAACTCTGACGCCCGAGGACGACAAAAATCCGCCGTGTGCGTCATTTTTTGGATGCGGCAACCCACCCTGCGTTAATGATATGCAGGGTAGGCGTTCCCGTCCAAAAACCGACGCAAACGGCCGTGCGTCGTATTTATGCTTCCGGGCAAAAATGACTCTCGGCCGGGAGGCGGAGCAAAAAAATGACGCATAGCCCGATTTGCGTCAAAATTTAACGCCTGGGTCAGGGCAGGCGTTAAAATGGGGCAAACACACCTGTATTTAATCAAAACACACAGAACAAACAGCAGAGCAGCAGAGCAGCAACAGGGAGACATGGAGGTGATCTTTATCCAGCGTGCACGTAGACGCAGAGCCCAGCAGCAACAACAGCAGCAGGGACCCCAAAGGCAGCGCAGAAGGCAGGAGAGGATATTCCGCCCAAGAACAACCCTGCATGGCCTCAGGGAACACGACATCATACAGAGGTACCGGTTGAACTGGCAGGCCATTCAGCAGCTGCTGCGCAACATTGAACCGCAGTTGGCCCCCACTTTAGTGACACCCCGCACTATCCCAACAGAAACAAAGCTGCTTGCCGTACTTCACCTGCTGGCAAGTGGCTCATTTCAAACAACTGGTGCCCTGGTTGGCGGAATATCACAACCATCATTCTCCGCATTTCTGCCAAAAGTACTGGATGCCATCATTCGCCTGACACCCCTCCACACCTGCTTCCCTAACACACTGCAGAAGAAGCAGGAAACAAAACAGGGGTTCTATGCCATCAGTGGCTTCCCACACGTCCTTGGTGCAATCGACTGCACACATGTACGCCTTGTGCCACCTGCTGGAACAGAACACCTCTACCGCAACAGGAAGCACACACATTCAATCAACGTGCAGGCCATAGTCGATCACCAGGGATTGATCACCAACATCGTGGCTAAATATCCTGGGAGTGTACATGACTCATTCATCTTCCGTCACTGCACCATCAACCAACACTTCCAGGATGGACGGTATGGCTATGGACTACTTGTTGGTAAGTACAAAAACCTACTTATATACACACTGCACAGCAACCCTCTAGGACACACAACACATACACCACAACAGCAACATCTAGACAGGAACACACTGAGGTCCTTACATCACTAGCCATGTTTCTTATGTCACCATTGAACCTGTCACACATTGGAATTTACTGTACAGCCTAATGTGAAGACAATAATGAGTGTGGTTGCCTAAATGTCACCTTGCAAATTTTAAGTGTCACAATAGCCTTTACATTAATACATTGCATAAGTTTCAAGGGATGGGATGTACAGGGTACTTTGATATGAACGTGTTAACAACACTTCCAAATTTAAATGTGCATGGAACTATCATCTCACCCTCAGTGAAGACACACGGACACCTGTATCACAAGTCACAATGCTAGGGAGGGCACACTCTACTGCAAATCCCAAAACATACTGCTGACAAACGGTTAGCAGACAAACACTTGCTCAGCCAAGGAAAAAACACAATGCAGATGGTATAGCCTACAAGTATAGGATGTCACATTAGTACACAAAAGAGTCACAGACAACACAAGACAACTACTGCCATTAAAGGTCTTTTCAATAGTGCCAGCTACATCTACATGATCCCATTCTGAGTTTTTCTTTCAGCTGATCAGGGGTATGGCATCCAGCCATGGCTAATGACACCATTTGGGAACCTGACTACTGCTGCAGAGCGGGCATACAACGATGCCCATAAGAGGACACGCAGCATTGTCGAACGCACCTTTGGGATCCTAAAGTCAAGGTTCCGCTGCCTTGACATCACTGGTGGTAGCCTACTATATTCCCCAGAGATGCTCTGTAGGATCATACTCACTTGTGCCATATTGCACAACATTTGTGTAAAAAGGAACATTCCCCTCCTGGAACCAGACCCATACATGCCTGAAGACGACGAAGAGGAGGATGCTGGCCTGCAACAGGAGGGGGAACAACCAAACACGGCTGCTGGAGTGCGTAGGCGCCAACACATTGTAAATAATTTATTTTCATAATTATCACTATCACCACTTAATGCACTATTGTAAATAAACACTGATAACAAACACCACATCATGGTTTGGCCTATTCTTTTCTGCCCACCTTTAGCTTGAAATAGCTGAAGAAGAATGTCGTCTCATTGAGCAATAATGATATAACAATCAGGACACTAAAAAATACACCACAAATGTAATGGCCACCATACAATGGTCAAATACACACACCATGTAAATGACAGACATCCTGTACAGTTCACCTTTGAAGGGCAATAGCTGAGGACCACACATATGACTCACATACATGTAGGAAACATGGATCATCGCAGCAGATGGCACACAACAAAAACATCATCACTCAACTAGGGGATAACAGGCCTCATACATCAGGCAGTTCACATGCTAATGCTTCAGGAACAGGAATGTAGGACTAGACTCTTGCCAACAGTAATTCCAACTACTTACTATCATTGCAATGACCATCTGTCACTAGAGTTACACATAAGCAGAACATACACAGCACAAGTGCTACACCTATGACAAGCATCCAGCACATCACATCCCATCTACATGTCAGCCCTTTTCTAAAAACATTACACACACTTGCAGCTGCTCACACCCCACCTGTCTGAAGAGGTCCCTGGAATGCCAATTTGTGTACACTGAGATTCCCTCATCTACACACACACACTCACAAGAGTCATCCAGTGTGCCACACCCTTTACTATGCCTACCATTGTCATACTACCATCTCACTGCATGGAACACAGCTCATATAATACACCGCCTTGGAGTTTATAAGGCCTGGTATCACCTGTAGATTGATTCTGCTGTGAAAGGTACTGTAGGCTTTTTATCAGCAAATCCCATCTGACAGGACTAGTTAGACACAGATGGAGGCCACACCTGTGATCCCCTCCATGCACAACACCCAAATGTACATGCCCCGTCCCTGCAGATGCCTCCTACTGCATACATGTTTGAATGTGAGCTATTACATCATTAAGCTTTGACACAAATGTTGCCGTTGAAAACTTTATTTGGGTTCATGTGTCACCTTCAAAGCAACACAGGACATACACAGTGTGACATCTCAACTGTCTAATGCTCCCTCTGACCAGTCCTAGTCAGAACACGTGATCATGTAATTACTGAAAGAGCTTGCTCCTGATTGACCCAGCATCCTGTCAGCCTGACTGGCACCTGTCCGTGGGTCACCCTAAAGATACCTGGGGTCCACCTATGGACCACACGTGCTGTCCAAAACCTCTTGTACCTCAGACACTAATTTGTCATTAGCCTCATCAATGTATACTCAAATACATAGTAGTGCATCATCTGACTGTCATTTGCATCCGATTTGTGACAGTGCCCATGAATAGCCAAATCTTGGCCCTTCCGTTGTCTGACCTTCATTAATGCCTAAACTACAAAGTGTGACAGTGGACCAGGACCATGGTGTATGATGGTGTAAATGGCCTCCTTCAAAGCCAGCAACCTCAGATAATGTCCATGAAAAGGTTACACATATGAGGACCCTGACTGTTCAAAACGCTGACTAACACTTTTTCAAATGATAAAGATGAGTCGTATGTTGAATACCAGCCATTTACTTCTGCACAGAGGCTATGATGTTTCATGATACATTACCATCCACAGAGGCCAACTGGAGTAGAAATGTTGCAATTACACATGCCAGATTCTCTCACTCAGCACACCAAGGTTGCCCATTCGAAAGTCTCATTACACATGTTCAGTGACAGGGTGGGACCATCCATGTGTAGGTGACCATGTCCTCAATGGCTTCTCTCCATTTTTGCTACAAGAAATGCCCAATTGAAACAAGATTAGCTGCCACTAACTCATGAGGAGACCTGGAAGTTACAGTGACAACATACACCCTGACAGTTGATAGTGGATCTATATTGGACCACACACATAAACATGTACCATCCAATCAACAAAATATTTGCAAGCAGCCGATCACAGTAGTGTCCCAGTTGTAACCTAGCAGGAAGAATGAAACATGCCACTAAACCAGGTAATGCATAAAGTGCCACATACATCAACAACCTATTTGTCATAAGCACATGAGGAACGTTGAGATTTAGCTACAAATATCAATGCAAAATGGTATGTCAGATTTCTCCAAAGAATCAATAGGGCAAGCGTCAAATGGGCAAATGGGATTACAGAATGGCAAACAGTGAATCATACCCTATTTGCTTCCATGAGCCTGCTGCTGCAGGTTTAGCATTACTGAATTTGGGAAAACCTTGGATAAATTAGCAAGTCTGGAAGAGCAAACCCTAGGGTGCTGGGGGCCTAAGTCCACCTCTACCGCCCCCCAAATATACATTATACACTGTGGGTGTACTTTCACTTTCACTTTGCAGTCTCAGATTATTCTAGACTGTGTGGCTGTGTGGAAAGTATTGTCCTGTGTTTTAGTGCTTTTGTGTCCAGTGTACCTTCTCTATTGTGCTTTTGTCATCATTGTATTGTTGTTGAATACCCTCTGAGTCTGTATTGTATTATTTTGTCAAGTCCAGTGTTTCTTTTATTGTCTGTGGGAGTCTGTTGTGGGTAGTGTAATTTAGGGGTTAGTTGGGCTCTTCTTCTTAAGTTTTCTTTGTTTTTCACTACTCTACTTTTCCCCATTTCCCCCTTTTCCTTTTTCTCCAACTTTTTCCACTTTGTCAGTGCTGAGATGTCAGGTAGGCCACGGCTTGCCAGGATGGGCGAGGAGGAATTGGGGGGATTTATATGGCTTGTTTGCCATTTCCTCCCACTCATGCTGGAGGCTGGTGGTCGTGTGATACAGAGGTATCACACGGAGGCCCGTAAAGTCCGGTGGGGGAAGGTGCGCCATCACTTGGTCCGTGTCTATGGTAGCCTGAGGAATGACCATCAACTTCAGCACCGCTGGGCTGATCTGATATCCAGGGAGCAAGATCTGCTGGACCACCTGGGAATCAGGATTGGTGGCCATGTTGGTGAGTACACATCAATTACATGTGCACAATTGAAAGCTGTGTGGGGACATGTGATGATTGTTACCCAATCTGCCAGATAAGTAGCTGACTGTGTGTAATGCTAGGGAAACCTTCTGGGTAATTGTAGCACAATGAGAAGGAAGACAAATGCTAGCAGTCAGGTAGCTCATGTTTTCAACACATACCGGTTGCCTGTAGCAGTATGTAATGTAGTGCTGCCTTTGTGTCAGACAAGCAACACGTTAATGACTAATTTTGAACTCTACAGGTCACAATAGCCAGTGAAAAATGGATGTTGAAACATCATACCTACATATGTAGACGCCATAGCTAGACTGACATTTGTAAACCCAATATGATGCTATAAATGAGTGCTGCCTTCACGTCAATTGAAGTTAGCTATGTTGTCCACACATATGTCACATGTGTGTCTGGTTGGTGTGTGGAGAAAATGACCACATAGGCTGTTTGAGTTTGAGGGGTCATGCAGTCCTCAAGTAACCAGCTTTTGGATGTCTCTCTTGGATGCACATGATGAGATGAATGCACCCCTATATTGTTGGGGCATACTAATGGAGGTGCATCTTTGACACCACATGACTGTCCAGGCCACTGCATGTGTGTAGTAGGGTGTGTATCTGTAGCAGGAGACAAATCCAATGTAAATGTTGCTCCAGAATTATTCCATGCAGTATGAGCATGTGTGAAAGTGTTTCATTCCGCATGTCATATTCTCACATTGTCTTTGTAATTGCAATTGTTTGTCAGTGCACGGATTCTGAGTATATTCTTCCTTCCATGCTTTGCAGGTGGACCTGCACCGTACACAGTGGGAGAGGTGGCTCATTTTGCGGACCCCGACACCTACAATGAGTGTTGCATGTGTGCTATTTTTATTGTTTGCTGGTGATGCATGATGGACTACTGTGTGTTCAACAGAATTCAAGGTTTGATGCGCTGCCCATTCATTAGTATTGTTCCATTAGTGGGATTTCAAATATCACTTCAGTTTGAGTAGACCTATGCTTATCCATTTCTCAGATTTTGGGTCTGTAGGCCATTCCAGTAGGGCCCGCTATGGGGAATGGGATGAGTCATGTGGAATACACTGGTTAATGTAAGAGTTGCTCTGGGACTTGTCTCGGACTGAGTCTGCATTTCAGACTGACATTCTCCCAGATAGCTTCTGCAAAAGGCTTGTCTGAAATATGCTGCTTCCCTAGTTGAGGATGGACTGAGTACACTGTAGGTTGGATCTTCCGGGGGCATGTACTTCCACAAGTTGAACTAGAAGTGTGTGGGACTAGAGTGCAATGGCCTAGGTGTACATTCTACTCATGATCATGGGTGTTCTTGCTCCTCTGTGTGTGTGGTAAAATATGCCTCACTGGTAGTATGGGATGTTGGCCTAAGTCAGTACATTTTGACATGTGTGGACCTTGGATAGGACAAGGTTTAGCTGACTCCAATTTGTTGCTAGCCCTTCACTGGTGTTGTGTGTGGAGGCAAATACTTGTTGACCTTTCTAGACACTCCTGGATGTGCATTGAATATGGGATTGTTGGTTGTTCTTCCCACCCCACCCTCAAAGACTGCCATGTGTTTGGGAATAGGGTACATAGGACTGTAGCAACCAGTATGTTACACATACTTGTGACCATTTGCAACTTTGTTTTGAACCTAGTGAACATACTCGGTTATGGCACATGAGCTCTATACTAGCAAAAAACAATTACAAATGGCAGATATTGAGGGTTGTGATTGTTATCACATAGACTGACATATGTAGTGAAGTCAGTAGGCGGAAGAGGTGCAGCCATAATGTCAGCTGCATTACCAATTTTTTGGATGAGAAGTTTAGGCTGATGTCACCCATCATGTAGAGACATGGATATGCTAGGTGTGAGATGCCCTTTTGTATGCAGGCTCCCCATGTACTTCCTCTGAGACTTTCAATGATCTATGTGGTGAAAATAGCTGTTACAACTACAGTAAAAGTAATGTGCAATTGATCCATTGTGCTATTACACCCAATGCATTTCCTATGGTAAATAGTTGCCCTTTCTCTTCACAGCTGCAAACATGAGTGCCGCACAGAGGCATGACTTTTAAAGGCGGGCAATAAGATACCGGCACATCCTGCCGGTGCAGTCGGGGTTCCGAAGGATGGCCCGAAAATACCAAGCGGATCGGGCCTCCGGAGCATGGTGGGCCTCACCACAGGGTGGCCCAACGTTGCCCACTACAGCCACCACATCCACCAGTTCTCCCCAAGTGGCCCCAGCAACGGCGGGGACAGTTGACCCTGCCTCTGCAGCACGACCTGGACCCAGCAATTTCAGAGCTGCAGGACTACCACCAACTCCCACACTGAGCACCTCTGCCAGCACACAGACAGCAGCAGCCCCTCCTATTGACCCTGCGGCATTCCAGGCTTTAGACAGGAAAATGGACAAGTTTATTCGTAAGGTGGACAAGCCGAGCCAGGATGTGGTGTACATTAAGAAGAGGGTTAGGTCCATCAGGCGGACCCTACGGAGGGCCAACCTCTAGGACTTAATTGATTCTTTTAAATGTATCCCTCCCCTCTCTCCTCTTTCCTTTTTGTCATGATAGTTGGGTTTTGGGGATTAGTGTTAGGTTAGGTTGTTAGCTTAGTTAGTGTTAGGGAGGAGGGTGGGGGGTCCTTATTCTTTCTATTTTTCATTTTTGTGTGTGTGGGTGGGTGGGGGTCAATGTTGGGATTCCTGCCTGTTTAGAAAAAAAAATATATATATATATATATATATATATATATATATATATATATAATTGTTTAGGATAGTATAGTATGTGTGTAGGTTAGTATGTGTTGTCCTGCATGTGTCCTGTCTCATAATGGTGGTTGGGGGGTTGATATTTAGATCGATTTGTTATATGTGTAGAGTACGTTTAGCTTCGGTTAGTTAGGGACAGTTGTGCGTTAGGAGTAGTCAGGTTAGATTAGTGTAGGTATGACTTTTCCCTTAGTTGCCTCTGGTGTGAATACATATGAATAAACATATAGTTAACCCTTTGCATTATGTGTTAACTGCTACTTGATCATGGCCTTGACATCAGTGTAGATGATTATTTTTCTATGACATTTGGGTCCTATGCTACATACCAAAGAAAATAGAGGTTTAAAATGGCAGCTACCCCTGTGCTAACTTGGTAAGTATCCACCATTTGATAGACCCACCATTAGTAGTTTACATTGATCACCAAGGATTTGTGTTGATGAGTAGGTATTCTACATCACAAAGTGTGCTTCCAGACTTGGTATTGTGGGTAATTTATTAGGTCGGACTGCAGTGTGATGTTCAGGGACATCTTTGTAGATGAGGTGTTGTTAACACTCTTGTCTTGTTGTCTTCATTGCTGACATAGATCATGTGTGCAAAAATTCAGTATGACTTCCCTTCATGTAAGTATACTCAGAAAGGGTGATTGATGCTGTGTTTAGTTGTGTTTGCTTAGATTATACTGCATACTTTCATGTTTTAGTATTGCATGGTGCCTACATTTATCAGCCACCATTAGTTGACTTTGATTGCTATAGTAGGAGCATTATTCTGTCCAACACAGCATAATTGTATGTGGTTTGTCCCTTCATCAGTTATTCTCCTCAGGATGGTCAGGCTATGATGCAATCCTGGCCACTGCACAGATGTATCAGACTACATGATGTCAGGACAGTTGTATTGACAAGCTACATGGTTGTCACACAGGCACTTTAGAGTTATCTACTGCACAGTTGATGTGTTAAATAACACAGAGACATATTAGGTGTGCAAGTGCTATTTATTGATAGGTGCTGTAGTGCAAAATGTACATTGTCCATATTTGCTGAGTCCGTTCTGGTGCATTCTTACATGGTGATCCTACAGAAGGGGTGTGGATGATGCTCCTGACATGCTGGGGTGATGTAACAGCCAGTGCAGAGGGACAGGATTTGCCGAATAGTAGGAGAGAGACATTCACTCGCAATGCTGACAGGTCATACAGTGGTTAGCAGAACAGTCATTGAGTATAGTTGTAGTGAGACTGGCAATTGACAAAACGTAGGACCTTGGTCAAAGTAGGCCATGGTGCAGGGACTAGTGCTTCCGGGTACTCTTCCGTGTAAATGTGATCTGTTCCATGTCTTCTTCTTCTGATGTGTGTGTTGCCTGCTTTGTCCTTGTTGTTGTTGGTTGTGAAGGGGCAACACACACCTCAGTTTTAGAAGACGTGGAGTCAGACATCCCGGTGGCTGCTCCCTGTGAAGTTCTTAAGGGCAGTACTGCAGCAAGGAGGGTCTGCTGGTTTTTGAGAATAGCAGCTACATCACGATGGTAGGCAGCCAGGTCAGCCCTGAGGGAGTCATGATTGCATTCGTGCATGCAGTGGAAAGTTTGGGGTGCGAGGTGTTGTGGCAACTCCCTTACTGCAGTGGTGAATTCCTTTATAGTTTCTTGTAGTCCTTGCAGTATGGATGTTAGGGCTTGCATAGCTGCTGCCTGATCTGCAGATGACATCATGCACGAGCGCACCCCCTCAAGGCTGGCTGCCATAGTTTGCATCCCCACTCGCACCTCCTTGGCCAGCTCCAGCTGTACTCCAACTACAGTTCTTTCAAAGCTGGTGCCAGTGTCGTCAGAGTCCTCAGCTGTGTTGGAGCTGGCAGGTCTTGCAATTGGGGTGGTGGGTGGTTCTTCTGTGATGGCTGCTTGTTCTGTGCTCCTCCTTGTGACTGAAGGCGGGGTCTGGAGGGTTTCAAGGACCTTTTGGATGGTCTCCTGGGGAACGTTTATGGGCTCGTCATCCATGTCATCAGGGAAATCAGGGACAGGCATATCGGCAGGAGATCCATGTTCCTCTGCAATGAAACAGGGTACAATTAGTGTGTCTGTGTTGTGACAATTTTGCCGTAACATGCAAGCCTTTGGATGAATTTACTTTGTGATCTTGTTTGGTATTGGTATCTGCTGTCCTTCATATGGGCATTGTTATAGGCCTATGGCCCACCTGTGTGTCGCATGTATGATATAGAGTTATCAGACTTGTCTGCCTAATCGTCTCTAGGTGTTGCTTTGTACCAATTAGGGAATAGCCATTTTTTTGTCCTACTCGACGCTCCGTGTATATCTATTCTTATGGTGAGACCTTTCACTGGCTGTGGGTGTTGTGATTGCCCTGGCAGCACACTTGCCTCTCAGGACCTGCCCCAATCTCTGATTGTTCAAATTGACCTAATTGTAATTGTTATGTGGCATATCCTATGCATGGCAATGTTACGATGTGATATGGATGTAGACATTGTTAATGTTTCCAGCTGATGTTGGGTAATGTGTGTTTAATTGGATTGCCCTGTTTATAGTATCAATGTCCTATTTGGTCCTCTGACTGTGCAGGTGTATTTCAGTGACCAGTTGCATGTGCCCCCTCCTCAATGTTGTTGTCTGAGCAGTATGACATTTGTGATGTTGCCTTGTTAGCCAGGCACGTGAAGGACCCTGACATATGCAGCATGTGTGTGTCCTTAGTGCTGTGTGGCTCCTATTGCTGTTTACTTTGGCTGATGTATGTGACAACTATGGGCATTGACATTTGAGTGTACTGGTGCCTTTGTCTTGTTTCAGGAGATTGTTGCAGATGTCATCCTCACCCCCTAATTTAGGTATGTATGTTCCATGGGGAGGTTACTGCCATTGGCTACTATAGCTGCACACAGATCAGAGGTGTTAGTGTCAACTGTTGTTGCAGTTACATTGCAGTTGTTGTTTTGGCTACTGGATTACTGATAGGGAACTAGTTGATGTAGGAGATATTTTGGCTGACGAGTGCCAGGATGTAAGTTTGACGTTTTGGCCTTCCCACCTGTCGAGGATTTCCCTTAGCTCCATTGTTGTCATGACAGGATGCCCCCATGGGACTGTTGTTGGTGTTGTGTAATGTCGTGCCCCAGCTTCTGTCTGTGCAGGGCATGCCCCCCTGCCGTGCCCCTTTACCCATGCCACTCCATATATATGCTGACTTACATGCATTGTGTAGTAGGTATTTCCCCCCCTGCTTACAGTTAACATTAGTGCATTTCAATTCCCCATGCGACTTACCCTGCATGTGCGTTGTCTCGTGGTAGTCTGCGCTGTCCTGTCCTTGAATCCCTGTGACGATCTCCTCAGGGATGACGGCTGCGACCATCTCCTCCATGTGGTCCAGGGCCTCCTGGTGTGCTGGACTCCCCCCTCCAGTCTGCAGTGCTGCCTTCCTGTTCCTGGCCATTTTTTCCTTTGTCCTACGTTTGCAGTCATGCCAACGTTTCTTACACTCGGTGACTGTTCTGCGTACTTCAGCCACACTGTTGATCTTGTCAACAATTTGTTGCCATATGGCCTCTCTCCTGCTGATTGGCAACTTAGAGGTGATGAACAGTTGGTGCTGGTGTTCCGTCACCTCTTTAACCAGGATTTCCTGCTCCTCTGCACTGAAGCGACACTTTCTTTTTTTTATATATATGTCCTGGTTCCTGTATGGATCATCCTGGCTGGTTCCTGGTCTGCTATCATCTTCCTGGGGTCTGTAGTGGCATCTGGGATCCATTTTGGCTCTCCTCTGCTGAAAGGGCAGTGTTCGCGGGTAATTTTGACGCTATTGCGTCAAAAAAAACGGCGCTTTCCGGGTTGCGCTGTCGTAAATCGACCCACAGTCATTTACGTCGCGTTAAGGTCGTTTTCCTTTACGACTTGACGCTGCGATGTGCGTAAAAAAAATGACTCCCACCTGGTGGTTGCGCCGCCGTGCGTCAAAGTATAAATTTGACACCCGCACAGCGCATCGAGATGGCGTTAGCCGGTGGTAAAATTTTGGACTCAAAACTGCGCCGGCGCAGCTTTGCGCCAAAAAGTATAAATATGGGCCTAAATGAATTCAGAGGAAAGTGTCAGCATCACAGAAAACTTTGGTAAAGGTTCTGTTCACAGATATGAGTAGCATAAAGCCACTTAGTCTAATAAAGGAAAGGAGATATATGTCTCCCTTAAGGGTCTGCCCTAGCCAAGTGGCAAAGGGAATCTGAATCTCAAGCTAACTAAACAACACTTTAATCAACCTCAGAACCTTCCAGCAGCTGACGTCACAACCAATGAAATTTCCACTAACAAGACACTATTGTGAATTATATCCAATAAACTTTTATCCTCTTCTGAACACATCTGCTCTACCTTGGATTACATCCAGACTCAGGAATTTAAAATGGGAGTCGTTCTTACAGCTCCTTGCTACCAAGTCACGTTCTTGGCAACCAAGCTCACACTTCCTTATCTATCACCTGCAGAGATAAGAAAATAATGCACAAAGAAAGCAAGATTTATGTCAAAATTAAACACAGGGATAGTATCGGTCTTAAATCCAATCTGAATAATGGAACTTAAATGCACAATTTAGTTATACCCTTACAAATGCAGTTCTCTTAAACACAAAAAATGAAGAGTGATTATAAAACATATCATTCATTAAAAATCTATGATATAAATACATTTGGTTAACATTGTATAATGGCAGTTTACATGTAACACATATCTTTACTCAGAAAGGCACTGTAATGTAGCGGTCTTTTAATATGCCACATTTACATGGATGTAGTTCACACAGTATATATGGAATTATGGCCCAGATTTATGCTGGCCTTGCACCGTTCCATTGTCACATTAGTGTAATTTTTTTTATGCTAATGTGGGGTTGGAAGGGGAAAAAACGCTGCGCCATATTTTCAAAGTGGTGCAATGCTTGCATTGCTCCACTTTGTAACCCCTTGTACTACATTATGTCTGGTCCAGGCATAATGTATGCAAGGGGGGCGTTCCGGTGCTAGGGGGGCTGTAAAAATGGTGCAAAGGAATCTGTGAGATTCCTTTGCGCCATTTGTATCAGTATTTGTTTATGCCTGCTAAGTGCAGCCGTTAAAAAGAGGCTCCCTTTGAATACAATGGGCCTCTGGGTGCTTTGCAGGACTAGTGTCATCATTTTTTACGCTAAAGCTACAAGGTGCCGGCCAGCATACAAAATTATGACCCTAGTCACCCTAACTAATGCCATGGTGCACCGTATTTTAAATATTGCGCCCCCATGGTGGCATTAGGGGGGCGCTGAGGGTTGAAAGAAAAGTGGTGATGCACTAGGTGCAGCGCCACTTTTCATAAATCTGCCCCTAAATGTTTCATTACTCTTCTTCCACCAAAGCATAATGGCATATCCAGGTTATGCTCTTTCACATGCTTACAAAGTACCCACCATGGATCCATGCTGCCCCTGCCCAATTTCTGTATGGATTGTTATTAAGAGTTAAAAACCTCAGTCAAAGTGGGTGACTCTTTGAACAGGCTCCTCCCTCCTAATATCCTATTGATTACCCCCTCCCTCTCTCTCTCTCTCTCTTCGTTGTGTTAATCTTTGAGGCAAACTGATTGTGTTACTCACCTGGCTCTGGAAACGCCCCTTGACTCCTTAGTGCCTCAAATTTCAAAATTAAGCTTCCAAACTTTTAACCTACGCATATTGTCCCTTTACAGTTATATCAATATCTTGTCGATAAGCAACTTAAAACGGTCACCCTGCAATCTGCAATAAGTGTATTTCTTTAAAGTATTACACTAAACCAAAGTATTTATTAAATCACACTAGTTTTTGCCAGAGACCTACATAGTGTAATACTTAACTATAAATGTCCAGTTTCAGTGTAGCCTGAAAGTTTAGGCCTATTCTGCGGTTCTGTTTGTGTATGTTTGGAAACAGAGGTACTAAGGAAGGAATATATGTTTTATTGATAAGACACTGTATACAAAAATACAATGAAACTTTTTGGAATCGCAACCAGGATTAGCAAAGCAAGAGATGCTCATAGGACATGAGGCATTACCCAGCCTGTTACGTTCCTCCTTTGGATGCTCCCCCAAGAGTTATTGATTTCACAGGTATTGGCAATTGCTTGGGTAGGGAGAATGATCTCCTTTTACAAATCGCACCCCGAGGGTCCTATAACAAATGGGGAATTGCTGAGGGAATCAAGATGCTACAACCAACTCCTGCGGCAATTTACCATTTTCTTCTAGTGCTGCAATCGATTTTCCCTTTCAACAGCTGAGGTGTCCGGCTGGAAATACTAGGCACACAAATAACCGTGCGATTTCCCTACCCTATAGGGCCGATCAAAGTTACTGTGGAGCTCATAATGTGGCCTGCGTGACATCAGAATTTCCCTGATGTGGCTACAGCTGATTATGACAAATGGGTGCATATCTCCTGTTGTGTGCTTTTAGGTATAGAGTGGGGTGCCTTGATGGATGCATCAATAAAGAACATTAAGGCCCATATTTATACTTTTTTCATCCGTATTTGCGCCGCTTTTTGACACAAAAGCGGCGCAAACTTGCAAAATACAATTGTATTTTGTAAATTTGCGCCAATGCGGCGCTAAAAAAGTATAAAAATGGGCCTAAGTTTTAATAATTAGAAATACGGACATCCATGTAATGCCTTTTCCCTGCTCCTTTGACTGACACCTTTGGAATCAGGTAAATCATAGTGGGCAAAGACCTGTTTCCAGGATGTACTGTTATATCCTGTACAATTGTTTCATTGGTTCTCCTGTACAATTGTTTCATTGGTTCTCTTTGAGGGAAATCTCATTCACTATTAGGAAAAGAGGGGAAGACAAAGAGAGTGAGTTAGAATGAACGCATTTTTGCAAACCTGAATTACGAATTAAAATTGTAAGCATATTGCTTATGATCAGTTTTATAGCAATTGTAATATGGTGTGGATTTGAAATAAACATTATGATAACCACATAGCTAAATACAAGTGGACATTACTTATATCGCAATCAAGGCCAGTGTTTAATCAGTCTCTAAGCGCTTTCACTATTTGAGAATTTATTAAATGAAGCACATCATTGTGAGGCATCGCACGCAATGTTCAAGTAGCCAAGCTGGATTCAGATTTAAAATTTCTTCCTTCAAAACCAGACCTTATGCAAAGGTAATATTTACTAATTAGGGTAATTTAAAGACCAAGAGAAATATAAATTGGGTACTGAGAGTTCAAGGTTACCTGGAGTATTCTAGAATGTTACTCTGACAGTGAGTAATGACTGCATTAAATAACCACGTCAGTACAAAACAATTCAAAACTCAAAAGTACGAAGGCGCAAATAACAAAACGAACACACAAGCTGTGTTTTGGTCAAAACAAAACAATCCCCACTGACCGCAATACCACGAAAAAAGAACATTTCTGTGAGTGAAATGTTAGTCCTTCCGATGTGAGAGCTGGAATCTCATGCCTTAAGGGAATGCTTAAGGTTTGAGGTCACCAGAGGGTGGCAAATTCTCAGCCTTGCATCATTTCACAAGCATTACATGCATGTTTATGTTTTGTGTGCGTGATTGTGTTGTGCCACTATGTCAAAATGCATTTCAAATAGTACTAGAGAGGACAGGCATGGCAGGCTAGCCGAGGTGACATTCTTCCTTCTGCCTATGAAACAGCTAAAACACTGCCCATAACGATGACTCTTGTTCAATGCAATTTTGGGGATAACATACCCTAACAAAAACGTCCATGCAAATGAGGGCGTCAACTCCCATTCTCTCCAATCACACTACATTTTGTAGTGTAGATGATCCATAATAAAATTAGCAGAAAGAGCAATTTGCGGTACAACTGTACAGTCTATACATTATGGCTATTCTTCCTAGACCAGGGCATAAGTCCTAAAAAACAGAAGTGGGGGAACTAAAGAAGTTAGGTAGTATGCAAGTAACATCATGGTGCGTGACATCAGATCACGTGACATCACAGCGTGTGACATTGCACGTGGCATCAGAAGATATGACATCACAGGAAGTATCGTTAAAACTCATGACCTCACAAGAAGTGACATTATGGCC
Source organism: Pleurodeles waltl (assembly GCF_031143425.1). NCBI lineage: Eukaryota > Metazoa > Chordata > Amphibia > Caudata > Salamandridae > Pleurodeles > Pleurodeles waltl. The sequence goes on from NC_090449.1 coordinate 553,058,549, forward strand.
CTCATTCCAACCGGAGGGCAACGGAAGCACCGCCAACAGGCTGGCGGTGCTTCCAGGGCCATCAGAAAAGGGGAACCGGCGTTTCCCGCCGGTTTTCCCCTGGCCCAGGGAATCCTCCATGGCGGCGCTGCTTGCAGCGCCGCCATGGGGATTCCGACCCCCTTCCCGCCAGCCTGTTTCTGGCGGGATGGCGGGAACGGGTGTTGTGGGGCCCCTGGGGGCCCCTGCACTGCCCATGCCACTGGCATGGGCAGTGCAGGGGCCCCCTAACAGGGCCCCATGAAGATTTTCACTGTCTGCTTTGCAGACAGTGAAAATCGCGACGGGTGCTACTGCACCCGTCGCACCCCTGCAACACCACCGGCTCCATTCGGAGCCGGCTTCTATGTTGCAGGGGCTTTCCCGCTGGGCCGGCGGGCGGCCTTTTAGCGGTCGCCCGCCGGCCCAGAGGGAAAGCCAGAATGGCATCCGCGGTCTCCTGACCGCGGAGCGGCCATTTGGCGGTGACCACATGGCGGCCGGCGACCGCCGCCCGCCGCGGTCAGAATGACCGCCTATGTCTTGACCTCACTCATATGTTTAGCAGATCTATCATGAGTACATTTGAGCACCTTATGAGATTTAACAAATGAGATTTGTGTCAGGGTTGTGCCAAAAAAGTGACGCAACACCCACACAAAATCTGGGCCTCAAAATATACATTTATTTTATAATATGGAAAAAGAGTACAGAAGCACACATAGAAGACCAGTATGAAAGATCTATGAGCCCAAGGACAAATTCCAAGAGGTAAGGGTGATCAAGAATTGTTTTTATTCTCCAAAGTCTTCGTTTTAGGGTACAAATCAAATGAAAAGGCAGCCAAAAAGTGTTTTGCCACTTTGACTTTTTCAAGGCTGAAAGTCTGTCCTTGGACTCACAGATTTTGCATACTGAACTTCTATGTGTGCTTTGGTACTCTTTTTCCATAAGTCTCCCGTTCTGGTACTTTTTGCTTCACGCCGGGCGTCTCACCCTTGGTGCTGTGGCTGGGTGACTGTAGCATGGGAGCACCAGTTTATGGACAGTCATAACAGTTGCTCATTACTGCACCACCTACTTTGGTTTATTTACTGAAATGCGAACAGAAGGCATAGCCACCATTGTGTGGTATGTGTATTTATTTTATAATAACTCTATCACAAAGAAATTGGCAACAAGGGGAAACTTGCCAGTAAATCTGTTCTCCTTAATTGGTTGCAAAGTTTGCATCATAAAATATCCTATGGGGTTAAAGTACATGCTGCAGAGATCTTTGTGTGCCTAGTAAATCTCAGGGAATAATAATAATGGTGATATAATTCTGGAGGTTAACATATTTGCTAAAGAGATCTGTGTTTTGTCTAGTCCTAGTTTTGAATCAAAGTGCCACAGAGGGTTGATGTGTCTCCTGAAAAGCACATCATGTAACATGCAGATTTGTATTTCATGTAGATAGGAGTGGGTTACTGTTTTTAACACAGAAATGTTTTTGTTACTTGCCGTTTATAAACTGTAATCCTTCTAATAAAGCACAGTGAGCTATGAAGAACATGTGACTCCTACACCTCGTAACCCTCACTGTCTTATGTAACACGTCTTGTACATTGTTGCAACACATATGATTTATTGTCAATGTATGATATGTACATATGATGTAAAGCATTATGACATCCTGCATTGGGATGAGGAGTTCTATGAAAGGAATAAAAACATATAGTGTTATTTAATTTATTTGTGTAAAAACTAGGACAGACCAGCAAATCTGGCATTCTTACAGTGCATGTCTAACTGTCATATACAGGGAATGAACACATTCAAAACCATTCCTCTCTTAAGTACTTATGAAGTAATAAAAAGTTGTGTACATTTGTTTCCCTTCCATTGTATTTGCTTATAGTGTGAGGCTCCAGATAGATCCAAGCGAGGATGCTCAAACAAAATGATGCCTGATGGCCCCTTTAATTAAGTTATTGTTTTGAGCCCACCTAGAATTTAAAATAACGAAGCCCCCTCCTTGCCTGCATGTTGCTCCTCGAAGCAATGTGCAAGCACTGCTGAATGTATCCTGGTGTCGGAAAATTACACTGGGACTTGTTTAGCATACATGGGAGGACACCATCTACCTATGTGTACCTCCAACTTGTGCCCTGCTGTAGACTCAAATCTTCACATGAAGTATTGCTAATAGCTGATGGGCCACACCTGGCTTTGATCTGGAGGCTCTATTTTGAGTACCGGGTCCACATCTATATGGCTTGTTTGTGACTGATTTAGACGTACTGCATGGAGTTCTCAATGTCCAAACGGTTACCATGTCTAAAGGAATCATTTGCCATACTTTGTCGCAATCTTGGGCAACCTTCATCTACTGTGTCTGGTACCGGCTGCCCCTTTTGGAGTGCTGTTTTCGAATCTAGAAGCCAACTCGGTGTATTGCATCTGGTTTTGGGGACCACATCTGAAGGTTTGCATGCAGTTATGAAGATCACCCCTGTTCTGTTATCTGCAGTCTTGGAGGGGTCATGTGCAGAATTGTGGCAAGTCCCTTAAGCCATGTCACGCGTGGTGAATCAATGAATCGACAGTAAGTTGATCTATGGCGGATGCATGATGTTGAATGGATGATGGAAGGTGAATGAGTAATAGTCGCAAGTGAATCGATAGTAAATTCATTTTGAATGGGTAGTGGATGGTAAATGGTGATTAGATGTTTGATATGTTCCGACAGCATGCAGCAAACTTGACCCACTCAGTGGGAAAGCAGCGCACATTTGTGTCCATTTGGTCGTGGTCTTTAATTTGAGACTGCCAATACGTGATCATTTGCCTGTTAGCGGAATGTCTGTAAGGGATCACCTGAACACCTGGAGGCACCTCCAACTCATTTCACACACGCCACCAAAGAATGCCGACTAGCAACAGTCTGGGGTTGCTATTCACATTTGCAGTCTGTCTCTGAACGCCTGAGGAGGGAAGTTCGATGCACGGTCACGAAGTCAATTATACGTCATTGCCAGGAAAAACAAACTACCGTTGCCATTCAGGGAAAGGGAAAAACAATGTTATGCCAGCATTCCAATTAAAAAAATACTTCCTCATTTAACATTTGTTAAGTAAGTGTAGGGCGAGCCATCGAGGAAAAGGTGGCAATGGTACTGTTGAATGTGTTTTTTTCGTTCTGTCTTGGGCACCCATAAAATCCCTATACATTTGATTGGCCAGACCCTTCATTGGGCATTTGTCAATTTCAAGGTGTGGTTTAAAACACCCAGCTAAAAGTATACAGGGGCATATTTATACTCCGTTTGCGCCGAATTTGCGTCGTTTTTTTCGACGCAAATTCGGCGCAAAACTAACGCCATATTTATACTTTGGCGTTAGACGCGCCTAGCGCCAAAGTATGAGGAAAGAGCGTCATTTTTTGCGTGAACGCCTTCCTTGCGTTAATGAGATGCAAGGTAGGCGTTCCCGTCTAAAAAAATGACTGCGACGCAAATGCGTCGTATTTATACTTCCGGGCAAAAATCACGCCCAGGAGTGGGCGGGCCAAAAAACCCCGCATTTGCGCCGGATTTTAGCGCCTGGGTCAGGGCAGGCGTTAAGGGACCTGTGGGCTCAAAATGAGCCCACAGCTGCCCTGCCATGCCCCCAGGGACCCCCCCTGCCACCCTTGCCCACCCCAGGAGGACGCCCAAGGATGGAGGGACCCATCCCAGGGACATTCAGGTAAGTTCAGGTAAGTATAATTTTTTATTTTTTTTATATTTTTTTTTGGCATAGGGGGGCCTGATTTGTGCCCCCCTACATGCCTCAATGCCCAATGACCATGCCCAGGGGACATAAGTCCCCTGGGCATGGCCATTGGGCAAGGGGGCATGACTCCTGTCTTTACTAAGACAGGAGTCATGTAAATGGCGTCTGGGCGTCGTTAAAAATGGCGCAAATCGGGTGGAGGCGATTTTTTGGCGTCAACCTGACTTGCACCATTTTAAGACGCCCTAACGCCATTTTCCCCAACGCCGGCGCTGCCTGGTGTACGTGTTTTTTTTCCACGCACACCAGGCAGCGCCGGTCTGCTAGCGCCGGCTAACGCCATTCAATAAATACGGCGCCCGCATGGTGCTTCAGAATGGCGTTAGCCGGCGCAAAACTTTTTGACGCTAAACTGCGTTAGCGCAGTTTAGCGTCAAAAAGTATAAATACGGGCCCCAATTCTTTAAACCAGGCATACCAGATGGTGCCAAAGAGGCACAATGCAATGCCAGTTGTGCATATACCATTGTATATTATCTGAAACTGGCACTGTGTTTTGCCACTTTGTAAATACATCACTGTTTCACATGACTAGCATATGGCGTTCTCTTGCATTTATTTTATATACAGCTGTGCTACGTAGAATGCTCTTAGGTCTCCTGCGGCCATGCTCAGTCTGTTGTCTTTTTTTTTAAAACAGGGAAAATAAAAAACCTTAACAATTGATGTGTCTATTACTACGGAATTGTACCAAATAAGATTTTGCAGGTGGAGGAAGTGATGGAAAATTGAGTTTGTCATGACAAAACTGTGGGTGAGGGCGGAGGAGGACCTGCGAGGCCTACGCTTGCTAGTGAACATGCTTCTTTTTCCTTTCAGAAGGGTTGAGGAGGATGAGCCATGGACATCAGGTAATCCCAGAAAAAAAGTACAAACTTTCTAACTCAGAAGATAATCCAGGAGCTGCCAATACCTTTCCCAAAAGTGCATGCTACCTGTACTACAAACGCTGGCTCCCTTGGAAGGTATGACCCAGGACAGCAAATAAATATGGTGTGTAATGTTATAGACACAATTGCAAAGATGGTATATAAGTGGTGGCTGCAGAAAGTGCACTACGAGAAGAGGTGAGGCTTGAATGTGAGAAGGAAGGCACTCTCTAAACCCTTTTGCCAAGGGCACTGCTCTGGTGACAGGAACAAGAAGAAGCAGACATCTACGTTTTTTGCCAAGTAGACAGCTTTAATCTTCAGTGTCTGGTTTTGGTTTGAGCAAAGGTACTACGGTATTTGAGTAGAAAGTGCAGGGGCATTCAAAAAAAGTTGAAATTAACTGCATCTGCTACTTTCCAGGTCAAAGAGCTCACCACTTAGAAACAGGGTTGCCTCTGTTCAAACATACGCTTGATTCTGGAGAATGTGTCTGAGGCTGACTCCAATTGTAGTAAAGCTAATACCAAGCCACAGGATGTCCTATTCCTCCTAAGTACCTCAAGTCAATGGGCTGTGTTCTTCTGATTGTTGTGACTTTTTTCAGATGTAGAAGCAGAAGGGACCACATATTCCTCCTTAAATAAAAAATGGAGGTGGGCTGTGATACAGAAGGAGCAGTGGAGTGGGAGACAGCACATAATCTATATGGGTCCACCAGTTCTCTGTCCAATATGATAATAACTAAAGCTATGAAAGTGAGGAAAAGCAATTAAGTTTAGTAACTTTTTAAAAAATAGTTTGGGGAATAAATGTTAATCTGGTTGGGCCAGATCAGAAGTGGTTGAAATTTTTCAATAGGATAGCTGATGCTGAATAGCAACTCTGAAATGTGGAATTCAACTGCCCCCTAGGAAAAAAGCAACTGATATTGTCCATAGGAAGCTGTTACATAAAACAGAGGACTTAGAAAATATAACTTGAATGTCTAATCTCCATTTTACTGGGGTTCCAAAAACAACCAAAGAGAAATTAACAATGAAGGAAGTGATATCGAATTTATTTATTTTTTTAAATACCCTTTCACCAAATGTTACAGTTGCCAGTGCTGCTAGAGTGGCCTTTGTTAAACCTAAAACTAGCCCTACTTTGAAATATAATTGCGTAATTTCAGGATTTACAGGTTACAGATTGACCAGAATTATGTCTGGGGGTATGCAGTAGTGCAGCCGTTGGGACGTACTAGTGCTTAGACAATGACAAGAGGCTATGGTGTTTATTGTTTGATACTGATATGGTTTTTGTTAGTAGTAACAATGTGATAAAAGGTGGAATAGAAGTCGTGGGTGAACCTGCTGCCCACACTTTTTTCCTGGACGAAACAGCAGCATTTCTGGGTCTACAACATGGAACTGCAACGCCAGGCATAACCAAATCCAGGGTTGCTGTAAAAGCAGAGAATGTAGAATGGTGTGTGATGAGTGTGGCCGGGGGAAAGCAGAGGAAATTGAGTGATGGATTTAATGGTAAAGAAAATAAAATTTAAAGGATAGGTAAAGTTTATTATAGTGAACGTTAATGACTAGAATGTGTCAAAAAAAGAGAAATCTGTTAATGCAGATGCTGAAAGACACTAAAGTGGAGATACTTTTACCACCAGAAACTCGTCTCCCCTTTGGGCACCGAGATGTTTTGACAAAGTAGTCCTACATATTGGAAGGCAGGGACTCTAACACATCAGCACTTGTATATGGATGGAATAGTAATTGTGATTAGAAAGGGAAAACTTGTGTTAAGAAAAAAATGATAGGACAGGCAGGTGGCTTTTACTTGTGCTCAACACAGGAAATAAATACGTTTCAGTAGGGTGTTACTATGGAACTATTATTAATGTCTCATATGCGGTGGAGGAATTACTATTGAAGCTACTGGATTTCTCTATTCTGGTGATATTTAGTGGGATTTTGAACATGTTTTTCCAGAAGTGTAATACGAAATCTATAGGGAAAATAGGGGCACTTAAGCAAAATATTATAATGAGAAAAAACTAGCTCCTTGTTGAAGAAAAATGGTAGCTTGGAAGCAACTAGACCTTATTGCGGAAGGCTTTACTATTTTTTGTGGCAAACATAAAAGCCAGGTGGGTATTCACTATTTTTTAAATTAATCGATTTTAAAGTGTTGGGAAGCAGGTGGGAGCTTCAGTATTTTTGGATAATGCACCTATTTTATTAATTGTGAACTTGGGGAAGTACATATTAATAGGGGTAGCTTTAGGTGGTATCTGGATATGTCAATACTGCAAGAGCAGAAAGCAAGGGATAATTGCAGGGACCAAATGTAATAATTGTTTGAGATTAACAATGGATCTCTCAGTATTGGAATGATTTGGGAAACCTTTAAGACTTCTCACTCATCTCCAAGGAACTGTACTACTAAAACTGACAGAGATTGAAAGAAGAAGAGAGAACAGGTAATAATTCTAGCTGAAGACCGCAAACATCACAGATCGGCACCCCAGGTGAAACCTAAGCCTTCAACCAGTCTAGACCCACACCCGCAGCCATATGCTGACGCAACCCATAGACAGGGTAATTGTAAGGTCCCATTGGGGTATCAAGCCACATGACGCTCCAAATCGATGGGGAAGGGTTGGAGGGGTGGACGTTTACAAACTTTTTGTTACACATGGAAACAAATAATGTTTATCAGTTGAAGCTGGTGTTTCCGACCCATCCTTGACGGAATAATGTAAAACCTACTAAAGCTTGGCTGAAAAAAAAGAAAACTATTGAGTATTGTGGGAGGTGGCATCTAATCCCACATCAGAAAATGTTGATCAGATCACAAATTAAGGGCTGGCGTTAGAGGTAAAAGACCCTGGGAAAGCTGAGTATACTACTCTTTTTGTTGCCTTTCTTAAAGAGGTCCATGATGAGATTCTGTCATGGGGAGAATGTCCAGCCTCATTCAAGAAAGGAGCTTCAACAACTTTTCTGAAGCCAGCCATTTATATAATTAAATGTAGACTATACAATTCTTTCGAAGGAACTTGCAATGTTTTCTCACAAGAAGTTCTAAAGGGATTTCTACGAATGAACCTGGGTTTATCTGTGGTAGACATTTGGCTTCAAACATTTACTATTTCTGTTAAGTGTTCGATTACGCTGAGGCTACCAAAGAACCCCTGGTGGTCTGGTTCTTGAATAAAGTGAATGCTTGTGACCTTGTGAACTGAGCATTCCTGGTAAGAGTTCTAAAAGCCACGGGCCTACCCACCCAGTCCACCAGGACACTGACAAATGTTCATCAGAGGTCAACAGCCAAACTGGGATAAGATGGACCAGTTGTGAGCTTCATAATAATCAACAGGGAAATAAGCAGCAAAACCCCATGTTTTATGCCCTGCTCTTTGTACGATTCATAGAACCACTTTCAAGATTCATAACTAAAAGATTAGTTTAACCTAGACCAAACATCCCTTCCACAATCCAGATACTCCTGTTGCAGATTATGTTTCTCTTATCCTGGCTCCAGATAACCAATTTTTGAACACTGAATTCAAGATAATCAACAATTTGTTATTTATTTCAGGTTATCAAGTCAATAGAAATAAAAACTGAAGATATTCTGATTAACGCACCGAAATCCGAATTAAATCTGAATCCTTAGCAAATAGTAACAATTATCCTAGTGAGACTGATAGGGCTAAAGTTGAATGGCCAGGCACCAGATACGCATACTCATCTGTTACTAAAGAAAGGGATTTCAGGATATGGAGATATGTGATGTTATGAGAGATTGGACAGATCACCTTTGTAAAAATGTTGACACTTCCACAATCTTCATACTTTTTCCAAAGCTTGCCTTGCAAACAGGAGAGTATATTTTTTCTTGTACAGCATAATTTCCTCCTCCTTTTAGGCCAGTAACATGCTCCGATTGTCACGGAGGACTTGTTTAGCTTGCAGGAACATTGGGTTGGGCATTGCCAGAACTAGAGGGCTATTATTGGTTCGCTTCTGCTCTTTTTATTCAGAAAGAGGTTGTCCCCCGATTTGAATGCTGTTGTGTTTCAGAAATATTACTTAAACTGACAGAGGGTTAGGACAGTGGAGGTGAATCACTAAACTTCATGGGCAATACTTGAAAAATATCGAAAAATAGTCTAATGAACAGGGACAATTTTTTTAATTTCTGCTGTCAGACCCCGTATTGGGGACAACAGGTTATACTGAGTCCCAAGTGTGGTGGTTGTAGTTGTTTAGCCCCTGCGGTCCTTGAGCCTGCCTTTCTATGGTTCTTCAAGCAGGGCCCCGTACAATACTTTCTAGACTTGACTCTCATTGTAGCGGGACAAGCAGTCAAAGGCTTCCCAAGACGACAAAAGCTCAGACCTCAACAGTCATACAGCAGACACAATAGTATAATGTCCAGCTCAGGGCTTATGTTTTATGAAAAGAGAGTACTTTTAATCTCACAACAAAACGCAATACAAAACAAGCCATTTGTTTCTCTTTAGAAGATCATCACAAGTTGCGCTAATCGAACAAGGTACTTACCGTCGGTAATGCATTATCTGGTAGAGACTACGGGCCTGATTACGACTACGGCAGAGGGGATTACTCTGTCCCAAATGTGGCAGATATACCGCCTGCCGAATTACGAGTCCATTCTATCCTATGGAACTCGTTACCGCGGGCGGGATATCCATCACATTTGGGATGGAGTAATCCCCTCTGTTGAAATCGGAATCAGGTCCTATATCTTGCTGCAGATTTCTTACCTTTGAATTTCCCAGGTGTCAGTCTGGATCCAGATGCTGTTGGGTGAACAGTACCCCTATGCGCCATCAGGTGGCATAGTTCAGTTCCACGCATCGGCGTGGTTGGTGCTGGAATTGACATTACATTCACCTATTTAGGCGTCACCCAGGAGCACAGACGTCAGTTACTTTTCATGACTTTCCATGTCAGGAGCACAGAGCCATGAAGTGAACAGACAAATGTGTGTCCAAAGTCGGGCCCTGAAAGGGATCAACCTTAACTCTAGAAATCCTTACCTTTGAATAGATACCCAAGCCGTATCCTCCTGGGGGTGGGCTTCTGACAAATTTTCTAAACTAGAAAGTCCTGCAAGACCAAATGGGCAAAATGGCCATTCCTGCGGACCCAACTGTCCAGACAGTAGTGTTTGGCAAACGTGAGCGTGAGCAGGGACACCCACATTGCTGCCTAGCAGATGTCCAGGAATGGGACTTCACAAGCTAAAACCGCGGTCACAGCTTTTCCTCTGGTGGAATGGGCCCTTAAGCCCTCAGGTCGCTGCTTTTTAGCCATGGAGTAGCAGATCTTGATACAGAGAATGACCTAGCTTGAAATGGTTAATTTCTGAACTGCCTGACCTTTTTTAGCTCCTACATAGCCCACGAAAAGTTGGTCGTCAACCCACAACCCTTTTGTTTAGTCAAGGTACAACGACAATGCTCTTTTTGGGTCCAGATGGTGGAGTAGCTCTTCTTCTTTAGAGGGATGTGGAGGAGCGTAAAAGGTGGGCAGGGTGAAAGACTGCACAAGATGGAATGGGATCACCACCTTTGGCAGGAAAGAGGCCCTGGTGCAAAGCACTACTTTGTCTGGAAACACAGATAGATAAGGAGGCTTGGATGATAAAGCCTGCAGCTCACTCACCCTCTGGGCAGATGTTATTGCCACTAGGAAGGCTGTCTTGATGGTAAGCAGCCGGTGGGAACAATTGTGCAGCAGCTCGAAGGGAGTAGACATGAGGTATGTGAGAACTAAATTAAGATCCCAGTGAGGCATGATAAAGGGCATACAGGGAAACATGTGTACAAGCCCTTTCAGAACCTTACTTACAATAGGGGACTTAAATAAAGAGGATTGGTCAGCCAGCTGCAGTAAGGCGGACAGAGCAGAGAGATAACCCTTAACAGTTCCCAGAGCAGAGCCCTCCTGGGCAAGGGTAAGAATGAAGAGAATATCAGAGAGACAGGAATAGGGTTGTTAGACTTTTCAGCACAATATTTTAAATTTTTTTGCCAAAGGCAGGCTTATACCGTTTTAATGGAGGAACGCCTGGCTGCCAAGATAACATTGCAGACTTCGGGAGGAAGGTCAAAAGTTATCAACTGTTGCCGCTCAATCACCATGCAGAGCCCTCTCCTGCTGCTGCGACAAAAGATTCTTCTGAAGGGAGAGCCTGATCAGACTATCAATGCTCATTTTCAGAAGCTTGGGATACCAGACTTCCCATGCCCAGTGTGGAGCCACAAGGATAACTTGGGCCCGGTCATTCCTGATCTTGTTGAGAAATCTGTGCAGAAGTGGTATGGGCGAAAAGATGTACAGGAGGCTTAAACTCCATTCATGATGGAAAGTGTCTCTGAGCGATAGCTGCCTTGTAAACTCCAACGCACAAAACTGCTACCATTTTGCATTCTCTTCGAAGGTGAACAGTTCTAACTAAGGCTCTCCCCACTGCTGAAGGAGTCCTTGTGCCACCTCCGAATGGAGATGCCATTCATGATTCGCTAGGCACCGACAGCTGAGTCTGTCTGCCCTGGTATTGAGAGAACCTGCCAGGTGTTGAATCTCCAGGGTTTTGCCCTGCTGCTCCAGCCATGTCCAGAGACACAGCGCCTCATGACAAAGTATCCACGACCCCACCCCGATCTGCTTTTTGCAATACCACATGACAGTGGTGTTGTCTATGAACACTTGCACTAACTTCCCCCTGGCTGAGGAAAGAAAAGCTTTCAATGCTAGCCGGATCGCACCGAGCTCCAGCAAGTTGAGGTAGAGTCTGGATTCCGCCAGAGACCAGAGTCCTCTAATCTCCACTTCTTCCAGATGGCCACCTCATCCCAGAAGTGACACATTTATCACTACTGTCAGATCTGGTGGGGGAAAGGAGAGGAGTCTGCCTCTGACCCAATTGCAGTTGTTTAGCCACCACTGCAGGTCTTTTGCAGTTCCCTCCGAGATCTGGACCATTTCAGAGAGATTCCGCTGATGCTGCACCCACTGGAACTTCAGGTCCCGCTGCAGAACCCATGTATGCCATCTGGCATGATTCACCAGCAGGATGCAACAGACCATGAGGCCCAACAGCCTCAGAATCACTCTCACCAAAATCCGGGATATAGGCTTAAACATCAGAATCGTAACCTAAAAATCATAGACTCATCGTTAGAGGGGATAGGCTACAACTGCACTGTGTCCAGAATGGGCCTGATGAAAGGGAGCATCTGGAAGGGAGCCAGGTGTGACATTAGCACATATATAGTGATCCCCAATTAATTCAGGAGGTCTGCTGTAGTCTGGAGGAGGGAAACAACTGCTTGGGGCAACCTCTGCAGATGTGAGGCAACCACCACCATGACTTTTGTGAACATCAGTGGGGCGCTGGTGAGGTTGTATGGGTGTATAGCAAATTGGGAGGACACTAGGCCCACCATGAACTGCAGGTAGAAGCTGTGGACTGGTAGGACAAGGATCTGTAAATATGCGTCCCCCGAGTCCAACACACCATCCAGGCTCCAGCGTCCAGAGAAGATAAGACTTAAGCTAGAGTGAACATTTTGAACTTCTTTTTCAGGCCCAGGTGTAGGATAGGACTGAGACATCTGTCCTTATCGGCACCAGAAAGTAGCAAGAATTGCAACCAGGACTTACTTCTAATATCAATACCCTCTCAATGGCTTCTTTGGCCAAAAGAATCAATGGAGCAAGGACAGATGGTCCATCGTTAGCAAGTCATACGTGGGTGGCATGGATGGAGGGGTTTCCAGGAAGGGGATGGAGTAGCCCATCTGGATGACTTGTCTCATGTTACCAACTTCCAGTGGGGCAGGTGATGTCAGACCCTGACTCCAACTTGATGCCCATGCTGGAATAATGGAAAAGTGAAGGAGTTTTGGGGCTGCTGTGGGAGTAGTGGTTGACCTGACCTCTGGCTGGCGGCCCCACATGATCTGTAGGAACCATGTCTACAGCCACAAAAGGGCTGGAAACCCTGTTGCTTTGGTGGCTGGGCAGGAAAGGACGCAGTTGGTGGCCCCCAACATATCCCCGCAAATGGCAAAAAGCAGGCTGTGGTAGGGAAGGGGCCATGAATAGGTCCAAAGACATGGCCTTAGCTCTATCTTTAAAGCACCCAGCACTTGAGTCTGCCTTCTGACCAAAGAGGTGAGCGCCATCAAAGGGCATGTACATGAGCGAAGCTTGGACATCCCCCGAGAAGCCATTGTTTCTCAACCAGGCATGGTGCCTCAGTGCTTCTGAAAATTACATTTCTCTGCCAAGTGAGTTGGTCATGGCAAGCCCATATCAGATAGTAACATTGCTGCATCTCTCCCATCAGCAATTGCTTTAGAGAGTATGGCTCTGGCCTCCTCCAAGACTATGCGTACCACTTGCGCAACCGAATCCCACACAGTGTGTTGATGTCGGCCCAAAAGGTACAAGGTGTTCACCGGCTATAGTGCTAGGCTGGCAGAAGAGAAAATCCTCTTTTCAGTGGTATCTCGCATTTTGAATTCCCTATAAGATGCATTGGTAAGGAACGTGCTGCAGTTGATTCTGGAAGTGGAGGCTTGGACCACCAAGTTCTCCAGGGTGAGGGGCTGATTTAGGAAACTAGGGTCACCAGAAACGGAGCAATAGCAATGGGCAATTGTCCTATGCACAGGAGCCCATGTGCAGGGATTGCACCAGGCCCCAAGGAGGACATTTGTAGGGGCTTCATTAAATGGGAGTAAGGGTTTTGAAGGAGCGTCTCCCGACTGAAGCATCTCTGTCAAAACATTCATCTTGACTGCCACTGTGGATGGCTGAAGGTCGAGGTCCTCAGCTGCCCTCTGCATCACCGTTGCAAATGATGCACCCTACTCCATAGCCACGGTGGCAGGAGATAACAGACCAGTGCCTGGTAATGTGTCCAGAACACTGGCATCCACCAGTTCCTCATACTAGCTGTTCCCTGTATTATCCATCCAGCGAGTGATGGTAACAGCAAGGGTCTTCAGAACGCTCCCAATCTTCACCCTCCCCAAGCCTGTCAAGGAAAAAGGCATTGGCTTCAACTCGAAAGGCATGGTACCGATCTGCGCCAGAGTCAGCGTCGGGTGATGCCTGTGCTGCTGCGGGGCATCTGCAGTGTTGGGAGCGACAGCACTGGAATGGGCCGCAGGGATGGTCTCGGTCTTGTGGGCAGAACCACTCCAGATGCACCACTGGATCCAAGGGGCATGACTGGCACTGATGGTGAACTTGTCGGTGGAGATCCACTAGGGGCACCTCACATACCCGTGGGGCCAATAGGAGCTCCAGAGAAGTCAGACTGCACATATATGAGGTACATAGCCTCATAAAACTCTTTAAGTTCGGCAGGAGGTTCATTCCAGGTCTGGAAATCTCTGGGAGGTGCAGAGCTGACCCTGGCAGAGGCTCCACTGTAGAGCTAGGCCTACAGTGCCAACACTCCTGTACCAGGTCCGATAACTTGGACCTGCGCAGAGAAGTCGAAGAGTGCTGCAACCAGGGTCAACATGATGATCATAGAGAGTAGCTCTGCAAAGTGGTCCTGTGACCTTCTTCCCAAGAGCTTTGTAGGGTCATCTGATGTCAGCCAGTGAGGTGCCTGAGGGACTGTTCCATCAGTGCCTTTGGGTTCATGGTGGGCAATCCTCACTCATCTTGGAGTTGTGGTCCCACTCCAGACACCATAGGTAAACCAGATGTGGATCTGTCTCAGACATCTGCCTCTGATAGGCACAACATGCAGGCCTGTCACAAACACCTGCCTGTGACAGGCAGAACATGATTTGAAGCATGTGGTCTTCTTGGGGGACACCCCCAGCACACCAGAAGATGCAATCTAAAAAAAAACCAGATGGTGTGCAACGTTAATGTATAATTAAATGTCAAGATGTTTACGATAATATATACATAAAGGGGCAGATTTAAGAGCCCCTTGTGTCAACTTAGCGCTGCCATAGCATCATTTTTTTAATGCTAAGGTGGCTATAAAGTGGCATTTTCCCCATGCCATATTTACAAAGTGGTGCAATGCATGCATTGCACCATTTTGTAAACCCTTGCGCCACATTATGCCTGCGCCAGGCATAACGTATGCAAGGAGGGTATTCCCCCATTGGGGGGTGGGGGGGCAAAAAAATGGTGCAAGGAAATTCTGCATTATTTTTTCAGCACTTTTAATGCCTGCTCAGAACAGGCCTTAAAAGGGGGCTTCCATTATTTATAATGGGAAGCTATGTACTCTGCAGGACTAGTGCCAAAAGGTTGGCACTACTCCTTCAAAGTACATCAATAGCATAATATAAATGACACTATTGCCCCCTACCCTCCACCATGGTGTGCCGTATTTCTAAATACAGTGCACACATGGTGGTGGTAGGGGGCGCTAAGGGGCTCAAGGAAAGTGGCACTGCACTAGGTGCAGCACCACTTTTCTTAAATCTGGCCCTAAGTGCCCCAGCATTGCTTAATAGCAAGAAGTTTTATAGCACAGCTCACTAAAGAATCTAAGTTCTTCCTTGCAAAGCCTCCCCACCCCTTGAATCAAGGAGTGTAACAAGCTTGGAGGTTTTTATGTTTAGAGTTTGAAATGATGGCTATATTGGAACCTTTGATGTTAACTGTGGAATCTACAGCACACCATGCTGACATACGGGGTGCTGACATACGGGGTACAGGTAAACCCATCATGGCCCTGTAAGCAGTTCTCCTGGAGCACAACTGAAACCCTATACTAAGTCAAGGGATCGCTGGACGGTGGACCTCTGCCTCCCATTAACAGACAATGGTGCCAAGCTTTGAGGCAAGTCAAAGACTTCTCACGGAACTCCTGTTTTCGTTTCACTCAGTGTACCTACCTGCACCAAACCTACCTCACTGCTTGTCATGCATGTTTCTTACATCCAGCTCAGACTGCCCACGATGTGGGGTCACGGATGCAGGGTTCTTCCATATGTTATGGGACTGCCTGGGAGTGCGGCAAGTCTGGAAAGAGGTGGAGGAGACTACTTCTGCCCTGGTGGACACGGCGGTCTTACCCTCACCAAGTGCTGCTTACTCGGTGTCCGGCCCAGGGCCAAGGGAGACAAGTATCTCCATGGATTCATTGATCTGGCATTCGTGTTGTGTAAACGCCAGATCACAATGCCCTGGAATTTGCGGGCTGCACCAGACAAATCGGTCAGGCTCCACACTATGCTGCACTGGGCGAGGGCCGAGGCCATGGTACTATTGGATGCTCTGCGGAGCGGGGGGGCGAGCAGGGATTCACATCATGGGACATGTACTTGCAAGAGCTGGAGGCGAAAGGCTGGAGTGGAAAGACGATACCAGACAGCCATGGGTGGGACACGCATAGTAATCTGGCCTGGAGCTGCCACACAACGCAAAGGGGCACACCCACGGACTACACTGTGAGGGCTCAATGAATATTACACACTTGCTTAATGCACGACTGTTTCACCTGCTTGAACTGGGTCAATCTACCTCCAGACCGAGAATATGTTAACACTAGGATAGGCACAGGGGTGCGCACCAACACAAAGGGGCTGCTACTACAATCCACTGCTACACACGAAATCATAAACCCAACACAAACTAAAATTATGTTTACTGTGATGCGAATTGTATGGAAAGTTGACCGAAGGAGCCCACACATGTTTGTATATTTGTCGAATATGACAATAAAAAAAAGATTAAACAAAACTGTGGAATCCACAGACTGGAAAAGTGGGTTCACATCCATTGCATCAAAAGAATTTTATGGTGGGGTTGTGTTCAGCCCCCGGTGTGCATCTTAATTTTCTTTTCGGATTAAGTACTAGTTGTTGATGAGTGTTTCATAGATTGATGGCGATGTTATTTTGGATTGCATGGTGCAGAGTTGTAGTTACCAGTACATGTCAGACGTAATGTAGAACATGTTCTTGGCAACGTGGTATTGAGAAACCTGCAGGACAGTTTGTCGATTGGTGCTATGATTGCGTAGACACCAAGTCATTTTGCATGGCTTTCTTTGTAAAATTTTTGAATGACATAGTCTGGGGCATTTGTTGTCTTTTGTTGTCCTCTGTGGACAGAATTACGAATTTCAAGTTGATTGCACGGGGGTCCAGTTGAGCTTCTATAGAGGTCGTTGAGTGATATCGGACTTTCGGTTGCATATGGCATCTTATGAGTTATGTTTCCAGTGAATTCCAGACAGTAACAATTAAGTTAAAGAAGGTATCTTGTGTGGTCTTTGAAGAGGACTCAGGGGGTCGGGTGAAGTCATCAAGGCAGATGTTGGTCCATCTGTCAGAGGCTTCAGTGATGAGGACCACTATCTTGCCGATGAACACAGGATTTGCTTGGATGTTGATAGAGCAGGTCTGTGAGGTGGTCATTAAAAATTTGCAGTCGGGAAGTGCAAATTCTATAATGACAATGGCCGCTGGAGGACCAGTGGATGACACCAACCACCTCATGTACGGTTTAGCCCATCAAGGTGTTTAAAGACGAGGGTGACGGCGAACAATGAGCCGGGTTTATGCAATGAAGATTGGTCCAGATTAATGGTAGTGATGAAGGTAGCCATCTTTGCTTCGTTCACCAATACTGCATATACACCGATGACTGTGAGTGCACATGGCTGTTATTAGTGTTTCATAAGGGAGTCTCAGGATTAAATACTGTCTCACAGGGTTGAATCCAATTATGCAAATATCTGTGTTGCTAACGGATATACGAGGATGGAAAGATTAGGCAAACTGCACAAATTGTACATATATATTTTCAATAATGTGTGCTTAGATCTGTTTTGCTTTTTTCTTTAAAAAAAAAAAAAACTTAGACACTCGCAATTATTCGTTTCCTTCTGAGGAAGAGCCTCGGTCTTTTGAAACGTATGGCAATTTTTTAGATTCCCTTATAATATATTTCCATACAAGGATACAATGTTATATGGATTTATTTATCCTTTAAGAAAGGAGGAATAACTAAACGGAATATGGTTGGTGGTGTAAAGTGGCAAGTGTTGATTGAATTAAGTGGGTCGGTCACAAAAGAGACTTTCAGCACCGTAAGGGGACACAGCAGCTGTGCATGGGGGCGTTATACAGATGTGGACATAAAACACTGCAGTGTGTTTTCTGGGCGGCTGACTTGTGACCTGTTGGTGTGTCTTGTGCGAGGCTGGCATATCGCTTGTGGGTACACACATATTTGAAGTACAGCGGCAGTGGGATATAGGGGATGTGACTTATTGGACCTTACATAAACCTAACCGAATGGACCCAAATAGGGGATATCCTGCTCTTGTGTTCTCACCACTCAAAAGTCCATGGGATAAAAATGTTCTCCAGTACTAATGTGTGCATAGTGATGCGTTCATAATACATGTCATGTATATTGACATATAAAAAAGGAAACGCGCGTGTGTGACCCAAAACACAAACTGACATGATCAAACATTGTAGAATACCTATTGTTGTGTTAGAGAAGCAGGACTGGCCACCGAAAACTGTTTATTTTCTCTATACTGAATGGCTAGGCCTTTTTACAGTGTGTGGATGTGGAATTCACACTCTACAGACTCCAATATGTCAAGCCCTTGTAGAACTACTAAATCCAGGAATCGTGGTGGTCATTGTATCGTTCTCTTGACTGATCAGAGGCTGTATGTAGCAGGTGTTCCTCTCTATGTTGTGCAGCCAGGTTACACACACAGCTATGGAAGAGACGATTAAAAAACACGTGCAGAGCCGGCCATTATGCCACTCTGGCGTTTTCAGGGTATATGATTCAGTTAGGGTGGCTTTCAGAGATGGAAAGGTTCCTATAACCAACCCAAAGTATGAAAGCCCTCGGGACCCTACTGTAGATGAGGCGCCCTGGCTTTAACATTTGTTGACTTGGCTTTTTTTAGTTTCCAGTCTGGCCCTGTCATTGTAGGCCAGTTTGTAGGACAGTATATAAGCATAACCAGTGCTTTAAATGGGCCGGTACTGTCCGGTACTGAGTACCGGCACTTTTTTATTTTGAGAGGGAGAGTACCGGCACATCTCAAGAAAAGCGTAATGCTTTTAATTGCAGAGTACCGGCACTTCTCGGAAACAAGCAGGTACTCTGGCACAAAGTACCTGCACTTTATTTTTTCCATTTCAAGCACTGAGCATAACCGTTTTTTGCACTCGTGGGAACACAAAACGCTTGTAGCATACTTGGAGAGATGAACAGCGGATGTATTTTTCGTGATAGCGGGACCAGGAGGCATTTCCCTCCCCAGCACAGGAGGAGACTGCCATCAAGTGGCTCAAAAGAAAATTGCATAAAATGTCGTTTTTTTCAGAGCTCTCAGTTTATTCGCTCCACAAATCCCAAACGCCCGAGTAGAGGAATAGCAGAGATGTCGAGCCTTTCTGGATCTAGAAGGAAGCTTTGGGGGAATCATGCCACTCACACAGCACTGCTGCAGAGATATTTCAGGTCGCTAGTTAAAATTCCACAATATACTACCCAAGTAGATGAGATCGGTCCAAATCCACTGAAACAACATTAATACAAGCAGAAAGAAGGTTTTGCCAACTGAACTGTAAGGTAAAAGGGGTCACCTCGGATCAAAATCCCTTACCTGAAACAAACGAGTTCTTGAAATTCAACGGAATTAAAGTCCGGAAGCACTTTAGGAGAGTCTTTTGAACAAAACTCTTTCCATGTTGTCATGAGAGGGCCGTGTGAACATGAGCTTTCACAGCAGTGATAAAAGTGCATGCTCACCCGGCCCTTTATTAAAACAGGGACATTTATCTATTTTTGTTTAAAGTGTCGGGACGCCGGGACAGTTATTTAAAAAACGGGACTGTCCGGGCAAATCCGGGACGTCTGATCACCCTATTTTGAGCCCAAGTACCAATCACCTTCATAACACAAACCAACCAGCACGGATGAGGTACCTTTCACTACAACTGCACCATCTTCCTCCCCAAAGTAAAATATGTCCCAACCATCAGATCCTAGGTACCTGGACCCTGAAAATAACCAACAGGTAAAACATTTTTTCCATTACCTCACTCCACACTCCTAGTGGAGAATCTTCAGAGAGTCACCGCTGAACCCAACATTTAGAAAACCTTTCTTCTGTAATTCAGACTACCAGCTTCCAGGATAAAACTAATAATCAGGACCACTGGAATTATGCGAATGTGCGCCTGCAGCGATTTTCGCATAATTACAGACTTGTTGCATTTGCCACATAATCCATTATGTGCCGCAAAATCTGCAGATTTTAACAAAAAATGTTTCTAACTCAAACGGTTAACAAATTACTAAAAATGCAGCAACGTGTTGCAGCGACGTGTTGCAGCGCCGTGGAAGGCCCTTTTCATAGCTGGACTGGTCACCTTCCTGTTGCTGAATGGTGAAATAATGAAGTAATACAATTACAAAATGTGACGCATTATGCCACATAATTTGCCTTTTCTTGCCACAAAATTTGCTCAACACTGCCGCATAATTTGGACCTCTCCTGACGCAAAATTCCAGTGGCCCTACAAATAGTCCACCTATTTATCAAAGCTCAGCATAGCGTCCTTCAGGAAACAACTCATAATCCAGCTGTTTCTCAAAGGCAGTCTTATAACCACCAGACAGCATGTCGCTTTTCACAAAACAATGCAATGCACAACTGATTCCCTAAAACACCTGTCTACTGGTCTTCAGAATTCACTCAAACTCACCAGTCCCCTACCCACCATAACTTCTAAAAAGTCTATAGCCCTTCAGAAAAGAACTCCTAACTCCACAGTGTTTTAAAAACCCTGCTCACTGGCCTTCAGCAACAACTCGAAATCCACGTGTTTCTAAAATAAAAATGAACTTAACAGCCCTCTGAAAACATCTCAAAATTCATCAAGACCCTTGCCAGATAAAAGCCCCAGTACTGAAAGAATGATTGACCTTCTGAAACACAAAAACAACTCAAAACTTTGCTAAAAAAATTCTACTGGACTCCAGAAACAACTCCAAGATTTATCATGTGGAGTAGATCTTGGAATGCATCAAACTGCTACGCCTTCCCATGGGAGGCATGACAAGGAGAAATGTATTTATTTCTCCTAGTTTTTTCCTCTTTCTACATGTGCTGCATTCTGAAGCACACATAGAATGAGGGAACTGCCTCATATGATTGTTTTTGGGCAGAAAGGTGTCACTTCCTGCACAAACACATCCTGCTTTCAACGCAGGCACCCTTGCACTATGAAGCAAGGTTGCTGCAATGGCACTAGTCAGCCAAAAGTGCACAAGGAGAGGACCAGAATATGCCAGATAATGTTAAATACGGTGCATTCCTGCCCTTTGACGCAGCACAGCAAGGTGTCTTGCATGAAATATTGATAAAACGGCTCCCAACTGTATTGTACTGCTCAAGGGGGAAAAAAGCACAGAGCAACATCAACTAAGAATCAATTGTCCTGCTGCTGCTGTCATCCTCTACACTGGTGCTTTAATAAGGCTGCCTTGCATGACGTACAGCCTTGCACCATGGTGCAGAGGGGAGGGGAGCTGTTTAGTGTGGGATGTGTACTGGCAGCACACCCTTCCAGGTATATGCCTAGACAAACTCAGAAGAATCCCATGCATTAAATGAGTGTTGTGCACTGCAGCAAAAACATTTATCCGTGTTAACGCCTGCTTCAGGGAAGTTTTACTTTTTGATGCAAAGCCACCCAAATATTGTTCCCATGATGTAAAGCACACCAAAGTACTTTTTCTTCACTCAGAGCAACATCTACTAAGAATTGTCCTGCTGCATCTTTCCAGTGCAAAGTACCTTTTGCATTGGAAAGCAAATACCAATGCATCACTTTGCTTCACTTTGCAACAGCACAAAACCATGGTAAAGTGGTTTTTCTTGCAGATAAGCTTTTGTGATCAATAAATGATGATACCAATGCAAATGTAAAGGGTTGATTTGAAGATTTCATGGAATGAAGTGGTGCAATGAAGGTCATATATTGCAAATACAGTATACTATCTCGACACCGCACTCGCCGCAAAACAACGGCATTTGGCTGAACATTTCAGAACGAATGTCTGTTTATTTCCAGATGATCTGCAAAACAATTATATATGAATGCTAGTTTCCGTGTTATCCCCTATCATGGGTGCTACTGCACGAGCCCACAGTGCAGGCTGATATTTTGCAAAGGCAATCTGTGCACAATCTTCGTATTTGATCCTGGGCCAGTCCCTGATAAGCCATTGTGTGTTCTCTAGAGCTGTGCTCCCATCTGTAGCTTGGATAAGCAGCTCCCTGCTGTCGCCCACTGGCAGCTATGACAGGCATGAATAATGCAGGAGTTGGTTACATTGAAATGTGCATGTGTGACCGAGTTTCACATTGACTCGTCACTGGTGATTAATTAAAGCCACACGCTGGTCTCGCAAAGCAATCACGTCATCCAGCATTTTAATTCCAAAATACAACGTTGTGAGTAATATCTCACACTGCCACTTAGAATCAGTTTTCCATTCATCCACTCGAGGGGAGGGCAGAAGAATGCCTGCAGTCAGAATAGAGGCTCTCGGCGGGTGGGGGGGGCGGCAACTACACAACCAACTTGTCATTTGCATCTGGGTGGTCTTCAATTCACGTTACAACCTTAATACTGATGCTGCGTGAAAACATTCTTTTAACGCACAAACATGCCCCATCCTCAATAAAGTGTTTGGGCTGCCATCTCCTCTAGTAAAATGGCTATACAACCCCATGCCACCCACCCCTCCAAAAAAAAAAAAAAAGCAATGAGACGCTTTAAAACATGAAGGTCCTGCCGGGTACCATCTCCATGTCACTGGAATATGTTGCAAGATACGCCTCAACGAAGTCAAGGTCAAGGTAAGTAAGTACGGAAGTACGGACTGTGTGATTCTTCGTATCGTACACATTTTTATTTTTGTTAGTCTCTCTTCCACATTGTTCCTTTACTTCAGGGGGTGGGATTTGTGGGGAACTTGTCTCCACCCATGCGATCCATGTGCTTTTCTGCCCTATAGTGCCTGTTCTTGTACGTCACTTCCTGTCGAGCTCTCAAACAGAGATAAGCAGTGTTTTTCTGGTGTCCTTGCTGGTGACCTAGGAAGATCTTCAAGCTGCAGGGTCCTGGTGTCCACCTCACACCACAAAAAACATCTCTACTGTTTGCCCATGTCTTCTAAATTGGCAACTGTAATCAGGTCCAGGTTAATAAAATAATTATATCTCCGTGTGGGGGGGCGCGGGGGCTTGGATTAAGTTATTTCCTAAAGCGTGGAACACATCTACGATAAATGGGGGAGGAGGGGACGTTGACAAAGCTAGGCAGCTGGCATCAGAGAACCAAGTGCAAACGTCCTGGTTTCGGTAAGGTACTTAGCCAAATTAGCCTGAGTTCTGATGCAATGAAACAATGTTGGCAAGCTTCATTCTGTGAAGGGTGAAATGGGACGATTAAACATGCGGTCACATGTTTTTTTATCCCAAGGGTCAGATGTATCAGAGAGGTCCACCATTGAGCACGTCATCCAAGGGTAAACACAGAACTCTTACACTTCTGGTGGCCCAGAGGTCGACGTTGAAGAGATCTATGAGGAACAATGCACCCATACTTTTTTATTTTAACAAAAAAAAAACACAGGTCTTGCACCTTTTGTTAAAAGCTAACCACCCCTAAATAGTTAATACCGACCTTGCGATACCTCTGGCTGGAAGGAAAAGGAAGGGGTCTCCTGTTCTCATGAAGACGAAGGAGGGGCAGAGAGTTAAAGAAGTTGCTTGCCACCTGAAAGAAATGTAAACAGGTGCAATTGAATAACCACCAAAAGTAATGGTTGATCGGGAGCCAGTATTGGTTTTAATGGATGCAGTCACTTTATGGTGATAACGATGTATTCCTATTGAAACGTAATGTAAGGGTATTACCAGCTGAGTAGTGGAGTGCACCTTTTTAACAAACACTTACAAAAAAATGCCTGCAGCAGGTACAGTCCGATTGTGCAGTACTGAAATATTTGAAAGCACATTCTGTTACCTGAACCACTAACTCTTTTGTGGAGGAGGGAAAACAGCACCACTACCACCTTTTGAGTGTGTAAAAGGCCGCTTTATTGGAAACAGGTGCACTCACAATTCAATACCCTTGGCTTCCAGCCTTACAAAACTAAAACCTCACTATACATAAATTCACCTAACCAAAATGCTCCCCCCTCCCCTACTCTACCCTCCCCCTCCCTTCCCCTTAAACTTGCAGATCGTTAATCCCGTCCTCCTTAGCCGTCAATTACCTTACAGTCATTTGCTGCCGTCTATCTCGTGAACCTGCAAGTCTTCAACCCTTATTGCCCAATTTGTTATCTCTGTTTCCCTGCTGCAGTCCACCCACTTTCAAATCTGCAATTGTCTTGGCATATGTCCTGTCCATCCGTTATCGTTATCACGTGAACAGTCTCTGTCTCCGCCCGCACCTGTTCCAAGCGACGACGTACATACCAAAAGAACCCCCATGCACCCATGTCACAATAAATCGGCCCTTATGCTGCACTCCACAACAACCCACCCTTCCCAACCGGTGATCTCGTGGGAGGGAGGATGGGGAAAAACCAGCAGCGCATAGCCACTGTGTCACCACTTAAAATGGTGACCACACAAAATGGCTCCTCCTATTTAAACCCCCTTTTCCCGCCTACCAAAACAGCCCGAAAAGTGCCTAAACGGCGCCGCGGGCTGTACCACCCTCCACAATCTTCTCCGGGGGAGGGGGGGGGGAAGACCTCCTGTCCTCGGCTCCCCCCAGGACCCATTTTGCGCATTTTACAGCAACCTATCTTATAATGTGTGTGATACTATTTTTAATGAATGCCTTGCATATTCACAATTCATGATCTCACAGGTTGGGCCCTCTTAGCACTATAAAGCACAAGTCCCTATTCCCGACTGTGCCAACCAGTGACTCTCTGGTCACTCTCAAAGAGTCACTCTCTTCACTCCATGAGATGAACTTCCTGTATTAGATTTTATTCCTTGTTAATGCTAATCCCATTTGAAGAAATTTGGTCTATTGACTTCCCTAAAATTATTCAAGGAAAATGTCTCCGAATGGACGAATCTCCAATCGCTTGCCTATAAAGGAGTACTTCTTAAGTCTCATGAACTTAGGAATTAGTCACACATTGAACACAGCCGCAGAGTTCTTAGGTATCACCATTCACCAAAATATACTATGGAGTTACAGTCATTATCTGAGTCAGAGAATTTCAGAAAAAAACGCAGGTATGTAGCAACATATCAGCCAATCAGGATATGTGATTTCTCAAAATTCTACATCTTTTACTTCTAGCTTTGCATTCTAAACCAGCATTTTATATCAAGTCACGTTGATTGTTTATTGCTTTAAACCACACTTCACAGAAATCTGCAATAGACAGGGAACATCTCAGGTAACCAGAGATGTTTTTTCTGCCATCCTTTTGCATATCTATAAGAGCCTTAAAATAAGGTTAGTTCGCATGTTCGTTTTGCACTTGTCACGTTCCTATTAGTAGGCACGCCACAAAGCTGTACTATTCATCTCATTCTTCAGTGTATCAATATTTATTCTTTCATAGCTTCCACATGCAAAGTCACAGGACAGCGGACAGTGTATTTATTGTCTGTCCGTTTATGTGTAAAATCAAAGATCATCTAACCTGTTTTGCCCAATCGTCTATTTTGAAAAATAAAACAGTTTTTAAAAATATCGCTGTATTTCAAATTAATGTATTTTTAATGTCATGTTTTTATATTTGTTTCTAAAATATGCTTTTATTTTATGACGCTACAGACAGGGGACTCCTTAATGATACGTAAGCATCATTTTTGAGTTTTGTTTAATCAGAGGCCACTATTTTTTTTTTTTAAACTCCCTTTGCTTTCTGGACGCACCAGCATCTCTTTCTTCTTTCTTGTGCACCTGGCACATCAGTCAGAATCAACAACTAATACAAGCCTCTTTCCCATAGTTAAACTTCAGTTAACAAGGAGGTGAGATGACTGTCTGGACTGCCCCCGAATTATGCCAGGGAGACCTGGGCTGTAGTGTCTTATCTTAGCTCCTAGGTGGGAGCAGACATTGCCCCAATCCCTTTTTTTGCTTATGGTATTACATTAACATAAAAAAAACTAAACAGGAATCGGAAGAGGTGGCTGTTTCAAGTCGTTAATAGCCCGTAAAAGAATGTGTTCTAAACGTACCCAGGCCTTTGAAAGGCGCCCACCTGTACAGGCGGCACCAGATGAGCTGGACGCTTCTCCTTTGAGTTTTTTCCTTAATTGACTGGTTGATATTCGGTTAACAAAACATCTCTTTGCAGACAGGATTAAGAACTGTTACTTTTAACAGTTCAGTTCAGAAGGAAAAGGCCCCTAATTTAATGAGTGTATATAAATTTTCTGTAAAGCAACCTTTCATGTATGCACAAGCCCTTCTTGATAGCTTACATTTTCTGTAGTTTAATAAAATGAACGCCGTTTTTTAAAGCAATTTATCATTCTTTTCCCACTTCACCTAATATTGAAACTGTGTGCAGTTTAACTCAATGTTGCATTATTCTAATGAGTTAATATTGTAACTTCTTTTAAAATATTCTGTAGGTTTTGATGGCTAAGAAGGACCACGAAGGCGAGCTATTTACCTAGTGCTAAAGGTTCTTTTTTAAATTGACTTTATTGCTTTAATTTCCACCACTTCTGGAGTATCACAGTTCCAGCTTTTCCGTGACAAAAGACTAACAAATGTTACTTGTGTGTCCACCCCTGCCTCCTCATTTTTAAGTCTGGCTTGGCTGCACAGATACCTGGTTACCTATTGCTGCTAATGCTTTAAAAAATACATAAAGCGTGTTTAGGCTCCACCCAGACGACTATACATCTCTCCCTGCATGCCATTGGCTGTTTGGTATATCATTATGTCTCGCTGGGAGGGCTTGCATGGTACT
Source organism: Pleurodeles waltl (assembly GCF_031143425.1). Classification (NCBI taxonomy): domain Eukaryota; kingdom Metazoa; phylum Chordata; class Amphibia; order Caudata; family Salamandridae; genus Pleurodeles; species Pleurodeles waltl. The sequence goes on from NC_090449.1 coordinate 553,085,298, forward strand.
GCATCAGGAACTAGTTTATACGTCAAAAGCACACTGAGTAATCACACATTAAATTAATTACCTAAAGGATGTGTTGTACATAGAAATTAATTTCTGATTAGCTTTTTTCACTTCCCCATGTTTTTTAAAGGTTTTACTCAAGACTCAAATTCCAAACCACGCCTACCAACTTTGTCATTGCTCGTTTAGATATTGCTGGTATTTGTGCAGAATGTGGATAAAAATGTCGGTGTTTCATTTCTCACCATTACCAAATATATAGTGATTGCATGGGCTTGCAATGGTAATGTTGCACAGCACCCAAAAATTATCACAGATATCTGCAGCAGCTTTCAGGTCTCCTCTTCTAGACAGTGCTTATGTTCTCTGTTGTGAGACTTATTGTGGGGTTATTAAGAACATGCAAAACCTTGTCACTCTCATTTGCCTGCTTCTTATCTGTGCCCCAGCATGTCAAACCTGTGTTTGTCCCTCGCACAAAGTATTACCTATTTACTATCACTTTGATTGGTTGGCCTGTATGCTTTCACTGTTGCTTTTCAAGCACTAGCTTTTGCTTTTTTGTTACGCTTGCCATGAGAGTGCATGTTTTTTTCCAGGTGTTTATTTCTCGCCACTTGCTCTCTGTCATCCATGGGCTTCTCTCTTCCCTCTTCCATGTTGCACTTGCCATCTTATACTGCCCCCGTTTCTTTCTTGCCTGTGTGTTTCTCCCTGTTTGCTTCACAACGCTTCTTCCCCCCACCGTGCCCTCCTCTCACCTATTTCGTATCTTCCCCACCAACTTATTTCTATTGTTGCTTGCTCAAGCGTGTGCTTCTCCTCCCCCACTGCCATCTGTGTTGCTTTCTCTCTCCCCTGTGTTGCCTCCACCCCTCCCTTTGTTGCATTTTGTACTCCATATCCACCTCCCCACCATGTCACATCAGGATGCTGTGCAGCATGGCAAAGAACCACTGGCAAAGTCAATGGGTCCCAAAGCGAAGACCTTTAAGGATTTGCCAATGTTTGTTCCTGAAGAAAGTTACAAGTCTCATTCCAAGCCCTCCAAAGTAATCAACTTCAATCTTAAGCACAGTCAGCTCACCCTATAACTCTACTCTTTCAACTTCCTAAATAAACAGCAATCAGGTTTTTGCACATGCCACTCTAAAATAGATGCCTCTCATGCTCCACTCTCTCATATTTACCAGCAGCAATTACCTCTCCTCTTTTCTCATTTTCCTCAACCTCTGCTGTATTTGATACAGTCAATGACTTCACAGTGATCCGGATTCCTGCCTTTCCATGTGTTAGGCGTAAAGCAGTAGTCTGGTTCTCCTTTTGCTTCCCCACCCAGTCTTTCTTTGGCTCCTGGGAATTCTTCTTCTCAGCACCATCTCCCTTCCAGTTGGTGCATCCCTAGGCTCTGTCTTGGAACCTCTACTTTTCATGATCTACTCTACCACGCTTCGTGACACCAGCTTCTCATTTGGCTTCTCTTATTTATACACAATGACTCTCAAATCTTGGCCTCCTACCCTTTCTTTATGCCTCGACGCCAAAACTGTATTTCAGACTGTGTAAAAGCCATCCAGCATTAAACAGTACTCCACTGTTTAATGTTGACCTCTTTCAAAAGGAAATACAGCATTTCTGTTCTGTAACAACTACAACCTTTCCCTAACCTCTGCCCCATCACTTTACACTTTAACCCTTTCTCACTCTGCTAGGAACTTACAAGCACTATTTAACTCCATACGGTTAAAATGTTTCATTACATCCACCAGTACTGCTGGTAGGCTCCAGCTTCTGAATAGTAGGACAATTTGTTAACACCTCCCATTCAATAGGCTAAGTACCTCATCAGTTTATTAGTACACAAAAAGCTGTAATATGCTACTAGCTTTTTGACCCGATTCTCCCTCGATGCGATATCTGCTTATGGCGAAATAACTTCTGTGCATTTCAGACATTATTTAGTAGGTCCAGAATATTACTCACTTCAGTTTACCACCCTCAAGCAGGCTTGTTGTTTGCTAAAAGTAAAGAACAGCACGAGATGCTCACATTAGTATTCAAGGCCATACGCAGCACTGCTAACCCACTAAGTCTCATAACCAGTAAGGTTACATCCCATCACTTTCCTAACTACAGACCAATCTTCATCTCTGTGCTGCACCCACGTCCTTCAAAATTCAGATTGTTTGAACTATTTGGTCATCACTGGAATGCCCTACCTTAGCAACTCAGAGCCACAGTCTTCTTTGTTGCATTGCAACATGGTGTGAAGTATTATATCCTCAATCTAGAAGGATCGTGCCAGTGTTAACTACTTCTCCATCCTGTACCAATACAAAAAAACAATAATTACAGTTAATACATGCCTAAATGTAATAGATTGTAATGTCAGTGTTTTTTATTACTTACCTTGTCTGTTTCCCAGAACTCGAATGATCATGCTAGACCACTCTAATGGTACCACTTTGCTGCTCTGCAAAGGGCAAATACAATTGTGGGATTTGAACAGCCAAACACGGAGGAGGAGCAGCTGCTTCAGTGAGAATCCGGGAGTGGATAGGCAGCCAGTGCAGTGACTCAAGTACAGATACAATGTGTACCCTTGCGTACCTGTGACAAGGTGAGAAACGGAAACGTTTTCTGACAACATCAGACAGATAAAGATAGCATAGTTGATCTTCAACTGAATGAGACCATTAGTCATCTTGATGTGCAAATTGGAGTCGAGAGAGGGGAATACTTTTTTGAGATTTAACTATTGGCCAAAGAAAGTATGGGCTACTTTCATTGCTTGAGCGTCCAAAAACAAAAATAAAACCAGAAAATCCAGGTTGAGTGCCACTTTAGAGGGCGCTGGAGGCTCGCCCATGGTTTCCAGATACAGGGAATTTTCCCATTCTGCACAGACTACATCTGTTGTTTTGTTTAGCCTCACAAAATTAGTGGCCATCCACTACCTGAAGATTGGTAGCGTTTTTTTGCCATACTGCCTGAGCTTTAGTTGAGTGGTTTCTTTAACATTGGGCGGGATACTCTGAATATAAGCTAGGCGTTATCTGTGTACATGGAAAAGCGAGCCCTACTGAGTGAGGCAGAAGGAGTCGCAGATATTGATTAAAACATTAAAGGGGAAATAATGAACTCCGGAGGGACAGCACAGCTTGATGTTCTCTCTTAGAAGGAAAACAGGGAAAGTGCCAAGGCTTCCAGACAGAAAAAGATTTGAAATGGTCAGGAACACACCGGGGTATCCCATCTCCACCAAGGTGTTGAACAGGATGTTATTGTCGGAGGTCAGCGAGATCAGCATTGCAACACAGCCAGAAACATTGACTCCTTAAAAGAAAGCTAAATGGAACTCTTGATTTTCTACTTCTGAAAACATTCCTCTCCCTCATGCTATTTGAGCCAGGCTGCTATGCGGTGATGCTGAGGAGGCACGAAGGAAAATTAACTCCTCAGTCCAGTCGCATCATTGCTGCAGGAATTTGAAAAACTGCCCAATATCCTACGATATTTTTATGAGTTGAAGTAATCCGAGGTGACAGTTCTTATTTTCTGCAGGAACCATTTATGTTATTTAAATTAAGCTTTTTCAAGAAAAATTACCCAAAAAATACCATAAGCCATAATGCTTCATACTAAGCTAACTTTTTCATACTGGTCTAGCAGACGCTTTTAATTGGCAGAACTGGATTTTGGTTCGGGTCTGGCTTTCTGAGAGACACTATACATACCTTTACAGTTTAAACCTTACGATGCTAGAAAGGAGGGGTAACGCACACATGTATTTACATTACGTGGTCTGTTCGTGTTGGAGCCCCTGAAACACGTTCAGGAGAAACCGTCCATTTTTCTCAGGCCATTTACACTATAGGGAACTTATTCGCGGTTCTGGGATGGAACGGGGTTCTCTCATTAACCAAAAGCTCTAAAGCGAACATCATTCCGGGGCAACTATACGTCATTTGTGCTTGTGTGTGATTTCTCTTCCACGAACATTAGCCAAAGAACCAAAGTGGTATGGACTATCACAACATTTCCAACGCATGGAAAATTCTAAAATCGGGGCCTTACAATACCTAAAAGTAAACGAGCTCTGGGTTGAGCTTGTGGAATGAGAATTCTAGCACAGACACTGAAATGTACTGCAGTCAATAGGAGATATCCACATTTCCAGTCGTTTTTCCACCATGCAAAGCTCATTTCATTCTATTGTCTTAAAAAATCTTGTCTGGTCACCTTACAGCTATTTCACATTGGCACCTGATACCACAAGAGCTGTGTTTTGTTCACTCTTCCATTACCCGAGCTGTCCCACCGTGGAGAGATAACTACCCAATCCAGACGGTGACAACTTGTGCCATATTTTTAACCTCGTCCATATCTGCGCTCATCTGGTTGTATAATGAGGGTATTTCGAAGTCTGTTGGTGTGCTAGGGCCCTTTGGACCATAAAGCCAGTATCCCTTTGTCCCCGAGTGAGGGGGAGAAGAGTAGAGGAGGCGGGGCTGCTGCTTTGTTCCAGCAGAGCGGAACGACTGAGCCCCTAAGAGACCGGAGGAGGCCGGAAAAATCACTCCCTTACCATTTATTGTAAATTATAAAACTGATAAGGATAGCCGAGATCAATTGGTATGAGGAATATGAACTTTGGCTCTAATGGAACGTACAGACTAGTAAGTGTCTCGATTACTATTTCTCTAATGCAATGGGCTTAATCCAAAATGGGTCTGGGAATGTACATGGCAGGCTTGAACATAACCAGCACACTGTGAATGAGGCACTAAAGACCGCCCGAGAGGACTATAATCAAACAGGTTAAGACTACAGCAGAGCTGCCCAAGGGAGTACACGGCTAGGCTGTAAGTGGGATGAAAAAATTGGGGGCGGCGGGTCTCTAGAAGGGACGTGTCCTATATAGTTATAGGTGTAGCTTAACCACATAAACTATATTTGTTATTCCCATAGTGTGCCATCCAACTGGTATTTTTGTGACGGTCTGAGCTTTCTGTTGTTGCATCCAGATATAAAAACACAGCAACTGACCTACACCTATATCCAGCCCAGATTATTGGCTTTGCCAATTGTCTGTGTGATCTCCCCTGAGAGGCCAAGGATTGGATGACCATGTTTTCTGAACACCTTTATGACCCACTGACAGACATTGCAAGAAAGCCGTACTGCCTTCAGTCTAAACACTAGATCACTTAATTGTGACAGTTATAAACACCTGGAGGCGACCCATTTCAACGCATACACTATACAAGAGTGATATGCTGCAGTCCTTTAAATAGGCCACTACTCACCGGTACTGAGTACTGGCACGTCGCAATGTTCTCCCTTTGAATACCACAACTTCTCCTTGTGCTAGGACTGTACCGGTACTCCTAGTGGCAGTTGGGCTCAGGCTCTGAGGTATGGATTGCGCAGCTCAGGTACTGCAGCGAACTGGGCTTTCTGAGTGGAGCATGTCCATGCGCCTCTCTGACACTCGATAGGAAGTCTATTCCAGTGCTAGATTGCTGCTCCAGCCTTACACACTGACAGTGTGATTGAAATAAGATGTGGCCTGACAGCTAGAGTTTCCAACATTGAAGCAATCGGGCTGTCAGTTAGAATGTAAGGCATCAGCTGCAACATAGCGCTGGAATACTGTCAGAGCACATAAGGCCTGTTCAAAATGGGTTCTCTAGTTGGCAGTGGTTTGCATCCTGTCCAAGTAGGGACTCTCACTCTAGTCAAGGTAATGGAGTCTCACACAGCTAAAATAGCCCTTGCTCACCCCCTTGGTAGCTTGGCACAAGCAGTCAGGCTCATATCAGAGGCGATGTGTAAAGTATTTGTACACACACACAGCAACACAGTGAAAACACCACAAAAGTACTCCACACCAGTTTAGAAAAATAGCCAGTATTTATTTGAGTAAAAACGACTGCAGGAGTCTGCATGTCCACAATGTAGGTGACATTGCTCTTGAGCTCCTTCACCTCAAAAGGCCTAGACCAACGTTCTTGGAGGACATGGCTCTACCGGGGCCATCCCCCACACCTTTTTGGTTGTACCATCGTTTCATGTCCTCCTGGCTAGCTTCCAGATTCTCCTGGGCGAGTTTCCAGAAGCGGGCTGACTGGTTTCCGGAGGCCAGCATGTAACTGAATACTTCCTGAGGTGGGTTCTTAGGAGCTTGCTCCCAACCCTCGTTAACCAGCCTGAGAGGCCCTCTTACAGGGTGCCCATACAGAAGCTCAAAATAGAGCGGGTTCCAGTGCTCCTTGCCCCTCCAATAGGCACCTGGGCCACTGTTTCGAACTCAAGGTCCTTCTGATAACCCTCCTTGGTGGCTATGGTCCGTGTGTTCATGCACACCCAAGCTGGCAATCCTAACATCTCCAAGTGCGACATGAGCTTCACCTCAATCCAGGCAGTATGCTCCAGGTTATTCCTTTCATGGTCCCAGCTCTGGGCAGGGCTAGTCATGCCTTAGTTATGCCTTACTCACCCCCTTACAAGTGATATCAGAGATGTTGTTATTTTCTTTTCAAACACAGTAGCAGTTTGAATTATGTTATGCCTTTGAAACCTTGTGTAACTTGACAACTCAGTTATCAACATAATGGCAATGATTAACACCTTCGCTGCCAGGCCTTTTCCCCCTCAGGTGCCAGGCCTTTTTTTTGGCTGTTTGGGGTAGTTCGTGCCTAGGACCTCATAACTTTTTGTCCACATAAGCTACTTACACCAAATTTGCGTGCTTTTTTCCCCCAACATCCTAGGGATTCTAGCGGTACCCAGAGTTTGTGGGCTTCTCTCGAGGACACAAAGAAATTAGCCAAAATACAGTGAAAACTTCGGTTTTAAAAAATAAATGGGAAAAAAGGGCTGCAGAAGAAGGCTTTTGTTTTTTTCCCTGAAAATGGCATCAACAAAGGTTTTGTGGTGCTAAAATCACCATCTTCCCAGCTTCCAGGAACAGACAGACTTGAATCAGAAAACCACATTTTTCAACACAATTTTGGCACTGTACTGGGGCACACCCCATTTTTACTATTTATTGTGCTTTTAACCTCCTTCCAGTTATTGACAGAAATGGGTGTGAAATCAATGCTGGATCCCAGACAGCTAAACGTTTCTAAAAAGCAGACAATTCTGAATTCAACACAGGGTCATTTGTGTAGATCCTACAAGGTTTTCCTACAGAAAATAACAGCTGAAATCAAAAAATATTGAAATTGAGGTGAAAAAACAGCCATTTTTCTCCACGTTTTACTCTAATTTTTCATGCGATATCAGATTTTTTAAAGCAATATATCGTTATATGTCTGCTGGACTCATCTGGTTGCGGGGATATATAGGGTTTGTAGGTTCATCAAGAACCCTAGGTACACAGAGCCAATAAAGGAGCTTCACCTTGCAATGGGTTTTTATTGTATACCGGGTGTACAGCAATTCATTTGTTGAAATATAAAGAGTGAAAAATAGGTATCAAGGAAACCTTTGTATTTCCAAAATGGGCACAAGATAAGGTGTTGAGAATCAGTGGTTATTTGCACATCTCTGTATTCCGGGTTCCTCATACCAGCATGTGAATTACAGGGCATTTCTCAAATAGATGTCTTTTTTACACACTGTCTTACATTTGGAACTAAAAAATGTAGAGAAAAACAAGGGGCAATAATAACACTTGTTCTGCTATTCTGTGTTCCCCCAAGTCGCCTGATAAAAATGGTACCTCACTTGTGTGGGTAGGCCTAATACCCGCGACAGGAAGAGCAACATGGACACATCACATTTTTACATTAAAATATGACTTGTTTTTTGGAAAGTGCTTAGCTGTGGAATTTGGCCTCTAGCTCAGCCCGCACCTCGGGAAACCTGGCAAACCTACACATTTTTCAAAACCAGACCTAGGGGAATCCAGGATGGGGTGACTTGTGGGGCTCTCACCAGGTTCTGTTACCCAGAATCCTTTGCAAACCTCAAACGTTTCCCACATTTCTGTGTGGGATCACTGCACCAGCACAAATTTCCTACCACCCAACATTCCCCTCAGTCTCCCGTTAAAAATGATACCTCACTTGTGTAGGTGGGCTAACTACCTGTGACTTGGAAGAGCCAAATCATGTCGAAAATGAGGGGGAACCAAAGCTGGTCCAAAAGGGCAGTTGAAGAAAAAAAATGTCTTTAGGCTGGCAAGTGGGGCAGAATTTTTAATCAGTATGGATGTGACAATGCTGGGTGGTACGAATTTTGTGGATTCCTGCAGATTCCGGAAGGTTCCAACACAAAAATGTGGGGAAAATGTGAGATTTCAAGCAATGATGGATATTTGCAGGGCATTGTGGGTAAAAAAATGATGCGGGTGCATGTGAAGCACACCAACCTGGACTCACTCAGATGTTTAGTTTTCAGATGTGTCTAGGTCTTGTAGATCTTTCTACGTGGCCGTATCACAAAGTCCAAAAAATGCAGCCCTCACCATTCCAAGTGGGATGATTTTGAGAGTTAGACAAGCTCTCTTGGCCCAAATGTAAAACCAAAATAGTCAAATGTCCTCTTGTTTGCCATGGGATAATATGTTTTCGTGTGCAGGGGAGAGCTGAAAGACTGTTACCCCCTTCAGTTGGGGCGGGGACATAACCATGCCCATTCTGGTTGGTAGCCACCACCCCACTATTTGTTTTTCAATTCCCTGGCATCTAGTGAGCTTTCTGCCCCCCTCCTGGGGAATGGATTAGGGGTAATTGCGCCATCTGCCCACCAGTGGGCAGAACAACTTTGTCCCCATTTATTTGGGGTGGGTGTATGGCCGTACCCCGCCCTCTTCTTTTGAAAACAAAAATCTTCATCGCTCTCTGGTGGGCTTTCTGTCCCCCTTGGGGGCAGATGGGCCTTACAAAAATAGGCCAATCTGCCCCCGAGAGGAGTAGAAATGGCCAACAATAACGTGCCCCTATGGGGAGCAATCCTTGCCCAAGGGGCTGCCCCCTCCCAAACAAAACACACACAAACACCAATCCCTGGTGCCTAAGTTGTATCTGCCCTAATAGAAATAGGCCGATCTGCCCCAAGAGGGGCAGAAATGGCCTAAAACAAATTTGCCCCCCAGGGGAGCGACCCTTGCCTAAGGGGTCGCTCCCCTTCTGTAAAAAAATAAAATAAAAAAAATCCCTGGTGCCTAGTGGTTTCAAGATTGGCCTAATAAAAATAGGCCAATCTGTCCCCAAGGGGAACAGAAATGGCCTAAAAACAATTTGCCCCCCCAGGGGAGCGACCCTTGCCTAAGGGGGCGCTCCCCTTCCTTTCCTTTGATGCCTCTCCCACCCCCAGCCCATGATTGGAAGAAAAATGCTTTTGCATTTCTCTTCCGATCCACGCTGGAAGCTGAGCTTGCAGCACGGAGGGGCGGCCTCTGATGAGGTCATCGCACAATCCCATGCTGATGTCATCAAATGTCACTGGTGGGGTCGGAGGTGGAAGGGGAAGCGATTCCCCTTCCCTCCCTGCCCATGGGAGGGGGGTGCCAGGGCCTTGGGAGGAGCACTAACGCTTGCCCAGAGGGCCCATACCAGGACGTAACTGTTATGTCCTAGGCACCCGAGCAGTGCAGCCGAGGACATAACCGTCACGTCCCGGGTACCCAAGGGATTAAAACAGATCTAGACCAATTTTTGAAGTCAAGGTAACTTCTGAACACCTGGTCCTCACCCAGGTAATCCAGGAAGCACATGTCCACCGTCTACAACTGCTGGTTCTTTAATTGATACTCCTAATGGAAAAAAGACAGTTGAGAAACATGTGCAATTACAATAATGACTAACAAGTTCCTCTGTTTTTGCCATGTGTTTCCTTGCACCTGGTTCGGGCCAGCTATAATAGCCGGCATTTCAGACTAAATCCTGCTTAGCCTCATTTAACTTGGAAGCGACGCTTACCTGTCTCCAGTCTTCAACAGCCTTTCTTTCACAGCGGCAGTCCTCTCTTCGCAGTGGCATCCATACCTTTACAGCGACAGGCTTCTCACAGAGACGCGCTTCCTGAAGTTCCGACCTACTATTTCCAATCTTCTCCACAGTTACCACAGTACCTGTAAAAGGTGGACAGCTTGGAATTCATCTCTCACATCGTGCTTTCTTGCGCTGGCAAAAAGACACATCATCCCAAATAAGGTTACAAGTTTTTCTGTTTAATTTAGGATCTTGATCAGCGCTGATTAATCAAACTCATCTAAAGGCAGTAATATAATATGGATCAATCTCATGACTGAAAAGAGTTTAGAGAAAAGTTGTAGTTCTTGTAATAGCTGCACCTCCCTGGATCTTGTGCTCATAGTTGGTTTTCAATCCGTGTTTTCTCAATCAGAAGCTGTTGTTGGTGTTCTAAAGATTGTTGGGACAATTGAGAAGTGTAATGTGATTGCCATTGCATATTTGCATATGAACCTTGAACTCCTGAGATTCTTGAACTACTGAAATTTTTGAAGTAGTTTTGTTGTGATTAACCCAGTTATTTTCTCTCAGTGAAATCCTTGTACATGATAATTCCAGTTCATGATAATTCCGGGATCACACTGGGGAGTGTATCCAGTGTGAATTATTGGTATGTTGATTTGACGATAGGGAATGCCAAAGATCTGCTTAGTTTTTCCTGTTTTAAAGTGTGGTTTCATTAGAGGGAAATCCAAGTCCAGAGCCTTGTATCTGGATAATCCTGATTGCCAGTATCCTCAATCCAGAACCAGAATCCAGATATCCTTGAGCCCAGCAGTGCCCAGAGAAGAGAAATGCAAATACGCAGAAGTCCTGGTATTTCTCTCTTTCTCCATCATCCCAACACCCCCTTAGAAACTCCTAGGGTTGCAGTATATCCTTCACTTCAGCCCTGACAGTTCTCATTTAGATTTGGTGATTACTGTTGCCCCAACTGAACACCCAGAGTTGAGTGGCTCGCAACAATTCTCTAGCAGACATTCAGCAGGCATGGATGGACTCACAGCTACCCTCAAGGAACCTGAGACCATCCCCCCATTCAAAGGGAATCTGAGCTACCAAGCATTGGCGCTCACTGTTGTCTATCATTACAAACAGGTAGACCACATTGTAGATTACCTGCTCCTCAGACACCATGTGACAGCGGACAGTTGTCATACTGTCTCCTGCGTCTATCAGAGTCTCCACCAGCCTCCCATTGATGGTCACCCACTGCCTGTACTTTTTAGTGCTGTCAGCCGTGAGGGTTCTATGGACCAGCTCACCCTCACCCAGGGAGACGAGGGTCAACTGAGCTGTCTCCCTATCACTAACTGGGGCCAACTCTTCCCCAAGCGATAAACTTGCCACCCTAGTGTCTGCCCACTGGTGGGAGGGGGGCTGTGCCCACTTGGGACAGTTGGGACTCCATATGAAATGCCCTTCCTGGCCACAGGAAAAAAACTTCAGGAGTCCCTTCCCTGCAGGCTTTCCTGAAGGGAACCAACTTTTCTTTTCAACAGAGGGTTGAGAATCCTTACTTTGGGAACTGGTTTGGGGCACTTTTGAGAAACCCTTACTTTTATCCTTGTCATCCGCTCCTTCTTCTGTTGGGAACCCTGCCCACCCTTGGCTGAGTCTCCCACATACAACTTATTTTGGACACTGGTGCTGAGCTGGCGGTCTGCCTCCTTGGCAAGCTTCCTGGGGTCAGTAAGGTTGCTGTCAATCAAGTGCTTGCACAGCTCTGGAAAACAACAACTAGACAAGTGCACCCTTGTAATCACATTGTACAGCCCCTGGTAGTCTGTACCTCACTGACCTCCACCCAAACAACCAGTGTTCTGCAGAAAGAATCAACACACTCCACCCAAGTTTGACACCCAAGTTTAGCACTCTCCCTAAACTTTACCCTGTAATTCTCTGGGGTGAGACCATACCTCCTGATCAGGGCGTCCTTGATGGCAGGGTACCCCATCTGATCCTCTACTTCTAAGGTCAACAAGGTGTCCATCCCATCCACTGAGAAATACTTCCACAGGCCTGCCTCCCAATCTCTCTCAGGGGCCCTGGGCATCCTCAGTGCCACCTTATAACCCCTGAACCACTGCTCTATGACATCCCCCATAACAAAATCTTTCACCGCATCCTTGGTTATATGTACCTTCTCCTCAGATGGCACTGTAATACTGCTGACACCATTTGTGCTGGACCTGCCTTTTAGATCAAGCTCCTTCAAGTTCAGCTCTTGAGCTAAAAGCATTTTCTTCTCCTCTGTGGTGATTTTCGCTATGGTGATATTCTTTTTCTCTACATATTTTTCTCTTTCTGCCCCTCTGTTGAACCTGGCTAGTTGCAACTGAAGCTCCATCTCATGCTTCAGCTTGAGCAATTCCAGTTCCATCTGGAGCCTCCTAGCTTCGGCCTGTCCTTCAGATTCTCTGGGGTCAGACCTCTTCAGGAAACACTGCTGCTTACCCTAGAAGGTACCTTCCTCACATGCAGATCCTGATTCTCCAAAGAATCATCCTGCAGGTTTTGCTCCTGTCTCTCCACAATAGCATTCTCCTCCTCCTTGTGCTCATCAGCTTTATTTGCTGCAAACCAGGCCTTCAGCGCCTTTTGCAGCTCCTCCTTTTAGTGAGATCTTTAAAAGGTCAATTGAGCTCCTTGCAGAACTTTAAGTGCTGAGGCACTGATAGGTCTCGAACCTCTCCTGCTCAAACACCAACTCTGCAACTCCCACTGATGGCTCTCCAAACTGAGACATGATTGTGAATCAAACTAAAAAAAAGTGTAAAAAAAAGAGAAAAATTGCACAAGTATGTTGGGGTGTAATAGTCTGTGATATGGAAGTAGTGAACACCAATAACTGAATGTAAAGTACAAATACAAGTCCTATCCTCACCGCTGATCACCAATGTTAGAAATGGTGTCTCTAGGTGCACCTTCTCTCACTCTAGTCAGGGTAAGGGAGTCACACAGCTAAGAAAACCTCTGCTCGCCCCTTCGGTAACTTGGCACAAGCAGTCAGGCTTATCTCAGAGTCAATGTGCAAAGTATTTGTACACACACAGTAACAGTGAAAACACCACAAAAGTACTCCATGCCAGTTTAGAAAAATAGGCAACATTTATCTGAGTAAAACAAGACCAAAATGACAAAAAATACAACATACATGAGAGAAGATACACATTTGTAAAGATTAAATCTCAGTAAAATACTTCAAAACATACGTCTTGACAGATTTGCTCCCAACCATCCGACGCCACTCGCGAGGGAGTGCGTGCCGGTCACAGAGATGCAAAGACCCCAGGTACAGTACCTTTGGAAAACGTGGAAACAAAGACGTTGCATGGAGTCAGGGAAAAGCAACGTTGCTGGAGCCGGTGCGTCATTGGTTTCTTAATGCTACCGGGGAGGTGAGGTGTCATTTCCTGTTGGACGTGGCCCTTCATGCAGGGTCATCCCCAAACTTTTTGCCTCCTTCCTCCTATTTTTTTCTGGCTCTAGGACTCGGAGCACTTTATCACTGCTGATCAGTGCTAAAGTGCAGGTGCTCTCCCTTCTAAAGTTGGTATGATTGGCTTACACCTAATTGGCACACTTAATTTACCTGTAAGTCCCTTGTGCAGTGGTATGCCTATAACCAGGGCCTGTAAATTAAATGCTACTAGTGTGTCTGCAGCGCTGCTTGCGCCACCCACAGAAGTAACATTTCAAACCTGTCTCAGGGCCTGCATGTGCTGTTTATTGCCACAGGACATGGCATCTAAATTTACTTGCCAGGCCTGGAACTTCCCTTTTACTACCTGTAAGTCACCCCTAAAGTAGGCTCTAGCAAGCTCTATGGGCCGGGTGGTATGTATGTAGCGGGACATGTGCCTGGTTGTTTGGCCTGTTCTGGTAGTGTCAAACAGCCTATTTGGTTTCTCACTGCTGTGAGTGCTGCCCTACTCATAGGATTGCATTGGAAATGCCATGCCTTATTTCTAGGAGGTGCTGTCTGATTTATGAGGGGTGGCGTAGGCATATTTGGTATGGTTGTAATGGTAGTGAGAAATTTGCTTACTGGTGTAGGTGGATTTTTTATTACCATTATAGAAATGCCGCTTCTATAAGTAAGCATTTCTCTGTGCTTATGACTCTGGTGTTTTGCAACTCAACTTCAATTTCAGTCTGGGGCAGAGTGACAGCTGGGCTTTGTGCATACTTCTCAGACAGCCTGTACAGAGGGGGGGTAGGGGTGTCACAGAGGTGCATCTGCATATTGGCTGGTCTTCCTGGGCTGAGAGAAGGGGAGGCATTTGTAAAGGCTACTTCCTGACCTCACACAAAGGGCTAGTTTACCCACAACTGATGTCTGAAGCCTGTGCTGGAGGAGAGAGGGGACACTCCTAGAACGAGTTGTGACTGGTTGGAACCTCTTTTCCCCCTCTATGTAAGTGTGGTGCAAAACTGAGTACCAGTACAGGGGATTTTCCCCATGTTAAAAAAAAAAAACACCCTGAAATGAGAAGACATTTTTTGGGACACAGATTGCTGCTGGATGGAATCACCAGGAACCGCCTTGGACTACTGCTGCTGTCCTAACCTGTGACCTGCTGGGTCACTAGGAGGAACTGCCTGACTGCAACCCCCTTGTGCTGGCCTGTTTGTTGGGCCCTACTGCCCTGTGTGTCCACTGGTGTCACCAGGAGCTGGGTGCTGTGGCCCCTGCCCCCTGCATTTACTTGATTCCCATAGCGAGGACAGCATAATATCTGAATGCTCCTGTAATGGAGCTTAGCGTTTGCTCTGTTTAGAGCAGTTTACTAGAGCGCTTTAGATAACTTGGCCCCAGGGAGTGCAGGGTGCTTTGATTCATCTGGGCCAAAGTGTGTGGAGAGCGCTTTGTCAGTGTGACCGGAGCAAGCCTCACTGCCACGACCCGGGCGGGTTAGGAAAATCTGACACGCTCTTGGGTTAGTGACCCAGGGGTACAGGAGCTCTTGGAAGAGTGCCCCTGGGACACCAGCAGGAACCACTTTATGGCTGACCTAGAGCAGCTGTGGAGAGGTATTCCACTCACAGCAGGGTGGACCGAGGTCGGCCTCCCCACAAAGAGCGGCATCGGCCCAAGAGGCCCCCATTTCCTGTCCCCACACGGTTGGCAGACTGGGAGGGGAACCTCGGCAGATGCACACGGTTCGGCCGACAGAGACCTTCCTCCTCCCCCCTGCAGAGGAGTAATGGGCCTCTTTCTGCGAACCCCTGGGACCCGAGACTTGACCCACATCTGCACCTCTCTAGTAGGGGAATCCAAAAGGCAGCGTGACCGGCGCCCCCATTATGGAACATCCGACTTCCCCATGTAAGGAGGCCTCACACAGGAACAACTGGGAATCCTATGCTCAGAATGCAGGAGCACTTTGTCCCCGATACACATGGTGGCATTCTGGGGGAGTGATCTCTTTCGGTTTGAAATCCTCCTCTATTGTTCACAATACTCTTCTGACTAGGGATATGTCATGCCTTGATGGAAATATGTTTATGGTGGTAAGCGCATTTTTCTTGGGATCTGACATGCTCGGGAAATGTTTTCTTGATGTGTCCATTCAGGGAAGTACCTGGGCCCTACTGATGATGTGTTTAATGCACTATGTGCCCTCCTGGCAATAATGATGACCTGATGTTACACGCTACATTGTGCTTCTTCTGATAAGGGCACCAGGACTGTCCTCAAGGGTTGTGATCTTTGTGCAAGGGTGTGGTGTTTATTCTGCCATGTACATTTTTTGGTAACGTGTTTATTAGGACATGTGCATTCATTTAGTAATGTTTACCTAACTAATGATTATGCTGCATGATAACCAGTAACCTATGTGTTTTATGTGACTACTTCTAGCTTTTGCAGAGTAATAATACTGTGTAATGTTCTCACAACTGCTTGGGTAGCAGGTTATTACTGACGTGTTTGGTCTAAGGATGTTGTGTACACTACAATTTATTTTTAGATAACTTAGTGTTGGGTTTCCTTTGGGGTGGGGATAGTGCGTCACGTGGGTTGTGTGTGCTGTGCAATCGTGTTACACACTGCCTCTGGGATAGGCCTGACTGCTTGTGTCTTGTTACCAAGGGGGTGAGCAGGGGTTATCTTGGGTGTTTAACCTCTTCGCCCTGACTCGAGTTGATGGGTTCTGCATACCCTAGCCAACCAGAAACCCCAGTTCCTTACTGCTAGGTAGGGGAGCTGAGGCATCGGTTCCTTACGTTGCAGGGGAGGTGATGCAGCATTGGTTCCTTATGATCCGGCGGGGTCAAAGAATTCAGCAGGTCAAGACAGGAGGCGTCAACTTTGCGGCATCACATCACGAGGCCACCGGTACTACAGCAGTCGGGTGTCACGGATGTTGGTGACATAGCACTCATGGCTAATGCTGTGGTGGGACCTCAGAGGCGCTGCGTCGGCGTCAAGCCTGCAGAGTGGATTATGGTCAGTGCACTCAGCTGGGACCATGGTTCCAACGCAGGTAGCATTGCTGAGTTGGACATCGGTGCTGGTTTCGAAGTCACTCTTGAGTCGATGTACTTGGTTTCTTTTTGGGTTCCACGACAACTCACTCCCAAGGGCCCAGGAACTGGGTTCTGTACCACTTGGTGAGTCAGGACTCTCAGCAAGAGAGCCCAGGTGCTGGCAGATGAAGCCTTTGATGTCCCTGAGTCTTCTTAACACGGGGCAAGCTCAGTCTAAGCCCTTGGAGAACCTATGGAAGTGGGATGTAGAAAGCAAAGCCCAGTCCTTTTATTCTTAGGACAGAAGCAGCAGGCCAGCACAGCAAACCATCAGGCAGAGTGGCGGTCCCTCCTACAGCACCTAGCTCTTCTTCCTGGCAGAATGTCCTCAGTACAGAAGGATTCTAAAGTTGTGGTCTCAGAGGTCCAGTACTTACACTCATTTCTGCCTTTGAAATAGGTAAACTACAAAAGAAAGTCTTTGAAGTGCAAAAGATCCTGCCATTCCTGCCCTGGCCCCAATCACACTACAAGGGTTTGGTGAAAGCTTTGTGTAAGGTCAGGCACACCCCTATTCAGGTACAATTGTCAGCTCCTTCCACCACTCTAGCCCAGGAAGGCCCGTCAGGATATGCAGGGCACACCTCAGCTCCCTATCATCCTGACCCTGACGTGTATTCCACAACCAGCCAGAGGCACAGAATGGCTAATTGAGAAAATGCCCAATTTCTAAAAGTGTTTTTTTTTCAAATTTACAATTTAAAAACCAACTGCACCAAATATGTATTTTTAAATTGTGAGTCCAGAGACCACAAACTCCATCTCTCAATCTGCTTCCAATGGAAAAGTACACTTAAAAGATTTTTCAAGGCAATCCTCATGTTAACCTATGGAAGAGATAGGCCTTACAACATTGAAAACCACATTTAGCAGTATTTCACCATCAGGACATGTTAAACACAGTACATGTCCTACCTTTTAAATACACTGCACCCTGTCCACAGGGCTGCCTTGGATCTACCATAAGGGTGATTTACATGTAGGAAAAAGGGAAGGTTTAGGCTCAGCAAGTGGGTGCAGTTGCCAGGTCTAACTGGCAGTTAAAACTGCACACAAAGACACTGCAGTGGCAGGTCTGAGACATGTTTACCGGGCTACTCGTGGGTGGCACAATCAGTGGTGCAGGCCCAATAGTAGCATTTGGGTTACAGGCCCTGGGCACACATAGTGCATGTTACTAGGGACTTACTTGTAAATCAAATATACTAATCCTGGATGAACCAATCACCAATACCATTTAGACAGAGAGCACTTGCACTTTAGCACTGGCCCCAGAACCATGCCAAAAAATGACAGGTCTAACAACACTCTTGGGCCGATTTCGGCTCATGTGTGTAGTACCTAATAGGTACTTTTTTGGAGTTTTATATAGCACAAACGTAGCCCAAGGACATTAAAGTGCTTATCATGAGAAGCACAAGTTCTACTTGAAAGCATACATGATTCACTAAATCTCTATATCTCCCAGAGCCGTAAAAAAAAATGCTTTTATGTAAAACTTCTGCTGCTCATGTAAAGCGCTTTATTGTCCTCAGGTCAATTCTATATATAAATCTGCAAAGATATACTAACGATGCCCTGCACATATGAGCGGACTTTGGCTGAAGGGCACTAGGGCGCTTTGCTTGGTAGAAGAAAATGCTGATATTGTTAAATGCCTGCTTTGCAGCCACGCCCCAGACACACCCCTACCAGGCCCTCAAGATCCACCCTAATTAATTTGTTGAGTATCAGCACTTCTCTTTTTCCTTTTAAAGCACTGAAATGCTGAACTAACAAATAAAAACACAACATCGTGGCAATAGGTCAGACTCTAATGGAGAGCAAGTTTCAGCAAAATGTGAAATAAATGGGAACCAAATGACTGACATGGATTAACTCAACATTTATTACATTAATTGTCCAGAGATCGTCAGTGTTTTTGCTAGTAAAGTTAAGGACATGAATATAGGGCTCAATAGAGACCCGTTTTAATGTTCTTTCTAAAATATTATCAGGTCTGAGATGACCCAGCCCACGTAAAGCCCTACTACATAGAGTGCTAAACAATTCTTGTGTTGGTGCAGCAGAACTAACTGAACTATGCAATACTAGCACTCCCTATGTATGACTGCCAACTCACCCCTGTTGAGGAAGAAAAAAAAAAAAGTACACTTGAGGTATACATCGAAAGATAAACCAGTACACCACCCTGAATGAGTGTATAAAAATGTCAGCGAGGTCGCTTGCCCACCATGTGAAGTAACCAGAATGATAGCTTACCATCTCTCAACTTGGACAACCAACTTACATTAATGGAAGAGTGCTTAAAATCAAAGTTTGTGTCTGAGATAAACAAATTAAATCCATTGAGTCTATTATAAGCAAACTCTATGAAAGTGTAACTAATCTAGGCCATGACATTATTCTTTCAATGCCCTGGTTGCATACAAAACAAACAAACTACAGGGATAACAGGTACAAATGACTGAAGAAGTTCTAGTGAATATATAGGAATGCAATACAAAATGGATATGGGGGAAACAAGAAGAGGAAGCAAAGAAGATGTAAGATTATCTAAGGATACCCCCTTATAGATTGAGGAAGTACACCCGTCACAGCATCTGCAACAATACAAGAGAATTATATCAGTTATACAAAGAACATATTGCATCTACCATATAAAGCTACACCTATGTCCTTGTCCTAAAAGATGTCCCACCACTTCTTCATAAACAGTCTTCGACATGACATTTTTTTAAAAATGTGACTATCCATTGGCTATCCAGTATGGTGGGGAACACGCAACTTTTTAAAATGAAGCTTTGATTGTATGGAGAGTCCCCTGGATTCGAAAAATTCATGTGAAGAAAACTGCATTGCCTTAGGCAAAGGCTGTTTTCTGGGGGCAGATTGGCCTCATTTTCGAATACCACTAGACAGCGGGGATTTTAAATAATGTATGTTGGGGAGCAGTCCCGAATTATAATAATAATTAAATATAATAGAGGGTCACTCCCCATTATTCAGGAAGTGTTTTAGCCATTTTCTGCCCGCTAGAGGCAGCTTGAACTTATTTTTAGGCCAATCTGCCCTCGTGTTTGGGGAGGGGCAAAAAACACTAAACCCCAAGGATTTTATATAAAATGGCAGGGAGCAGCCCCTTAGGTACCAGTCACTGCCCATTATATGGGACAATATTATGGCCATTTTCTGCCCCTTCCGGGGGCAGATAGGCCATATTTGTAGACTGATCAAGTGGGGCAGTAAACCACTGTACACCAGGGATTAATTTTTCATGTTTGTATCAATGAGGGCTGTCCTACATGGGCATGACCATACCACCCCGCCAAAATAGGGAAAAAGTATTTCTGCCCCCCTGGGGGGCCAGAAGAGGGCAATTACCCCATCTGCCCCCGGGGGGGGGGTGAGGCAGAGAGTCCACTACACTCCAAGAATAACTTTTTTTTAAATTTGTATTGGTGCGTGGCTGCACAGCATGGGCATAGCCATGCCCAGAACCCACTGTTCCAAAAGAAGGGACACAGTCTTATGGGCAGATCAGATGGAGGAAAATATCCACATCTGCCCCTCGAAGGAACTCTCTCTCCCCCCTCCCCTTCACCCCCCCCCCAGGCAGAAAGAACACTAGACACCAGGTACTACTTTTTTGTAGGGGTGGGAGCTTCCCAGCATGGGCATGGCTATTCCCCCACCCCCTCAAAAGCATTTCTGCTTCCCTTCAAGAAAGAGGATATTTGATTCTTTTGGGTGTTATTTATAATTGGGCCAGGAGAGCTAACTCCCATTATCATCCCATTTGCAATGGCGAACAGCTGCACTTTCTGGGCTTGGGTAGGCTGCCTCCTGGAAAAACCTACCAGACCCAGACGTATCCAACCAATGTCATCAGGAGTCCCCATGCAAGCCCTTGGTTTGATAACTTCTTGTCACTAGCACTGGCTCAGCCACACAAGTGAGGTACCATTTTTATCAGAAGATGTAGGAGAATGTTGGGGGGAAGGAAGCTTATGGCTCTTGGCAGATTCCATACGTTTCCATCACAGAAATGCGAGGAAATTTTGTTTTTTGCCAATGTTTGCGGTTTGCTAGGTTTCCCTAGGTGCCAGCTTAGCTAGGGCCCAAAAACCACAGATACCCACTTTGGAAAAAAACAGTCAGTTTTGCAGGGTAAATTTCCTATATCCATGTTGCACTTTGGCCGTTTCCTGTAGCAGATACTAGGCCTACCCACACAAGTGAGGTACCAATTTTATTGGGAGACTTAGAGGAACACAGAAAAGCAGAACAAGTGTTATTATCAATTGTATTTCTCTGCATTTGCACCTTCCAAATGTAAGACAATGTGTAAGAAAGATAATTGTCAGAAATACCCTCTAATTCACATTCTAGTAGGGGTACCCACAAAGTCAGAGATGTGCAAATAACCCCTGCTTCTAAACCCCATATCTTGTGCCCATTTCAGAAATACATAGGTTCCTTGATACCTATTTTTCACTATTTATATTTTACCATATGAATTGCTATACATCCGGTACACAATGAAAAACCATTGCATGGTGCAGCTCAGTTATTGGCTTTGAATACCTTGAGTTCTTGGAAAACCCACAAACCCTATATTTCCCCACAGTCAGGAGGGTCTAGCAGATGTAAAGGCATATAGCTTTTGTTTCATTGGCCACCATGATGAGAACTTACAAATGAAAACGTTGTCACAAATGCCCATATTGTCCTACTAATTTTCAATATTTTTTATTCCAACCCTTGGTTTCTTTGAAAAAAAACCTTGATGGACCGCAATCAGGTAGGACGACGCAGCCCCATTGCGGAGGCCATGACTGTGCCTAGGGAGTCATGGTGAACTCTGCTGCATCCCAACCATCCACGAGGGCCTGATTTGAGGATAGGGCAGCCCTCCTCAGGAAGCTTAGGAAGCAGCTGCGCAAGTGAGTCACACAATGCATGGGAGTAATGGCTCAAGAAGCGTGTAGTGTTCACCAACTGCAATGTTAGGCTTGTGGAAGAAAGGATGCACTTTCAAAAGGTGTCCTGTCTCTTGAATTCCCTGTCCAGTGGTCTGGATGGGAATGCGTTCGGGTTGACCTTAAGATGTTAAGGCCTGCAACCCCAGGTTCTCATGGGAGAGATGCTGGAAGAGGAAGGCTACTTCCCCTGTGGCAGGACAATAGCTTCTGGCAATCACGCAGTATACAAGAGCCTCCGTGCAAGGTTTGGTCCAGCATCTAATGAGAGGTTGGTGAGGGCTTCATTAAAGGGTAACAAGAGCTCAACCGTGCCTGCTCCTAGCTGAGGCATCTCTGTCAAGACGCTGGTCTTGACTTTGACTGCTAACAGCTGCAGGACAAGGACTTCTGGTGCTCTGTACATCACAGTGGTGAATAATGTGCCTTCCTCAGGAACTTGGCCCAGAGGGGAAATCATGTCCAACCCACTGGTGTCACCCAGCTCTCAGTACCAGTTCTTAGCTGGATCAGAGTACTCCTCCATAGGAGCGGATTCAGAAGTGATCCAGCTGGGGCACCTCGCAGCTCCGTGCGGTCAGAATGAACGCCAGAGGGAGTTGGTGGCCCAAAGATGCTGTGCATGGCATCATATAATTCTTTTCATTCAGAGGGTGTCCCTCCAGCTCTGGGGAACTCGGGGTAGTGGAGAGTGGGCCCTGATGCCAGCTCTGCAGGTGAGGTGCAGCAGCAGGGCCTAGAAGCACACCATTTGGAGGGGAAATGCGGGAATAGCTCAGAGAGCGCCCCCCTACAACTGGACCAGGACCAAGAACGTTGCAGAGCATTTTTTCTGCAGTGCCAACTGGAGTTTAATTGCTGCTAACTAATCACCTTGGGTGGCATCCACGCGTACTTACCACAGACCTTGGAGTCGTGACTCGACCCCTGGCACCAGAGACAGACCAAGTTGGGATCAGAAACAGACATCTGTCTGAGAACCTCCCCCCACAAGGTTTAAATTCAATCGGTTTAGATGGGGATATGCCCTTAGCACATAGGGAGCAACTGCTCAAAAAAAGGGTTGAAAAAGTCCCAAAAACATTGGTCAAAAATGATTAAGGTAGCTCTTTTGGTGTGGAAAGAAAGGAACTGATGTTAGCATGCTGGAGTGGTGCTTATATGAGCACCACAGTGTCACTTATGACCTGGAAGATGGTGACGCATAGGTGATCGATGCTACCTACCCACGCACAGAGGCACTGCTCAAGATTTTCAGTATTCAGTCTGATGCCAGGGGAATATTCTGAGGAGAGGACTCTATAGTTAGAAGTCGCTATCAGACAGGTGGATTAGCAATTTTGGTTTTAGTTTTGCTACCAATGGATATGCTTTGTGCTAAGTCAGACTCCATTTTATCAGTTTTTGAGCTTGGACATAAGTGGTAGGACAGAACTGCTATTAAAACATTTTTCATAATGACAGTTTTGATAATCAAATGGTAGGCATGATAGAAACCCTCAAATATGATCTGGAGGAATATATTGTTGAAAAGAAATGTTGTTGTCCGGGCAGGGAACCTTAATGTCTATCTATGTGCACTCCCTCAAAAAGAGGTTTGTGGAAGAATGGATAACTGAGGGGAAGGAAACCCACATTTGTGCATAGTATATATGGAGAGGTCTAGATAAGGTTTGCATGAGATTCAACCCGAGTTTTGCTGCTGATTTACCTTGCCCAGTGTCAAATACAATTCCTACATTCACTGGGAGAGGAGCAATAAGCAAAATTGGTTACATTTTGGTGTCAGATAATGTAACTCCCTTGACCTAGGGCTATAAAGTTATTCCAAAGTGTTTGAGTGATCATAATTTGATTGTGCCTCATCTGAATATAGCTCCTAATGTAATCATTGCTCCAGTTAAAGATAATGTGGCAAAAGGCAGGAAGATAGAGTTTAAATGTATCCAGTTACTTTTTCTGCTTGTGAAACAAAATCGCAATTACTTGGATGGGACAAACAGGTCCGAGTGAGGTTGGCTGGAAGAAGGCCGTGACTGAATGGATGGCAGCTGAGGAAGTCCACCTCAAACGATGCAGGTGAGATGACAGGACAGCAGAAGATCTGCAGATTTGGGGACTAAGTATGAGGAGGGTGAGGGAGAGGAACAGGTAGTCTTGGCTGATGAAGGGAGGTGACCAATTATGGTGGACACCCACCCTCGGAGACCCGTCCACCCCCGCCAGCAAAGCCCACAACCTCGGAAGCATCTTGTACCTCGACCTCAGCATGAACCATCAGATCAACTCTGTTATCTCCACCTGCTTCCACACCCTCCGCAAGACCTTCAAACGGATCCCCCTCGAACATAGAAAGACCTCCACAACACCGGTCCAGCCTACCTGAACCATCAACTTAACTTCCAAGTACCCAACAGGGCCCTACGCTCAGCCCAGCTCTCTCTTGCAGAAGTACCCCACATCAGGAAAACCAGAACAGGACGCTCCTTCTCCTACCTCGCAGCCACTGCCTGGAACGCCATACCCATCCACATCAGACAAATCACCTCCCTCCCCAGCTTCACAAAGGAACTGAAGACATGGCTTTTTTAATCCACCTCTCCGGCACACGCTACACCCCCCACCCACCCCCAGCACCTTGAGACCCTAACAGGCGAGTAGCTGCACTTTATAAACACTGATTCACTGACTGACTGATAATTTGAATGGACCCTAGGCACTATTAGGAAGGAGAGTAAGGAGATATATGCATAATGGATATTTGATTGTATGTATTGGGCATGTCACAGAACTCTGATAATATACTTATCTTATATGGCAGTCTGGTTGGGGATGGCAGTGATCCTTCTCTTTTGAATGGTTTAATGTTTTACTATTTGCCTGTACTCTTTTGACTTGTGAATACAATAAAGAGATTCTTTAAAAAAAAAAAGAGAGAATAAAATGGTGACTATCGGATGCAACAGAAGCACAATTAAATGCTCAGGAGTGGATCCTTTAAAGTTCCAGAATTGGTCTTCTTTAACTTAGTAGATATTTTTGTGTTTCTAGAGGATGACCGTCGGGACCCTGATGTCAGAACTTTCTTTGAATATGTGTCAGCATGAAAGATATGCTTACAAACAGAAATAGGGTTAATAGGTGTGAACACAGAGGATGGTTTTACTGAGCCTGCAAACAAGCTCACAAAAAGCTCAAGGATGCCCCTAACCTAATCCCTAAAGAAAGGACATTGATTGCCACATGTAGATTGAGGTACAAATAGGTTCTGAAAAGAAGGAAAAGAAAAAGAAGGGGAACAGCATGGGAAAATTTCGTTAGGACAAGCAAAAAAAAAAAAAGATAACACTTTGTTCTGGTCAACAATTAATGTCCCATATCTTAGGATACTGTCAGCACCATCGGCTTATAAATGATGCTTGAAGCATACTGTGATAATCATTTTTCAAATGTCTTTAACCAGGATCATGATGACATGAACACAACAGTAATGCTATAATCTAACCAGTTATACATCATTCTCCATAAATAAGGTAATTTCCTTCCTGTGTAAGTGCTGTCAGGTAGGGGCGTAATGAACAGTCCCACAGCCCCCGCAGTGCGGGACGGCCCCCAGTTTTCTCTACAGGATGGGAGACCCTTCATCTCTCTCTGAAGCATGTGTGCTGCACTTTGAGCTGACAGAACGAAAAGAAACAAAAAAAAGATTTGTTTCTTTTCAGTCTGAGCCTCCCAGGAACATTACTGGAGTGGGTGGGGGAGCCCCTAAGAGAGAGCCTCCTCCCAGAGCACTGCTCCTTTTAGAAGGAAGAGGCAGCACAGAACTTACTGGAGTACTGGTAGGATTGACACCTTTCCCAGAGAAAAATGCCAGCTTGCTCTACACATTTTAAGATTCTGAAAAGGCCTACACATAATTAAGTGAAACTTTATATGAAATAATCTGTATTAATTTAAGCATTGCCTTTATGCCTTTGTTTACTTAAATTAGCCGTCTGGGGGTCATTAGGAATGCTGTAACAACACATTCTGAAGTGTTTTCCTTTTTTCATTAGCCGTATAATAATGTCAGTCATTGCCATGTTGCATTAAAATAATCTGATGGAAACCTAGAGTTTTTACTTCCCCCTGGCAATCCGCGAATAATTTGAATAATGTGCCAGGCCAAACTTAAAAGCAATATGCAATACATATAGTTTAAAAATAATTGACAAATATCTACTAAAAAAAGCAAAGCATTGTAAAGTAAAAGCGGCCATCTTTACTGACATATTTACAAGTGCTTCACATATTTATTTTAAACCAAGATAAACCCTCTATGTCACATAACAAAAATCAGTGAATTAAATATTTAAATACCCACAGTAAGTTGCAGGATGATAACGGAGAGATCTCAACTTCTCTCATGTTAGATGTATCTTAATTTTCAAACTTGCCTCGTTACTGTGCTTTTCCAGTTATAGACAGGACTACAAGTACAAGAATGGAATGCATGAACTACTCATAGCTGAAATGGAAAAATACATGGTCACTGTGTAAGGTATAATTGATAATTTCCTGTACACATAAGGAGAATTGAAGCTTTGTCCTTCATTGTTTCAAAGCCTCGTCAGGGGTAGTAAGAGTTCTATAAACACAATATTTTCCACAAAATATGTTTATATTCTCATACTGGTAGCTGCCATAGAAGGAATGTACAGCAGCATTGGTCATTTTAATATCTATAATAAAATCCTTGCCTTGTGTATAAACAAGGCAGTGAGTGAGACCAAGGCAGTGTTTAAGGGGCTGCGAGGAAGGGGACAAAGCACATGATTTTATTGGGCAGGTGAAGATAGTGTCAGGTGGCCGTAAGAGAATATTTGCTGAAAGGGGAGTCATGATATTGTGAGAGGTCCAAATGAAGTACATTTGTATTGCTAGGTAAAATTCCTAACACAATTAGGATAAGTTATCCGCAAGGGTCCTTGAACATACATCAGGAAAAAAGACAACGTTTTCCATAAGGTGTCACTCAGAACGTCACACATGAGGCTTGAAAATGCCACACATTAGCTGCTGTAAACAGGGAAAATTCCAGTGGTCCTGTCCTTCTCCCACAACAGCAATTACTCAAATTACCCATGCCTGTGAGGGCTATTACATACATTTGCATTATGTTCTCTATGCATTTTATTATATGTGATGTCTAAAATACCACTAGCCAGACTATCATTGGTGTCCCTTGGAAGAAAACCTCAGGGGAGGGCATATATTAAATAGCAGATAAACTGGTGCTACACCTAGGCACTTAGAATAATTCATTACATGGAAATGGGAACTGTCAGTCTCATGGAATGGAATGGAAGCACAGGGAATTTATAGTAGATTAACTTCCTCTGCCAAAATAGAAATAACTTGCTTAATCTTCACCTACTGGTGACTAGATTTAATGTGCTTCTATACATCCCTTACAAACCTACTCCCCTACGTAGGTGTCAGTATTGGGGGAACATTCACTTAGCCCTTAAAGTTAAATTTTGTTAATAATATAATACTCAATATGAACACAACCATATTTTTAGGATGTATGTATCTTCTAGAGCATGCTAATCCTACAGGGATATTTTTTTTTTCTTTGACAATAAACATATCATGGAAACTCCTGCTGATGTCATGTGGACGAAGGAGGCAAAGGTGAAGTACTTCTACAAGGTGGTTGGTGACTGCGAGGGAATGGGCATTGTTGGGGCTCCCTCACCATTCCTTGCAGGGGGTGGGGGCACTAAAGTTTTGTAACACCATTGCTGATGTGGCATGGCTCCATGGCAAGATGTGGCGCCTGTGGATATTTACAACGCAAATATTAACTTTTTAACAACGATTTTACATCACGTTTTAATGTCCGAGGTTGGGACGGCAGGCCTCACAACTACATGGTCTGAATTGATAATAGTAGCAATTTTCAGACACACACTAGAACTGACTCAAAATACCGGCAACTTTCTCTACTGGGCTCTTGATTCAAGATACTTCGAATAATCCTGTTAGAGAAACTAAGCATGGGCATTGGAAAATTCAGTGTTGTATGACATACAGTATGGGATTAGGAATATGGCGGGTACAGTAGAACAATGTTTGAATTTGGAACTACTTATTGGTAGATACACCAGGGCCAAAATGGGCTCTAGATATTGGGATTGATGGACCTTAGCAGTGCATTTTATTGTGTCAGTCATGCAAAGCTCTGGCACATTATGAGATTCGTAAGGGCAGATGATGCAATTATACGTCTTCTAAGCCAACTGTACCAGAATGCTCCTCCTAAGGTCAAATATTGCCCTAATAGGTTATGCACAAAACCCTCCAAGGTCAAAAGGGATGTAATGCATAGGCCCCTTTTTAATTTACGTAGTATATCAATGGCCTTTGAAAATGCCCATGTAAGAGAAGAGATTTGCCTATGACTGCGGGGACAATACCTGCCCCACTGTACAGCAAGGACGCTGTTCTCCTGGCAAAAACAGCTAATGGTCTACAAAAGCTTTTAGATTCCTTTATGTATTTTATGGAAACATTTGATTTGAAAGTGAATCCGAGCAAATCCTTGTAATGATTTGTGGTAAAGGGAGTACCCACAACTTGTCACCGTACAATAAAAGATATTCACATTATCGCTTTCTCATACCTGGGGATACCGTTTGATCAATTGGGAAATTGGGTTCACCTAGGAACACCTAAAAGTCAACAACTGATTAGACACACAGAGGTTGTTTTAAGATTTGTCACTAATTTTGGATCAAGGCCTTGTTAAGGATGTGCACTATTTATACAAGTAAATGCCTTTCAGGTGCAACTTATGGCTCTGGTCTTTGGGTGTATATTGAATGTCAGTAACTACAAAGGGAGCGAAACTCCATTTTAAGAAGATTGCTTACTGTTCCCCGGTGTACTTCCTGTTATATATATTTTTAAAAATAGGGAAGGCTTATATTGAAGATACGAAAATAAGTTGTCCTATGTTGTTGTGGCATTCTATCTGGTCTAAGCTGGCAGCACGTTTTAACAGAAAACAGCCTAGAGTGCTTATTACGTTTTAATGTTTTCAATATAACCTTGTCGTATTGTATTAAAAAAAAACAACAACAAAAAAACTATGTAGCCTTCACGGCAAATCACTGAATAGCGAAGAACAAAATAACATCACTGCTCTTTCAAAACTATAACTGAAAAACAATCTATTGCTGGAAAGAGGTAAGTGTAGACAATCATGCAAAACAACAGCCAGTGACCATACTGTTGGGTTTAGTGGCTGAAGGTATGCAACCGTATCTTGTGAAAACTTTAAATGAACAACGATTTTTTGTTTTACACATTTCCGCTTAAATACCGTCCATTTTTGGTGGTCTTCCCGAAAATGTGCAAATGTTACAGAAATAGCATACCCTGCCCCTGCAATGGATGTTCAACGCTATGACCTTTATGCTCTTCAGTGAGTTCAATAAAGTTCCCAGGTTACGTTTTTTTTAACTTTTGTTATTCATTTTTACTCAGTGTAGACTGGCCCTCATGTTCATTCAATCTTTAGATTCATTGTCATTTGGTGATGCAGTACGAAGGTTTGTACAAATGGCTGTCAGAAGAAGAAAATCTGCCATTTGTGAATGGATTTTAACTATTTTACATTAACGTGATTTTAAAATATTTGACTTTGGCTTATAATTATTTAAATTTAATCTGTTTTTTTTTAAATGCATCATATTGTATTATATTTTTCTGAACTAAACCGAACTTGAATAAAGACTGATTGACTGTACAATGAGGGTGGAAGGACAGACAACCAAAGTTTGATGACTCATTTGTGCTAGAAACAAATACAATTATTGAAAGGCTTTAAGAAATTAAGAATCCTTGCAAATTGAAGGGTTGCGGTTCTCACAATTTCCAAAGCTCAATTTTGCAAAAATCAAAAAAGGGATTTCTTAATTAGTGAATAAGATATATTTTGCAAAATGTAAATATGTCATTTGTTAAAAAGAATAGCATTTAAGCATGGTTTTCCATTTCCACTGTACCAGCACTTCTGTGTTGCACTTTCTAGCACGTCCCATTCCTCTCTGCAACAGTGCATTACATTCATGGCAAACAATTAGCATTTCCTACAAGTGTGTACTTTAATTGGGGAGTAACATCCTTGCTTTGCATAACTGTGTTACTATGGGATATTGCCTGTCCTCTGCAGGCTTCTAGCTCTATCACGGCAAACCGAAGAATACGCCTGCTAGTCAGTGCTTCTCTCATGAGGAAGTACAAGACCTTCTCTGCATTACTTTCACAGCAGTCACTTTACTTCATCTGTGAAGTACATCCGTATGTCAGTACTGGCACTTCTCAGCTGGCATGTTATACTTTCAAGAGGGCAATAACTTCAGTTTCTTTGCCTGTTGTTCTCTCATGGGGAACTACCCATTCTTTCCAGTAATGTGTCTAGTACTTCACAGGACACACCTCCTGACCTTAAGCACCAGATTGTAAGGGCTTGAGGAGCTTGGAACCCACCAAGAATGTATGACAATTGCCCAAAGATTGGGCCAGGAACGTTCATATTGTTTACTGGATGACTTGCACAAGGTTCACGTATTGCCAGATGCTGCTTTCAGGAAGTCAAGATGTGAAAGAGTGATCAGTATTTGTAAATGGGACTGAGGTGAGTTGTCAGAGACATGTCAGACTACATTTCAAAGTAATTTCTCGTGCCTACAGCAACAAAACATTATAACATTCAAGGAAGAACGTTTACTTTACATGGGGGAAAAAACTACCCTTTTTAAATGACACAAACAGGTGTAACCCTTGCTTTAAAATGTCACTTTGGCTCATTTCTAAAGTCAACTCCTAAATAGTAGAAATACAGGTGATATTATTTCCATGGGTAACTGTTCTTTTTACATTCCCTTTTGGGATATCTACTTTATATTTTTACAGTGCATCTATTGGTGTCTTCAGGACACCAATAACAAAATATAATCATAAACCTTTTACACCCCTGCACATGGATTCTATATGGGCATGTCCACTGTATATCATAAATTGACATGCATATATAATACATATTGCTGGGGTTTTAACTTTATTTTTTAATTTAAAGGAGGGTGCAATAAGGCTTCTTATGATGAAGTGACTGATATATATTGGCTATGCTGACTTTTCCCCGATTATTGTTATTAGGCCCTGTTTATTTGTCCTTACTTTTGGTGTTCAAGAAATAACAAGCTAGGATGTCCAGCACTTGCTCGCAGGTATACAAAATAAATAAATAAGTTGCTTATTTGTGTTTCTGAGTTAGTGTGGGTTATTTCATTCCAAGGTATTTTCCATGGGCCATTGTGCATGTGATTAAGTGCATCCTGCAGGGCATTTTCCTTGCTCTGGCTCACTACAGAAATACTCATTTGACCTGGACTCCAATAATAATTTCATGAACCTGGCTCCTATGATTTTGACGGACTATAACTGATTAAATAAAGTAAATGCAACTGGAGTAGGAACATTGGCACTGGGGCCCACAGGCGAACCCACCACGCCCTAATTATTTTTGCCTTTAACTATCCTACTGGAATAAAGGGGGGTGCATAACTCTTGCTACGCTACTGTAACACCCGGCGCTAACATCTTGCCAATACAAACAGTGGAGCAAGCTCAAAGCTGCAAGCCTGGCCTATCAAGAATGACTATTCCCTGCATGCATTTTCACTCATATACCCTAAATCAGAGGTCTCCAAACTTTTTAATGCCACGCCCCCCCAGTTGAAAAATAAAAATCATTGGGCCCCCCTCAGAATTTTTCACAATTATTTTTATAAACAAGGCAATGTTTAAATATGTCTAAACCTATTTAAACATTGCAGTTAAGTACTGTTACCTTTTTAAAACTGCAATAACATGTTTCTGCTTAAAACAAAAGCCTGTTATCTGTATAATATTTATTTTGGCCAGAGTCTGGGGCCCCCCCTGGGATCACTTGAGGCCCCCCTAGGGGGGCCCGCCCCCCAGTTTGAAGACCTCTGCCCTAAATGAATACCACCTTACTCGGTACCATCAGAGCTTAATTTGTAAAAACAAATAAAGGAAGGGTCCCAAAGTTTACTTAGGACCCTGCCACCAGCACTGGTAAATACCAGGGATAACAAACATCAATATAGCCTAGTCTTGATTCTATCTCATGCCTCCTTCTTCCATCACACTACACTTCCTGTCTCTATTTTACTCTTAGAGGGTATTTTTCACCCCTTAAATCATTTTTTTCTCTTCTTCCTCGTCTCTTTCCATGCTTCCTCTCTGCTGCTCTAATTCCAAGTCTGATGAAGGAAAAGAAGTCCAGGTCTCCAGATAAGAGTGCGCATCGCCATCAAAAATTAAGAAGACCATAGCTCCAATCCCCATTACACCCGTTTTCAAATCATTATTAATATATGTTGTCTTGAGCAGGTCTGCTGTGAAAAGGGCGATCAAGCGTCCATAATTTGCAGGGACAACCCAGTTTATCACCTGTCCTAGCAAAACTAACTAATTATAGCACGTCCCCGTTTTCTTACAGGGTTGACTGAAGCACGTTTTCTTATGTTGATGTGCAGTAATAGTTATCAGCTCACAGGAGAATGCAATTTATTTAACACAGATGATGTTTTCAAATGTTGCATTGCCCGTGCTGTTAAGCGCTGTCAATAAGCCTTTCTAAGTCCATTGGTTGATTCAAAATAGTAGTTCTATTTCCGGGTATGTGGAATGTCCTGCTTTTTTTGGTCACACTAGCTAGGAGTCTAGTCCTTCGTTCAGTAAGTACCATTCCGACCGTGATATTCTTTTACGTTCACGCCTGAGCCTCTTCTGCTCGCCGTCCCCGCCTCATATCGTTAACATGTAACATACTACCCTAGGGACCACCCGTCCGTAAATTTCATGGACTGTCCGTAATTTCGCCCTGCTGTCCGTGATGAAAGCTTTAACGGACGGCATTTGTCCGTAATTTTAGCCTTTCACCTAAAGGGCAACGGAGGCAGGGCGAAATTACGGGCAGAGGAGTTTCCCCAGCTGGGCTGGAAGGCAGGGGGTCTCCTGTGCTCTGAGGGAGGGAGGGGCAGACAGATAAGAAAAGGCCTTCTTGCCAGGGGGTCTCCTTCCCTAAAGACATGCAAATGTGGGCAACTGGTAAATCTGCAAATACAAAGGGGCTTGAAAACCTGCATTGACTTTACTAAAAGGAGTCACTTGAAGTTTTCTGGTGGCAAAGATATTTATTTTAGAGAGGTATTGTAATGGTGTTCCAAGGTGAGCTGTGGAGTGTGTGGTTTTAATGGAGTGTTATAAAACATTTTTATCACTCGGTATAAACCGTATATTATTCAAATCTGTATTTGAGAAGCACTTTTTTTTTATTTAACCGAAATGTATTTGCGCTTTTTGTAGCAGCCTTAATTATGATGTAATTTTATTTTTCACAGTTCTTTCAGGTACCTCATAGTACTAACAAACATTGGCAAAGCCAATAGATCTCGTCTACGAAAGAGTTATTGGCTTTGCTAATGTGTTTTAGCCATTTGCCATGTTATACACCAGAGTAGCTGCTGTTCAGCATCGCTTAAAGCTAGTGGCATAGTGGTTGGTGTAGAGTAGAGTAGCATAGGAGTAGTGGCGTAGAGCCCAGTGGTGCAAAGTACAGTGTAGTGGGGTACAGTGCAGTTGTTTAGAGTGCGTTAGCGTACAGTGCAGTGGTTTAGAGTGCAGTGGCATGGAGTGGCATGGGACAGAGTAGAGTGGCATAGAGTGCAGTGGAGTAGAGTGGCATACGATAGAGTAGCAGAGAGAGCAGTAGTGTAGAGTGGTGCAGTGGCATAGATTGCAGAGTAGACTCACATTGCAGGGAGTGCAGTGGTGTAGTGTAGAATAGTGCAGAGTAGGGCAAAGTGCTTTAGAGTGGAGTGATGCAGAGTAGAGTGGCATAGAGTGCAGTGGCATAGAATGCAGTAGTACATTGGTGTATACTACGGTGGTGGAGAGTGCAACACTGCAGAGTAGAGTGTCAGTGCAGTGATGTAGAGTGGAGTAGAGTGGTACAGAGCAGTGGCGTAGAGTACAGTGGTACAGAGTAGAGGGCAGTGGCGTACAGTGCAGTTGTTTAGAGTGCATTGGAGCAGAGTGCAGTGGCATAGAGTGGCATGGGGTAGAGTTACATAGAGTGCAGTGGAGTAGAGTGGCATACAATAGAGTAGCAGAGAGTGCAGTAATGCAGAGTGGTGCAGTGTCAGAGTGCAGAGTAGACTCATGTGGCATAGAGTGTAGTGGTGTAGAGTGGTGCAGAGTGGAGTATTGTAGAGTGGTGTAGAGTAGAGTATAGTGCCTAGAGTGCAGTGGCATAGAGTAGAGTGGTATAGAGTTGCAGAGTAGAGTGTCAGTGCAGTGGTGTAGAGTGGTACAGAGAACAGTGGCATAGAGTACAGTGGTGCAGAGTAAAGGGCAGTGCAGTTGTTTAGAGTGCACTGGTGTAGAGTGCAGTTGTATAGAGTGGCACTTGGCAGAGTAGAGTGGCATAGAACCCAGTGGAATAGAGTATATTGGTGCAAAATGCAGTAGTACAGAGCAGAGTGGTGTAGAGTATAGTGGCGGCCAGAGCAGTGTTGCGTAGAATAGATTGTTTCAGAGTAGAGTGCAGTTGCATAGAGTGGAGAGGTGCAGGTTAGAGTGCAGTGGCATATAATTCAGTGGCACAGAGTGCAGTGGCATAAAGTAGATTATTTCACAGTAGAGTGAGGTGGCTTAGAGTGGAGAAGTGCAGGTTAGAGTGGAGTTGCATAAAGTGGCATAGAGTGTGATGGCATAGAGTAAAGTAGTGTAGAGTGCCGTGGCATAGAGTGCAGAGGTGCAGAGTAGATTAGAATGATGTACAGTGTATTGATGTAGAGTGCAGGGGCATAGAGTTGAGTGTTACAGAGTAAAGTGCATCAGCATACAGTGTATTAGCTTAGAGTGCAGTGGCGTACTGTGCAGCGTTGCAGAGAGTGGAGTTGTGCGGATTAGATTGGTGTTGCCTAGGCTGGAATGGTATGGCGTGCAGACGAGCAGAGTGCAGTGGTGTAGAGAGGCGCAAAGTGCGGTGGCTTAGAGTAGAGTAGTACAGAGTAGAGTAGAGAGGCATACTGTGAAGTAGCATAGAAAGCAGTGGCATAATGTGGAGTGGTTCCGAATGGAGAAGAGAACAGTGGCATGGAGTGGCGTAAAGTGGAGTGATACAGAGTAGGGTGCAGTGGTGTGGAGTGGTGCAGAGCAGAGTGGAGTGGAGCATGCATGGAGTGGTAACACACTGCCATTAGAGACAACACATTTTTGATTGAAATGACCATTACATTTGCACAGAAATACAGTTTTTCAAATCAAACTATATTGTGCACAGACGATGATATGTGGAAATTGCATCACCTAATGCAATGATTTGTTTTAATCATGTAAAGGTATTTGTTTCCAGCACAGTTCAGAATTAACAAAAATGTGCTTGATTTGTACTTCTAATTCTGATATATTCTGAAGTCTATTTAAATGTTGTCATGTGAAAGAAAAAACTCTTTCCTAACCCCAGTATCCAGCAAGATTGTTGCATAAATCCTCTCACTTTGAAGTCAGAGAAAGGAAAGTAAACACTAAGTTCCCACTGAAGACAGAGCCTTACATTTGACTTTGTTCTTTGAATGCACAGCAAATATGATAAGATAAGAACAAGATTTACAGGCCTGTTTACTGAAAGGGAGCACTCGGCAGGATACTGTAAATAAGGTTTTGGCAAGGGAAGGGACAAATTCAAGCTGCATAGCCTAAAACAAATAAAGCCAGCAAATTGAAAGCAACAAATTGTGAGTTACAAACCACAAGGCCAATGGCAAGCAACAGGCAGAATGCATTCACAAGGAAGCACTATGAATTTACTTAAAGTGACAGCTGTGGGATACTTTGTGGGGAAAGCCCAGTATTTTAGTCCATACCTTGCAGAGGTTTGGCTACATCAATCACCCAGGTAGTATGACAAGAAGACCTGGAGTGGTTTCCATGTTGCAGGATAGGTCTGTGCACCCATTCTATCAGTTTGCCACCATTTCCTATGGCACAGAGCTTCTGGCACACCTCTTGTAGGGTTAGTGCTAGGTGGCAGACATGAAATAGGGCATTTAATGATTATTTAAGGTGGTTGTAAGTAAGGAGTTGACCGGGGTGAAGATGGTAGTCTGCCAAAAGGGTTTGGAAATTTAGTAGCTCACCGTTCAGAAACAAATTCCCCAATTTTAAGACACCTGCAACATGCCACTGATGGAGTTGCTCTGAGCACAGCCATCCTGTGCGAGTGGGAAGGCTTAGCAAAGGTAGTGCAGGAGCATAGGGTTTCTTCGTGTCAGTGAGTTTACAGGTTCTGGCAAGGCAAGAGAAAGCCGTGCAGGATAACCCCGGATGGTGATCCGTAGAATGGTCAGTGGGAAACGATGAGCAGTGCATTAAGCCTTCCTTAAAAGTCTTTACTGGTAAACCCCATCTCATGCAGGGAGGTGGGCAGAAAGCCAGTGAGCCACCCATTGGACATCTGCAGCTGAATAAAAGCATTCTAAGTCTAAAAGATCTAATCCACCCGCAGTCACAGTTAGCTTTAGAGTGGAAAGAGCTCCTGATGGCGCCGCAGCGACCAAATCAGATGTGTGGCCTGCCTGAAGAAGGAATGAACGACGAGCAGGGGAAGGTTTGCAAAATAATACTATCATTGGGGTAGCACACCATCTTCACTAGTGCCACATGGCCTCTACAGAAAGCAGAAGAGAAGACCAAAAAGCAAACTGGGCTTGGAGGGACCGTTCGCTCTGCCGAGATTTTCATCCTGGAAATCAGTGTAAGAATGGTAGATATTAATCACTAGGTATCAAAAGGTAACTGGTTCCCAGTTCAATATGAGATCTAATTGTGTATGAAGGCGAAAACAGTGCCATATGTTAAAGAAACACTAATTAAATTTTAAAATTTGTAAATTTTGTTTGTGCAATTTACATCCCAAATATTTTGAAGATTCTATGTGTACTTGACACTTAGAGATAACCCAGATCTCTAGTTTGGCTTTTGCTCAATTTCAAAACCATATAAAGACATAGACAAAGCGGGCAATGGTCTTGCACAACCTTGCAAGGCGTCTGGCCCCTGCTCACCCTTCACAAGCACTAACAGCGGACCATTGCACCAGAAGAGTTTGCCAAGGTGGATGGGTGTTGATTGTTCAGCCACTTGACAGTGCCTCTTCTGTTTCGCTCCTGTGTGCAGACAACTCCCCAGGTACCCAATACCTTCAAATAGTCTTGGTGGACCCATCTTGTCTGATTTTAGGAATTGTCCCACCTTGTTCTTCTCTTCTTTATTTATCCAGTTGTTAGCAACAACCCTTTGAATTACTTGCCGTGGATCTCCCATTTGATCTTGATTTCATCCTACTCTTTTTCTATCTTTGATTGGTAGTCCGGGCTCCCATTTCTGAGATAAATGTAGAGTCCCAAACATACACTCTAGTGCAGTGAGACTACAGACAAGTTATGGGTACATCACATCCTGACATTAGGTGTGAGACTGTCACCCACACCATCTGCCCTGCCTCTTTAAAAAAAATTAGGTTGAAAGTCCATGGGCGGTTGGGGTAAGCCAGATGTTTTTGTTCAATTTGTTTAAACTAGCATAAGGTTAATTACCTTAATGTTTCCCAAATTGTTTGCCAGGGGGTTTGAAATGTTCAGAAACATAATCAAAATGTTGCTGTTACTTTCTCTTCAGGAAAGATCGGGTAGATTTGGGTAGGGGTGATGGCCTTGCCGCGAAAGGGAATTAATTTACTACTGAACAAGGACGTAATGTGACACCTGAATGTAGCACACCAGGAGGCAATCACAAAAGGTCCACAGTGAATAAATAGTGCTATGTTAAAAAAGAGTACATAAATGCACTGACAACATAGTGAGGCATGGCCTCTCTTGCGTGTGTCTGTAAAACTGACGTTTGTTCTTGAATTTTTGTCCTGAATTTTGACCCTTTGTCCTGAATTTTTGTCCTGAATTTTGACCCTTTGTCCTGAATTTTTTACAGTCCTGTCCAGAATTTGCCTCAATGCCAGGTGGTCACCCTATACGCCCTACTTACTCTCTTCCAGTTGTATCTGCAGGGTTCTTTCAAAAGTTAATAAGAAAATACCTGAGTAAATAAAACAAGATTCGTAGATATGACACAGGGGTCCGGCGAGTGTATTCTTTCCTACTTCTCTATCCCTCTCGTTTCCTCCCTGGCAAAATGGCGAACTGCAAAAAACACACATGGAGCTGAAGGGACAAAAATCCCTCTCGGAAATGCAGACGCCACCCATTGTCTCCTGGGATGCCCTTTCATTATACCACTATACCAAGGAGACAGTTTGAGAAATGTGAGAAAGAGTTTTCACCCTCTGGCTAACTTCTAACATTTACATGTTGGCAGCTTTCATTACCCGCCTCATGGGGTCCTTCTTGCCCCAGTCCTAACCTAGGAGGTTTGACCCTCCACACGACAGAAGTAGCACTGAAGTTCTTCTATTATTTATAACTATTTCTATCAAAAGGACTCCACCCTCTCCTTCCTCCTGTTTTGTTCCTGTCAGCACGGGTGAGTACACTGGCTGTCCTTCGTTTTGGTTCTAAATATATTCAGTGCAGTACGTATCATACCCGTTGTCTCTGTAAGATGATTCCGTGCTGCTGGTGCTTGCGGCAACATTTCTAATCGCCAGCCTCGAACGCGCTCCCTGCTCATGTGCCGAGCTGGGGCAAGGGGTTGTGGTACCCTTCGGGTGCGGGTTATGAAGAGGCCAGAATGACGGCTTCAGGGAACCTGGCTCTTCTCCTCTGACCCACTTTGCCAGAGATTGTGCATGATTAATTGGGCAGCCGGATCACACGAGAAGAGATCCGACTGACTAGTGATCCCTTCACAAACAGGAAACGCGGGTGCTACAGTAGCACGTCTTTGAGCTTCCTGGTGGTTGTTGGAGCGATTTTGTGAACATGGCTAAACATCTAGAGAAGCGAAAGCATCCCTGGCCCCAGAGCAGGAGGATTCTGAGGAACTCCTGCATATTTCAAGGGATGATTTACAGTTACTAATTAAGGAGGCGGTGAATACTGCATTAAAGGACAAAGACTTCCCTGCTAAACGTCAGCAGCTGGATCACTGAGCAGAGGACCAAAAAGACTGCAAGGGCGGCTATATACAGTCTGAACAATTTAAAGTGGTCTTGTCCCATATCAGAAACCTGTTAGGATTTCCTACTCCACAATTGGATAGGATAACTTTTTGTGGCAATATAATTCCTCTCCTTTTGACTGCTTGCCCGTCCATGACCTCAATCAGAATCTACTGCATGAGGAGAGGAGGGATAGCCATAAAACAGCTATTCCTCACATTCTCCACAAATGGTATTTGTTGGAGGGTTGTGAAGACCAGTTCCCGCAGATCCCTAAGGTTAATACCATTCTGGCATCCATGTCTTCCTCTTTGGTTTCTGAGGACCTTGTTCTCTCCGGCCCGACAGTTAAGTAGGTGGAGTCTGCTTTGAAGCAGACTTATGCTGCTTCTAAAAAGGGAATCCAAACAAATACTTTTGCAGCACATGCCACGCTGGCTCTCCTGAAGGATTTTCATGCATTGTTTGACTGCCTCCAGGCTCAGGAGGATCCAACAGACCTGTTGGCCAACATAGACCTGTTGTCTTAGTTTTTGTCGGATGCTGTTTTTGACAGTCTCTGGGCTCCGACTTCTGCAGTTGGTGAAGCTGGTGCTTTCTGTAATAAATCCAAGCCCTCTTCCTACAGCACCCCTTCTGTCCAGCAGCCAAAGTGACTATATGGCAGTGGGAGGTCGTCTCAGAGGCTTTCTTCCACAATGGAAACATGCAGTGGCAGACACCTGGGTTCCTTCAGTAGTGGAACTTGATATCAGATACGAATTAAAAAGCACGGTCCACCTATACACTAGAGGGCTACACGTTCTCCAAAGGATCCCGGGCAGTTGCAAAGTCTCAAGGTGGGTATAAAGCTGATTCTGAAGAAACAAGCAATTGTCCCTGTGCTGGAGAGTCAGCTGGGATTAGGGTTTTACTCGACCCTGTTTGTAGTTCCAAAGTCAGATGGGTCCCTTCGGCCTATCTTCAACCTCCGGTTTCTGGACAGATATCTGCTGGTAGAACATTTTTGGATGGTGTCCCTACAATCAATAATTCCTTTCCTTGTGAAAGGAGACTTTCTGGCCACACTGGATCTCCAAGACGACTACATTCACATGCCATGCATGTGGAGAGCCAGTCATTCATGGGTTTTGCGGTCTTTGCCCAGCATTTTCAGTTTAGAGTCCGTCTGTTCGGCCTAACTACCTCTCCCAGGGTCTTCACTAAGGTATTGACCCCTTTTGTTGCTTTCTTGCATTTGAAAGGTGTTGTGCTTTGTCCTTATTTGGTGAATTGGTTACTGAGTGCTCCATCTCTTTTAAAGGCTCAATAAGATGTGGAGTCAGTGCTCGAGGCCTTGGGCGACTTTTGTCTTCTGGTGAATCTTCTAAAATCTCACCTTACTCCTTCCCAAATGAAGATACTTATCAGAGCTTGTCTGGCTACTCAGCTGGGGCTGCCTTTCTTCCGGACAACAGTGTCCTTTCTCTTCCGATGGCGGTGATAGATTTGTTGGCTTGCTCGCACAGTTCTGCAAGGTGCTGGTTGAGTGCACAAACTGTTGGCGGCTTACACTGCAGTGGAACCTTGGGCAAGGTTTCATTTAAAGCCTGTTGTGAATCACATCCTCAGGCACTGGGATCCCAGCTCCAGGGACTACCGGATCATGATTCCTCTTTCAGACAAGGCTTCTCAGGGTCTGTCCAGGTGGTTGATCAAGGACAATCTGTTGAAAGGGGTCATATTTCACCTCCCTCCCCTACATCTCTTGATGACGGATGCCAGCGAGTGGGATCGAGTTACTGTGTTGGATTACATGGATGGGGGGGCTCCTTGGTCTCCCATGGGAGAGTCACCAGTCCTCAAATTTGGGAAACTCATGGCTGTGATGAGGGCCTTGGTTGTTCTTCAGGACCACCTGAAAGGTCAGAATCTTGTGCTCTGGACAGACAACAAGTTGTCAGATCTTACCTGAACAGGCAAGGGGAAACGTGATGTAGGACTCTCAGTCAGGTTGCATTCCAAATTTGTGCATGGGCACAGGTGAATGTTTTGGGCCTGAGGGCAGTGTACATCCAGGAGGAGATGAAATTCTGGGCAGACAGTCTCAGCAGGAATTTACTGTCCTCAGTGATGTTTACTTGTTTCGGCCACTGTTCCTCAAAGTAAGCAGATGGTTTAGGGTTCTTTGGCTGGATCCGTTTGCCTCGCCGGGCCATGCCCAATGCCTTCACTTTTGTGTAGAGCTTCCAACTCCTTGGGCCTGGGCAGTGGATGCTCGGTCAATCCCATGGCCTCAAGGTT
The DNA here is from genome assembly GCF_031143425.1 of Pleurodeles waltl. Classification (NCBI taxonomy): domain Eukaryota; kingdom Metazoa; phylum Chordata; class Amphibia; order Caudata; family Salamandridae; genus Pleurodeles; species Pleurodeles waltl. Next base: position 553,126,343 of record NC_090449.1, read on the forward strand.
TGCTGTATGCTTTTCCTCCAATTCTTGTCCTGCCCAGGGTGCTGCAGAAAGTCAGTATGGAGCAGGTTCAAGTGATCCTCTTTGCGCCTTATTGACCCCACTGTCACTGGTTTCCCCTCCTTCAGTCTCTGGCCAGGGCTTGGGTTTTTGTTCTTCCTCGCAACAACTCTCCCCTTCAGTTCCCTCTCCTGTCTTGCCAGATAGCCTCTTAGTTGTGTCTGACGGTTTGGTTATTGAACAGGTACAGTTTGCTTTAGTTGGGTTGTTCGTCCCAAACTGCTTTGGAGATTCAGTCTTCCCAGAAGCAGTCTACCATGAAATCTTAGAAGCATTGGGAGTCTTTCTTTACTTGGTGCAAAACCCGGTCTGAGGATCCTGCGTGTACTGATCCGTTTAAGATCCTAGAATTTTTGTGAGAGTGGTTTTTGAAAGAGTTAACCCCTACCAGTCTTTCTGCTCAGTGGTCTGCTATTTGGGCTTGTCATTCCTTTCCTGATGACTTCTCTACCTTGTCTCCCCTGGTGTTGGGGCTACTTTAGAGTTTTAGGTCACAGCGGCCCCTTGTCCGACGGATGATTAGTTCTTGGGACTTGTACATTGTTTAGCGGGGCTTGCAGGATGCCCTATTTGAGCCTTTGGAAGAGGCAGAGTTGGTGTGGCTGACAGCTAAGGTGGTTTTCTGGTGACTATAACCTCGGCCAGGAATTTAGTGTAATTAGGGGCACTTCTAGCTGTTTTTCTCTACTTGAAGTTTTTTCAGGATCGGGAGGTTCTCAGGTTTGACCTTAAGTTTGTCCCTAAGCTTTGTTCCTCTTTTCATTTGCATAGGATGTTGTTTTTTCGGATTCCTCATCTTCCCTTTCTTCTAACCTAGATGTCAGGAGGGCTCTTGATTTATTTGGATTGTACTAAACCATTTACATTGTCTCAGTCTTTGTTTGTGGGTCATGGGTCTGTTTCTAAAGGGTAGAAGGTTTCCACCCAGACACTTAGTAGGTGGGTGAGGCAGGCTATTGCCCCGCTTATGCTGCAATGGGGGTGCCTCTCCTGGAGGATGTCCAGGGGAGGTCAACCAGGGCAGTGTCCACTTCCTGGGTAGTGGCTGGTGGGGGTTTCCTCTTGGAAATTTGCCAGGTGGCCACCTGGTCATCCCCACATATGTTCCTTACTCACTACGTCAGACCTTGATGGACATTTTGGTTCTGCTGTTTTGTCTACTGCTATTAAGCAATTCTGTTTTGGTTTCTGCTAACTATTGTCTAAGGACTGCTTTTTGGTGCAATCTTGTTTTACTCTGGATTGGTTACTTTCTCATAGGTTACGAGTGGGGAGAAAAGGACCCCATGAGGGGTACAGGAGGAGGCAGGGGGGAGAAGTCATTTTATAAAAATAGTAAAATTAGAGGACAGACTTCAGTGCTACTCATGTCGCATGGAGGGTCAAACCTCATAGGTTAGGAGTGGGGCGGGAAGGACCCCATGAGGGGGTAATGTTTCCATTACTTACCAGTAATCTTTATTACTCCAATTAGAGGTCCTCCTCCCTGTTGCAAGTTGTTTGGCAAGACTTGGAAACATACGAGTGGAGGCAGGGGGGAGAAGTCATTTTATAGAAAAAGAAATATAAGAAGACAGACTTCAGTGCTACTCCTGTTGTATGGAGGGTCAAACCTCATAGGTTAGGACTGGGATGAGGAGGACCCCTCATCGGGGTAATGAAGATTAATGGCAAGTTACAGAAACATTCTCGCTTTTTACTCGGTTGCCAAATTTTTTTTTTCTAATTCAGACAGAGGTTTGTGGTAAAATCTGATGCAAAAGTAGAATTCGTTTTTTTTTTCCAGTAAAAGTGGTAAATGTTTAAAATTAGTGTTTTGCTAACAACTTCTTTTTTCCTTTGTACATGTTGCTTATATATGAGGTCGGAATACAACTACTCAACCTTCTAAAGTTTGGAAAGTTATTACGGAGTTTAGTATGGAAATTACAACACATTTATGCATGTTTATTTGGGTGTTTAAAGAGTCTGAACAGCATGCAAGTTTTGCTTTCAATGATACTCAATATTTTGCTGAGAAAAGGATTACAAACTCTTGTTTGTGCACATTTTGCTGAGAGAAATCGTTTTGTACCTGCGCAACTCATCAAACCTTGATATGGTAATCCGATTTTGAAAATCAAAAACCGTTACATGTCTTGAAACACAAAAGTCACACTAATTTTGCAGAAACTCTGCAGCACAGAATGGCTTAACTGAAAGCATCCATCAATGTAGAAAACAGTGAAAAGTGGAAAATTAATGCATCTTTGACGCACTATTAAGTGACATTGTTGTTATCTAAATTCCGTCCATTTGAGATTTGCTTATCATCCCTGCATGGGAATACTAGTCTTCCTCTGTGATCAGGTAACAATCATGGAAAACAGGAGCATGCAGTATATTTTGCACAATTTACCCAGTCAGAAGACCTCATCACAGAGTTTGCCAGGGATCCTCTCTGAGACCAATCCTCTTCAATGCATACATGATGCCTCTATTCAGCATCATCTGCTCTCACAACATCCACGTCATCTCCTGTGCTGGTGACAGGCAACTCATTCTCTCTGTCATGGACAAGACAGCCAGTACCTTTATCAAGTTCAGTGCCTGCATGACTGAAAGCACCCACTGGATGATGAACAAGATTCTGTAGCTGAACACCGACAAGACAAATTGTGTCTTCAGGAAGAACACTTTCCCTGGTGGGCAACAGAGCTAGGACCATCACCTGCCCCCAATACCCACGCCAGGAACCTTGGGATCCTCAATAGCAAATTCAACATGGCCTCCCTAGTCAATGCTGTCACCCCCTCAAACTTCTATACCCTGAAGATGCTGAGGATGTTTTTCAAATGGCTTCCAATCATCACTCAAAATACCGTCTTGCACATCCTCATCACAAGCAAGTTGCACTCCAGGAACATCCTCTATGTTAGGACCATCAAAAAACTCACCAGAATGCTTCAGACCATTCAGAACTCAGCAGCCAGAATCACTATCAACCTCCCATGCTGCACTCATATCATACAACACCTTAAGGAGCTCCACTGACTCCCCATACTCAATGAGAACACGTCAAACTCCTCACCCACAAATTCAATGGACTGCATAACACTGACCCAGCATACCTTAGCAATCGCATCTGCTTTCACAAACCTTCGAGACGCCTCTACTTGTCTGAACTCCTACTTACAAACATCCCACGCATATGTAAAACTAGACCCTGCGGTCAAGCCTTCTCCTAGATCACTCCTAAAGATTGGAATGACTTGCAGCTACATACAAGAGCCTCCTCTTCACTCCTTGAATTCCACAAGAAGCTGAAGTCACAGTTTTTCGAGTTGTCTCTCTAGGCCCTAGGTGTGGCTAGACTTGCTCAGCACCACAATAACCACCCGATGATAGTGCGCTCTACAAATCTGCATTACACGTATTTCTGACACAACAAATGAGCAATTTTATGAGTTATACAGAATCACTAGGACATACTTAACAGAAGTGGTAATAAACAGAAAGAGGTGGGGTCACTATCTCTTCAGTCTAAACACAAGCTCTAAAATCAGTCCTTGCAGGTTTCCAATAAACTGGATTACTAGCAGTGAAGTTATTCCACATTAGACAACTTTAAAACAACAACTTTGTGGCAATGTAACACAATTAGTTATCTGAAAGTCATTTCTGTGTGTGTATTGTGTTTGAGTTTTCATGGCACAAGTTTGAACTAGTACCCCTAACGTTAGAGGGGGTGAATCCTAAAAATGAAAGAACTTTTAAAATGAATACTTTTCCACTGGAATATGGTCTTGATATAGGAAAAGAATATGTCTTACACAGTATTAGTTTGCCTTTGATCTGGACATCTTTTTGCAATTATCAAGCCACAACTGACATGTCGCAACAGCATCTAGCTCTAACTCAATGTGTAAATACATCATGACATTCACTACCTGACAGTGGAAATAAAGGTACTCTCTCCAAGGATGAACCTTCTTCACAATCTCTACTACGTGCGACTCTTCTCCCTTTGTTAACTACTCTAAATATTTCACCGACAATTGCTGTCACACCAAAACCTTTGATTGACATTCTAAATTATTTTTTCTTCTGAGATTAGGCTAACTGATGCTTGCTTTATCCTTTTACCTGCTTCTTCGGAGGACAGACCAATTTCACGCAGGCTTTACCTTTGGTCATGTGGTTAAATCGTGTTGTCTCAGAAGGATAATCGAAATACGCTCACACAGGCGCTTCATGCTTCAGCTCTCCTCCTTAAAGCAGTTCTTCACTCTGAGGCTCGATTCGTGTCAGTGTCCCCAAATCTGTCCCTACTGATCTCAAATTCTTTCAACTGCACTCAATACTACCGCAGCAACTACGGACACGTTTTACTTTCAGCAGTCTTATCTTTACAGCACTTGTCTTAGTCACTCAGATATCTGGCAGAGAAACTGAAAATGGCAAACAGCTTGAAAAGGGCCAGAATGTGCAACCTCATCTAGATACAGATTACTAGCTTCCATATTTCTAAGAGGTCTGGCAAGATCTCCTCTGCAAACCCTGTGAGAAAGTAGCCTCTTTCTAGCCTTGTTACCCCCACTTTTGGCCTGTTTGTGAGTATATGTCAGGGTTTTTTCACTGTCTCACTGGGATCCTGCTAGCCAGGACCCAGTGCTCATAGTGAAAACCCTATGTTGTCAGTATGTTTGTTATGTGTCACTGGGACCCTGCTAGCCAGGACCCCAGTGCTCATAAGTTTGTGGCCTATATGTATGTGTTCCCTGTGTGATGCCTAACTGTCTCACTGAGGCTCTGCTAACCAGAACCTCAGTGGTTATGCTCTCTCTGCTTTCTAAATTGTCACTAACAGGCAAGTGACCAATTTCACCAATTCACATTGGCATACTGGAACACCCATATAATTCCCTAGTATATGGTACTGAGGTACCCAGGGTACTGGGGTTCCAGGAGATCCCTATGGGCTGCAGCATTTCTTTTGCCACCCATAGGGAGATCTGACAATTCTTACACAGACCTGCCAGTGCAGCCTGAGTGAAATAACGTCCACGTTATTTCACAGCCATTTACCACTGCACTTAAGTAACTTATAAGTCACCTATGTGTCTAACCTTCACCTGGTGAAGGTTGGGTGCAAAGTTACTTAGTGTGTGGGCACCCTGGCACTAGCCAAAGTGCCCCCACATCGTTCAGGGCAAATTCCCCAGACTTTGTGAGTGCGGGACACCATTTCACGCGTGCACTATACATAGGTCACTACCTATGTATAGCGTCACAATGGTAACTTCGAACATGGCCATGTAACATGTCTAAGATCGATTCTATGATCCCCTGAGTCTCTAGCACAGACCCGGGTACTGCCAAACTGCCTTTCCCGGGGTTTCACTGCAACTGCAGCTGCTGCCAACCCCTCAGACAGGTTTCTGCCCTCCTGGGGCCCAGCCAGGCCTGGCCCAGGAAGGCAGAACAAAGGACTTCCTCAGAGAGAGGGTATTACACCCTCTCCCTTTGGAAAAAGGTGTCAGGGCTGGGGAGGAGTAGCCTCCCCCAGCCTCTGGAAATGATTTGATGGGCACAGATGGTGCCCATCTCTGCATAAGCCAGTCTACACCGGTTCAGGGATCCCCCAGCCCTGCTCTGGCGCGAAACTGGACAAAGGAAAGGGGAGTGACCACTCCCCTGACCAGCTCCTCCAGCGTGCCCCAGACCTCTGCCATCTTGGATTCAAAAGTGTGCTGGCACACTGGACTGCTCTGAGTAGCCAGGGCCAGCAGGTGACGTCAGAGACTCCTTCTGATAGGCTCTTACCTGTGTTACTAGCCTATCCTCCTTCCTAGGTAGCCAAACCTCCTTTCCTGGCTATTTAGGGTCTCTGCTTTGGGAAATTCTTCAGATACCGAATGCAAGAGCTCACCAGAGTTCCTCTGCATCTCCCTCTTCACCTTCTGCCAAAGGATCGACAGCTGACTGCTCAGGACGCCTGCAAAACCGCAACAAAGTAGCAAAGACGACTACTGCAACCTTGTATCGCTTCATCCTGCCGTCTTTCTCGCCTGTTTCCTGGTGGTGCATGCTCTGGGGGTAGCCTGCCTCCTTCTTGCACCAGGAGCTCTGAAGAAATCTCCTGTGGGTCGACGGAATCTTCCCCCTGCAACTGCAGGCAACAAAAGACTGCATCACCGGTCTGCTGGGTCCCCTCTCAGCATGACGAGCGTGGTCCCTGGAACTCAGCAACTCTGTCCAAGTGACTCCCACAGTCCAGTGACTCTTCAGTCCAAGTTTGGTGGAGGTAAGTCCTTGCCTCCCCACGCTAGACTGCATTGCTGGGTACCGCATGATTTGCAGCTGCTCCGGCTCCTGTGCACTCTTCCAGGATTTCCTTCGTGCACAGCCAAGCCTGGGTCCCCGACACTCTAACCTGCAGTGCACAACCTTCTGAGTTGTCCTCCGGCGTCGTGGGATTCCCTTTTGTGAATTCGGGTGGACTCCGGTTCACTCCTCTTCTAAGTGCCTGTTCCCGTACTTCTGCGGGTGCTGCCTGCTTCTGTGAGGGCTCCCTGACTTGCTGGGCGCCCCCTCTGTCTCCTCATCTAAGTGGCGACATCCTGGTCCCTCCTGGGCCACAGAAGCATCCAAAAACCCTAACCGCGACCCTTGCAGCTAGCAAGGCTTGTTTGTGGTCTTTCTGCGTGGGAACACCTCTGCAAGCTTCTTCACAATGTGGGACATCCATCCTCTAAAGGGGAAGTTCCTAGTCCTCTTCGTTCTTGCAAAACACCAAGCTTCTTCCATCCGGTGGCAGCTCCTTTGCACCCTCAGCTGGCATTTCCTGGGCATCTGCCCACTCTCTACACTGTCGCGACTCTTGGACTTGGTCCCCTTGTTTCACAGGTACTCAAGGTCCGGAAATCCACTGTTGTTGCTTTGCTGGTTGGTTTTCCTTGCAGAATCCCCTATAATGACTTCTGTGCTCTCTGGGGGTTGTAGGTGCACTTTACACCTACCTTTCAGGGTCTTGGGGTGGGCTATTGTTCTAACCCTCACTGTTTTCTTACAGTCCCAGCGACCCTCTACAAGCTCACATAGGTTTGGGGTCCATTTGTGGTTCGCATTCCTCTTTTGGAGTATATGGTTTGTGTTGCCCCTATACCTATGTGCTCCTATTGCAATCTACCGTAACTTTACACTGCTTGAATTACTTCCTTTTGCTATTACTGCATATTTTTGGTATTGAGTACATACATCTTGTCTATATTTGGCATCCTCATACTGAGGGTACTCATTGAGATACATTTGGCATATTGTCATAAAAATAAAGTACCTTTATTTTTAGTATATCTGTGTATTGTGTTTTCTTATGATATTATGCATATGACGCCAGTGGTATAGTAGGAGCTTTGCATGTCTCCTAGTTTAGCCTAAGCTGCTCTGCTATAGCTACCTTCTATCAGCCTAAGCTGCTAGAAACACCTCTTCTACACTAATAAGGGATAACTGGACCTGGCACAGAGTGTAAGTACCCCTTGGTACCCACTACAAGCCAGGCCAGCCTCCAACATTCCATCCCAGGAATTTAACATCTCCTCCAGTTTCGGAAAAAAATAAACTTTTTAAAGCTGTCACGCCCCACTATATGTGGATTCATAAGCATGAATTTTTAAGCATTTGTTTGGTTATTTCACTTTTCCCCATACTGATACTCATGTTTTGTTTTAAGTTACGTAATATTTTTTCTTTATGGTGGCCTTCCACTACCTCAGTTTTATTTTTACTTTCCTCTTGACTACATGCAACATATATTTTATTGAGCTATGCACAGTGGGCTATGTCAAAAATTATAAAATTAAAAAAAGAGGTGCATTTCTTACTTTTAGAACACAGAAGCAGTCAGGCACAAGATGGCTTGAGAGGAGTTATAAAATTCAGCATTCTAGTAATACATATGTGAAACGTGACCACTAATCACAAAGGCACTCAACTTGCAGGCAAAATAAATAGTACGAGTAAGAAATTGGATCATTATTTGGGGTGAATGACTAGCCATCACAAGGACTAATCACAAGGACTAATCACAACCCTAGTCTTAGTGAACCAACAAAGTAAATAGATTATTCTAAGTTCAACCTACTGGCAGCTATAACACAGAGCAGACAGGCTTTACTTACTGCAACGTGTAAAGTATTTATGCAGTACTAAAACAGTAATAAAGTCAAAATGCAAAACAATCAAAATACCAAATCGAACTGGAAATATAGAGTACGATTTAATAAATAGAATGACACCAAAATGACAAAAATCCAATAAGGGGAATCGGAGAGATCATTTTTAAAGTGTTCCAAAAAATATAATCAAAAAGCACAAGCACCAAAGATTGTCAATGGTTGTGTAGACTAGGACCTAGGCACATTTTGAGGTTGACCAGGATAGAGCACGGGGCTGATACACCAACAAGGTTCATCCTGGTCAAACATTTTATCTTCTGACTTCCTCCGTTAAGTCCCAATCCATCACAGGAGTACACTTCTAATGCCCCCCAAGACCTCATGGGAGGCACTTAGAAATTCATAAGGTGTCAGGCAGAGACCGACAGTAGGGTACAGTCTATGTCCAGTTCCACTGGTCAACTGGGAACTTCCAAGAAAAGCCCTCTTATAGTGTGTTGTATCTGGGTACCTTGAACAGGTGGTCAGACTTATAACCTTTGGAGTCCACTTCTTCGCCCTTAGTACAAGAGGGAGCTGGTCCAGTCTTTCAGGGCTCCTCTCAGATCACGGACAGTAGGTTCAGTCCTCTTCTGATCTTCCACAGCCCCAGAAAATGCTCTGAAGGGGGACCACGGAGGGATCACATTTATGCCTTGTACTAGGCTAGTGGGAGGGAATGGCTCATGTGCTTGTTTAACTAATGAGCGTAAAAGGTCCCGGGGTCAATCCTACCCACTCTGGGCATTTTCAAGATTGTGAAAGTCTTCAACCACACTAAAGTTGGGCTTCGAGGGAATGTGGGAAGTGTACTATGGTTCTCATGGTGTCCTCTTACATCTAATTCAGTTTGTGACAGTCACTGTACCCACAATAAACCCAGAGACAGCAATCTGGTAGGACACAAGCAGTCCTTCAGCAACCAGATAATGGATCCACAAGAATTGTCTTGGGATTCCGTTATCTCCCTTTTCAGATGTGCCCCAAGTGTTATATGTCAACCCAACAGCTGTATAAAGCAGGTTTTGACAACCAAGCATGATTTGACAATGCACTGTCAAAAGATGCCCACAGCCACCACACTGCATATTCAGGAGTTATTTGTAATAACTATTGAAACTAGTTAATTATTTTTCTAGCTGGTCCTATTCACAAGATACAGCATTAGGATTTTAATCTGTACCCTGGTTTTCTACATAGGACAGCCAAGCCTGCCACAGTGAAAAATAGCTTTAGGACGGTAGAAGGCCAGCTGCGGCTGGCCTACCAGTTTTTATACACAGCGGTCCCAGCGATAACCTTTGGTGGAGGCTGATGTCCCTCTTGGCAACCAAGTTGGACTCAGACAACACTTCTGGGTCCGGCTGACTCAGTGCATCTTTTGGCCATCAAAGATCATTCTCTTGGGGTACCCAGTGGTAGTCAGTGGTGACTCATCTGCAGTGGCTACTGACTTGCCAACTAGGGCTATTTCAGGAGCCACAGACCCAGTCCTCTCTTCACTAGTGAAAGGTGCGACAGGTGCAGTCCAGCAGACAGTTCAGCCTATTGTTGCCAAGTCAAGGGCTCAACAGGGCAGTCCTTCTTCAGCCCTTTGTCCAGTTTTAGTGTGATTAGAGGTTCAAGGAGCCAGGGGCGCCATATTTATTCTCAAAGTACCCTGGAGGGATGATGCGGTCACTAGCCGATGGGCTACCAGGTTCCTTACCCTTATGACAACCTCCGTCTATGTGTGGCATTTTGGCAATCCTAGAGTGCACTATTCTGCCCACTCTTAACATGTCTGAACCCCTCTCTTGGTGTATGGAGCTTGGCAGCCTACCCTATAGGTATGGTTGCCTGAGGGCTACATGCCCACGGAAAAAACTGTTTGGCAACTGGTTTATCCTCTCTGTTCCCCGGCCAGTCCACCTACCCGAACAAAGGGGCAGCCTCTCTTGAGTGTGGTTGCAATCTGTCCATCAAAGGTGGCTCTTCTTTGAGTGTTGGCCTTTTAGGCCAACACCCCATGCCGCTTCTTGCGAGGGGGAGGCGTCATCTCCCTTTGCAGCAGGCTTCTATTGTTACTGGAATTGGGAGTTGTGCAAACTACTCCCCAGGAGGTGCGAAGGCTCTCTGGTGGCCAGAAACTGTGGATGGCCACTGGATAAACTGGGCAACAGAGTGGCAACTTTCTGAAAGTCGCTTTTCCTTAAAAATGACATTAAATTCCATCATTGAGTCAGATTTAATGGAACGATTATTTTGATACCTTAAAATACTCATTTTAGTAGTCCTAATCACAAATTAGTAGTGCTGAGGTGTTAGCCTGTAGCTCTGTACTGGCTAAATGGGCTACCAGCCTTTCTCTAGAAAGAGCAGCAGTTTGGGTTTTTTACTGTTAGGACCTAAGAAAATACATCTCCCACTTAATAATATACAGCTCCCTGCCTTGGGGCCCGATAGGCCTTCCTTAGGGGAGAAACTGCTCTTCCAATGGGCATGGCCAAGCTGTGACCAAGAT